>NC_031994.1:27198309-27256087 GCF_001879085.1 Nicotiana attenuata
ATATATATAAAACTACCAATTCAAATTGAGTGGGAGTAGTTATTTTTATATATACTAGTAATCGTACCCGTGCGATGCGCGGTAAATATTAAAAAAATAGTAATTAAAGTAAATTATGATCGGGTTTGTTTGATCCTATTAGACCGTATTGCTTTAATAAATTTAAGTTGTCATCTTTTTTGTCAATACGATATACCCAATATTAAAATCTCTATTAAATTAAAGATACTTCTATAGTAAGTGTATAACTTGTTTGTTCTATATTTTTCTTTATCACATTATCCGTTGTTTAGTATTATTACGTTCTTATAGAAATTTTTATTCGTATATTACTTTGTTTACTATTTTTGTTTGCTCGATTTCTTTTTGTAATATAAGAGAAGATATATATTTTATTACTGTTGAATTTTTTTATTCTGTTGTTCTTAATAATATTATGTAAATTTAAATGAATAAAATCTCTATTAAATTAAAGGGACTTATACAGCGAATAACTTTTTTATTTTGTATTTTTCTTATTATATCATCCAATATTTAGTATTATTACATTGTTAATAGAAATTTTTATTAGCATATTACTTTATTTAATATTTTCTCTGCTATTTTTATTTTTGTTATATAATAGAAGATATATATTTTATTATGCCATGTGGCTTTTCTTAGGCTGCCACTTGGATTAAGGAGAGGGCTTTGTCCTCTCCTTTTAATAATATATAGATATTTATGTTTTTGTTTTTGACAAACTGGAATGGAATTTTATCCATAGCTAGAACCCTCGTCTTCTTTGTCAAGGCCCCAGTTCACCCTCCATGAACATGCCGTGATGGCAAACCTAGTTCCTACAACTAGGTAAGCCTAACAATGCGGAAATTTAATATAACTTGCAGAAACATTTAATTAAACTAAGCAAATCTAGAAGGAAACGATATATATAANATTTCATTGCGAGTCATAAAACTTCGAATATCCTTCAAAGTCACACCCTTGGACTTACCAAAATACCGCTTCAGATGATTGCTCTCTCGATTAATTGGTCTTTCAACATTGTGTGCTCTGATCCGCAAATCACACATAATGTGAAAGTCTTCAAGGGTGAAGGAAACATCATGCCCAAAAATCTTGAAACTAATGGAGTCTCGATCATTCGTGAATATTCGAGAAAGACACAGACAATGCACCAACTTCATGCTGCATTGAAAATTCTCCATAGCCATAATGTATCTAAATGTACCATTATTAAGCTTATCCTGTTGAGTAGGAGTCAAGAAAGTTGCAATTAATTTCTTCAAATCATGGTTCCCCTTCCAGTAACCCTTAGAGTTAAACCAATCTCCAAACTCATAATATCTTTGTCCTGGTTTTGTAGGTGGAGCAGAGAGGACATAAGGACCTTGGGGTATTACAGGTAGTCTAGGTGTTTTAGGGGCTTTGCCTTTTTTAGCTGCATTAGGATCTTTAGGTGCTTTAGGAGCCATCTGTTCGAAAAAAGTAAAAGATACAAAAAATAACATCAGGACATTATCAAAAAGATCAGTTAAAATTTCAATACCTAGGAAGGCTGAAGTTCGACAGGTATAAAACAAAAACTTCAGCTATAGAGCTGAAGTTTGACAGGTATAAAATAAAAACTTCAGCTATAGAGCTTAAAAACAAAAACTTCAGCTATAGAGCTGAAGTTCGACAGGTATAAAACAAAAACTTCAGCTCTAGAGATGGACTTCACCAGTAACAAACACAAAAACTTCAGCTCTAGAGATGGACTTCACCAGTAACAAACACAAAAACTTCAGCTCCTAAAGCTGGACTTCACCAGTTACAAACACAAAAACTTCAGCTCCTAAAGCTGGACTTCACCAGTTACAAACACAAAAACTTCAGCTCCTAAAGCAGAACTTCACCAGTTACAAGCACAAAACATTCAGTAAAAAAAACATGCTGTAATTTTTACACAAAACAAAACACAAATTCAAATCCAAAAATAATGCCAAAACATGAAAAAAACTTCAGCTCATATCTAAGATATCATTGAACTATAGTATCATCTGTTTAACTCTCAAAATTTTTAAAAATTTGAACGTCTAATCACAGAAAAAATTATAGAATTTTCATTAACAACATAAACACTCGTTCAAAAAACCTAAAAACACAATCGTAAAAGTAAAACTAATGCACTTATCAAACTAAACCCTAAGAAAATATTTTATCATAAATACATGACTATCAAAACCAAAATCAGAAATTAAATCGTAAAATAAAACCCAGAAAGTTAATGCAATGTACCTGTGATTAAATTGTAATGTGGGAACAACGATGACTAGCAGTTGAAAAAACAAAAACAACGACGAAAACCGTTTGATTTCAGAGAAGAACCTCAAAAAATGCGAATAACGGGAGAGAGAGAGACAGAGAAAGTAGAGGACTAGCGAATACTTGGAGAGAAAGTAGTCTTTTTAATAAGGAAGGGCAAAATGGTCTTTTCAAATGGCTTTTAACAGAAAAATGGGTACGGGTGCAAACAGAAAGACAAAGCGGCTACAGGTTAAAAAGGGGCGCCCCGTGCAATTTTTACTAAAAATTGCATATAGCCAGTTTTCGGACTGGTCAATCAAAACTAGCCATCGTTTACCAATTCAATGAAAAATAGCCATTATTTTGCTGCAATAGAGACCGGTCCAGCATAATATACTGGAGTTCGGTTGTCACGACCCCAGTTCACCCTCCATGAACATGCCGTGATGGCACCTAGTTCCGATAACTAGGTAAGCCTAACAGCGCGAAAATTAATATAACTTGCGGAAACATTTAATTAAACTAAGAAAATCTAGAAGGAAACGATATATATAAGTGCCACTTGGCATATACAACTCAAAAACAGAATGCGGAAGTCTAAAATCTCATCCCAAAACCCGGAAACTCACGGGAACCACAGGCTAATAGAAACGTAAAACACTGCTCTAACTCCAGAATGTCTAAACAACTGAACGAAAAGATAAACTAACTACTAAAGCTGGAATAGAGTAGAGACTCCTGGTCTGCGGACGCGGCAGATATACCTCGAAGTCTCCGCTAGATCTCTCCGCCTCGATGATAGTACGCCTGGGTGGAGGAACCTGGATCTGCACATGAAAAACATGCGCAGAAGGGGCATGAGTACACCACAGCGGTACTCAGTAAGTGCCAAGCCTAACCTCGGTTGGGTAGTGACGAGGAAGGTCAGGGCCCTACTGAGGTAAAATATAATAATAAATTAACAGTATGAAAGACTGGCAGTAATAATGAGCACAGCAATGAGATAAGACAGGTCAACAAGGCAATAACAACTACACAAAGAACAAAGCAAACACGGAATGTGTACAGCTCAATACCAGTGATAACAATGAGGATCTCCCAGGATACCGTCCTGTAGTCCTTTTTCTCAACTGTCCAGTGGATCTCCCGGGATACCATCCCGTAGTCCATCACATATGTAAATCCGAAGGATCTCCCAGGATACCGTCCCGTAGTCCAACCATCAATATGCAGGGGGATCTATCGGGAATCTAACCCACGGTCCCAAAGTAGAAGTGCAGGGGGATCTATCGGGAATCGAACCCGTAGTCCCAAAGTAAACAAACAAAAGAGGGGGGGGGGGAGCTACCGGAATCCCACATCCGTAGTCCCAATATAAATGCGCAATCACAACCAGAAGATACGCAGAAATGAAGTACAAAAGACAAGCAACAGGTAGTACTGGCCTAGCATGCTTCACGTAGTACAGTCAAGGCAACTTAAACAATTACGCAAATTGAATCAACTAAATATGCTTTCCTAATCTAGCACAGGTTATAATTGCAAGTAGAATAAAGCAAATATGAAAGAAACTCAATCTCAATATCTTAACTAAAACTGGATTTTCAACAATTGGCTCAAGTACGCGCTTGTCACCTCGCGTACAAGGCACTCAAAATACCAAATAACAAATCCTAAGGGGAGAGGTCCCCTACACAAGGTTAGACAAGCCACTTACCTCAAACCGGCTCCAAAATCAACTCGAAATCACACGTTTGCCACGAGTATCCGACTCCGAATGGCCCAAATCTATTCAATTCAATTACATATCGTAAATAACATCTCAAGCAACTGATTCTACGATTTAATTCAAAGCTAAGACGCGAAATTAGGTGAAATAACCAAAATGCCCTTCAGGCTAACGTCTCGGAATCGAATACTTTTTACATTTTCAGAACCCTCGTACTCTCACGAGCCTAACCATACGAAAATCTCCCAAATCGGAGGTCAAACACCCACTCAAAACTCAATAGTTTAGCCTATGAAGTTTTACCCAATTTTTCCAAATTTTGATCCTCAAATTCGAATTTTTAGTGAAGGATTTAACTACATAATGATGAAATATAACTAGAAGGGATTAAAGAAACGTTACCCAATAATCTCCTCTTCAAAACCCTCTTAAAATCGCCCTCCCCCGAGCTCAATTCGATTTTTCCAACTTTTGAAAACTAACCCTCGAAATCTCTACTTCTGGACAGGGATTTCCGCTTCTGCGGACAAGGGACCGCTTCTACGGTCCCGCTTATGCGGAAAATGAGTCGCTTCTGCGACTTTCACTAAAAGGCCAGGTAGCGCTTCTGCGGTCTTTTACCGCACCTGCGGTTCCCGCTTCTGCGGGGGTACTTACCGCTTCTGCGGTTTCTCTCAAATGACCCAGGGCCGCATCTGCGATAAAAGTCTCGCAGGTGCGTAACTGCATCTGCGGTTAATCTTCCGCACCTGCAGAAAAGTTTAGGGAGCCCAAATTCCGCTCCTGCGATAGAATGGCCACTTTTGCGGCTCCACTTCTGCGGTTCCCAAGCCGCAGAAGTGAAAATACCAGAAGAGAAGAAATCAGCTGCTGCAACACTTCAAAAATTTCTCCGTTAACCACCCGAAATCATCTCGAGGCCCCCGGGACCTCAACCAAAAGCACCAATAACACCTAATACCTCATTCAAACTTGTACCAATTCTTAAACCACCTAAAACAACGCCGGAAACTCGAATTAAACAAGGATTTGAGCCTAAGAACTTCAAATTTTATCAAAATACACTTTCGATCAAAAACCTAACCAAAACACGTCCGAATGACCTGAAATTTTGCACACACATCCCAAATGACATGATGGAGCTACTGCAACTTCCGGAATTCCAATCCGACCCTCGAAACAAAAACTCACTATCGGACCGAAAACTTCAAGAATTCAAACTTCGGCATTTCAAGCCTAAATGAGCTACGGACTTCCAAAATACATTCCGAACACGCTCCCAACCCCGAAATCGCCTAAAGGAGCTAACGGAACCATCAGATTTTCCATTCCGAGGTCGTCTTCACACGGTTCCGACTACGGACCATTTTTCAACACTTAAGCTCTCATTTAGGGACTAAGTGTCCCAAAACTCTCCGAAACCCAACACCAAACATCCCGGCAAACCAAAATAGCAGAATTGAACTTAGGGGAAGTAGTTAATAGGGGATCGGGGTGTTAATTCTTAAGACGACCGGCCGGGTCGTCACATCGGTGCACTTGTGTATGAACTCCAGCATATTATGCTGGACCGGTATACTTTGCTGGCTCCAGTATAATATACTGGAGACAGGAGCACTGGTGCTCCAAACTCCAGTATATTATACTGGACCAATATACTTGCTGGAACTCTAGTATATTATGTTGGAGTTCTAGTGTACTTATGCTGGAACTGCATCATATTATGCTGGAGTTCCAGCATACTTATTCTGGAACTCCAGTATAATATGCTGGAGTTCAAGTATACTTATGCTGGAACTCCAGCATAATATACTGGAGTATTTTCCGGGTTTTGAACAGTGTTTTCGCTCAAATTTATCTATATATAAAAAGAGGCTAAATTTCGATTACTTTTGAAATTGGGCTATTTTTGAACGACCACCGAAACTCAAAGGTAAGTTCTATAAAGCGGTGGTTAGACCGGCCATGTTGTATGGCGCTGAGTGTTGGCCAATCAAGAATTCACATATCCAGAAGATGAAAGTAGCAGAAATGAGGATGTTGAGATGGATATGTGGACACACTAGGCTGGATAAGATTCGGAATGAAGATATTCGGGAGAGGGTGGGCGTGGCTCTCGTGGACGACAACATGCGGGAAGCACGGCTTAGATGGTTCGGACACGTGTGGAGGAGAAGCTTAGATGCATCGGTTAGGAGGTGTGAGCGGTTGACTTTGGCAGGTACGAGAAGAGGCAGAGGGCGGCCTAGGAAGTATTGGGGCGAGGTGATCAGGCAGGACATGGCGCGACTTCAGATTTCCGAGGACATGGCTCTTGATAGGAACATGTGGAGGTCGAGCATTAGGGTGGTAGGCTAGGGGGTAGTCGTGAGTTCTTCCTCTTTGTCCCGGGTCGTCTGTTAGAGTTTCGTTAGGTTTATTAGCGGTCTTTGTTTTATCCACATTGGTGTTTTGCATAGTTTTGTGTTATTGTCCTTTCACTTATTTGTTGTAGTTATTTTCTTTCTGGTATCTTTTATTGTTACATGTCTTTTCTCTTATTTCTTTTATGATATTATTGCCTTTCCTATTGAGCCGAGAGTCTCCTGGAAACAGCCTCTCTGCCCTTTTCGGGACAGGGGTAAGGTCTGCGTACACTCTACTCTCCCCAAACCCCACTAGTGGTATTTTACTGGGTATGTTAATAATAATAATAATAACAATAATATTGTGTTGACCACTTGATTGGTCAAAATAGCACGGTATAGCCAGTTTTCCGACTGGTCATTCAAAAATAGCCAGCGTTTACCAAGTCAATGAAAAATAGCCACTATTTTGCTGCAACAGAGACCGGTCCAGCATAATATACTGGAGTTCGGTGCACCTGTGTATGAACTCCAACATATTATGCTGGACCGGTATACTTTGCTGGCTCCAGTATAATATATTGGAGACTAGAGCACCGGTGCTCCAAACTCCAGTATATTATGCTGGACCGGTATACTTGCTGAACTCCAGTATATTATGCTGGAGTTCTAGTGTACTTATGTTGGAACTCCATCATATTATGCTGGAGTTCCAGCATACTTATCCTGGAACTCCAGTATAATATGCTGGAGTTCAAGTATACTTATGCTGGAACTCCAACATAATATACTGGCGTATTTTCCGGGTTTTGAACAGTGTTTTCGCTAAGATTTATCTTTACATGAAAAGTGGCTAAATTTTAATTACTTTTGAAACTGGCTATTTTTGAACGACCAGTTGTAAATCTGGCTATTTTTAAATTTCACCCACTTGATTGGTTGCGCGAAAAATTGCTAAAAATAGCCACTTTTTACCCTGCTACTATCATTTAGCCAGCATTTAAAAAGGGGCAAAGGGTCAAAATTGCCCCTCTATTATTGTTTATTGGTTACTTGTGCCACCCGTTACACTTTTCGACCATTTTCGCCCCTGCCGTTAATGAAGTTTGAAAAAATACCCCTGACCCTAACATTTTGACACTGTGGCAGCTGACCACATCAATTTTATCCATGTCAGCTGCCAAGTCATTAATTAACCCACCCCTTTTCTTATTAAAATATTATCATCTTCTTCTCCCTCACACTCCCTCGCCTTCCAACTTTACTAATAGCCATTATCCCCATCCAAAAACCACTGCTCCTCGCACTCTATGATCATTTAGAAACATCAAAAAAAGAACCAATTTACTCTTAAGGCCACAAGCGCTTAACTAAAGAAATAGAAAAAATAGAAATTAATAGAAAACAATAATAGCTTGTACCATAATTCCCCTTTTCATAACCTTGGTCGCATAGAAACATTATAATAAAATGAACTTGCAAATTTGCAATTAAGATTCAAATAGTTCTTTCCTGAAACACAGTCCAAAATTGTTCGTTTTCCCACCTTCCCTTTCTTATTTTTGTACAGATATATGTATGTGTGCGTGTTTTCCCATGACTTTGGCATTTTGTCGAGCACCTGGCATGGTCGACTCTGCAGAATTTGTTTTGTTCAAATTCGAGAAGATTGGCCCATTGTTGTTGTCGTTTGAGGTGTTGGGAGCAATCTCCTCATCAACAGAAATCATTTCGCATTGGTTTTGGTCGATTTGGACGGCCGGAACTCCATTTCCGGCCGCCTGGTGCTCATCGGAGAGTTGCAGAGGTTTGGGGACAACGATTGGCACGGTGGAATGGCCTGAAATTTGGTGGAAAGGCCTAGTACCACTCTTTCTCCGCTGAAGCTTTTGAGGCTTTTCCATCGGAGGCGATGGCTGCTCGGTTAGCGGCGGTGATGAAGGCAATGATGTTGGTGGTGAAGGCTCTTGTTATTCACCAACAAATTCTACGAAAGCATGCATCAGAATAAATCTAGAGGTTTTATTTCTCTAGTTTCCTCCCATTTGGAAGCAAAAAGACCATAAGAAAACCTTGATAGTTCCTTCTCTACAGTCCTTTATATGTTTGAAATTAAGTAGTTCATATTAATTTGGAAGCCTTAACACAAAAAATGCAGAATGTACGTTATTTTGTACAGTAACATTGAAGCACAATTTTTTTCATTCTTAACGGAAATAGATCAAAAGGGAAGGTGGGAAAACCAACAATTTTGGACTGGACATCCAGGAAGACTTGGATATCAGTGGAAGAAGCTACATTCAATATTACATTTGAGTGGGTCTTTAGGTTTTAACTTGGTGGGATTAATTAATGACTTGGCAGCTGACATGGATAAAATTGATGTGGTCAGCTACCACAGTGTCAAAACGTTAGGGTTAGGGGTATTTTTTCAAACTTCATTAACGGCAGGGACGAGAATGGTCGAAAAGTGTAACGGATGGCACAAGTAACCAATAAACAATAGTAGAGGGGAAATTTTGACCCTTTTCCCTTTAAAAAGCTAGTAAAGTATTAGACTTTAACCAAAGTTTTTCATCAATATGTAAATGACGTAATGTCTTTGATCAAGACCAGACTCCTCAACGTCCGTCAAAACACAACCTCTATTTGAATTATGAGCAAATTTTGACAGGAGTATTTTCTTGACTTTGAGATGAATTAGTTGTTAAGAACATGGGTTAAGAGAAAGAGATGAACAAGGTAAAAAAAAGGAATAGACCCAGAAATATGAAAATATAAAGACCAACACATGATAAAAGACTCTTTAGAAGTGAGGGAGTACCAAGTAGAATTGTTAAATATTTTGATAAACAATATTTTTAGAATATTGAATTTTAAATTATCAACACTATAGACTTTCTCTTTAATTTGGTATCAGAGCTAAAATAATTCGGTTGATGGGATAAAGAATAACAATTATATTCTGGGACAAAATGCAGAGTTATTTCTCTGATACCAGAACGAAAAATAGTGAGGAATCAAAAGAAAGACTCTGGCACAAGCACAATAATGCAACAAAGAGACATTTGAAAAAGACAATACAATGGAAAGGCATCTCCTACAATAACTCAAGGACAACATGGGTTAAGGGAAAGAGATGAGTAGAGTTAAAAAAATGTAGACACAGAAATATGAAAATATAAAAACCAATACATGATGAAAGACACTTTAGGAGTGAGGGAGTACCGAGTAGGATTGTTAAATATTTTGATAAAATAATATTTTCAGGATATTGAATTTTAGATTGTCAACACTATAGACTTTCTCTTTAATTTTAACGAGTAGGATTGTTAAATACTTTGATAAAACAATATTTTTAGAATATTGAATTTTAAATTTTCAACACTATAAACTTTCTCTTTAATTTTGTATCAGATCAAAATTTTTAGAATATTGAATTTTAAATTGTCAATACTATAGACTTATATATATGACAATTAAAGTGGTCGTTTGGTCGGTGAGATAAGAGGTAACAATTATATTCTGGGATAAAATGCAGAGTTATTTTATCTCGCATGTGATTAATTAATTCCAAGAACCATGAGATATCCTTGTCTATCCCATTTTGGCAACCAAACGACCCCTTAGTATCTAAGTTATCAAAACATAATTTGATTGAGATTGAAAAATTCTACATTTTGAAGTTGAAGCTAAAAAAGTATATTTTGATTGTATTTGAACATGAATATTGATCACGTCCAACTCTAGTCCTAAAAAGGATAAGTGGTCGCTGCAAATATAATCTGGTCTAAAAGTCCGGAGTCAAATCCCACAGAGAACTAAGGTTTCACTATAACTGTTCAATATCACTCGGAAGACAAGCTCGACAATTCCTAAGTTATAATATTAAGATTTTTATGTCTAACTAATTAACTAACAAATTAAAGAAGTAAATTAAAAACTAGGGATACTAAGGGTTGGAGAAAAGATTAGGAGGTCTAGAGTTATGATTTTACCAATTCGGAATCCTTCCCGCTATGTCTTCTATAATTTCGCCTAAGTATTCTCTACCGATTGTGAGTACTCTTACTGTCGTAGCTCTCTCTCGAGCAACTACCACAATTTACTAGATGTATTCTCTCGAACTACACTAGCTAGCACTTATTCACCATTCACTATGATCGCACCAAGGTTTCGTTATCTCTAATCCCGCATTTAAACCCTGCGTATTGATCTCTCACATACGTTAGGAGTGATGTTATTCAACAACTACCTAAATATGTACTCTCTCTTGAGAAGTACACACTAAATAGGCACAGTCAATTGATGGCCATTCAGTCAACAACAACAAACACGTAGTTGAACAAGTAGAGAAATCCAACAACTTAATTATTTAAAAACATAACAAGAATTCATCCTCCAAAAAGTTCCATCAAACCCTAGATAACAAATTAGCTATTCATAATAGTATGCAAAATACAATACTAAAATTCATAACCAATAATAGAAATAGGAAGAAGAAAGTGAGAAACTTGTAGAAGAATTCTCCGCCTTGCTCCTAGTGTGTTCCTGCCTCCTTAGGTCGAATTCCCGATCTCCTTAGCCTCCTTAGGTCTAAATTATGTCAAAAGTCCCAAAAATAATATTTTTCTATGTATATATATCAAGTAGGGTCGGGCCCAAACAATTATACCTTGTCCTATACGAAAAAGGACAGTTTTCCGGGACAGAACGTCCGCGACCGCGGATTTGACCGTGGATTTTACCCAGTTTCTGCCTCACATCCGCGGCCAATGCGCGGCCGCGTACTTGTAGCGCATTTTTCACCCTGTTTTCTTTGGAATTTAGAAAAATGTAAAACATGAAAGTTGTAGCCCTTTGAATTACGTTTTCACCCATATATTGTGGAGCTCAAATGGAATTTTGAGCGAAAGTTATGTGCATTTTACTAGACAATGCGCAATATGCCTACTCGATTTCTCGTTCGTTCTTAACTATCATCCGTTGATCCCCGAACACGATCCCGGCTTAATTCCTTGGGCTTTTACTCAGAATTCAAAGCTTCAAATCACTTGAATTCATTCTATAACATCTACATAGTTCGGAATCACTCCTACACGGCATAAAACACACAATTAGTGCAAAACACTAGCGATTAAAGCGCAAACTCAACTGAAGTGCAGTGAATTGGAATGTAATAATCGACTAAAATACGTAATTATAGTCTATCATCAAAAATGAAAGTTAAAGTTTTGTGAGTAAAAACGTTAAAAAAACTCCTACATTTTGTTTTTTCAATTAAGCAAAATTTAAAGTAATTTTCAAATACTATTTGAAAATTTGAAACCAAATTTATGACCAAAAGGTGGTATCAAATTTGAGGGATCGTCGGTATTTTACCCCCTTTTTTTTGTTATCCGGAAAGTCGAGAGAGCTCTTATTGTTTTACATTTCGGATATGTGCTTTAATATATATAACAATGATATTTTTTTGATTTAGCTAGAGAATGACCCAAACAAACTAGCTACAAAGTCCAATTAAATTAGACTTTAGCTCGTCATCTTACAAGACGATGCTAATCATAAGCTAATTAGTTATAGTCATTAGGCAACCTTGTATAAGCTTATAACCTTTTTTTCTTCCAAAAGTTAATGAAGTAGCTAAATTAAGACCAAAAACCCATTTTGTTCATAATGGTGTGCACCATAGGGTCTGGGCAGAAAAAATTATTTCCACCCAAATTTATACCAAACTAACTAATGTAATCTTTAGGGTTACAAATTGGAGTGAATTTGAGAATACAACAATAATTTAATTATAACAACTCTTTGAATCAAAAAATAATCAAGAATATCATGGTATATTTTCTCCTGCTTTGACTGATAAATTCAATCAAAATTGCTATATATATATATATATATATATATATATATCATGAATTCAAAGGAGAAAAATAAATTTAAATTATGTTGATTTAAAAGAATTTAACTCTTATAAAATTAATAAAGAAGCTTATTGATTATCAAACCTAGTAGCACCATGTACAAGAGTCGAAACACGAGTACGCCCCTCCATGCATTACGTAACCAGACATAACGGTGCAAATGGACGGTAACACATAATAACAAATAAAAAAATAACCTCATTATCATAAATTAAGTCATTGAATATTCCTAAATGAATATATAAAAAATACAAATATCATATACAAATATGTTTTTTTGTTTCGAGCACGAAATTAGCAGTCTTAAACAATTCACATAATTAAAAAGCAATTCCCGTGTAGATCGATGATGACCAATTAAGGCCTACAACCAATTTCAACCCCAATTCGACTCTGGCACTCTCTGCACATTCTTGGCAACTGTCTTAGGTTATTATTTTCTTCAACATTTTCATCATTAGTCGGAGCTGTTGTCGTCGTTGCCTGTGTCTGTGTATCATCACCATTCCTTTTATGCTCTGTAACTTGTATTATCTCCGCCTCCTTTCCAATCTTCTTTATTTCCTTTACAAGAAACTCCGGACGTACTGTTCCAACCACTACTAATTTCCTCTCCCCTGTTTTTATGCTCACACAATCTATACCTATTTACCCAATAACGATATTAGCAACTCCAAAAACAAAAACAAAAGAGTAAAGGATTTAAGTTATACTTCTCTATTACTATGTGAAGAGTCAAACATGATTTTTGTATGATTATTGTGACTTATAATACCTTTTTTTATGTAATTTTCAAATATCTAGTAAATTTTATTTCAAAATTTTTGAAAATTTTATCTTCGAAAATTCATATTGAAAACTAGTCAATTTGACCTTCGTACATACACTGAAATGGAGGGAATATACATTGTCAGTTTAAAGATGTATGATTAGTGATTTTAACTTTTTGATAATATGTTATTTACCATTTTTTTATTCTTATCAAAAGATTTATTTGTAATTACCTAATAAATAACCCAGCTCGAATTCGAGTTTGAGACTACCACATTCTCATTTTATTTACTGAGTTTGAAATATATTATTTGTAGTTTTATTAGATGGTTTTCAAACACATATAAAGAATATATCTAAATGGCTAGGCAAAAATTATTAAGTTCAGATAAGCTCCTACCTTATACATTAGATCTGCCCCTATTGATTTTATAGACATTTGTTATATCATAGAAGTTAAACTCAAGAAAAATGGATAAATATATTTAAAAGGAAGTAATATATTTAAATAGCAAGTAACTATATGGTGAAGTAAATAAAAAAACTATTGTCTTAGTTTTGATATCTCTTTTTTCTCCTTTTTTTTTTAGGGGGGGGGGGGGGGGGGGTTCAATTATATACACCTTCACGCCTTGTAATGGCTTGCAGAACGAATTTCTTGCACAGGACACAGTTGAAATTAACTTGCAGAACAATGGTTCTAATCATAGTTGGCTGGATGATTATTACCAAAACCTTCACTTATTTGGTTTACAATGTAAACTAACAAGGCATTTTTATGGACTTTGAGAGAGATTGAAAATTGTGGTATCATTCTTAATAGTAGAATTGGATGTGTATATATAAATAACATGAGTCGTTTTTAAAACTTTTTGAAGAGAGGACTAGTATTAGAGTGGACTATTTATAAGATATATATGGTCGGCCACTTAAAAAGTTTGTACAACTTTCTAAAATTGTAGAAACATGATAAACTAATTAATAAGTCAAATTTAAATGCAATAGGCTTTACGAGATTTTGCAATACCGTCCATGAGCATGAACTATGACAACATGCATAGCTAATTAATTAATAATTAGTAGCACCGTGAAATGGAAATAATTTAATATAGGTTTTACAAAGAAGGTATAAATAGAATTCAACTTAACAATTTTCCTAAAATACTCATAAGGTTATAAGGTATAACTTGAGCAATTTCTATCACGACTACCATTTTTAATTTGAAGTAGGTATATGGATTCTTAGACTAAGACCTTTGTTTTAAAAGGCAGAATTGGGACTCGCCCGGGGCTCACCCTGGGGCAGAGCACTCGTAAATTTATGTGTGGGGCTTAGTTCAGTGAAACTTACGCCTCGGCCGTCGGGGCTTACGCCCAGGACACGCTCAACGTCCAGCGTACTGGGCTGTCACGACCCTATCTCCGAACCCGGTCGTGATGGCGCCTCTCGTGAAGACAAGGCCAGCCGACACTTCCCATTTTCCAATTTTTAACAGATAAGCATTTAAGAACAGTTTAAACATGATAAACAATCCGAAATAGTTGATAATAACATAAATACGCGGAAGAATCACCCATACACAGCCCTAACCGGGGTGTCACTAGTCATGAGCATCTACTACAATTGTCTAGTCACATCAAGACCGAAATGGTCGGAAAAATCGCAATAATACATAAGGAGGAATAAAGAGGGAGAAAGCAGAGCCGCGATCGCCAGGCAGCTACCTTGCTAACTCCAATGACAACTGCCACCAAGCTCAGAAAATACCTGAATCTGCACACAAGGTGCAGGGAGTAAAATAAGTACTGCCAACTCAGTGAGTAATAATCATAACAAAAGTCTAAATGGTAAGAAATCACGAAAAATGCATCAACATGTTGTATAGCGGCAGTTCAAAAAAATCAGTAATAAAGCAATGAAGCTGTAAAATCCCTTAAAACATTTTAGCTTAGTTTAAACTTCTTTGAAAATGACTTTTTTAACGGTTGCGCAAATGAATGCAGAACAACTAGTGCGGATAAGCACAGAAATCCGCCCCTCGGGCACAAATACACAATTTAACAGGTAATTGACTGGCAAATAAGAAAGATAAGCACATAAGGTTCGCCCCTCGGGCACAATATTAACAAATCCGCCCCTCGGGCAATATCTCAGAACAGTACCAGCCCCTCGGGCAATCACATAGAACAATACCAGCCCCTCGGGCAATCACATAGAACCATACCAGCCCCTCGGGCTATATCTTACATCACAATGGGTACCCGCGCTCACTGGGGGTGTGCAGACTCCTGGAGGGGCCCCTTACGGCCCAAGCGCAATAACAAGCCATCTCGTGGCATCAAATCTAGGCCCTCGGCCTCATATCAATCAAGCCACCTCGTGGCGTACATATCTCAGGCCCTCGGCCTCACATCAGTATCAGTGTATCACCGTTGCGGCGTGCAGCCCGACCCAAAAGATATCCTCACAACATAGGCCCTCGGCCTTACTCAGTCAAAAATCACATAAGCCTCTCGGGCAACAGTAAAACGGTGTTTCTCAGTCCAAAACATCATTTAAATATCATTTGAGTATTAAAACTGAGTGAACCTGGCTGAGTTTTGAAAACAGTGAAAAATAACACGACTGAGTTCAAGTATAAAGCCAAAACAGTGAGGAAATATCAACAAAAATCCCCGAAGGGTTCAAATAGTTGGCACGAAGCCCAAATATGGCATTCAGCCTAAATAATGATGATAACAAACAGATTTCAGTCAAATACGCGGTAAAATCTTCAATCGAGACGGACCAAGTCACAGTCCCCAATAGTGCACGACCCCAGCTCATAATCAAGCGTGTGCCTCACCTCAATATAGCAGTACGATGTGCAATCCGGGGTTTCAAACCCTCAGAACATCATTTACAATCATTACTCACCTCGATCCGGTCCAAACTCTAGCCCACGATGCCTCGCCCGCACGAATCGACCTCCGAATGCTCCAAATCTAGCCACAATCAGTACATAATCATTAAAATATGCTAAGGGAGCGAAGCCCACTCGAAAATATCCAATTTACCATCAAAATCCCGAAATTGCCAAAACCCGAGCCCCGGGCCCACTTCTTGAAACTCAGAAATTTTTACATCAATAGATTCCTTATCTCCCCACGAGTTCATACATATCAAAAGTGTTCAAATCCGACCCCATATGGTCCTTCAAATCCCAATTCAAAAGTCCAATTTCTCAAGCCCTAGTTCTTCAATTTTTGGCTTAGTTTTCATGGTTTTCTAGGTGGAATTCACATAATAATCGAGTTTTTTGTCCAAGAATCTTACCTCCCAACGATTCCCCTTGAATCCCTCTTCCATCTCCTTCAAAAATCTCCAAAAACGAGCAGCTATGGGTGAAAATAGACCCACATTCGCGAACAAGACGAGTTTAAAAACATTCTGCCCAGGTCTAACTTTCCTTCTTCGCGAACGCGGTCAAACTCTCACGTTCGCGAAGCACAAACTTACATTGACCACTTTTTCCTCTATGCGAACGTGTAAAACCCATCGCGAACGCGATGCTTCCACTATCTAAACCTTCGCGAACGCGCTCACACCTACGCGAACGCGATGAACAAATGACCTTGAACCCATCTGACCCAACTTCCTCTACGCGATCGCGAGTGCCTTCTCGCGAACGCGATGCACAACTTCGCAGCCCTTCGCGAATGTGGCACCTGCCTCGTGAACGCGAAGGCCAAACTTTCACCTCCCTCAGCAGACTCTTCGCGAATGCGAAGACCAAAATGTCTGCAACTGCTGGAACTCAAAATCTGCAATTTTCTGAACTCTCAAATGATCCGATTGACCACCCGAAACTCACCCGAGGCCCCCGGGACCTCAACCAAAGGCACCAACACATCATAAAACCTTATTCAAACTTGTTCCAATCATTAAAACACCTCAAAAAATATCAAATCACCCAAAACACATCAGATTCAAGCCTAAATTTCTAAAATCTTCCGAAATACGCTTTTGATCAAAAACCCAACCAAACCACGTCCGAATGACCTGAAATTTTGCGCACACATCCCAAATCACATAACGAAGCTACTGCAACTCTCGGAATTCCATTCCGACCCTTATATCAAAATCTCACTTACCCACCGGAAATCGCCAAAATATCAACTTCGCCAATTCAAGCATAAATCTACTCCGGACCTCTAAAACCCATTCCGATCACACTCCTAAGTCATAAATCACCTCCCGAAGCTAACTGGACCATCAAAACTCACATCCAAGCCCTCTAACACATAAGTCAACATCCGGTTGACTTTTCCAACTTAAGCCTTCCTTAAAGAGACTAAGGTCTTAAACTTTACCAAAACCAATCCGAATTCAATCCGACCAACTCGATACCACAAAACACGGGTAACGAAGCATAAAGAAGCAGAAGTAGGGGAAAACGGAGTGGTAACCCAAGAGACGACTTGCCGGGTCGTCACATCCTCCCCAACTTAAACAAACGTTCGTCCTCGAAGGTGCCCATAGTTGTTCCAAAATCCAACCAATCGCATAATAACCTTACCATGCATATACCCGGGGGTGATCCCACGTCACCCTATCTCATATGGGTCCGATAACTCATTGTAACTGAAATTTCACAATCCCATCTAGCCCACAAACCTTAGAACCACATTTCTACTTCGGAAATCATCCACAAGATCAGAATCTCACATCTATACACTGAATAAGCCCGAACAAGCTGTAATAACCCCATACCTGCAACCTCAGGTGCAATTACATGATATACCACATAACTCAAACACTTGTAGTGATAACTTATAATCACATCAGCTGCACACAACAACCGAATACCGATAGAAAACCTCTTATCAACTAAAGTCCCATCCCAACGATTCCATATACTGCCAATGATAACTAAAACACACAGTAAGCCATAACCATTTCTTAGATCAACCATTCATGAAGCCACTTCTCCTTTGGCAAAGACCATAGCAAATTTCTGGGCCGAACCTCGATATTACCTTTCCAACACGCTGAAATCGAATCCGTTCATATTCCTTAAAGATCCCAACAATCTCATCTAATCCAACACAACCGCTCTGGTGACATGACATATTAATGCCATCTAAGGCCACAACTCGTGCAATCCGCACACCGATAAGCAATAATTCGAACATACCTAGATCATGAAAATGATTCAACTGAAAGAGCTGTACCGTAAGCTTACCAGAACCACCGCACAAAATATTGAGAACCCGTCACACATCATAGAAACGGAACACACGAATCCAATCCACATAATCATACCTCCACATAGCTTTGCTCAATACGCCACCTCATCCGAACACTGGTCCACATGAAACACCTTAAGTCACTATGCTCACAATCGACAACCATGCGCAATTGATGTCTAGAACCAAAGCAAATCATCATAACCGCGGCGAAGCAAATACATAACACTACACGACCCAAAAGGACTTAACCGATACACCATTCACCGAGCAACACCCAATTGCTCTTCCCGCTCGACTTCCACTATGAAACCTTAATAGAACCGCACCATACGTCTATAACCAACAACTCATAACGCCTCGCAACACAGAAAGGTAACTCATTGTGACGACCCAAAGGGTCATCACCTGTTTTAAATGAATTCTGTCCTTCCGAGGCCTTGAAAACCTCATTTAGAGTTGCCTCAATTTGCGTGCGCAGTCCGGGAACATAGCCGGAAAGCTTAAATGCCTAAATTTTGGTGTTAAAATGAATAAATTTGTCTTTGGTCAACATTTTGGTTAAACGAACCTGGACCCGTGATTTGACGGTCCCGGAGGGTCCGTATGAAAATATGGGACTTGAGCGTATGCCCGGAATCGTATTCCGAGGTCCCAAGCCCGAGAAATGAATTTTTTTGTAAAATTGTTTTTTGAAATTGTTTAAGGAAATTGGAAATGAAATTTGATTAGAAAGCGATGGTATCGGGCCCGTATTTTGGTTCCGGCGCCCGGTACAGGTCTTATATATGTTTTAAGTCTTTCCTGTGAAATTTGGTTGAAAACGAACGTCGTTTGACGTGATTCGGACTTAAATTGGAAAATTTGATGTTTTATGAAGTTTGAAAGAATTCATGGATTTTGAGGTTTAATTCGATGTTTATGATATTATTTTGGCGATTTGATCGCACGAATAAGTTTGTAGGATGTTTTTGAGGTTGTGTATATATTTGGTTTGGAGCCCCAAGGGCTCGGGTGAGTTTTGCATAGGCCACGAGTGCATTTTTGGACTTTGAAAGATAGCTGTTGCATTTTTTATCTGCAGGCTTCGCAATTGCGAAGCCAATCTCGCAAATGCGAGCCTTGCATCGCAATTGCGAAGTGGAGACCTGGGGAGGCCTGATCGCAAATGCAACCACTGTGTTCGCAAATGCGAAGGCCGGTTGCAAATGCGACTTCTTGGATCGCAAATGCGAGGTTGGGAATTTAGGAAGGGGTTCGCAAATGCGAACAAAGCTTCGCAATTCCCATGTCAGGTCGAGGTTCGCAATTGCGAACCCCTGTTCGCAATTCCCATATCTTCAACCTGCATTTTTTATACTTAGTCGATTTTTGAGCAATTTTTAACATTCTTTCAAAACACAAACTTCTTTGGGCGATTTTCCAAGAACAAGTCTTCTTCCAAATCAATTGTAATTTAGTTTTTACTCATTTCTTTCAATCATTAACATCATTTAACATGTTTTCAACTTAAAATCAATGATTCTTATGGGTGAATTGGGTGTTTTGGGTAGAACCTAGGTTTTTCAAAAATTGGGGATTTGGACCTCAATTTGAGGTCCGATTTCAAAAAAAATTACATATTTAAGTTCGTGAGGGAATGGGTAATCGGGTTTTGGTTCGAACCTCGGGTTTTGACCACGTGAGCCCGGGGGCGATTTTTGACTTTTTGGGTAAAACTTGGGAAAACTCATTTTCATGCAATGGGGCTGATTCATTTATTGTTTATTAATGTAATTAAGTAATTTATGATTAGATACGAGCGAATTGGCGGTGGAATTGCGGGGTAAAGCAATAATTGAGGCTTGAGTTGTATTCAAGGCATTGAGGTAAGTGTTTGGTCTAACCCTAGCTTGAGGGACTAGGAGTTGAGTCTTATTTGCTAATTGCTTCTTGTTGAGTATGGCGTATAGGCATGGTGACGAGTATCTATACGTTGGTGTCTAGCATGACTGTGAGTCTTTAAATTGTGAATATCTTGACTTCGTTGTATTTCTCTTGTCTTGGTGATGATCCCTATTTGTTGTGAAAAGCTTGTGAAAGGAAATTGTGACCTATGAACAACGAGGAGCATTGGCTCAAGTTATATTTCAATTGTGAACGTATATGAAATGGTTGAACCCTTTGGAGCATTGGCTCAAGTGGTAAAGTGAGATATGAAATAAAAGTGAAAGGAAGAGAAAGAGTATTTAAATTGTTCCCTTGTCGGGATATTGTTGTTTATTGATTATTTTCCCTTACCGGGATGTTGAGATTATTGATGTTGTACCCTTGCCGGGATTTAATTGTTCAATTGTGTTCCCTTGCCGGGATTTCTTTTATTATTTTGTTTATTCCCTTGCCCCTTGTTTGTGATAGTTGTTTGGGTGAGGAAGAGTGTTAAAGCACGAAGGGTGATGCCGTGCATTGTTTGTTTGTTGTGAAAGCACGAAGGGTGATGCCGTGCATTGTTTGCTTATGGCGAGGAAAGAGAGTAAAGCACGAAGGGTGATGCCGTACCGCACGATGTACCATTCCGTGCCGCACGATGTACCATTCCGTGCCGATTCTATTGATTATATGTGAGGAAAGAGAGTAAAAGCACGAAGGGTGATGCCGTGCACACTTTATTATATCATTGCTTGGTGAGGATGAGAGTAAAAGCACGAAGGGTGATGCCGTGCACTTGTTGCTTTCTGTTTCTTTATTAATGTTTGAGTTGTGTTGTTTCCTTCGTTACTAGACGACTTTTACTTGAAATTGTTATTTCCCCCATAGCATGCTCCCCCTCCCATATTAATTAATTGTCTCTGTATTTCGATTCTGCTGTATATGTATAGATAACTGCACAGGTTTATGTGGTAGTCCGGTCTAGCCTCGTCACTACTTCGCCGGGGTTAAACTAGGCACTTACCAGCACATGGGGTCGGTTGTGCTGATGCTATACTCTGTGCTCTTTTGCACAGATCCAGGTGTCGGGGCAGCTTACAGTGCGCAGCAGTAGTTAGGGAGCCGACCTTCAGTCCACGAGATTCCGAGGTAGCCTTGCTGGCGTCCGCGGGCCTAGCGTCTCTTCTATCAGTTTTCATGTTCTGTTGACATTTGTATTCGAAACAGACTATGTCCTTTATTTCAAACTCTTATTTGTAGTAATCCTAGACAGTCCGTGTATTGTTGTGACACCAGATGCTGGGTAGCGACTTGTATTGGCTTTCTAGACGCTGTTTCTATATTTAGTTCAGACTTCCGCTAAATTTTACTTTTCGTTGTCTTTTTAACTGCTTATTCATTGATAATCTAATTGCTTAATCATGTATAAAACAAGATAGGTTAATGTTTGCACAGGTTCTTGGCTTGCCTAACTACCACGAGTAGGCGCCATCACGACCCCCGAGGGTGGAAAATCCGGGTCGTGACACTCATAGATCTCCTCAGAACTCTAATAGGCTCAATAACAATCGAGTCACCACATCCCTCAACAATACAATCCGGAGTCAACCAAGCTGACTCAAGTTAGAACACGCATCCACATTGGCCTGCCAACGAACTCCTTATCAAGGAAATCCTGAAGAGGCTCCTTCAACTCCTTTAACTCTGCCGGTGCCATACGATACGGTGCCCGACATCAAATCGATACCAAAATCAACAACCTTGCCCGGCGACATGCCCGGCCACAAGAACACATCCGAAAAATCCCTCACCACCGGAACTGAATCAATGGTAGGAGTCTCTACACTGACATACATCACAAAAGCCCGATAAGAAAGACAATCCTTCCAAGCCATCCGCTGGGTCTTCGAAATATAAAACCACCCTACTAAGAACATAATCCGTCGAACCTCGCCACTCGATCCGTGGCATCCCCGGCATAGCCAACAGCGCCGCCTTAGCGCAATAGTCCAGAATAACACAACACAAAGACAACTAGTCTATACCCAACATTACATCCAAAATCTAACATACCAGCAAAAAAAGTTTCACTCGAGTCTCCAAACCCCGATAGTCACTAAAGAATGCCGATACACACGACCACAACCACAACATAGCCTGAATATGAGAACTCCTGTCCTCCAACTCCGTACCACCAAGCAAACCCGAATGTCAACAGTCGATCCAACAAGAAGGTGCCGCAATACTAATGATGTACCATCAACTTAATCACATTGCCTTTTTCTGAAACATATACCCTCGCCAAATCACCCCACTTAGCAATACCATTTCCTTAATCATTTGAAGATCATTTCCCTAATCATCTGAAACTCATTTCTCAATTTATCTGAAGCTGCCCGCTGCCTAAGAGTTTTATGACCTTCCTTTCAGAACTGAACCACAACTTTACACACGCAATCTTAATCCTCCACACATAACGCATACACCATACCATCCTAGGATAACATGAGAACTTCATATCCCTTCCGAGCCACGAACAACTATGTACTCAACCAACCAAGAACTTCCCATTGATCCCATTCAGAAGAAAATCTCTACACATTCCTTGCTTCTTACACTTGCAGAAAATACGCATCTCTAACCGCAGTAGAAATCATCAAGAACTCTCCGTCTCCCTTTTTGACAAAACCAAAGCTGACATGACTGAATCCTTCTAACTCAACCAAGCTACGCAAGCCACCCAAAACCTAAGAGCATTGCCATGAAACACCTGTAGAAGCTTATTACCTCGCAAACATCCAAAGAGCTAATCATATCCTTGCCATACTGGTTCGGCATACTACCAAACTATCCCATCTATCCGAGCTTCCTTCTGATTTACCTTTAACCTGATACTGCTTTTTGCTATAACATCGCAATTCTTCAACCCAGACTCACCACACGAGACCCAAGCATGATACCACATAGTCTAAGGCTCACAACCTGCTGAATTCTCTTTCAAATATTCCCAAGAGCACCACATTCAGAATACCTACCCTGAAAAGACTTCCTGCGAATCTGAAGACATTACTTTCCTAATACTGATGTATAGAATCCCATAATTGATATAGAAATGACTCAAGTCTTGACACCCTCCAAATGCAAAACCTCGATTTCTAGCCAAATTATACACCTGAAAATCTCCAATTGTTACATGTAAACCCATAACGCATTAGAACCATTCTCTATAGTCATCACTCTACCCAATCTGCAATTAGCCCGATCAAGAGGATCGAACAACCTGCGCCTCATTAGCACTTCTGACACTACAGCATATAACCTTACCCTGATGCAACCAAGCCACTTTCCTTTCCTATGCACTGAGAATTCTTTATCAACAATAACTCAAGACATTCCGTGATTCTCAAACACCTATGAAGCATGATATAACCTTACCTTAGTCAAAAATTTTCCTTTACTCGAGCCATCCTCGGGCTCAATCTCCGCAAACCATAACTGATTCACCAGCATGCCTCAAACTGGAACCAACATAGCACATAACCGTGCAATCAGCTAATCAATAGCAACTCCCCCACTTGGCTCGAAGCCATAGATCAAAACACACACCATAACTCATAACGCATATACTTTATTGCTTCCATAATACCATAGTGAGATTAACTCAATCCTTCATAAGCTCGTGGAACACAGACCATCTGGTACTTCATATCTTCTGCAAATCTCGCATTTACTCTCGTAACAATTAAACCCACTCTCTTAAGCAACCCAAATTAAATTCACACATATATTTCACTTGTAAATGGGATCTTCTAACAGACAACATAAAGATCACACAACTCCAGAACACTTCGCAGGAGATAACCCACCTGCTTCGCCTTAAACTAACATTTATGTATACCTTCCACCGTCATAACCATTATGCAGTCACTTAGTCTTCCTGAGTCTGAACTCATACCGCAACATGAAATTTACTCCACTCCCAACTAGGAGACATGAAAAGATTCTTCACACGCCCATAACTCGGGGCTATAACTCGAATCAAGATGGAAATCAAGCACCTAATAGTTTTTCTATCTCCAATAGACCTCTTCCCATCGCTTCTAAATCATAGGAATACATCTCGTAGTCACATCATCCTCATCACGTACTATCCAGTCATTACTTCTTTTAATAGGGACCCAACAGAACACATAGATCCAGAAACACGTGCTCACACAATCAGCACCTCGGTGCTAAAGCTATAGGCAAAAATCCGGCCTCGAGTCCTCCATACTGGCCCAACATCAGCACATAGAGATCACATCTCGCCCCTCAATCAGGGAATCACAAGCCATCGATGCACATATGATACTGAGCGCTCATTCGCACATACGAATGCATGGAAGGAATTCAAAGAGTTATATTCCAAGCTGAATCAAGGACGCACGATAAGAATTTCAAGAATGTGAAGTTTTCCTAAAGGTTTTGCAGCCTCTCGAGGATAAATACAGACGTCTCCGTACCGATCCGCGAGACTCTACTAAACCTGCTCATGACTCGTGAGGCCTATGTAACCTAGGCTTTGATACCAACTTGTCACGACACTATCCCCGAACTCGGTCATGATGACGCCTCTCGTGAAGACAAGGCCAGCTGACACTTCCCATTTTCCAATTTTTAACAGATAAGCATTTAAGAACAGTTTAAACATGATAAAACAATCCGAAATAGCTTATAATAACATAAATACACGGACGAATCACCCATACACAGCCCTAACCGGGGTATCACAAGTCATGAGCATCTACTAATATTGTCTAGTCACATCAAGACCGAAATGGTCGCAAAAATCGCAATAATACATAAGGAGGAATAAAGAGGGAGAAAGCAGAGCCGCGATCGCCAGGCAGCTACCTTGCTAACTCCAATGACAACTGCCACCAAGCTCAGAAAATACCTGAATCTGCACATAAGGTGCAGGGAGTAAAATGAGTACTGCCAACTCAGTGAGTAATAATCATAACTAAAGTCTGAATGGTAAGAAATCACGAAAAGTGCATCAACATGTTGTATAGTGGCAGTTCAAAAAACCCAGTAATAAAGCAATGAAGCTGTAAAATCCCTTAAAACATTTTAGCTCAGTTTAAACTTCTTTGAAAATGACTTTTTCAACGGTTGCGCAAATGAATGCAAAACAACTAGTGCGGGTAAGCACAGAAATCCGCTGCTCGGGCACAAATACACAATTTAACAGGTAATTGACAGGCAAATAAGAAAGATAAGCATATAAGGTTCGCCCCTCGGGCACAATATTAACAAATCCGCCCCTCGGGCAATATCTCAGAACGGTACCAGTCCCTCGGGCAATCACATAGAACAATACCAGCCCCTCGGGCAATCACATAGAACTATACCAGCCCCTCAGGCTATATCTCAGATCACAATGGGTACCCGCGCTCACTGGGGGTGTGCAGACTCCTGGAGGGGCCCCTTACGGCCCAAGCGCAATAACAAGCCATCTCGTGGCATCAAATCTAGGCCCTCGGCCTCATATCAATCAAGCCACCTCGTGGCGTACATATCTCAGGCCCTCGGCCTCACATCAGTATTAGTGTATCACCGCTGCAGCGTGCAGCCCGACCCAAAAGATATCCTCACAACACAGGCCCTCGGCCTTACTCAATCAAAAATCACATAAGCCTCTCGGGCAACAGTAAAACAGTGTTTCTCAGCCCAAAACATCATTTAAATATCATTTGAGTATTAAAACTGAGTGAACCTGGCTGAGTTTTGAAAACAGTGGAAAATAACACGACCGACTTATAAAGCCAAAACAGTGAGGAAATATCAACAAAAATCCCCGAAGGATTCAAATAGTTGGCACGAAGCCCAAATATGGCATTCAGCCCAAATAATGATGATAACAAACAAATATCAGTCAAATACGCGGTAAAATCATCAATCGGGACGGACCAAGTCACAATCCCCAATAGTGCACGACCCCACGCTCGTAATCAAGCGTGTGCCTCACCTCAATATAGCACTACGATGTGCAATCCGGGGTTTCAAACCCTCAGAACATCATTTACAATCATTACTCACCTCGATCCGGTCCAAACTCTAGCCCGCACGAATCGACCTCCGAATGCTCCAAATCTAGCCACAATCAGTACATAATCATTAAAATATGCTAAGGGAGCGAAGCCCACTCGAAAATATCCAATTTAACATCATAATCCCGAAATTGCCAAAATTCGAGCCCTGGGCCCACTTCTTGAAACTCAGAAATTTTTACATCAATAGATTCCTTATCTCCCCACGAGTTCATACATATCGAAAGTGTTCAAATACGACCCCATATGGTCCTTCAAATCCCAACTCAAAAGTCCAATTTCTCAAGCCCTAGTTCTTCAATTTTTGGCTTAGTTTTCATGGTTTTCTAGGTGGAATTCACATAATAATCGAGTTTTTTGTCCAAGAATCTTACCTCCCAACGATTCCCCTTGAATCCCTCTTCAATCTCCTTCAAAAAATCTCCAAAAACGAGCAGCTATGGGTGAAAATAGACCCACATTCGCAAACAAGACGAGTTTAAAAACATTCTAACCAGGTCTGACTTTCCTTCTTCGCGAACGCGGTCAAACTCTCGCGTTCGCGAAGCACAAACTTACGTTGACCATTTTTTCCTCTATGCGAATGCGTAAAACCCATTGCGAACGCGATGATTCCAGCATCTAAACCTTCGCGAACGCGCCCACACCTAAGCGAACGCGATGAACAAATGACCTTGAACCCATCTGACCCAACTTCCTCTACGCGATCACGAGTGCCTTCTCGCGAACGCGATGCACAACTTCGCAGCCCTTCGCGAACGCGGCACCTGCCTCGCGAACGCGAAGGCCAAACTTTCACCTCCCTCAGCAGACTCTTCGCGAACGCGAGGGTCCTCTCGCGAACGCGAAGACCAAAATGTCTGCAACTGCTGGAACTCAAAATCTGCAATTTTCTGAACTCTCAAATGATAAGATTGACCACCCGAAACTCACCCGAGGCCCTCGGGACCTCAACCAAAGGCACCAAGACATCCTAAAACCTTATTCAAACTTTTTTCAATAATCAAACACCTCAAAGAACATCAAATCACCCAAAACACATCGGATTCAAGCCTAAATATCTAAAATCTTCCGAAATACGCTTTTGATCAAAAACCCAACCAAACCACGTCCGAATGACCTGAAATTTTGTGCACACATCCCAAATCACATAACGAAGCTACTGCAACTCTTGGAATTCCATTCCGATCCTTATATCAAAATCTCGCCTACCCACCGGAAATCGCCAAAATATCAACTTCGCCTATTCAAGCCTAAATCTACTCCGGACCTCCAAAACCCATTCCGATCACACTGCTAAGTCATAAATCACCTCCCGAAGCTAACTGAACCATCGGAGAACTCACATCCGAGCCCTCTAACACATAAGTCAACATCCGATTGACTTTTCCAACTTAAGCCTTCCTTAAAGAGACTAAGTTTCTCAAACTTCACCAAAAACAATCCGAATTCAATCCGACCAACCCGATACCACAAACACGGGTAACGAAGCATAAAGAAGGAGAAATGGGGGAAAACGGAGAGGTAACCCAAGAGACGACTGGCCGGGTCGTCACATGGGCTCACCTAATAGAACTTTATGCAGTTGTGTGTAACTAACCTTGTAAATCATCAGTTTTTCTTAATAAACCGTTGAATATTCAAAATTACTCGTTTCTTAATCATAAATCATTAAGTTGAGAGTATTTTATGTTCATAATTAAAATAAAAATTATTGCATGTTATCCACTAACTCTACTGTGATAGTATATTTTACATAAATCTTTCATTTAAAAGTATTTATTTATTAACTGTTGTTATGTCTTTATTATATTAGTCCATAATTTTTCTATAATTATTTTCCTAAATATTTTTTTTACATTTACGAGATAAAATACTTATAAATTTAATAGCTCAGTATTAGCTAGTAACTATTTACAAATAATTAGTTATCATGATATAGTATGGTGAATTATGTGTCACTTTATTAACTTGTTGAAACTTAAAAATAAATTATACTAGAGAATCATATTTAAATTGTGAATTATATTTTTATATAAATTCTCTTTCAAATAGAAAGCATATTAAATAAAAGGAGTATTTAAAAATAATATCAAATTATAATATCGAAATTTTTTCAAGATTCATTACTCGTTAAGAGATACATATAAGATTTCGCATCGAATAAATTACTTTCGATATTTGAGTTGTAACGACGTTGCAACTAATTTGCATATTATGATATACGTCATACTTTTTGTATTATTCATAGTTGAATTAAAATTTATAAATATTTTAAATAGATTATTTGTTATAATTTTGTGGTTTTAATATAATTTTTATAATTATTTTTATTTTATACTATCTTAAAATTCTTGAAATTAGTAAAATTTAAAGATCCGTGAGACTTACGCCCCATGTCTCAGGGCTTACGCCTCGTTCGTCCGAGGTAAAACGCCTCACCTCACGCCCCCGCCTTTTAAAACATTGACTAAGACAAACTCAAACATTCGAAGCTTAAATTCCGAAACCGAAAGGCTGTGTTTCTTTGGCTTGGAGATAAAGTCATCTATATACTCCAATGGTCATTTACAAATAAAGTTAGCAAACATAATATATCTACGAAAAGTCTGCGAGCCGATGACTTACGGCGATATTTGTTGACTTTTAATTGTTTTATCTAAAACAATATATTCAACTGAAGTAATTAGAAGAATAGTGGATAAATGCTACTTCTACTGTGTTAATTTATGTGAAAATATTTACTTTTTGAGAGTCAATTTAATTTATTTTCGAGGTTAAATTAGATTGATGAATTCTATATTTTAAAATTAAAATTAAAATATTAAAAAATTATGCTAAATGTATCATAAATTATACTAATTCTTTTCATTACAATATAAGAAAAATAAGTTATCAAAATTCACTTAGTTTAAATCTCGAGAATTGAAAAATATCATATTTATTAAAACAGAGGGAGGACGGACTTTTCGGTTTATCTTTTTTTTTATAAAAAAAATCCAAATAATTGATCCGACTAACTATACATTCCCATTCGTTGTTATTTAGGTGGGAACGAGTCGTGACAATTTCGTAACAAACATGAGCTCAAATACTGGGAGCTAAAGATTGGAAAAATTAGAATAATGTATCAAAAACTGAAAAGACAATATACTGATGTGAACACAAATGGCGAAAATTTCAAACTCAAATGGATTTTGACCTAATCGATGGAAGGTGTGAGAACCACGAATTTTGTACTTTTCGGAAGTCTAATTACTCCCGTTTAACGCAAAAATGGATTTCTCGATCAAAGTCAATATCAAGAAGAAATCGGGTCCAAAATTACTTCACTTTCTTAGTAATTTGAAAAATAAGACAAATAATGAAAATAATTGACTGGGAAAAAAAACTCACAACAGATTGACAATCTCTCCCAGAATTGCGGTTAGAACCCTTTGAATAAAGTAAAAGAATAATTGAATATATTGATTGAAAAATCAGATACCATTACAAAATAAGGACTAGGCCCTTATATAAGAGTACATAATTATAACGTTTTCCTTACTTAATTCGGACTTGTTAATGATATTAATTGCCTCGATTACCTTGATTACCTGTTATCATATATAATTGTAACGGAAGCATTTATGACTGAAGATATCCCGTAACCACGATTAATGTCGATTTCCCTACCTTTTTATAACAAATTCATGCATCTTTAATTGTCTTTATCCATTCCCCTCCTATTTTTTCTTTTCTAGCTGTTAGGGCCGGTTCCTTTCCTAGAGAAACTCCGAGAGTTGAATTCGTTTAATTGAAAGTGCCACCTATCACCTTGATAGTAGTCCATGTGTCATGCCTTTTCTCGCCAATACAACTCCACCAACAGAAGACATGGAAGAAGTTGCTGCTAAAGTTGGTTTGATGAATCACTACCTTAGCACTTAACTTGATTTGCATGCTTAGCAGATATTAATTCCAAAATTTATGGTCGACTTTAGTGTAGTTAATTCAGGTCTTTGTAAATTGAGATCTTTTGCCACAATAATACCTGGAGATAGTGCCACGTCATCACCTTGAGAAGGTGCCACATCTTAGTGCGAGAGAATGCCACGTATAAGCATCAGAACCTTCCTACTATATTGTTGCCAAATATTGGCACCTTGTTGATTAATCATCACTTGTAGTTAGTACTATAATTTGTAGTCCCCCTGGTACTTGACTTCATTTAAACCCGATCATCCAGCGTTTATTCACCTGCAAAAGAAACCCCCCCCCCCTTTTTTTTAATGGATTTCTCAAGTCTTTTATTTGTTAGTGTTGGGATATATACTATTAATCATGGGTTTTGATTTAAATATAGTATCTATTATGGAATAATTGTTTATTCAATTTGTTAAAAACACACTCTAGGTTCACTATTAATGGAGTCGAAGAATTGAAGGAGAAGAAAAAACAGAGAAGGAAAGAAGGAGGAAGGTTCTGGAGAGATAAGATGGAACTGATTTTCCAATTGTATTAACATTGAATACACTGTACAACTATTATATACACATTACCAAATAATGTTTCCACTAACTACCCTTATGACAGCTAAGCAACTAATCTTCTAACTAATTATCTTTCTAGAAGAGTACAATATAAATAGCCAACTGTACAACTATGTATTTCTACACTCCCCCTCAAGTTGAGAATGAAAAATATTTTTCATTCCCAACTTGGAAAGTAATACTGAATGTTGGGGATGGCCTAAAGCCTTTGTCAAGATATCTGCAGGCTGTTCTTGACTGGATATATACGCAGTTCTTATCAGGCCTTCTTGTATTTGCTCCCTTATAAAGTGACAGTCAATCTCTATATGCTTTGTTCTCTCATGATGCATAGGGTTAGCTGCTATTTGGAGGGCTGCCTTGTTATCACAATACAACTCCATAGGCATCTTTACATTCACTTGCAACTCTAGCAATAGTCCTTTTAACCACATCAATTCTGCTACTGTATGTGCCATACTTCTATATTCAGCTTCTGCTGAACTTCTAGATATAGTACTATGTTTCTTTGCCTTCCAGGAAATAAGTGATGCCCCTAGCTTAACACAGAAACCAGTAACTGATTTCCTAGACATAGGGCATGAGGCCCAATCTGAATCACAGAAAGTTACAATTTCCTCTGCACCAGTGCTTGACATAAGGAGTCCAAGCCCAGGCTGATTCTTCACATACCTCACCACATGCAGAGCTGCTTCATAATGAGACCTTTTTGGCGCATGCATAAACTGGCTCAAACACTGTACTACATATGCAATGTCTGGTCTGGTTATTGTTAAGTACAACAACTTCCCAACTAGCCTCTGAAAAATGCTCTTATCTTCCAAAGACTCATCGGAACTTTCTGTCTTTATTAGCTTATAAAATTCTGCACTAGTTAGCTTTAGATGTTGTTCCATTGGAGTTTCTTTAGGCTTTGAACCTGAAAGTCCTGCTTCTGAGATCATTTCCAAGGTGTACTTTCTTTGTGACATTATGATGCCTTCATTTGATCTAGCAAACTCAATACCAAGAAAAAATCTTAGTTCTCCAAGACCTTTCAGCTTAAAGATTTTGTGCAGGGCATCTTTGACTGACTGTATCTCTGCCAAATCATTTCCTGTAACAAGCAAATCATCTACATATACAAGTATGAGTACAAAAGCATCATTAGTAGTTTTAGTGAATAATGAGTAGTCATGTTTGCTCTGTTTGAAACCAGATGTCAGTAGGGCTTGTGTTAGTTTTAAGTTCCATTGTCTAGAGGCTTGTTTCAACCCATATAGGGATTTGAGAAGTCTACAGACTTTGTTCTCCCCCTGGCTACCAAATCCCTGGGGCAGTGTCATATAGACCTCCTAAAAAAGATCACCATTCAGAAAGGCATTGTGGACATCCATCTGGAAAAGAGGCCAATGCTTAAGAGCTGCAATGGCTATGACAGTCCTCACAGTAGTCATCTTAGCTACTGGGGAAAAGGTGTCATGAAAATCAATGCCCTCTTGCTGGGTATATCCTTTTGCTACTAACCTTGCTTTGAACCTCTCAATAGATCCATTAGCATTATACTTAATTTTGTATACCCACTTACATCTAATGGGTACCTTCCCAGGTGGCAGGGTAACTACTTCCCAAGTGTTGTTCTGTTCTAGTGCTTCTATTTCAAGCTTCATTGCCTGAACCCACCTGTCATCTCTGATGGCTTGAGAGTAAGAAGAAGGCCCAATATCTGATGAAAAAGAAGCTAAGAAAGATTGAAAATGAGAAGGAAGATGAGAGTAAGACACAAACTGTTGAATTGGATAAAGAGAAGCAGAAGTAGAAGTAGAAGTAGAAGGCAAAGGGGGGTGAACATAGTCAGTTAACCAAATGGGAGGCCTGGATTGTCTGGTAGATTTCCTGAGCTGCAGAGATTGTGAGGATTGTCGATGTGGCAAAGAGAGGGAATCAGCAAGAAGGAATGGTGGTGCAGGAGCAGCAGGAGAAGGTGAAGATGGAGAATGTGAGGAGGCAGGTGGAGCAGGATTGGGAGAAGGAGAATGACATGGTGGATCAGGAGGGAAAGAAGAATCAGTAGGTAAACTAGAGGGATCAACAGCAAAAGATGGTGGATTAAGTGGATGCAAATCAGGAACAGGAAAAAGATTAGAAGTAGAACATTTAGGAGCAGAACCAGGACAGACAAGAAATTTGTTCCTGGGATGTTTGAAGGGGAAAATATCTTCCTTGAAGACTACATCCCGACTGACTAGGTATTTGTTGGTTTCAATGTCAAGGAGTTTGTAACCCTTCTGTGTGGGTGCATATCCCATAAACACAGCTGGAATGGATTTAGAAGTAAATTTATCATGGGAATCTGGCTTTGTGGCATAGCAAAGGCATCCCAAGGTTTTCATATGATCAAAGGTTGGTGGCTTTCCATGGAACATCTCATAAGGAGACTTTCCATTTAGGGTGGAACTGGGAAATCTATTGATAATATATGTTGCTGTAAGGATGCAGTCCCCCCAGCATCTCAAGGGAATATTTGCTTGAAACCTTAAAGCTCTAGCAACATCTAGAAGGTGTCTATGTTTTCTTTCTACAACTCCATTCTGTTGTGGAGTCTGAACACAACTACTCTGATGAATAATTCCCTTGGTTTTGAAGAGATTAGAACATAAGGTGTTAAAGAATTCATAATCATTGTCTGGTCTGAATGTTTTGATAGTAGTGGAAAATTGATTCTCTACTAGGTGAAGAAAATCAGTTAACACAACATATACATCACTTTTCAATCTCAAAAGAAATGTCCAAGTCATTCTGGTACTATCATCAACCAGAGTTAGAAAGTATCTATATCCATTATGAGTGTTTACTCTATATGGACCCCAGACATCCATATGAACAAGTTGAAATGAACTAGCAGACTTTGAATGACTGATAGGAAAAGGCAATCTTGTTTGTTTAGCTAATGGACATATAGGACAATTACAAGTAGAAGCTGGACTACTAGACAAATGTTTATTTATTGCAGTTTTTTTTTAGAACTGGAAGAGGAGCATGACCCAGTCTTTGGTGCCATAAAGCACTTGTGCTTTGCTGAACTGAAGTGGTCATGCACTTAGAAGAAGAGACAGCAGCATCTGTTGAAGGTCTAAGGATGTAGAGACCACCCTCAAGTTTACCAATCCCCTTCACCATGCCACTGAAGAGGTCCTGAAAGACACAGAAATCAGGATAAAAATGGACAGAACTATTCAGCTCTTTAGTATATCTGGAAATGGACAAAAGGTTATACTTGAATTGGGGAACATAGAGTACATCATGTAGTACATCAGAACTAGGCAAAGTACAAGTTCCTATGTGAGTAATTTTGGTATCGTTTCCATTAGGCAAGTGCACAGTTGCGGATCTAGGCTCAGAAATTTGATTAAAAGATGACAGTAGATTCAAGGATGAAACCATATAGTTAGAAGCACCAGAGTCAATAATCCAACTACATTGGTTATCAAGTGAGTTGCCTGCCATATTGGCTACATATGGAGGTTGGGTCTCCTTGCTTAACATCTTGAGAATTTGTTGGTATTGCTCAGTGGTGAATGGCTGGACAGTTGGTACTACAACTGGTATATTGTTTCCGTGTGCAGCATTTTGAAGAAACTCTGAAGTATGAACATTGTGTGCCATGTTTCCAGGTTGCTCATGTCCTCCTCTTCTCCTATTGTTGTTGAACTTGAATCCTGGAGGGTATCCTACCAGTTTGTAACATGATTCTCTCGAGTGTCCCTTCATGTGGCCGTAATCACACACAAGCCCGTTGTTTCTCCTAGGTCTCACATTCAAAGCATTTGCAACAGCTAAAGCACTACTCTCTACATTCAAAGGTGTGCTCCCTAAAATACCAGCCTGTGATGTGCCAACATTCACCCTTTGGCTTTCCTCTTGCACAATCATCGAGTAGGCCTGATCTAGAGTGGGTGTTGGGTGCATCATCAGAATTTGACTCCTTTGTGGTGCATATGTATCATTTAGACCCATTAGAAACTTCAAGAGTTTTTGTTGGTGAAGAAATGTCACAAAAAGTCTGGATCTTTCACAATCACAACCACGAAAAGGGATTATTGACTCAAATTCATCCCACAAGTCATTGAGTCTGGAAAAGTACACAGAAACACTCGAAATGCCTTGCGTCAGACATCTGATCTCCCTATTCATATGATAAATTTTAGTAGCATTTACTTTATCAAATCTCTCTTTCATAGCTTTCCATACTTTCTCTTCATTGGTTGAGTATGCAATTCCTCTTCTGAGTTCTGGTGCGACTGAACTCATAATCCATGATTGCACGATCGCATTACACCTATCCCACTGGTGTAATTTATAGGCATCCTTTTCAAATTGATCTCTAGTACATGATCCATCAACAAAACCTAATTTTTTTTACTAGCAATGACATTACCATAGATCTGCTCCACTCCGAGTAATTTTCAGTCCCTATCAACAGTTGAGGGACGAGTGAAATACCTGGTGTATCCGATGGATGAACATATAGTGGATCGTTGTAATCAACTTGATGAATAGCTGCATGTGAGGTTCCAGCTACATTCTCCGGCGTATCAATCGCCATTTCGAGGAAAGGAAAAATCGAAAGGAGATGAAAAGAAGGAGAGAATTTAGGGTTTAGAGAAAAATGAAATGAACGATGAATTTTCAAATTCCTAGAGCTCTGAATCGCAATCAACCATGCTCTGATACCATGTTAAAAACACACTCTAGGTTCGCCATTAATGGAGTCGAAGAATTGAAGGAGAAGAAAGAACAGAGAAGGAAAGAAGGAGGAAGGTTCTGGAGAGATAAGATGGAACTGATTTTCCAATTGTATTAACATTGAATACACTGTACAACTATTATATACACATTACCAAATAATGTTTCCACTAACTACCCTTATGACAGCTAAGCAACTAATCTTCTAACTAATTATCTTTCTAGAAGAGTACAATATAAATAGCCAACTGTACAACTATGTATTTCTACACAATTTTAATAAAGTTTTAAATATATCATATATTAGTATGTGTCCTTTGCTTATAGTAGATGATTTAGTGCATAGAGTTTAGCATATACATGGAAGATTAAATCATCGGTTCTTATAAGTATAAAATTTGGGTTCACAATCTAGTGATGGAATTGGACAAACCATCATGGATGATTGTAGCACAAGATTAAATATAATTTATCTTGATTATGGGAATTGTTTAATTCCAACTTCTTGTGCTAGTATATTTTTTATGTATTGGACGGACCAAGTAGAGATAAGTATTTTATACTAACTTAATAAAATAAGCTCTCTAGCCCTTAAATATACTTATACTCTTAATCTTGATATAATTATTATTAGCTGTGTACATAATTATTGTTTTGATTTATTAAAAGGTGAGATTCTTTCGTGGGTCAATATGCCTGGTAAATTGGATAATAATAATGTACATTAGCGAATTAATAGTTAGTTGATAAAATTCATGTCTCGGTTTAGAGATTGATGATACACCTTTATGAAAGCTTATAAGTTTTCATGTGTAAACCCGGCAGGTGAATTTTGTATCCGACACATGAAATATGTTAAGCGAAAGTCTAAATGAAATAATCATTAAATCGTCAGTAATTTAGTTTAATTGATTAGTATTTGAATCTTAACATGGGGAGTTAAATAAGATTTAATGGATGAATTTTGAAATTGAATAAGGAGTGCAATTACGAATTTTTAGTGGAATAATTCATAATTAATTATGGTGGATATTAATTTCAAAAATTAGAAATTAATCCCAAAATTGGAAGCCTTGTTTATTAAATTTTGTGGTCCCTGCTGTGCCTAAATAATAGGAAATAAGGAAATCCTTTTTATGGTGGAAAGGAAAACCTAACAGGTTTTGAAAAAGGGTTTCAACCCTTAAAACATGTACTATAAATACATAAGGTTTTCCTCCTAGAGGAATGTGTGATGGTGGCCGAAATTATCAGCCATATTTTCCTAGAAATTTCGCCCACACGAAATTGCTGTTTCCGGGTATTATTTGGATAACACAGTAGAAGACCGTGGAATGTTCGAGGATCACGATTGTGTGGGTGATGGAGATTCCATTGAGAAGTTATGGAACTGAAGGCTCACGTGATAGAAGAGATATGTTCACGCTTCAAGAGGTAACCTGTGAAACCCCGTATACACTAGTTGTCTAGATTACATGTGATTTTGATACTGGGATTGCTTCCGCTGCTTATTATAATCCATCAATTGTGTCACGACCCTAGTTCTCCAACCGTGAACATGTCATGACGGCACCTGGTCCCCATGACCAGGTAAGCCTAACATTTGCGGAAATATATTAATTGCGGAAAAATAGAGAAAATCAAATCAAATATCTAAAAGAAACTGTACTGAATGCCGCTTGGCAAGTACAACTCAATATCACAAGTCTAAAACAATTCCCAAAACCTGGAAACTCACGGGCATCACAGGCTACAGAAGTGTATAGTAAAGGTTCCAAACTCCAGAATTTCTAACAACTGAAAGAAGGAAAAACTAAGTACTAAAGATAGAATAAGAGGGAGACTCGTCGGTCTGCGGACGCAGCAGATCTACCTCGAAGTCTCCGTAGTCCTCCTGCCTCACTGATAGTGCGCCTGAGTAGAGGTACCCGGATGGTCTGCACATGAAAAACATGCGCAGGAAGGGCATGAGTACACCACAACGGTACTCAGTAAGTGCCAAGCCTAACCTCGGTTGGGTAGTGACGAGGAAGGTCAGGGCCATACTGAGACAAAATATAGTAACAACAATAATTAACAGTATGATAATCTGACAGAAATAATAAATACAGCAGTGATATAAGATAGATTAAGCAAGGCAATAACAAATACACAAGAACGGAACAACCACAGAATAAGTACAGCTCAACACCAATGGTAACAATGAGGATCTCCCAGGATACCGTCCTGTAGTCCTTTTCTCAACTGTCCAGTGGATCTCCCGGGATACCGTCCCGTAGTCCATCATATGTGTATATCCGAAGGATCTCCCGGGATACCGTCCCGTAGTCCAACTATCAATGTGCAGGGGGATCTATCGGGAATCTAACCCGCAGTCCCAAAGTAAACAAACAAGGGGGGGAGCTACCGGAATCCCACATCCGTAGTCCCAATGTAAATGCACAATCACAACCAGAAGGTACACGGAAACGAAGTACAAAAAGACAAGTAACAGATAGTACTGACCTAGCTTGCTTCACGTAGAACAGTTAAGGCAGCTTAAGCAATTAGGCAAGTTAAATCAACTAAACATTCTTTCCTAATTTAGCACAAGTTATAATGTCAAGTAGAAATAAGCAAATATGGAAGGAACTCAATCTCAATATCTTAAGAAAAATCGGGTTTTCCAACAATTGGCTCAAGTACACGCCCGTCACCTCACGTACAAGGCACTCAATCAACAAATAACAAATCCTAAGGGGAAAGGTCCACCACACAAGGTTAGACAAGCCACTTACCTCGAACCGGCTCAATATCAATAGAAACCACGCCTTTGCCACGAGTATCCGACTCCAATTCAATTACATATCGTAAATAATATTGCAAACAATTGATTCCACTATTAAATTTAGAGCTAGGGCGCGAAAATAGGTAAAATGACCAAAATTCCCCTCCAGCCATCGTCTCGGAATCGAATAATTTTTACGTTTTCAGAACCCTCGTACTCTCACGAGTCTAACCATATAAAAATCTCCCAAATCGGAGGTCAAATGACCCCTCAAAACCCCATAGTTAGGTCTAAGAAGTTTACCCACTTCCGATTCAAAAACACGAAATTAAAGGGTGAATTTGCGATAAGATTAATGGGTTTTAGTCATAGGAGAGTAGAGAATCGTTACCCGGTGATTTCCCTTGAAAAACCCTTGAAATTGCTCCCAAATCCGAGCTCCAAACCTTGAGTTTTGATAAAAATGGCAAAACCTCGTTTTTGAAATGTTAAGTACTGTTCAGGAGTCTAAAGCATCGCGAACGCGATAGGAAGCACGCGTTCGCGAAGAAGGAAAATATCAGGGCCCAAAAATGCCCTTCGCGATCACGAAGGGAGGAGCGCGAACGCGAAGGCCGGGGGATCAAGAACTACGCGAACGCGACAAGGCTTACGCGAACGCGATAGAGGAAATAGTGAAGCTACGCGGACGCGGGTGATCTTATGCGAACGCGAAGAGGAACGGGCCCCCCTCTCCAGACTTACACTACACGAACGCGGGAGAGTGGCCACGAACGCGATGAGAGGATGGCTAGTACTACGCGAACGCGGTGCCTTCTTCGCTAACGCGAAGAAGGAATTCAGACCTGCAACTTTCTGCAACATTTCCAAACTTCAAATTGCTCGGATGAGCATCCGAAACACACTCGAGGCCCCCGGGACCTCAACCAAGCCTACGGACATATCCCATAACATCATTCAAACTTGTACCAATCCTTAAACCACCTAAAACAACGCCGGAAACACGAATTAATCAAAGATTCAAGCCTAAGAACTTCAAATTCCAACAAAACACACTTTCGATCAAAAACCAAATCAAACCTCGCCCGAATGACCTGGAATTTTGCACACACATCCCAAATGACATGACGGAGCTAGTGCAACTTCCGGAATTCCAATCCGACCCTCGGATCAAAAATTCACTATCGGACCGGAAACTTCAAAAATTCAAACTTCGGCATTTCAGGCCTAAATGAGCTACGAGCCTCCAAAATACATTCCGAACACGCTCCCAACCCCGAAATCACCTAACGGAGCTAACGGAACCATCGGATTTCCATTCCGAGGTCTTTTTCACACTGTTCCGATTACGGACCATTTTTCAATTTTTAAGCTCTCATTTAGGGACTAAGTGTCCCAAAACACTCCGAATCCCAACACCGAACGTCCCGGCAAACCAAAATAGCAGAAATGAACTTAGGGGAAGCAGTTAATGGGGGATCGGGGCGTAAATTCCAAAAAACGACCGGCCGGGTCGTTACAAATTAGTATCAGATCTCACTCACATCTAATTAGATAACTAAGTTTTTCATGAAACAAGAATATCGTGTTTATGTGCGTTTTTGAATTACATGTTTATGTGATTTTCTGAAAAATTGTACTGCTGTTTTGTGAATTAACTGTGCAAATTGGATTATTTTTGTAATCGTGAGATATCTATTTTTTATTGATATTTTATTCGGATGATTTGGATATTTTTTTGGTAAACCCTAGAAAAATGCTAACCTGATTTTGACCGAATTGCCGGTATTTTTGGAGGTCAGCGAACTTGACGGACTCCGATTGAGCTCAAATTTGGTGGATCCATCGGAAACGACATGGTGAGAAAACCCACTGCTTTTGTAGTTAATCATGGTGTTTTTCGGCATTTTGAGGCTGTTTGGACTGTGTTTTGGACGTTTTTCTATTTTTTGAAAATTGTTTTTTTTAATAATTTTAATTCACTTTTAATTCAATGGTGGTGGGGGTAACTCCCCATGGTCTCCATGATTAAATACATGTGATATAATAGGTTTACACATTGGCTATTAGTAAATAGATGTGTTGTTGTATTAAATTCAATAATAGAGGTGTATGATTTTATTGACTAGGTCTTACAAGGTATAGTTGATATTGTGTGATGATATAATTATTTTGTAAGAAAGTGAAATCCTCTGTTTGATATCCTGGATGACTAATGATTGGAGTGTTTGGCATATTTGTGCATAAAAAATTTCTCAAATTTTAGTTTATGTTTTCATGCCCTACGTGATTACTAGTCTTGTATTTTCGATGAAAAATTTTGTTCTCTGGTTGGAGGTTGTAATTAAGTGAAATATGATGGTATTTTGTATGAGTTTTATATTATTGGCATGACTTTTAAGTTGTGGTCCATAATCTGCCATAAAATAATTTTATGAGCTACATGTATCTTCACTCGTAAATTTGAGAATTTTGTGAGTAATAAATAGTACCACTAAAGTGGTTTGCTAATTTGAACTCATGAAAAATTCTTAATAAAGTTGTACATGTGAAATTGTGTCTATTCATAGATTGAGCATTATGATTAATAAGTAGGATCCACAAAATTGTCTATGTATTTGAGTCATTAAAATCTGCTTAATTTGCCATATGAAAATTATCCTTGATAAATCTACATTAGTGGTGGAGGTTCTTAACTAGAAAAAGAGTTTTATCTTTGGGTAGTAGTGAGACCAACTCCACCCATGAGAAGAGATATTAAGTTTTTCGCCGAACGGGAGAAAATATAATATCTTAGCTTCTTGTGTATTTAACTAAAGGATAATGTATTGCATAAGAAGATTAGGAGATATTATGTATCCTAGAAATAGGAAGAACATGATATATACCTTGAGCTCATAGTATAATTATAAGGAGAATGAAATCAATATTATATTTATTTTAATTCATGAAATTGTTTAAAACAGTTATTCTCCGAGTTTGGTTACAGGCTGGTGGTCATGAATTTGACGGGCTCCGATTGACCTGAAACTTGGTAGGTTCATTGAAACGATCTAGTGAGAAAAACTCATGCTATGCAATGAATCGTGCTGTTTTTCGGCATTTTGAGGTCGTTTAGATGAGTTTTCAAGCAGTTTATTAAATTGAATTTATTATAAATATGAAAAATTATTCTTTATATATCGGCCATATTTGTGTTAAATCTGAAACATGATGATTTAGCTTGATATGATATATAGCAAGAATGTGAATCACATGGATTTAATCCTAAATACGCCAAAAATAATTTATTCGAATTTGGCAAGTTTTTGGCGATCGTGAATTTCACGATCTCCGAATGACCTGAAATTCGGTAGGGTCATCAAAAACGATCAGTTAAGAAGAACTCAATGCTATGCAGTGAATCACATCGGATTTTGACGATTCGGGATCGTTTAGATGAGTTTTTTGGAGGTTTGGTGGATTAAAATGTGATTTACATACGAAAAGTCATTCTTTCTATCATTTTATTTGTGTCAAATTTGGAATATGATAACACATGTTGATTTGACATGAATTGGTATATGATACGAATGTAGGTCATATTTTAAATTTTTAAAAAATACTTAAAATGGTAATTTTCCAAATTTGGTCGCAATTTTTGGAGATTGTGATTTTAACGATCTTCGATTGATCTGAAATTTGGCAGGTTTATCAGAAATAGACCAGTGAAAAATACTCACTATTATGCAGTAAAAACATTAATTTTAGCGTTTTAAGACTGTTTAAATGGGGGTATTGAGCATTTTTTTTAATTATGGAACTTAATCCTCAGAGAAAGTTCGTGGTTGTGATAAAGTGGTGATAGGAATTGACCCCTATGGTCTCCATTTTATATTTATAGTGAAATAATAAATTTACGCGTTGACATTAGGTCTTCCTCCATATCGGATAAATTTATTATGTATTCACTGGATATAATTACTAATTATTGATAACCTGTATTAACTCTCTATCTGAGTTTAAAGGGATGAATCAATTTTGTAACTAAAATACAATCATGATTAAGTGATGATAGAAATATATTTATATGGTCTTCCACTATTAATTTCAAGTGAGTAATAAATTTTGCGCGTTGACTTTAGGTCTTCCTCCATATCGGATAAATTTATTGTAAGCTCACTAGGTGAAATACTAGTAATTGATATCGTGTGCTTACTCTCCATCTGAGTATACATGTTGGATCAATGGAACTAGAGCTATTAATTATGATGTTCACTTGACTTAAATTAATAGTATACTCTCCATCTGAGTTAGATCTGTTTTAGTTATTGGGGTGAATAATCTCGCATTACATATGTATGTGCATGAGTAGTTTTTTTCCCATCGAAATTGCTATTCAAGATGCATGACATATATGTGTAGTGTTTTTAAAATTTTCGTATTAAAAGGTTATATACAATTGACCGAAAATAATAGTATACTCTCCATCTGAGTTGGTTCTATTTATTTTTGGATTGTATAATTCTTGCATTATATATTATACTTTGAATGAATGATTCTTTTCCCATCGAAATTTATTATTCGAGATTCATGTATGTATAAATACTGAATGCAGTCTGAATTTTACTATTCCGTGTTTTGACTTATTATGATCTATTTAATATTTTTATCTCATCTCTATAATGACTTTATGTAATATGTCGTATTACTTGTTAAAATTTTGTTTTAGTGATAAGACATTAATCTAAAAGATGTAGTATATGTACTTTTTGTTAGAAGGAACTTAATTCCGGTTTCTGAGCAAAATAAGAGATGGATATTTATTTTATTTTTCGAATAACTCTTGAGTTATTAAGCTTGATAAACATTTTATCTCTTGTGGTGCATGAATGCATGACTGATATTAGACTATATAGATGATATTTACACCTTAATATTGCCATGCTTTATTGTTGTTTTATAGGCGAATTGACAACAGAATGCTCTAAATGGTGTTCTTTTGCTTCGCAGGGAATAATCTAAGTGAGGAAGCACTACGGAGTATTTTGGAGTCAATAATGTGAAGAAAACGCCCAATCAAGAAGTACCCGAGCATAAAAAAGCAAAAAAATGAACTGAGTGAAATCCACCGCGACCACGGTGGAACCGCGGCAGATCAAGTACTCGAGGCAAAATGTTCAGCGTTCACCGCGGTCGAGCCACGGTCTTGCCGCGACCGCGGTGAACTGTTCACTCGCCAGAAAATTGGGGACCAAAGTGTAAATCGGGGAAAACTTGTTCCAAACCCTTATAAACTTTAGAAGCTCGCCCAAGACATGTTTAAGCTTTCTTTTGGACTACTTTGGAGGCAAGAACAAGTGTGAGAAGAGAAACTAAACATTAGAGTTCTTGTATCTTCTCTTTATTATTGCAGTTACCCATTATGAATGATTCAATACTTTCATCTTGTTTTGTTATGAGTAGATAATTTATTAGTCTAGGGTTTTGATGGAACCTATTGAAGGATGAACTTCTTGTTATGTTAATATAGTTTGCCCAGTTTAATCTCTATTTGTTCAACTATGTGCTTGTTGTAGTTAATTGACAGGATCCTCAATTAGCTGTGCCTATTTAGTGTGCATAACTCGGAAGAGAGTGCATATTTAGGTAATTGTTGAACAACACCACTCCCAAAGTATATAAGGGATCAATAACTGAGGGTTTAAAGGCGGGATTAGGGATAACGAAGCCTTGGGTGCAATCTAAAGTGAGCTGTAATAAATAAAGCCAGCTAGCGTAACTCGGGAAAGTGCGTCTAGTAAATTGTCGTTACTACACAGGAGAGATTTACGGTAATAAGAGTGCTCATGATTGATAGAGATGATTAGGCAATTCTATGTGAAAAATAACCGGAAGGGATTCCATCAATAGGGGAAATCATAACCTTAGAACCTTCTCTTAATTGTTTACAACTTAATCATAGTTAGTTTTCAGTTGCTTATTTACATTCGTTCTTAGTTAGTAGAAACATCTTCAATTGTTATTCACAACGTTTGGGAAGTTGATTCCGTGGAATTTAGTAAGTCTAACGAGAGTAATTGATAGGTTAATGCCTTGTGGGTTCGACTCTGGGCTAAATACTCAGATTATATTTGCAACGTCCGCGTGTCCTTTTTATAAGGCATAGTTGGGCGTGATCAAATTTTGGCGCCGTTGCCGGGAAATTAACGGTGTTATCAATTACAATTGAAAGAAATACAAAAATTCTTAGTGTAGTCAGTTTTATCTATACCCAATCTTTACATTGAAATTTTAACGTTTGTTGACTTGGTTGTACAGGTGCATGCCTAGAAACTCATCGCGAACTGGTGAAGTGTTCGAAGCTTTATCTGATCCCGAGAAAGTTTTTAAGGCCTTGAACCGGGCCAACCGGAAAAGAAAACAGCAACAAACAATTGAACAAATCGAACCGAACATGGGAGATCACGAAGAAGACCCAACTGTACCAGTAGCGCCTGTGGCACCTCTTGTGCCAGAGGCTGCTCTCTATGACTGGGCACAACCCACAGCTGAAAATCTGGCCACAGCGATTTTAGTCCTGCAGATACAGGCTGAATCGTTTCAAATCACAAACAACATGCTACACTTGTTGCAGAACAAGGGACTATTTTCGGGGTCACAAATCGAAGATCCTCAACAGCACTTGAAGAATTTCCTGTCAATCTGCAAAACTCAAAGGCAGACCAATGTAACTCAGGAAGCAATCAAGTTGTTATTGTTTCCATTCTCAGTGACAGGAGATGCCCAGACCTGGCTAAACTCACTCCCCATTAATTCCATACCAACTTGGGAGGAGTTAGTCAAGCAATTCGTGAACAAGTTCCACCCACCCAACAAGACTGCTCAACAAATTGATGAAAGTTTGAGTTTCAAACAGAGACCAATGGAAACACTGCATGAAACATGAGAACGATTCAAAGGGATGCTAGTTATATGTCCGCACCATGGTATTCCAGATCTGATGTTGGGGCAGCGGTTTTACATGGGATTGTCAGATAGCGTGAAAGGTAATGTTGATGCTTCAGCTGGTGGGGCATTCTTGAGCAAAACATGGAGGGAAGGCCAGAGTCTGCTTGATAAGATGGCACAGAATTCGGGGTGGACAACCAGGAGCGCACCTATCACTCCAGTGGTTCACTCAGTGCCCCTAGATCCATCCAACACTCTAGCTGAAAATATGGCCACATTAATGACACAGATAAGTATACTCACTAAAAAAGTGGAAGAATCAGGGCAGAAGCAGCAGGTACATATTGTAGATACCACCAATGGGGACTTATGCACATCTTGCATTAGTCAACCAATTGGTAACCAGTGGAATACAGAAAGTGATCATCATCACTACCCTGAAGACATAAATTATGTGTCTAACTATGGAGGCCAGAGACAGGGTGGTCAAAATTGGGGTCAGCAGCAGCAGCAGCCATACAGGCCAGTCCAGCCACAGTTCAACAATGGAAACATGAGAGGTATGAGACTTCCTAATAATATGGCACCTTATCCAAGGCCACAGGGATATAATAATCAGAATCAGCAGTAGGGGTATCATCCTCCTCAGTAGCAGCATGGTGGACGACAAGAAGATGGGTTTGCTAGACTTGAGGCAATGATGCAGCAGGTTATTGGGTCAAATGCAAAAATTAGTGAAAGAGTAGATTCACATGATTCAGCTATTAAGAATATTGAAGTGTAGATGGGCCAGATTTCGATGTCTTTGAATAATCGTCCTCATGGGACATTACCTGCAGACACTCAAATAAATCCAAAAGATCAAGGCCCCAAGCAGATGATGGCAGTAAGTCTACGGAATGGCAGAGATTTAGACGTAGAGCAAGAGAGAGCTCGAGAAAGCAGACAGGCTGAGACACTTGTACCCGTTCCCATTGAGCTAGATGATTCAACGAAGCTGAAGAGATGACAGTCCAGCCTGCCCAGGAAGAACATAACATTCAGATTGAGACTGAGAAAGAAGCTGAGACAGCCCAGGAACACGTAGTTGAGGTGGCAGCTGATAAAGAGCAATCCCAAATCATTGGGAAGAAGAGACCTCCCGCACCATTCCCTCAGAGGCTGGCCAAATAACAAAAAGAGGAGCAATACAAGAAATTCTTGGAGATGCTGAAACAAATCCAGGTAAATATTCCATTGATAGATGCTTTGAAAGAGATGCCTGGGTATGCAAAAATGATGAAGGACTTAATGTCCCGTAAATTCGATTTCCAAGACTTGGCCACGGTGACTCTTACTCAGACCTGCAGTGCAGTGGTGACTAGACCAATTGTTGAGAAGCTATCTGACCCAGGGAGCTTTACAATCCCCTGCACCATTGGTAATTTTGCTTTTGCCAAGGCACTTTGTGATCTAGGGGCCAGCATAAATCTTATGCCCCTGGCGATTTATAAGAGGCTGGGGATTGGAAGAGCTATACCCACTTCTATGTTGTTGCAGCTGGCTGATAGGACTGTAAAAAGACCTTCTGGTATCCTGGATGATGTGTTGATTCGGGTAGGGAAAATTTGTGTTCCCTGCAGATTTTGTGATCTTAGACTGCAAGGTGGATGAAGAAATTCCCATAATTTTGGGAAGGCCGTTCTTGGCCACTGGGAGAGCTCTCATTGATTCTGAGACTGGGGAGCTCAAGATGAGACTGAACGATGAAGAGATAACATTCAATGTGCAAAAATCTATGAGGCGACCAAGTGAATTCGCCAACTGCTCTCTTATTGATGCCGTGGATGTAATTATAAAAACTGACGATGAGATGCTGACTATTGAGGACTCTCTTGCTGCATGTCTGATGAATTTAGATGAGGTGAATGGAGAAGAACTGGCGAATGGGTGTTGGCATTAGAGGACAGAGGGTTCTGGTATAGAACTCTTGAATTTGAGCCCTTGCACTTAGAAAATAGAGAAACTCCTCCAGCCAAGCCATCCATTAAAGAACCACCAAAGCTGGAATTGAAGCCATTGCTCGCCCATCTCAGATATGAGTTCCTTGGACCTGACTCCACATTACCTGTTATTATCTCATCTAGTTTGTTAGATGTGCAGGCACAACAACTCTTGCAGGTACTCAAGGAGTGTAAGACTGCCATTGGGTGGACCATGGCAGACATTAAGGGGATCAACCCCGCCTACTGTATGCATAACATTCTACTGGAAGAGGGACACAAACCCTCTAGGGAACACAAAGAAGGCTGAACCCCAACATGAAAGAAGTGGTGAAGAAAGAAGTGATAAAGTGGTTAGATGCAGGAATCATTTTCCCAATCTATGACAGCAGCTGGGTTAGCCCGGTGCAATGTGTGCCTAAGAAGGGTGGCCTGACGGTGATAAAAAATGATAACAATGAATTGATCTCAACAAGAACCGTCACGGGCTGGAGAATTTGCATGGACTACAGAAAGTTGAATCTAGCCACCTGGAAAGACCACTTCCCACTTCCCTTCATTGATCAGATGCTAGATAAATTGGCAGGGAGGTCACACTTCTGTTTTCTGGATGGCTACTCAGGGTACAATCAAATCTCTATTGCACCTGAGGACAGAGAAAAGACCTCCTTCACTTGCCCTTATGGCATTTATGACTTTCGGATAATGCCATTTAGCCTATGCAACACACCAGCCACATTCCAATGGTGCACGATGGCCATATTCACGGACATGGTAGAGGACATAATGGAGGTATTCATGGATGATTTCTCAGTGGTGGGGAACTCATTCGATGAGTGCCTTATAAATCTGAAGCGTGTACTGAAACGGTGTATTGAGACTAACCTGGTTCTTAATTGGGAGAAGTGTCATTTCATGGTACAAGAGGGTATAGTCTTGGGGCACCGGGTGTCAAGTAAAGGAATTGAGGTGGATCGCGCTAAAGTTGACGTGATAGCAAAGGTGCCACCTCTAACTTCAGTCAAGGCAATCAGGAGCTTCCTCGGGCATGCCGGTTTTTACCGGAGATTCATAAGAGACTTTTCAAAAATTGCCAACCCTCTCTGTAAGTTGTTAGAAAAAGATCACCCCTTCTTGTTTTCTGATGATTGCAGGGTAGCATTCGAGGAGCTGAAAAAGAGGCTAGTCACAGCACCCATCATCGTTGCCCCCGACTGGGAGCAGCCATTTGAACTCATGTGTGATGCCAGTGACTACGCAGTGGGAGCAGTGCTGGGACAACGGAAGGACAAGCTAATGCATCCAATATATTATGCAAGTAGAACGTTGAGTAGAGCTCAGCTGAACTACACTGTGACTGAGAAGGAGATGTTAGCTGTGGTGTTTGCTTTCGACAAGTTCAGATCATACCCGATTGGCTGTAAGGTAATTGTATACACTGATCATGCAGCTCTCAGGTACTTGATTGAGAAGAAGGAGTCTAAGCCGCGCCTGATTCGTTGGGTGCTGCTACTGCAAGAATTCGACCTCGAAATTCGTGACCGTAAGGGCACAGAAAATCATCGCTGACCATCTATCCTTGAGGGAGCTGAAAACTCATTTGACGTTGAGGATATTCTGGAAACCTTTCCAGACGAGCAACTGCTCGCTGCTAATCTTAAGGAAGTGCCATGGTATGCAGACTTTGCAAATTACCTGGCCAGCGGTATAGTTCCCTATGACCTTTCCTCTGTACAAAAGAAAAAGTTTTATCGTGACTGCCGCATGTATTATTGGGATGAACCTTACCTGTTTCGAATATGTGTTGACAATATGATCCGGAGGTGCGTCCCCGAGATAGAACAATCTTCTGTTTTGCAGGCATGTCATGCATCGGCGTATGGAGGGCATTTTGGAGGAGTCAGGACAGTTGCGAAAGTGCTAGAGGCCGGTTTCTTTTGGCCAACAGTGTTTAAAGATGCGCACCAATGGGTGAAAGGCTGCAATGAATGTCAGCGAACCGGGAATATTTCCCGTTGCCATGAGATGCCCATGAACCCGATTCAAGAGGTGGAAGTGTTTGATGTTTGGGGAATTGACTTCATGGGACCCTTCATCAGCTCCTTTGGCAATAAGTACATACTTGTTGCTGTGGATTATGTGTCCAAATGGGTAGAAGCTGTAGCATTTCCCACTAATGATGCAAGAGTGGTGGTGGGGTTTTTGAAGAAGAACATATTCACCCGTTTTGGGACACGAGAGCATTCATCAGTGACGGAGGCACCCACTTCTGTAATCGAGCCTTTGTGAAGTTGCTAACGAAGTATGATGTGCGTCACAAAGGTGGCAACACCGTATCATCCGCAGACAAGTGGATAGGTGGAAGTATCTAATAGAGAGATAAAGAGTGTATTGACCAAGACAGTAAACGCCACAAGAACTGATTGGGCGAAAAAGTTAGATGATGCACTATGGGCTTATAGAATTGCTTTTAAAACACCAATTGATATGTCACCATATAAGTTGGTGTTTGGGAAGGCCTTCCACTTGCCAGTGGAACTTGAACACAAAGCTTGGTGGGCACTGAAACAGCTGAACCTAGACATTGAGGCTACGGGCACAACGAGAATCACTGAATTGCATGAGCTCGACGAGTTCAGATATCTGGCTTTTGAGAGCACAAGGTTTTACAAGGAAAGGATGAAGAGGTTGCATGACCAGAACATTGTTGAGCGACATTTCAACCCCGGGGACAAGGTATTGCTCTATAACTCTAGATTAAGGTTATTCCCGGGAAAGCTCAAGTCACGCTGGTCTGGTCCATTTCGGGTGGTCGAAGTATTCCCTTCAGGGGCTGTGGAAATTGCCTCAGAGAAAGACTCTCACACATTTAGAGTCAATGGGCAGAGATTGAAGCTATATGTAGGCATGAGTGAACCAAAGGAAGTGACAGAAATCCACCTAACGGAACCTCAGAGGTTGAACGAACCGTAAATGTGCTTATCTGCATCGTGTCGCGACGATAAATCAGGCGCTGCGTGGGAGGCAACCCACGACTGTTGTATATCATTCATATATGTAACCATGACTATAAAAAAATAAAAAAATAAAAAATAAAAACTGGGCAAACCACCGCGACCGCGGTGGAACCGCGGCAGGACCGCGGTGAGAGGCGAGGACACTGCCTCGACATTGTGCAGCTCACCGCGGTAGAACCGCGGTGATGTCGTCCAACCCACCACGACCGCGGTAGAACCGCGGTGACAGGTAAACATTCTACCTCTAATTATTTAACCCACCGCGGCCGCGGTAGGACCACGATGGGCACCAGGTACGTTTTTTGTTATTATTTTTTTTTATTATTTCTTTTGTTCTTCTAGTTTACCCTTAATCAAACCCCCCCCCCTCCTTAATAAAATAACACAAACACCCGCGCCATACCCCTATTTCTCAATCTCTCTCTCTCTCTAACCCCTAACTCCCCAAATCCCTCTCTTCTCCTTCTTCTTCTTCACTCATCCTAACCCTCCCCATCTCCATTTCTCTCACTCCTTCTTCCATCAAGGTATGTAACTCACCTCCCCTTCTCTTTTTTTTTTTTGTATGTTGTTGTAGTTTTATGCTAGCCTAATGTTTGCAATTGTGTAGTAATATTTAGTAGATTTTTGTTCTTTTTCTTATTTTTCTTTTGAAATTCGTTTTTAGAATTATTGGTGAAGGGGCTGTGTGTATAATATGGTGGAAAGGTGTTTGTTTGTGGGTGTTGAATGAAGTGTTGTGGGGTGTGATGGTGTAGTAGAATCTTTGATTTGGGAGAAGCTTAGATATATCCATATGGGCTATATGTATGAAGAAATTGTCTTGCCCACAAGGTGTTTGGGAAATTGCACCAGTGGAGTTATAAGGGCTAATGTGACATGGTTGTGGTGAAGTCTGAGTAACCACCCATAGTCACACATTTCACACACTCACTGATAGGCGTTTCTTTGTTTGACAGGTACAATGAATCCATCTAGGAAGAGACGCAACGCCGGGTCCTCAGCTAGTGGACCGGGAAGCTCCTCCAGAGCTAGGGGTCAAGCCAGTGCGCCACAGTTTGACAGCACTAGGTTTGTCTCCAAACCGGCGGAGGACAGGTATAATGCAAAGGCAGCTAATAAATTGTTACATGAGGTGCATATTGATCGAGCAGTCTTAGAGGTGGAATGCCCGAATATGTTCAATGAGTTGAGGAGGTGTCAGCTGGACATCTTCTTTGAGGAACCGGAGGTGGCCAATGTTCGGATGGTAAGGGAGTTCTATGCTAACTGCCCGAAACATGAGAATGGAGTTGTTACTGTACGCAATACACGGGTAAATGGTCCATCGAGGCCATCCGCAGGGTGTACCGAATGCTAGTGTTTAGGGGGGAATCTGATGATTATCGTATTTTTAGCCGAACAAGTGCCTTGTGGGGAACTCTTCTTGAGACTATCTGTGTGCCAGACCGAGAATACATATGGATAAAGCCCAGGATCACATTTAACTCCCAGTCTCTCAATTGGGAGGCTAAGTGTTGGCTCACCGTTATCAACAGTCAGTTGTTGCCCTCCAGCAATACGATCGATGTTAATCTACCATGGGCGTCAGCGATCTACTATATCATGGCCCACAGGGATTTTGATGTGGCCAGGCTCCTCCATGACGAGATGCTCATTGGATCACCGGAGTTACTCAAACGCTTCTACTTCCCTTCTCTAGTCACCAGGTTGTGCCGTCTAGCTAGAGTTCCTGAAGACCTTAGAGTTGATGGGCAATTGCCATTGAAAGCCCCATTCCTGGCAAGGAAAATCAGAATTGGGATAGATCCGGTGGTGAATGTTGCTGACTCAGATGATGAATCTGATGATGCTGATGCTGAGGCAGCTGAGGTCCCACCACCTACGAGAGTTGAAGAGGCGGGCCCATCACAGCCCCACCGCAGTACCCGCCTGACAACCCTGGAGCAACAAATGGCTGGTCTCCACACTTCAGTCACTAATTTGGGTGCCCGCATTGACGCGGTGGCTGACCGACAGGTGAAGTCGGAGAAGAAATTCTTAGGCTGGCTGAGAGCTCTGGGTCGTGCTTGCCATGTGAACCCAAACACTGTCTCCGATCAAGAGTGATCTTTCAGGGAAGTTCCTTTGCCTCACTGTTCTTTAACTTTTTATGCCATGAGGACATGTCTACATTTTAAGTGTGGGGTGGGGGATACTTCAATGTATATATGTATATGTAGCAATTTGACTGGTTGATGTTTCTTTGTTTCTATTTGATTGTTTTTGGTGTTTTGAGTAATAGTTTCATTAGGTAATTTTAAAGTAGGTAAGTGACTTGTTCCGACGACAGATCTCTTTCGGCGGGGTTCTTGAGGGACTAAGTCGAGAAAAAAAAGTGAATATGGAGACTCTTCCTGATGACGGATCATTTTGACAATTTTCTTGAGGGAAGTAAGCTTAGAGAAAAGACCAAAAAGACTTTTTTTATTTTTAGGTAGTGTAGTAACTCCCCCTTGGTTTCTCTTTGGGCCACGGTTCTTTTCCAAGGGTTTAGCTTGAACCGGGTGTAGGTAGTTTTTGTTTATTTTGTTTTTTTTTTAGTTTAGTTAGCATCGATGGGCTAAGAGTTGAAACAGAAAGAGAATCCCTTGGCGTAGTACACCTGAGCACAATCGACACTAGAGTGTAACGCCTAGTCTCAATGGTTGAATCTTGCTAAAGTGCCTTAAAGTTGTATGTTTGTAGCTAACTTGAACACTCAAAAGAGAATGTCTTGATAAATCAATCCGGAGTGAGTCATGTGCCATGTGTGTGTGAGCTATACTGTATTCTATGCTTTATATTTGATGCCTAGAACTTGCCCTGTGTGTTTGCAAAGCGAAATAGTAGCTTCATTCAGTCTTAGAAGTGATATAGGCATTTCTTTGTTAAGCCAGATATATATAACGTGAACCCACCTGAATGTAATACATCGTAGTTAACCCTGTTGAGCCTATAATCCTGTTTCTTTGGCAACCACATTGCGAACCTTACCCAATTGTTTGAATAGCCTTTTGTTTGAACCTTTTTCCTCCCATAAGCACTTGAATGGTCTTTACATATGTAAAAGTAAAGTGTGGGGTGGTGGTTTGGTTTTGAGTGGAGCCATTGACATAGAGGAAAGGTGCAGTTTTGAAGAATAAAAGAAGAAGCACCACGAAGAAAAAAAAAGAAAGAAAAAAAATTGTTTGTGAACAAATATAGTAGTTGATAAGTGGTAGCTTGATACAAATGCACCTAATGGAATGGGATGTTATTAATGAATTGTGGGGAATGTCTGGTTGACATAAGAATGATATGGAATGTTAATGTGTTCTGTATTAAAAGTGCTTAGGGAGGTTAGTCACTATATCCAAATATATCCTACCGTCCTTAGCCTACATTACAACCAGGTGAAGTCCTATTGATCTTAGACTGAGTGGGCTCGATTAGTAGAGTATTACACTACGGGCAAGCCTATGGTGCATCTTTGTGGCATGTGAATGTTCTTTTGGAGAGTGAGCGAATTTTGTCTATCTAAGTTCCTAACTGTTCTAAATATCATTATATGTGGAACTACTCTCTTGTGTGATGTGAGGGCATGTGATTCACAAAGGAGAGGTAAGTCTTGACTTTTGTATAGAGTAGTTTGAGTAAGTGCGAATGTGCATGGTATGAGAGATTCGACTGTTGAGGTTAAGGTTGTTCACTATTAGGTGCAACTTTGGTAAATTGTTCAAGGTGTGATTCGTTATGGGAAAATCTTAGGGAAGGAACTTGATAGAGTGTGGTGGATTGCTCGAGGACTAGCAATGATTTGAGTGTGGGGTGTTGATATTAGGCTATTTAGATGATATTTACACCTTAATATTGCCATGCTTTATTGTTGTTTATAGGCGAATTGATAACAAAATGCTCTAATTGGTGTTCTTTTGCTTTGCAGGGAATAATCTAAGTGAGGAAGTACTACTGAGTGTTTTGGAGTCAATAATGTGAAGAAAACGCCCAATCAAGAAGTACCCGAGCATAAAGAAGGAGAAAATGGACTGAGTGAAATCCACTGCGACCGCGGTGGAACCGCGGTAGATTAATTACTCGAGGCAGAATGTTCAGCGTTTACCGCGGTCTTGCTGCGGCCGCGGTGAACTGTTCACTCGCCATAAAATTGGGGACCAAAGTGTAAATCGGGGAGAACTTGTTCCAAACCCTTATAAACTTTAGAAGCTTGCCCGAGACATGTTTAAGCTTTTTTTAGACTACTTTGGAGGCAAGAACAAGTGTGAGAAGAGCAACTAAACATTAGAGTTCTTCTATCTTCTCTTGATTATTGCAATTACCCATTATGAACAATTTAGTAGTTTCATCTTGTTTTGTTATGAGTAGCTAATTTCTTAGTCTAGGGTTTTGATTGAACCTATTGAAGGATGAACTTCTTGTTATGCTAATATAGTTTGCCCAGTTTAATCTCTATTGTTCAACTATGTTCTTATTGTAGTTAATTGATAGGATCATCAAGTAGTTGTGTCTATTTAGTGTACATAACACGGGGGAGAGTGCATATTTAGGTTAATTGTGGAACAACACCACTCCCAAAGTATATGAGGGATCAATAACCGAGGGTTTAAAGGCAGAATTAGGGATAACGAAGCCTTGGGTGCAATCTAAAGTGAGCTGTAATAAACAAAGCCAGCTAGCGTATCTCAGGAGAGTGCGTCTAGTAAATTATCATGATTACTCGGGAGAGATTTACGGTAATAAGAGTGCTCATGATTGATAGATATGATTAGGCAATTCTATGTGAAAAATAACCGGAAGGGAGTCCATCAGTAGGGGAAATCATAACCTTAGATCCTTCTCTTAATTGTTTACAACTTAATCATAGTTAGTTTTCAGCTGCTTATTTACATTCATTCTTAGTTAGTAGAAACATCTTCAGTTGTTATTTATAACGTTTGGGAAGTTGATTCCGTGGAATTTAGTAAGTCTAGCGAGAGTAATTGATAGGTTAATTCCTTGTGGGTTCGACTCTGGGATAAATACTCAGATTATATTTGCAACGTCCGCATGTCCTTTTTATAAGGCATAGTTGGGCGTGATCATCTTCTCCCACGAATGACACCTCTTCATCAGGAAAATACGTTTTCAAGGGTTTGTATTCTCCTCCCACCGGATTCTCAGCAAGATGATCCGCCAATGCTTGTCCTTTGACCGCCTTTTGAGTTATGTAGACGATATCGAACTCACTCAACAGTATCTGCCATTTGGCCAATTTTTCGGTCGGCATGGGTTTCTAAAATATATATTTCAAAGGGTCCATTCTGGATATGAGGTATGTAGTGTAGGCACAGAAGTAATGCCTCAACTTCTAGGTCGTCCAGGTCAAAGCACAACAAGTACGTTCCAGCAAAGAGTACTGTGCTCCGTAAGGTGTGAACTTCTTACTCAAGTAGTAGATGGCTTGCTCCTTTCTCCTTGTCTCGTCATGTTGTCCCAGAACACACCCGAAGGCTCCATCCAATACGGATAGATAGAGCAGCAAAGGTCGTCCTGGCTCTAGCGGGACCAGGACCGGTGGTGTGGACAGGTACTCCTTGATTTTTTCAAATTTTCTGACAATCTTCGGTCAAGCTTGTCTCGGCATCTTTCCTCAGCATCTTGAAGATCGGTTCATATATGACTGTGGACTGTGCTATGAAGCGACTGATATAATTGAGACGCTCTAGGAAGCTCATCACGTCCTTTTTGCTCCTAGGCGGCGGTAACTCCTCAATAGCCTTGGCTTTTGACGGATCTAGTTCGATCCCTCGACGGCTGACAATGAACCCCAATAACTTTCCTCCGGGAACCCCGAATGCACATTTGGCGGGGTTCAGTTTCAAGTTGTACCTCCTTAGTCTGTTGAAGAACTTTCTCAAATCTGCTATGTGGTCTGCGGCCCTCTTGGATTTGATGATGACGTCGTCCACGTATACCTCTATCTCCTTGTGTATCATATCATGGAAGATGGTTGTCATGGCTCTCATGTAGGTAGCCCCAGCATTCTTTAGACCAAATGGCATCATCTTGTAACAGTATACACCCCATGGTGTAATACAGGTTATTTTCTCCGTGTCCTCTTCGTCCATCCAAATCTGGTGATAACCCGCGAAGCAATCTACAAAATATTGGAGTTCATGCTTCGCGCAATTATCGATCAGGATGTGTATGTTTGGTAGTGGAAAGTCGTCTTTGGGACTTGCTTTGTTTAAATCCCGATAGTCAACACATACTCTGACTTTCCCATCTTTCTTCGGAACTGGCACAACGTGGGCTAACCAGGTTGGGTACTCAACCACCCTGAGAACTTTGGCTTTAATCTGCTTGGTAACCTCCTCCTTGATTTTCAGGCTCGTCTGGTTTGAACTTTTGAGTTTCTGCTTCACCGGCGGGCACATTGGATTGGTAGGTAACTTGTGAGCCACTATGGACGTGCTCAAACCTGTCATGTCATCATATGACCATGCGAAAATGTCCTCCTATTCTTTTAGGAAACGGATGTACTCTTCCTTCTTTGTTGGTGATAAGTGAATGCTGATGCGAGTCTCCTTGACGGTCTCAGCATCCCCAGGTTTACTGCTTCGATTTCGTCCAGGTTGGACTTAGGCTTATTCTCAAAGTTTTCCACCTCTCTAACAACTTCCTCGGGTATCTCGTCTTCTTCATCCGAATCACTATCCTTATGTTGTGTTGCCTCATTACATGTCATAGCCACCGGTTCATCAGGAAAAGTAATAATAACGTTGTAGAAAGAAAAGTGTAGAAAATAGTAATGAATAATAAAGAGCAAATGCATTTGATTAAAATTAAACAACATCCAGACATACACGGCTCGATGAAATCGAGCATTTATTTTGAAACAAAACAAGTCTTTACAACAAAGTTACTGAAAATTTTAAATGCCTAGAATGGCTATAGAAATAAAATCTGCCAAGCTACCCAGGGACTCGGCGGGCCCGGGATGGTGTGGCGGTCCAGTTCCTGAGAACAGCTCCCTTCCCCACATACTGAATAGTGAGGCCTTCTTCCTCCTCCTCCTCAATTATAGCACTGCATTGTATCATTTATTCTGATCTTTCCTTTGCTTTTAGGATCACTTGGAAGAGGAGGGTGTGGAGGACCATTAGGTATGCTGATGATACAAGTATGTGTGAACCAACCTTAGGAGATGGGAATAAAGTAAAAAAAAAACAAAAAGGTAGACAAGTCAGTAAGGGTTCAGAAATGTTTGCAGTATTTAAACACATATTGCGAGAATGTAAATTCGTGTCCTAATTTGGGAGCCTCGTTGTGCCCGAGGTAGGCCTAGCGACAAGTTGATTTGGAGAACTTAGATGCCAATAAATGCCTCATTTCATTAATATAAGAACATACGAATCCCAAAACGACACTAAGATAATAAAGGTAAGTCATTATTGGCACTTGGCCTAATTACATTTAGGAAAGCAAATAAATCTAGCCTACTTCGTCCCAGAAGGACCTTCCCCAGACTCAATCTT
>NC_031994.1:27256187-27258764 GCF_001879085.1 Nicotiana attenuata
CGAATATAGCTTTTATATATATATATATATATATATATACTTACACTATACTATGCACTAAGTATCAGTGCATTAGCTTATATATATCGAATATAGCTTATATATATATATAATATATAGACTTACACTATACTATGTAAGTATCAGTGCATTAGCTTATATATATCGAATATAGCTAATATATATAGATATATATATATACTTACACTATACTATGCACTAAGTATCAGTGCATTAGCTTATATATATATATATATATATATATATATATATACACACACACTTACACTATTCTAACTAAGTATCAGTGCATTAGCTTATATATATCGAATATAGCTTTTATATATATATATAATATATATATAATATATATATACTTACACTATACTATGTACTAAGTATCAGTGCATTAGCTTATATATATCGAATATAGCTTATATATATATATATAATTGTGACGACCCAAAGGGGTCATCACTTGTTTTCTTATTCATTCTGTGCTTCCGAGGCCTTGAAAACCTCATTCAGGGTCGCCTCGATTTGCGTGCGCGGTCCGGGCGCGTAGCCGGAAAGTCTAAATATGAATTTATGTGAAAAATGCTAAGTTTTGATATTAAAATGAATAAATTTGACTTCGATCAACATTTTGGGTAAACGGACCCGGACCCGGACCCGTGATTTGACGGTCCCGGAGGGTCCGTAGAAAAATATGGGACTTGGGCGTATGCCCGAAATCAAATTTCGAGGTTCCAAGCCCGAGAAATGAATTTTTGCGTGAAATTGTTTTCTGGAATTAATTAAGAAAATTGGAAATGAAATTTGATTAGAGGACTATGGTATCGGGCCCGTATTTTGGTTCCGGCACCCGGTACAAGTCTTATATATGAATTAAGCACTTTCTGTAAAGTTTGGTTGAAAACGGACGTCGTTTGACGTGTTTCGGACTTAAAATGAAAAATTTGATGTTTTGTGAAACTTGGAAGAAATCATGGATTTTGAGGCTTAATTCAATGTTCATGATGTTATTTTGGTGATTTGATTACACGAATATGTTCGTAAGATGTTTTTGAGGTTGTGTGTATACCTGGATTAGAGTTCTGAGGGCTGGGGTGAGTTTCGCGTAGGCTCCGGGATGCCTTAGGCTTAAAAGATCAGATGTTGCAGGTTCAGGAAATATTGTAGGCCTCTGAACCCTCTTGCGCGGTCCGCAAGAAATCGCGTGCGGCCGCGGAGGGGCCAGCGCGGCCGCAGTGGATGCTGCGCGGCCGCGGTCGGCTTTGTGCGGTCCGCACGGGGCTATGATCTGCAGGTCTTCAGGGAGGTCTGTGCGGCCGCGGTCCTTTTTGCGCGGTCCGCACAGGGAGCTTCAGAGGGGTATAAATAAACGGGAATTTCAGTTATTTTACACTTTTAAAAAACCCCAAAACATAAGAGGCGATTTTCCAAACAAACTTTCTACTCCAAAACGATTGATAAGTAATTTTTAACTCATTTTCTTCACTCCTCAACATCTTCTAACATGATTTCAACTTCAAATCAAAGATTTTCATGGGGAAATGGGGTGTTTTGGGTAAAACCTAGGTTTTTCTAAAATTGGGGATTTGGACCTCAATTTGAGGTCCGATTTCAAAACAAATCACATATTTGGGTTCGTGGGGGAATGGGTAACCGGGTTTTGGTTCGAACCTCGGGTTTTGACCACGTGGGCCCGGGGGCGATTTTGGAATTTTTTGGAAAAACTTTTTATGCATTCAAATTGATTCATTTAGTGTTTATTAAAGTAATTAAGTGACTTGTGACTAGATTCGAGCGGATTGTAGGTGGAATCACGGGGTAAAGCTATAGTTGAGGCTTGAGTTGAGTTCAAAGCGTCGAGGTAAGTGTTCGGTCTAACCCTAGCTTGAGGGATTAGGAGTTGAGTCATAATTGCTACTTGTTTTGTGTTGAGTACGCCGTATGGGCAGGGTGACGAGTATCTATGCGTCGGTGTCGAGCATGACCGTGAGTCTTAATTTGATAATTGTGTACCCTTGTTTGATCCTATGAAAGTTGTGACTGAATATTGGTATTAGTTGTGCCAAGAAGAAGTTGAATAGGATTGGTTATAGCTGATTCTCCCTTGTCGGGATGTTTGACTTGTTGTTATTGTTCCCTTGCCGGGAAGATTATTAATTTGATTGTTCCCTTGCCGGGATTGTATTGTGTATTGTATTGAAAGTAAAGGGAGCGGGTGGTACGCCTACCACAAGTGATATTGTAATGGGAGCGGGTGGTACGCCTACCACAAGTGATATTGAGATGGGAGCGGGTGGTATTGAAATGGGAGCGGGTGGTACGCCTACCACAAGTGATATTGAAATGGGAGCGGGTGGTACGTCTACCACGAGATATTGAGAAATGAGATCGGGTTGTACGCCTGCAACAAGATGAGTTGAATATGAAAATTTCCTTATCTATTCATTTTATTGCTAGAAGTTAAACTGTAGATGTACGCTCTATTATTCCTAATATTTATTTCTATCTGTTGCCCCTTAAGCATGCTCCTTCCCAGCTTAATTGTTATTTCTTGCTATTTCT
>NC_031994.1:27261483-27327469 GCF_001879085.1 Nicotiana attenuata
CTGATATTTTTCCTTCAGACCTGCCGGGTATGCCACCCGACAGGGATATTGATTTCTGCATTGATCTGGTTCCGGGCACTCAGCCCATTTCTATCCGGCCATATCGTATGGCATCGCCGGAGTTGAAGGAGTTTAAAAGGAACAGTTGTCAGGAGTTTGTCTTGTAGAAGGTTTACGTATTAGTAACCACGTGTTTTCTACCTTCGGGTTGGCCGGTGTTATTTGTTCAAGAAAAAGGATGGGTCAATGAGAATGTGTATTGATTACCGACAATTGAACAAGGTAACAGTCAAGAATAAGTATCCACTGCCGAGGATTGATGATTTCTTCGACCAGCTTCAGGGTGCCAGGGTGTTTTCCTAGATTGATTTGCGATCTGGCTACCATCAATTGAGGATTAGGGCATTCGATGTCCCTAAGACAGCTTTCCGCACTCGGTATGGGCATTATGAGTTCTTGGTTATGTCATTCGGGTTGACAAATGCCCCATCAGCTTTCATGGACTTGATGAATCGAGTGTTCGGGCCTTATTTGGATTCATTCGTGATAGTGTTCATTGATGATATATTGATATATTCCCGCAGCCATGAGGAGCACGAGCAGCACCTTAGAGTGGTTCTTCAGACTCTGAGGGATAGTCAGTTATATGCTAAGTTCTCGAAGTGTGAATTCTGGTTGGGATCAGTTGCATTTCTGGGTCATGTTGTGTCAGCAGAGGGTATTCAGGTAGACCCAAAGAAGATTGAGGCAGTAAAGAATTGGCCTAGGCCAGCATCAGCTATAGAGATTTGGAGTTTCTTGGGGTTGGCAGGCTACTATAGACGGTTCGTGGAGGGATTTTCATCTATTGCAGCCCCGATGACCAGATTGACCCAAAAGGGTGCCCAGTTCAGATGTTCGGATAAGTGTGAGGCGAGCTTTCAGAAGCTCAAGGCAGCTCTGACTACGGCACCGGTGTTGGTTTTGCCCACAGGTTCAGGGCCCTATACAGTTTATTATGATGCTTCCCGTGTTGGGCTTGGAGCAGTGTTGATGCAGGATAGCAAGGTCATTGCCTATGCCTCAAGGCAGTTGAAGATTCATGAGAAGAACTATCCGGTTCATGATTTGGAGTTGGCAGCCATAGTTCACGCGTTGAAGATTTGGAGGCATTATCTGTATGGCGTGGCATGTGAGGTGTTCACGGACCACAAGAGTCTTCAGTACTTGTTCAAGAAAAAGGAGTTGAATTTGAGGCAGAGGAGGTGGTTGGAGTTGTTGAAGGACTATGATATAACCATTCTATATCATCCGGGGAAGGCCAATGTGGTGGCCGATGCATTGAGTAAGAAGTCAGCCAGTATGGGCAGTCTTGCTTATATTCCGGTCGATGAGAGGCCGCTTGCTTTGGATGTTCAGGCTTTGGCCAATCAGTTCGTGAGACTGGATGTTTCTGAGCCCAGTCGTGTGTTAGCTTGCACGGTCGCTCGTTCTTCATTATTGGAGCGCATTCGTGATCGGCAGTATGATGATCCCCATTTGTATGTCCTAAGAGACACGGTGCAGCGCGGAGGTGCCAGGTAGGTTACCTTAGATGATGATGGAGTTTTGAGATTGCAGGGCCGGGTATGTGTGCCTAATATGGATGGGCTCCGAAAGTTGATTTTGGAGGAGGCCCATAGCTCCCGGTACTCTATTCATCCGGACGCTGCGAAGATGTATCAGGATCTGCGGCAACATTACTGGTGGCGTAGAATGAAGAAGGATATCGTAGCATATGTGGCTCGTTGCTTGAATTGTCAGCAGGTTAAGTACGAGCATAAGAGGCCTGGTGGTGTATTTCAGAGGATTGAGCTTCCCGAGTGGAAGTGGGAGCGGATTACCATGGACTTTGTTACTGGACTTCCGCTGACTCGGAAGAAGTTTGACGCAGTATGGGTCATTGTTGATAGGCTGACTTGAGTTCGACGCAGTATGGGTCATTGTTGATAGGCTGACCAAGTCAGCACATTTCATCTCTGTGGCAGTCTCCTATTCTTCTGAGAGGTTGGCCGAGATCTATATTCGGGAGATTGTTCGCCTTCATGGTGTGCCCGTATCTATCATTTCTGACCGGGGTACGCAGTTTACCTCGCGCTTCTGGAGAGCAGTTCAGCGAGAGTTGGTTACGCGGGTTGAGTTGAGCACAATATTTCATCCCCAGACGGACGGTCAATCCGAGCGGACTATTCAGATCTTAGAGGATATGCTCCGAGCTTGTGTTATTGACTTTGGAGGTTCGTGGGATCAGTTCTTGCCCTTAGCAGAGTTTGCCTACGACAACAGCTACCAGTCGAGCATCCAGATGGCTCCCTATGAGGCTTTATATGGTAGGCGGTATCGGTCTCCGGTTGGATGGTTTGAGCCGGGAGAGGCTCGGTTGTTGGGTACGGATATGGTTCAGGAGGCCTTGGACAAGGTCAAGATCATTCAGGATAGGCTTCGTTCAGCTCAGTCTAGGCAGAAGAGCTATGCAGACCGCAAGGTTCGAGATGTGGCTTTTATGGTTGGTGAGCGGGTATTGCTCCGAGTGTCGCCTATGAAGGGCGCGATAAGATTTGGGAAGAAGGGCAAGCTTAGCCCTAGGTTCATTGGTCCGTTTGAGATTCTTGATCGAGTGGGAGAGGTGGCTTATAGACTTGCATTGCCGCCTAGCTTAGCAGCCGTGCATCCAGTTTTTCATGTATCCATGCTTCGGAGGTATCACGGCGATCCAGCCCACGTGTTAGATTTCAGCACCGTCCAGTTGGACAAGGACTTGTCTTATGAGGAGGAGCCGGTAGCTATTCTAGACCGGCAGGTTCATCAGTTGAGATCCAAGAGTTTCCTTCTGTTCGTGTTCAGTGGAGTGGTCAGCCTCCTGAGGCATCGACCTGGGAGTCCGAGTCCGATATTCGGAGCCGTTATCCTCATCTCTTTCCCGACTCAGGTACTTCTTTCCTTTGTCCGTTCGAGGATGAACAATTGTTTTAAAGGTGGAGAATGTGACGACCCAAAGGGGTCATCACTTGTTTTCTTATTCATTCTGTGTTTCCGAGGCCTTGAAACCTCATTCAAGGTCACCTCGATTTGCGTGCTCTATCCAGGCGCGTAGCCGGAAAGTCTAAATACGAATTTCTGTGAAAAATGCTAAGTTTTGATATTAAAATGAATAAATTTGACTTCGGTAAACATTTTGGAAAAGCGGACCCGGACCCGTGATTTGATGGTACCGGAGGGTCCGTAGGAAAATATGGGACTAGGGTGTATGCCCGGAATCAAATTCCGAGGTTCCAAGCCCGAGAAATGAATTTTTGCGTGAAATTGTTTTCTGGAATTAATTAAGGAAATTGGAAATGAAATTTGATTTGAAGACTATGGTATCGGGCCCGCAATTTGGTTTCGGCACCCGGTATAAGTCTTATATATGAATTAAGCACTTTCTGTAAAGTTTGGTTGAAAACGGACGTCGTTTGACGTGTTTCGGACTTAAAATGGAAAATTTGATGTTTTGTGAAACTTGGAAGAAATCATGGATTTTGAGGCTTAATTCGATGTTCATGATGTTATTTTGGTGATTCGATTACACGAATATGTTCGTAAGATGTTTTTGAGGTTGTGTGTATACCTGGATTAGAGTTTTGAGGGCTCGGGTGAGTTTCGAGTAGGCTCCGGGATGCCTTAGGCTTAAAAGATGAGATGTTGCAGGTTCAGGAAATATTGCAGGCCTCTGAACCCTCTTGCCCGGTCCGCAAGAAATCGCGTGCGGCGCCTTTGAGCGGTCCGCGGTGGATGCTGCGTGGCCGCGGTCGGCTTTGTGCGGTCCGCACGGGGCTATGATCTGCAGGTCTTCAGGGAGGCCTGTGCGGCCGCGGTCCTTTTTATGCGGTCCGCTCAGGGAGCTTCAGAGGGGTATAAATAAACGGGAATTTCAGTTATTTTACACTTTTAAAAAACCCCAAAACATAAGAGGCGATTTTCCAAACAAACTTTCTACTCCAAAACGATTGGTAAGTGATTTTTAACTCATTTTCTTCACTCCTCAACATCTTCTAACATGATTTCAACTTCAAATCAAAGATTTTCATGGGGAAATTGGGTGTTTTGGGTAAAACCTAGGTTTTTCTAAAATTGGGGATTTGGACCTCAATTTGAGGTCCGATTTCAAAACAAATCACATATTTGGGTTCGTGGGGGAATGGGTAACCGGGTTTTGGTTCGAACCTCGGGTTTTGACCACGTGGGCTCGGGGGCGATTTTGGAATTTTTGGGAAAAACTTTTTATGCATTCAAATTGATTCATTTAGTGTTTATTAAAGTAATTAAGTGACTTGTGACTAGATTCGAGCGGATTGTAGGTGGAATCACGGGGTAAAGCTATAGTTGAGGCTTGAGTTGAGTTCAAAGCGTCGAGGTAAGTGTTCGGTCTAACCCTAGCTTGAGGGATTAGGAGTTGATTCATAATTGCTGCTTGTTTTGTGTTGAGTACGACGTATAGGCAGGGTGACGAGTATCCATGCATCGGTGTCGAGCATGACCGTGAGTCTTAATTTGATAATTGTGTACCCTTGTTTGATCCTATGAAAGTTGTGACTGAATATTGGTATTAGTTGTGCCAAGAAGAAGTTGAATAGGATTGGTTATAGCTGACTCTCCATGTTTGACTTGTTGTTGTTGTTCCCTTGCCGGGAAGATTATTAATTTGATTGTTCCCTTGCCGGGATTGTATTGTGTATTGTATTGAAAGTAAAGGGAGCGGGTGGTACGCCTACCACAAGTGATATTGAAATGGGAGCAGGTGGTACGCCTACCACAAGTGATATTGAAATGGGAGCGGGTGGTACGCCTACCACAAGTGATATTGAAATGGGAGCGCGTGGTACGCCTATCACAAGTGATAGTGAAATGGGAGCGGGTGGTACGCCTACCACGAATGATATTGAAATGGGAGCGGGTGGTACGCCTATCACGAGATATTGAGAAATGGGATCGGGTTGCACGCCTGCAACAAGATGAGTTGAATATGAAAGTTGCCTTATCTCTTCATTTATTGCTAGAAGTTAAACTGTAGATGTACGCTCTATTATTCCTAATATTTTATTTCTATATGTTGCCCCTGAAGCATGCTCCCTTCCCCAGCTTAAATTGTTATTTTCTTGCTATTTCTCTGTGGTACTTGTATATATATCTGCACAGGTTATCTGGAGTCTGGTCCTAGCCTCGTCACTACCTCGTCGGGGTTAGGCCAGACCGGGGTTAGCCTCATCACTACGTCGACACTTACCAGCACATGGGGTTAGTTGTGCTGATGCTACACTCTGTGCTCTTTTGCACAGAACTAGGTGTCAGAGCAGCTTACAGTGCGCAGCAGTAGTCAGGGAGCCGACCTTCAGTCCACGAGACACCGAGGTAGCCTTGCAGGCGTCCGCAGGCCCGGCATCTCTTCTATCTGTTATTTTAGTCTGTTATCTCACGGTCATGCTAGACACCAACGCATAGATACTCGTCACCATGCCTATACGTCGTACTCAACAAGAAGAAATTAGCAAATAAGACTCAACTCCTAGTCCCTCAAGCTAGGGTTAGACCAAACACTTACCTCAAACTTCCACGGCCAAATCAATCCTCAATTACCGCTTTCCCTCTCGAATTCGGCTCCAAATCGATTGTATCTATACAATAATGACTTCAATACATCAATAAATGCTAAACAGTGCGAACCCAATGCCTAATTATAGCCTTCCAAGCATTCTTCCCAAAATCCCAAAAATTGACCCCGGCCCGCTTGGTCAAAACACGAGGTTCGGACCAAAATCAAATCACCCATTCACCCACGAGCCCGAATATATAATTGTTTTCAAATTCGACCCCAAAACGAGGTCTAAATCAAGAAAAATCAAAAAGCCAGTTATATGGAAACTCTTTCAAGCAAATGTGCATTCCCCCCTTTTTCTCCTAACTCTACCCAATTCTCTAACTTCTACCCATAATTACATGTTTTAGGCCTAGAATTTCAATAGATGTTGATGGAAAATGAAGGAAATGAGTTAAAGATTACTAACCCACGAGTTAATGGTGAAAAGATGCTTCAAAAGTCGCCCTAGAACCTTGGAGAAGAAGAAGTTTGTGAAGTCTTGTGAAAATCCCGAAATGGTTCTATTTTGGAGTTTTAAAAATAACTGGGCGAATTAAACCTACGCGTTCGCGGTGGGACCCTCGCGTTCGCGATGGTCCAGGTCTGAAGACCTTCACGTTCACGACACAGCGGCTCGCGTTTGCGGAGAGTTATCTCCTTGAGCCTCGCGTTCGCGTCCTTAAGGTCGCGTTCGCATAACTATAGTTCCCCACCCCTGCCCAGGCTCACTTTTGCCTTCGCGTTCGTGAAGCCAGGGACGCGTTCGCGAAGATATAACCCCCGCTGCCTCGCGTTCGCGACCTGTCAACGCGTTCGCGTAGAAGGAAATCTTCTTCAGCTAATTTTACTCATCGCGTTCGCGAGGGTTCTCCCGCGAACGCAAAGAAGACCATACCAAAACTGGAACCTGCAATTTTCATAAGTCCAAAACCACTCCGAAACACCTTCGAAACACTCCCAAGCCCTCGGGGCTCCTAACCAAACACATGCACTAACTCAACAACATCCTACGAACTTAACCGTGCGATCAAATCGCCAAAATAGCATCAAAAACAACGAATCAAACCTCAAAAATCAAGAGTTTTTCTTCAAACTTCATTAAGTTTCAAATTTAGAACTTTAAGCCCGAAACACGTCAAACGATGTCCGATTTTAACCAAACTTTACAGAAACACCTTAAATCATATATAAGACCTGTACCGGGCGCCGGAACCAAAATACGGGCCCGATACCAACACGTTCTAATCAAATTTCATTTCAATTTTCCTTAATATTTTCAGAAAAACAATTTCCTTTAAAAATTCATTTCTCGGGCTCGGGACCTCGGAATTCGATTTCGGGCATACGCCCGGGTCCGATATTTTCCTACGGACCCTCCGGGACCGTCAAATCACGAGTCCGTGTCCGTTTACCCAAAATGTTGAACGGAGTCAAATTTATTCATTTTAACATCAAAACTTAGCATTTTTCATAGAATTTCATATTTAAGCTTTTCGGCTACGTGCTCGGACTGTGCACGCAAATCGAGGCAACTTTAAATGAGGTTTTCAAGGCCTCGGAAGCACAGAATGGATAAGAAAACAGGTGATGATCCTTTGGGTCGTCACAAACGGTCAGAAAATAGCGACCAACTTTGGTCGCTATTTTGGTCAAAATAGTCAATACTTATTTTGCTACCAAAATAGCGACCAAAGTTGGTCGCGATTTGTAAAACAGGTCTCCAAAATCGGGTTTCCCCTCCAATTCTTTAAAAAAAATTCCCCAAAATCTCTCTTTTCTCTCTCACACTCACCCCCCCTCCCCCCTCCGACTCCCAGCAGCAGCGGCGCCACCCACCGTCGGCGACCTCCATACCCAAGGTAGGTTTCTCTCTCCTTTATTTGTTTTTTTCTAAATACACTGATGTTGTTTAATTTCTCCATGTTAGGGTTCAAAGTTATATATTATTTGTTCAACCATGTTAGGGTTCAAAGTTACTTTCTCCATGTTAGGGTTTAATTTCTCCATGTTAGGGTTCAAAGTTAGGTCAACCATGTTAGTGTTCAAAGTTATATATCATTTGCAATTTTTAGGGTTCTTATTAATACATTTAGTCCAAAATAAGTGATTTTACCTACTAATTTGGGGAAGAAATTGTTTGAAGAGAAGAAACCCTAAGAGTTGCACCTTTAGGATATGAACTGAACCTTTAGGATATGAATTGAACTTTTGTGGATATGAGTTGAACCTTTAGGATATGAATTGAACCTTTAGGATATGAATTGAAATTTTGGTTTATGTATTGGAATTTTAGATTATAAATTGAAATTTTAGGATATGACTTGAACTTTTGTGGATATGAGTTGAACCTTTAGGATATGAATTGAACCTTTAGGATATGAATTGAATTTTTGGTTTATGTATTGGAATTTTAGATTATAAATTAAAATTTTAGGATATGACTTGAACTTTTGTGGATATGAGTTGAACCTTTAGGATATGAATTGAATCTTTAGGATATGAATTGAAATTTTGGTTTATGTATTGGAATTTTAGATTATAAATTGAAATTTTAGGATATGACTTGAACTTTTGTGGATATGAGTTGAACCATTAGGATATGAATTGAAATTTTGGTTTATGTATTGGAATTTTAGATTATAAATTAAAATTTTAGGATTTGAATGTAACTTTTGTGGATATGAGTTGAACCTTTAGGATATGAATTGAAATTTTGGTTTATGTATTGGAATTTTAGATTATAAATTGAAATTTTAGGATATGACTTGCACTTTTGTGGATATGAGTTGAACCTTTAGGATATGAATTGAACCTTTAGGATATGAATTGAAAATTTGGTTTATGTATTGGAATTTTAGATTATAAATTGAAATTTTAGGATATGAATTCAACTTTTGTGGATATGAGTTGAACCTTTAGGATATGAATTGAAGCTTTAGGATATGAATTGAAATTTTGGTTTATGTATTGGAATTTTAGATTATAAATTGAAATTTTAGGATATGACTTGAACTTTTATGGATATGAGTTGAACCTTTAGGATATGAATTGAACCTTTAGGATATGAATTGAAATTTTGGTTTATGTATTGGAATTTTAGATTATAAATTGAAATTTTAGGATATGACTTGAACTTTTGTGGATATGAGTTGAACCTTTAGGATATCGTCACGATCCCAAACCGGTCGTGATGGCGCCCAACACAGTGCTAGGCAAGCCCGACCAATTCAACACTCTCAATCCCTCATATAGAGTTCATTACCAATTAACAGGGTTTAAATACCAAATTAACATGATTATAAATCTGTAACAGTAGATAAAATGTGCGGAAATCAAGAAATATCACTACAAATCCCACCGATCTGGTGTCACGAGTCAAGAGCCTCTAATACAAGTCTGAGGAACAGCCTAAGCAAAAGATAGTCTAAAATGCTGAAAGTAAAGAGGATAGAGGGAGAAATCGGGACTGCGGATGCCATGCAGCTACCTCGATGACTCCGGTGAGATTTGAATAGCAGCAATAGCTCAATCTACGCCTCCGGAATACCTGTATCTGCACACATGGTGCAGAGAGTAAAGTGAGTACTCCGACTCAGTGAGTAATAGCAATAAATAATGACTGACGGAAAGAAATCTCGTAAAAAGCACTAAGTAGTTCTATATCGAAGCAGTAAGAACATTTAAACAGCAACTGAATGAAGAAATCAGGTAAAAATCCTTTAAAACTCATTTATTCCTCACGATAACCGAAATCATAATTATACCGCTGCGGCGTGCAGCCCGATCCATATAGTATACTGCTGCGGCGTGCAGCCCGATCCATATATGTATATACTGTTGCGGCGTGCAGCCCGATCCAATAATAATAGTCAACTGCGCTCACTGCGGGTGTGCAGACTCCGGAGGGGCTCCTACAGCCCGAGCGCTACACTACTGCGGCGTGCAGTTAGATCCATATGAATGTACTGCTACGGCGCGCAGCCCGATCCAATAATATACTGTTGCGGCGTGCAGCCCGATCTCTATAAATATATACTGCTGCGGCGTGCAGCCCGATCCATAACATATCAAATACCCTCACTATGGGGTTCTCAACCCCTCTTAGTCACTATAAACTTAGCCTCTCGGGCATACTAAGATAAGATAGGGATTCCAGCCCACATATTACTCTCCTTTTGGTTTAGTTATTCCAAAGCCGGTTCATATTAGATTAAACAGTTAGAAACATGACTGAGGGTATGATTTTAACGAGTAAAGTGAGGTCAATCATGTACAATTACCCCTAAGGGTTCTACAGGTCGGCACAAGGCCCCAAACATGGCAACTAGCCCAGACTATGGTACCAGTTAATCTCAGTCAAAATACGGTAGAAACATCGATCGGGATGGACCAAGTCCCCAGTATTAATGGACCCCACGCTCAACATGCAGCGTGTGTCTCACCTCAATATAGCACTACGTTGTGCAAATCCGGGGTTTCAAACCCTCAGGACATCATTTATAACCATTACTCACCTCAAGCCGGCCACCCTTACCTCGCAAATCAACCTCCTCGCGCGTCGAATCTGATCAAAACCACAACGAATACGTTACAATAGGCTAAGGGAATATAACCCAATCGAAAAGACTCAAAAAATTATCGAAATTCACGAAATTGGCAAAACCCGAGCCCCGGGCCCACTTCTCGAAAAATCAAAAAATTAACATCACCGGATTCCTTATCTCGCCACGAGTCTATACATATCAAATTTACCAAAATCGGAGTCCATTTGACCCCTCAAATCCCAAATTAAAATTCCAAAATCTCAAGCCCTAGTTCTTCCATTTTTGGTTAAATTCCCATGAATTTCTAGGTTAATTTCACAATAATATCACGTTTTTAAGTTCAAAAAAATTACCTCCAACCAATCCTCTTCGAATCCCTCTTCAATTTCTCCCAAAGAGCTCTCAAAATGTTCAACAATGGAGGAAAAATGACTTAGGCTCGCGGATGAAATATTTTAAAACCCTTCTGCCCAGCTGTGATTTTCTTCTATGCGAACGCGATGGCCCTCTCGCGTTCGCGATGAACAAATATTCCTCTGACCAAAATTACCCTACGCGAACGCGGTGACCCACACGCGAACGCGATGCCTTGGGTCTCTGAACCTACGCGAACGCGGTCCCCTCACCCGCGAACGCGAAGAGCATTTGCTCTGGGACCTTCACGCGCCAAACAACTCTATGCGAACGCAGCCACTGGAACGCGAACGCGATGAACAACCAAAAGACCTTCCGCGAACGCGAGGCCCAAGACGCGAACGCGAAGGCCAAAACACTGATCTTGAAATTCCCTTCTACGCGTTCGCGACTCACCAACGCGAACGCGAAGGCCAATTCTTCCGCAACAAAATAGCTGGAAAACCTGCAATCTTCAAAGGCCAAAATTGGTCCGATTGACCATCCAAAATCACCCCGAGTCCCCAGGGACCTCAACCAAAAGCACCAACACACCTTAAAACATCATTCAAACTCGCTCCAAACATCAAAACACATCCAACAACGCTAAAATCATCAATTCTCACCGGATTCAAGCCTAAGTTTCTCAAAAACTTCCGAGATACGCATTTGATCAAAAACCTGACCAAAACACCTCCGAATGACCTGAAATTTTGCACACACATCCAAAATCACCTAACGGAGCTACAGGAACTCTCGGAATTCCATTCCGACCCTCGGATCAAAATCTCACCTATCAACCGGAATTCGCCAAAATACTAACTTCGCCAATTCAAGCCTAATTCTACACCGGACCTCCAAAATCAATTCCGATCACACTCCTAAGTCACAAATCATCCCCCGAAGCTAACCAAATCACCGGAAATCACATCCGAGCCCTCTAACTCACAAGTCAACATCCGCTTGACTTTTCCAATACAAACCTTCCTTAAAGAGATTATGTGTCTCATTTCCATCCAAAATCAATCCAAATCAACTCATTCACCCAAGACTCATATAATAAAATATAAGGAAGCAGAAAATGGGGAAAACGGGGCGGTAACTCCCGTGACGACGGGCCGGGTCGTCACATCCTCCCCAACGAAAACAAACGCTCGTCCTCGAGCGGGTCAAGAAACATACCTGAAGTCTCAAACAGCTGAGGATATCTGCTTCCATCTCTCGCTCGGTCTCCCAAGTAGCCTCCTCCACGGGCCGACCTCTCCACTGCAGTTTCACTGAAGCAATATCCTTTGTCCTCAACTTTCGAACCTGACGACCCAAAATAGCCACTGGCTCCACATCATAGGTCAAATCATCATCCAACTGAACAGTGCTGAAATCCAATACATGAGACGGGTCCCCAACATACTTCCGGAGCATAGATACGTGAAATACCGGATGCACGCCTGACAAGCTGGGTGGTAAGGCAAGTTCATAAGCCACCTCCCCGATCCTCCTAAGTACCTCAAAAGTTCCAATAAATTGCGGACTCAGCTTCCCTTTCTTCCCAAACCGCATAACACCCTTCATGGGCGAAACCTTCAGCAAGACCTTCTCACCAACCATATAAGACACATCTCGAACCTTCCGGTCCGCATAACTCTTCTGACGCGACTGTGCTGTACGGAGCCTCTCCTGGATCAACTTCACCTTCTCCAAGGCATCCTGAACCATCTTTGTCCCCAATAGCCTAGCCTCACCGGGCTCGAACCAACCAACAGGAGATCTACACCGCCTCCCATACAACGCCTCATACGGAGCCATCTGAATGCTCGATTGATAATTGTTGTTGTAGGCAAACTCTGAAAGCGGCAAAAACCCATCCAAGAACCTCCAAAATCAATAACACAGGCACGCAACATGTCCTCCAATATCTGAATAGTACGTTCGGACTGTCCGTCCGTCTGAGGATGAAACGCTGTGCTCAACTCCACCTGCGTACCCAACTCCCGCTGAAAAGTCTTCCAGAACTGAGAAGTGAACTGAGTACCCCTATCTGAGATAATGGACACTGGAACCCCATGTAATCGGACAATCTCCCGGATAAAGATCCCTGCCATCCGCTCTGAAGAATAGGTAGTACATACTGGAATGAAGTGCGCGGACTTAGTTAGCCTGTCCACAATCACCCAAATCGAATCGAACTTCTTCAAAGTCCGAGGGAGACTACTCACAAAATCCATAGTAATCCTCTCCCACTTCCACTTTGGAATAATCATCCGCTGAAGTACACCACCCGGCCTCTGATGCTCATATTTCACCTGCTGACAGTTGAGACACCGAGCCACAAATTCTACAATGTCCTTCTTCATCCTTCTCCACCAATAATGCTGCCTCAAGTCCTGATACATCTTCGCGGCACCCGGATGAATGGAATACCGCGAGTTGTGGGCCTCCTCCAATATCAACTCCCGAAGCCCATCCACATTGGGTACACAAATCCGGCCATCCTCAGCACACTATCATCACCAATTGTCACGTCTCTGGCATCATCATGCTGAACCCTGTCCTTATGGACAAACAAATGTGGATCGTCATACTGGCGCTCTCTGATGCGATCATATAAGGAAGACCGAGAAACCACACAAGCCAATACCCGACTAGGCTCCGAAATATCTAATCTCACCATCCGATTGGCCAAAGCCTGGACATCAACTGTAAAGGGCCTCTCCCCAACTGGAATATATGCCAAACTCCCCATACTAACCGCCTTTCGGCTCAAAGCATCGGCCACTACATTGGCCTTCCCCGGGTGATACAGAATGGTAATATCATAATCTTTGAGTAACTCTAGCCACCTCCGCTGCCTCAAATTAAGGTCCTTTTGCTTGAATAAACGCTGAAGACTGCGATGATCAGTGAATACCTCGCAAGATACGTCATACAAGTAGTGCCTCCAAACCTTTAAAGCATGAACTATAGCAGCCAACTCCAAATCATGTACAGGGTAGTTCTTCTCATGGAGCTTCAACTGGAGAGAAGCATATGCAATAACTCTACCCTCCTGCATCAATACACATCCGATCCCAACTCTCGAAGCATCACAATATACAGTGTAAGAACCTGAAGCTGAGGGCAAAACCAACACTGGAACCGTGGTCAAAGCTGTCTTGAGCTTCTGAAAGCTCTCCTTGCACTAGTCCGACCATACAAATGGAGCACCCTTCTGAGTCAACTTGGTCAAGGGCGATGCAATAGAGGAAAATCCCTGAACAAACCGACGATAATAACCTACCAACCCAAGGAAACTACGAATCTCTATGGCTGAGGTCGGTCTAGGCCAACTCTGGACCGCCTCTATCTTCTTCGGGTCGACCTGAATACCCTCGCTGGACACCACGTGCTCTAAGAAAGCTACTGAGCTGAGCCAAAACTCACACTTGGAGAACTTTTCATAAAGCTTCTCCTCCCTCAATCTCTGCAATACAACTCACAAATGTTGTGCGTGCTCCTCCTGGCTACGCGAGTACACCAGAATATCATCAATAAAAATAATAACGAACGAATCCAGATATGATCGAAACACACTGTTCATCAAATACATGAACGTTGTTGGGGCATTAGTCAGCCCGAAGGACATAACGAGAAACTCATAGGGCCCATATCTAGTCCTGAAAGCAGTCTTCATAATATCCGAATCCCTGATCTTCAACTGGTGATAGCCCGAACGGAGGTCAATCTTGGAGAACACCCTCGCTCCCTGAAGCTGGTCAAATAAATCATCAATACGAGGCAGGGGGTACTTGTTCTTCACCGTTACTTTGTTCAATTGCCTGTAGTCAATGCACATCCTCATGGTGCCATCTTTCTTCTTCACAAATGGAATCGGTGCATCCCACGATGACACACTCGGCCGAATGAACCCCTTATCTAGGAGTTCCTGAAGCTGATCCTTCAGTTCTTTCAACTCTACTGGTGCCATACGATATGGTGGAATGGAAATGGGCTGAGTGCCCGGCACCAGGTCAATACCAAAATCAATGTCCCTGTTCGGCGGCATGCCCGTCAGGTCTGCAGGAAACACATCTGGGAACTCCCTCACAACCGGGACAAAATCAATGCTAGGAGTCTCGGCTCCAACATCTCTCATGAACGCCAAATAGGAAAGGCAACCCTTCCCAATCATACGCTGGGCCTTTAAGAATGAAATCACCCTGCTAGGAACATAGTCAGTCATACCACGCCACTCGATCCTCGGTACATTCGGTATAGCCAGAGTGACTGTCTTAGCATGACAGTCTAGAATAGCATGACACGGAGATAACCAGTCCATGCCCAAAATAACATCAAAATCTACCATGCTCAATAGCAACAGATCAACTCGGGTCTCCAGACCCCCAATAGTAACCAAACATGACCGGTATACATGGTCCACAATAACAGTATCGCCCATCGGGGTAGATACATGGACAGGTAAAGCAAGACACCCTCGGGTCGTACCCAGATGATGAGCAAAATATGAGGACACATAGGAATAGGTGGAACCGGGATCAAATAAAACTGAGGCATCCCTGTGGCAGATTGAAATAATACCTGTAATAACAGCATCCGAAGCAATAACATCCTGCCCTGAAGAGCATAAAAGCGAGCCTGACCACCGCCCGATCGACCGCCACCTCTGGGGCGACCCCTGGCTGCCTGACCCTCACCCCAAGCTGGCAGGGCGGGTGCTGAAGAAACTGGACCAGAAGATGAGGGCTGACCCCTCTGCTGAGATGAGCTAGTAGCACGACGAGGACACTCCCTCCGCATATGCCCAAACTCTCCACACTCATAGCAACTCCCAGGTGCTGGGAACTGGGACTGAAGGGAACCCCTCGCGCCAGAATGACTAGCTGATGCACTCGGCCTGGAAGAACCCTGAGCAGACGGAGCACGAGATGAACTCTGTGCTGGAAGAGCGCTGAGAGATGGCTGACCCTGCTGAGAACCCTGATAACCACGACCTGAAGATCCTCCTCGATACTCGGGTCGAGCTGACTGAGCAGGCCTGAAAGAACGACCCCGACCCTGCTGGAACTGGCCCCTCGAAGGAGCGCCACTGTAACTACCAGAACCTCGAGGCCTCTTGGCCTCCCTCTCATCTCGATCCTGCCGGCGAACTGACTCAATCTCTCGGGCTATATCAACCACCTCCTTGAATGTGGCACCCAGCACTCGCTCCCTAGTCATAAAAACACGAAGACGGTAGGTGAGACCGATCAACAACTACCCGGACTACGACGTCACGACTCTAGTCGGACGTAGCCGAAACTTAGCGACTGACGAGACGAACTTCCCGAAAACTACTCATCTCATACCTCGGGACGACTCGTCGATACCTCCCCTGCCGTAGCCCCTCAACTGTCTGCGCAGCTCCTCCCTGCGAGACTGCGGTACATACTTCTCCAAGAAGAGAGTGGAGAACTCCTGCTAAGTCAAAGGTGCTGCACCAGCCGGCCTACGCCGCTCATATGCCTCCCACCAAGTAAAGGCAGCTCCCGTAAACTGAAAATTGGTAAAAGCCACACCACTGGACTCAAGAATGCCCGCTGTACGGAGCATCCGCTGGCATCTGTCGAGAAAACCCTGGGCATCCTCGCCCTCAGCACCACTAAATACCAGAGGCTGGAGTCTACCAAACCTCTCGAGGCGACGCTGCTGGTCCTCGGGCATAACTGGAACCCTGAACTCCTGCACTAGTACCACTGGCTAAGCTGGAGGTGCCTCTGGAGTCTGTAATCCCTGTGCTACCTGCTCAGGTGTGCGAGCAGCGGGGGTCTGATTGCCTCCCCCGGCCTGTGAAGTATCTGCTGGTGCTGTGGTGGCTGAAACCACCTGAGCCAAGCCCGTGCACACTGTCAAGATCTGAGCTAATGTCTCCTGAAGGCCAGGAATCACTATGGGCACAGCCGGTGCCTGAGCTGGTACTGCTGGAACTTGATCCGAAACTGGGGCAACTGGTGGATCAACAGGCGCTGCCCCTGTTGCTCTGCCTCTGCCACGACCACGAACGCGTCCACGGCCTCTGGTGGCCTCAGTAGGTGGCACTAGTGGTCGTCCGCCACGTCCGGTAGCTCGTGTCCTCACCATCTGTGAGAGAATAGAATAAGGAGAAGTTTAGTATTCGGATCAACAAGTTCGCACGACAAGAATTTCAAGAATGTGGAATTTTCCTAAAGGTTCTACAGCCTCTCGAGGAGAAATACAGGCGTCCCCGTACCGCTCCGCGAGACTCTACTAAACCGGCTCATGACTCGCGAGACCTAGTAACCTAGGCTCTGATACCAACTTGTCACGACCCCAATCCGATCGTGATGGCGCCCAACACAGCGCTAGGCAAGCCCGACCAATTCAACACTCTCAATCCCTCATATAGAGTTCATTACCAATTAACAGGGTTTAAATACCAAATTAACATGATTATAAATCTGTAACAGAAGATAAAATGTGCAGAAATCAAGAAATATCACTACAAATCCCACCGATCTGGTGTCACGAGTCAAGAGCCTCTAATACAAGTTTGAGGAACAGCCTAAACAAAAGATAGTCTAAAATGCTGAAAGTAAAGAGGATAGAGGGAGAAATCGGGACTGCGGACGCCATGCAGCTACCTCGATGACTCCGGTGAGATCTGAATAGCAGCAATAGCTCAATCTACGCCTCCGGAATACCTGTATCTGCACACATGGTGCAGGGAGTAAAGTGAGTACTCCGACTCAGTGAGTAATAACAATAAATAATGACTGACGGAAAGAAATCTCGTAAAAAGCACTAAGCAGTTCTATATCGAAGCAGTAAGAACATTTGAACAGCAACTGAATGAAGAAATCAGGTAAAAATCCTTTAAGCCAGTGCTCAACTCATTTATTCCTCACGATAACCGAAATCATAATCATACCGCTGCGGCGTGCAGCCCGATCCATATAGTATACTGCTGCGGCGTGCAGCCCGATCCAATAATAATAGTCGACTGCGCTCACTGCGGGTGTGCAGACTCCGGAGGGGCTCCTACAGCCCAAACGCTATACTACTGCGGCGTGCAGTCCGATCCATATGAATGTACTGCTGCGGCGCGCAGCCCGATCCAATAATATACTGCTGCGGCGTGCAGCCCGATCCATATAAATATATACTACTGCGGCGTGCAGCTCGATCCATAACATATCAAATACCCTCTCTAGGGGGTTCTCAACCCCTCTTAGTCACTATAAACTTAGCCTCTCGGGCATACTAAGATAAGATAGGGATCCCAGCCCACATATTACTCTCCTTTTGGTTTAGTTATTCCAAAGCCGGTTCATATTAGATTAAACAGTTAGAAACATGACTGAGGGTATGATTTCAACGAGTAAAGTGAGGTCAATCATGTACAATTACCCATAAGGGTTCTACAGGTCGGCACAAGGCCCCAAACATGGCAACTAGCCTAGACTATAATGATACCAGTTAAGTCTCAGTCAAAAATACGGTAGAAACATCGATCGGGATGGACCAAGTCCAAATCCCCAGTAGTAATGGACCCCACGCTCAACATGCAGCATGTGTCTCACCTCAATATAGCACTACGTTGTGCAAATCCGGGGTTTCAAACCCTCAGGACATCATTTATAACCATTACTCACCTCAAGCCGGCCAAAATCCTAGCTCGCTATGCCCTTACCTCGCAAATCAACCTCCTCGCGCGTCAAATCTGATCAAAACCACAACGAATACGTTACAATAGGCTAAGGGAATATAACCCAATCGAAAAGACTCAAAAAATATCGAAATTCACGAAATTGGCAAAACCCGAGCCCCGGGCCCACTTCTCGAAAAATCAGAAAATTAACATCACCGGATTCCTTATCTCGCCACGAGTCTATACATATCAAATTTACCAAAATCGGAGTCCATTTGACCCCTCAAATCCCAAATTAAAATTCCAAAATCTCAAGCCCTAGTTCTTCCATTTTTGGTTAAATTCCCATGAATTTCTAGGTTAATTTCACAATAATATCACGTTTTTAAGTCATAAAACTTACCTCCAACCAATCCTCTTCGAATCCCTCTTCAATTTCTCCCAAAGAGCTCTCAAAATGTTCAACAATGGAGGAATATGTGATTTTCTTCTATGCGAACGCGATGGTCCTCTCGGGTTCGCGATGAACAAATATTCCTCTGACCAAAATTACCCTACGCGAATGCGGTGACCCACACGCGAACGCGATGCCTTGGGTCTCTGAACCTACGCGAACGCGGTCCCCTCACCCGCGAACGCGAAGAGCATTTGCTCTGGGACCTTCACGCGCCAAACAACTCTATGCGAACGCAGCCACTGGAACGCGAACGCGATGAACAACCAAACGACCTTCCGCGAAAGCGAGGCCCAAGACGCGAACGCGAAGGCCAAAACAATGCTCTTGAAATTCCCTTCTACGCGTTCGCGACTCACCAACGCGAACGGGAAGGCCAATTCTTCTGCAACAAAATAGCTGGAAAACCTGCAATCTTCAAAGGCCAAAATTGGTCCGATTGACCATCCGAAATCACCCCGAGGCCCCCGGGACCTCAACCAAAAGCACCAACACACCTTAAAACATCATTCAAACTCGCTCCAAACATCAAAACACATCCAACAATGCTAAAATCATCAATTCTCACCGGATTCAAGCCTAAGTTTCTCAAAAACTTTCGAGATACGCATTTGATAAAAAACCCGACCAAAACACCTCCGAATGACCTGAAATTTTGCACACACATCCAAAATCACCTAACAGAGCTAAAACAACTCTCAAAATTCCATTCCAACCCTCGGATCAAAATCTCACCTATCAACCGGAATTCGCCAAAATACTAACTTCGCCAATTCAAGCCTAATTCTACACCGGACCTCCAAAATCAATTCCGATCACACTCCTAAGTCACAAAACATCCCCCAAAGCTAACCAAATCACCGAAAATCACATCCGAGCCCTCTAACTCACAAGTCAACATCCGGTTGACTTTTCTAATTCAAACCTTCCTCAAAGAGACCGTGTCTCATTTCCATCCAAAATCAATCCAAATCAACTCATTCACCCAAGACTCGTATAATAAAATATAAGGAAGCAGAAAATGGGGGAAACGGGGCGGTAACTCCCGTGACGACGGGCCGGGTCGTCACAGATATGAATTGAACCTTTAGGATATGAATTGAAAAATTGGTTTATGTATTGGAATTTTAGATTATAAATTGAAATTTTAGGATATGAATTGAACTTTTGTGGATATGAGTTGAACCTTTAGGATATGAGTTGAACCTTTAGGATATGAATTGAAATTTTGGTTTATGTATTGGAATTTTAGATTATAAATTAAAATTTTAGGATATGACTTGAACTTTTGTGGATATGAGTTGAACCTTTAGGATATGAATTGAACCTTTCGGATATGAATTGAAATTTTGGTTTATGTATTGGAATTTTAGATTGCGGGAGGATTTTGTTGAAGGTGTTGATGACTTTATTAGACATGCAATGGAAATTCCACCAAGAATAACTAAGACACGGTACCTGGTAGAGTGTGCCTTTAATTGTTCTTCTCAGTAGCGACAATGATGATGAGAAGGCAAGAACATGTGTTTCAAATAGTTATGGTGTAGGTAGGAATTTAACATTTCCTAAGTAGATAAAAGAAGAGGTAATAGAGGAATTCTCTACTTCATTTTCCAAGAGGAAAAGAAGTTTAATTGAGAGTGACAAGGTTGATGGTGATGGAATATTTCTCGTTGGTCATGGCAGTGCCAATAAAACGGGGATCATAAGACTCTATGATGACAAAGACGAAAGGAAGTTTTATTCTCAACTTTCTTCCAAGTCTGATCCGTACAAGCTTAATGGGATTGGTGATATTTCTTCGGATTCAGACAATGATTTGAGTGACAAAAGTATGGAAATGCTAATAAAAATGTTATGACCCGGATTTCCCACCCTCGGGAGTCGTGATGGAGCCTACTCGTAGAAGCTAGGCAAGCCACACATCTAGAATCCATAAATGCTTTTGTTTAAAATTCATTTCAACCAATTTAATTAACAGGAAATAAATAATTAAACAACAACAGAATTTGTAATTTAGCGGAAGACTTAAACGATATAAACCAAATAATAAGGAAAAATCCACATGTGTCTCTACCCAGAACTGGTGTCACAACATTCACGGACTACTAAGATTTACTACATACAACCGTTTGAAAGAAAGTAGCATCGTCTGTCTCGAATCTAAGAGATAACAGATCATAAATAAAAATAGAGGAGACGCCGGGTCTGCGGACGCCTGCAAGGCTACCTCGGTGTCTTAGTGAACTGAAGGCTGGCTCCTGAGCTACTACAGCTGCCCGGTACCTGGATCTGTGCAAAGAGCACAGAGTGTAGTATTAGCACAACCGACCCCATGTGCTGGTAAGTGCCTAGCCTAACCCCGGCGAAGTAGTGACGAGGCTAGACAGGACTACCACATAAACCTGTGCAGTATATATATATATATATATATATATATATATATATATATATATATATATATATATATATATATACAACGGGAAAATAACAAGAATAAATATTTTAAATGGGAGGGGAACATGCTTCGGGATAGCACATAATACAAAATTTCAAGGAAATAATAAAGAACATCAATAATTTAACTCTAACACGGATAAGGGAAATAAAAGCAGATTTCACTGTCAGTACATATCTCGTTGCAGGCGTGCAACCCGATCCCATTTTTCAATAATTAAATCTCGTGGTAGGCGTACCACCCGCTCCCATTCCATTAAATCAACAATTCTTCCAAATGAAATTTACTCCCACAAACGCAATAATTAATACGAATTCATAAGACAACAAGTACACAATAATTATGACTCACTAAAGAAAATAAGAAATGACAAGTAGCAATTAATTATGGACTTTAAGGAGCAAATAGGCAATTTAATATTTAGTATGCTAAATGTCAAGTAGCAATTAAGTCACGTAAACAGGTAGCAATTATAGCATAAATTCAAAGCATAATGTTGCGCAAGGATACCTCGAGCCCATAATAACAAGTAACACATTAAAGGGAAAATGCCAACATAAAGAATCACAGTAATAGTGGAATAAGACAATTAATGCACTTGATCCTATAACAACAAGAAAATCAGTAAATAGAAGAAAAGGACAACATAACTCAATTATCAGCAAAAATCAGAAAGAAAAAAAACCAAAGACAAGTGCACGGCATCACCCTTCGTGCTTTTACTCTCGTTCTCACCAAACAATAATATAATGAAAACGTGCACGGCATCACCCTTCGTGCTTTTACTCTCTTTCCTCACATATAATCAATAGAATTGGCACGGAATGGTACATCGTGCGGTACGACATCACCCTTCGTGCTTTACTCTCTTCCTCACAATAAATAAACAATGCACGCAAGTCGATACTCATATTCCGAAGCTGTTCCAGACCTTANTGACAAAAGTATGGAAATGCTAATAAAAAGAATTAAAGGTAAAACGTTTTTCTTGGTAGAGTAGGATGCTTCATGTTCATCCTACAAAGTTCAGCATCCTTCTCTACCAAGAAAAACGTTTTACCTTTAATTCTTTTTATTAGAATTTCCATACTTTTGTCACTCAAATCATTGTCTGAATCCGAAGAAATATCACCAATCCCATTAAGCTTGTACGGATCAGACTTGGAAGAAAGTTGAGAATAAAATTTCCTTTCGTCTTTGTCATCATAGAGTCTTATGATCCCCGTTTTATGGGAACTGCCATGACCAACGGAAAATATTCCATCACCATCAACCTTGTCACTCTCAATTAAACTTCTTTTCCTCTTGGAAAATGAAGTAGAGAATTCCTCTATAACCTTTCTTTTATCTACTTAGGAAATGTTGAATTCCTACCTACACCATCACTATTTGAAACACATGCCATTGCCTTCTCATCATCATTGTCGCTAATGAGAACAACAATTGATCAAAGACACACCCTGTCAGGTACTGTATCCAAGTTATTCTATGTATCCAAGTTCATCCCGAGTAATAGTACCACGAGGATAATCACCAAAGCCACCAGCCAGCTTTACGATGCGTGTCACACCTCCTTTTTACACACCCGAGGGTAGTATAAGGGAGTTTTTCCAATTTAAGTGACATTATTCGAAATGGGATTATTTATTCAATTCAGAGTCGCCACTTGGGATAGCTTGTTGGTGTCCCAAGTCACCGATTTTATTATAAATCCCAAATCGAGGAAAATTCGACTTTCCTTTTGAAGTCTGCGAACCTGAAATTCTGAATAAGGAATTCTATTAACCCGAGGGAAGGTGTTAAGTACCCTCGGATTCCGTGGTTCTAGCACGGTCGCTTAAACTATTGCAATTGGCCTATTATCTGATTTTAATAAATGTTTTAGCCTATGGTATAATTTAAATTATTAAACCGCTTTTAATTAATTTTAAGGAAGATTTAACGTCGTCTAAAACATGTCTTTGGACCGCGTCACATGAAATGCACCCGCAATCCAAAACACATTTTATTCAACGTTATTAAGATTTGGATTTGGGTCACATGAAATGCACACCCGAGTTTAGGAAGGTAATATTATTAAAATAACGCGCCTAAACCAACTACGCGTTATTAACTTTGCGAGGGCCATGGAAATTTGCTAAATGGCACGCCTCGAATTCTAAGGATTTTAAAATTAATTAAACGAGGGCCACGCATTTGAGATTTTATTTGGAGAGGCGCACCTCAATTCAAATTTTAAAAGGATCTTGGACTAAATTTTGGGAGGGCCATAAACTATGTCTTATCTAACATAGCTCACCTCCCAATTATTTAAAGGGAATAATTAGCTAAACGCTAAATGCAATTAAAGGTTTCGCTCAAACTAACTAAAGGCTTACATGAGGAAGAACTAATTATTATAAACAAAAGGGGGGCTCGACCCAACACAAACAAACCAATGGCCCAACGAGAAGGAAGTAGCCCGAATCCATTCGAAGGTGGCTATCATGCTTGGGCCCAAGAATGAGCCCAAATTCAGAACCTCGCCGTTTCTGAGTGAAAGACTCAATATCGAGTCCCCACAATGCACAAGTAACGCCTGAGGTGACAAATAATCTGACGCAATAACCTTTGGAATCATTTTTTACTTATCAATGGGCAACTATATTGCATTTTAACAATGAAAGCAATACAGATCTGAAAGCAATTGAAAGTCCAATTTTAGTAACTAGCTGTAAGCAAACTTTAACTTCCAAATCTCCAAACTAGCTTGAAATACAAATTTGAAGACTTAAATCTCAAACAAATCTCGTATGAATAGAGCCTTATACAGTAAACTAACAACTGGTCATTTTTCAGCCAACTTAAACATAAATCTATATCAGAGACACCAACTGATTTCGACCAAAACCAAACAAAATCCAGGATTCATAACAGATATATATGAAGCTTGCAACTACAGTCCTCAAATCCTTCATTAGAACTCTATTAATGAACAAAAATCATTCAAGACACGTGTGAAACCATTGAGCTGAAATGAAGGTCCAAAATATGAATATTAACACCATATCACCTCTACAACATGCTTACTAAAAGCTGATTTAGACAAAGTAATCACATCAATTTAGAAAAAAACAAATCAGGGAAAACAAAATGGAGTAATTTCTATGCTTCAAATCTTCATTTTCAATTCATTCTTCAAGTTTCACTTTACAACTAACAGAGTTACAAGGTCGTGTACCTGGGAATAAAAGAAGACCAAAAGAAGTGAAGAGTCAGTAGCTAGCAACATCAGCAGACATCAACAATGTAACAGTAACAGCAACCACAAACCAGACATCAACAAACAGGACCCAAATGATTTAAAACCAACCCTTAAATCAGCAATGGAACAGTAGAACCCACAATAAAACCCAAACCACACTCTACAATAACAGAACTCAGACCATTTTTAACCCCAAATACAAAGCATGAACTTTTGATGGTTTGAGCTAATTTATCAGGACCAGAAGAGCAAGAATTTGAGCATAACTTTTAGTAATTTTTCTGAAAAATGCTGGGAATTCAAGGTTGTTTCAGAAATTCTTAAAGAAGAAGCAGCCATTTTAGTTTTTTGTTTTTCGATTTCTCTCTTTTTAAAATCTGAATTGAGCTCCCCTTAGCAATGTCTTTATAGGCAAGCTACTAGGGTAGCTGAAATGGGCTAAGTTTGCCCTTTAATCCTTCCCAATTTTCATTTTCTGCTCAAAAGTCCCTAAATTATTGACTTGCTTGCCTAGCAAGTCTGTTTTTCAGCTTCTAAGAAGCTTCCTCAGGTAGTTAATAAAAGATTCCCTACCTAGACTGCCCAAATTACCCTTCAATGACTCTGTTTTTACCCCTGAACCTCAAATGGGTTATGGGTCAAAGACCCAAAGGTTCAGGTTCAAGCGAACGGATCAGATGGAACTAAAGCCCAAACCAAAAGGGGGCAGAAACCCAAACCACTTAATGATAAGCAGAAAAGAGAAATATTTGAATGATTTCAGGATTCGGACTCTAAGCTACAAATAAAGATTTTCTCTTATAAAATACTAAATCGAAATTAGCACTAAGTTAACAATTTACCCATGAACCAATCAGAAAATTTCATAGCTAAAAATAAAATCAAGAAAAAACAGGGAATATGATTAAAGCTTTAAAAGAAAATTGAAGAGATGAAGCAGAAATAAACAATACAAAAACAAACTATCCTAAAAGGGGGGAACTAAATTCAAAATTGGGTTTATTCAAAACATGCTCGAATATATGGAGGCGGAAGAAAATAACAAAGAAGAGATGAAACATAAAAAACGAACAAAAACAAAGCGAAGAAAGGAAAAATAAACTCACCGATATAGACTGAAAACCAATTGAGACCAAGGACGTGACCAAACTAATATCGATCCCTCGTTCTTTGTCAAGAATAACTGAACGATATTAGTTTCGTCAAGTCCAACCTCCAAAACTCGAAAAGAAACCAAACCCCAAAGTCATGCATGTCAACAGGCTTGAAAAAAAATGATTTCGAACTTTGGAGGTCAAACTCGAATTTAAAATTTGAGGAGTTTGAAGCTGATTCGAGGGTCACTGACCATAGATTAGGGAAGAGGGGGTTGTGGTGACTATGTGGTGTTATTTTGGTGAGGTTTGGGGTGGTGCCGCCACCGGAAATGATTGGGATTTTAGGGCGGCTGGCTAGGGTTTCGAAGATTTGAGGCTCTCCGGATGGATTTGAGGAAAGCTGTTTGTATATTTTGGAAGAGGGGGTCGAGGAGAAGTGGTAGTGTGAAAATGGGCTTGATTGGCCGCCGGCCGCCACCGTGGGCGATTTTCGGCGGGCGGCGGACGGTGGCATTACATCAAGGCTCTGAGGGGTTGTGAGAGATGAGTGAGGGGGTACGGGGGCTGTTTGGACATTTATATACAAAGTGGCCTTCACTTTTGAGCCGTTAGATCAAGTAAACCTCGACGGCCCAGATCACGCCTAAATTAAACGGGGTCGTTTGGATTATGGGTGGATTTGGGCCGGGTTTGGTCGGGTTTAAGGGGTATTTAAATGGGCTTGGACAATTTCAATTATCTTGGGCCCAAAAATCTGATCCCTAACTTCAATTCTTTTCCCTTTTCTTTCAATTTATTCAAAATTCTTTTCTTTTTTTTTCTTTTGTTTCAAAATTAAAATAAAACTAAATTAGATCCTAAAACTAAATTATCCTACCCAATTAAATTAATTAACCCTAAATAATAATTACCACAACTAAATAAATACCAAATTAAAAGAAAACTACCACAATTTGAAATTAAACAATAAAAATGCAAAAATAAGTTATTTTTTGTGATTTTTTCCATTTTTTGTAAAACACCAAATTACTAATTAATATAAAATGTAAAATCAAATCCTAAATGCAAATGCAATGTATTTTTGTATTTTTTATGAATTAAACAAAACTAAACATGCACACAAAATGCAAACAAACAAGAAAATTATGCAGTAATTCCTAAAAAAAACAAATAATCGAAAGAAAAATCCAAATTTGGGGATTCTGTTGGAGTAATTCATGCGAGGCAAAAATCACGTGCTCACAATGCCAATGAAGCAAGATGAGCTATTCAATGAAACTCGTATTGTAAAGAAGAAGAAAGAGACTGATTCAGAAAGGTGGGTCGAGGGTCGAGCCTCGACTATACATGTAAGTTTTTTACTTTTCATTAAGTATTTTGATTTACTTTTATATAAATTTTGAAATACTAACTCAATATAATTTTTCTTATAGGTTCGCTTCACAACTGATGTGGGGGAATTCATACGCAGTCAGCCACCTAACGAGTCGGGCGAGGCAATCCAACTTTCGGACGAGGATGCTGAAAGAACACTCCTTGAGTACTTTATATACTTTGAACTAGACAATAGAACCAGTTTTCGAATGGGCTTGTAATAAGCGTTAACTTAGTTTTGTTAGCTTAGTGTGTTAGTTCTATTGAACTTTATACTTTGTTGCTTTTTATTGTTGTTGTTGTTGTTGGCATAAAATGCCCGTTTAGGATATTTGGTAAGCTGGCAGGTGGTGTAGCTGCCAAAACAGGCAGTTTCTGCCAAGAATATACCAAGAAAAGCGACCAACTTGGGTCTCAAGTTGGCCGCTTTTCACTTAAAAAAAATAATTTTCTGGGCAATAGCGACCAGCCTTGGTCGCTATATAACCCAGATTTCTCAAAAGCGACCAACCTTGGTCGCTATTCCATTTAAAAAAAATAATTTCTGGAAATATGGCGACCAAAGTTGGTCGCTTATAATTAAAAAAAAAAATAATTCTTGCAGTTGGCGACCAATTGTGGTCGCTTACTTTTAAAAAAAATTATAAAAATTAATAATAAAGCGACCAACTTTGGTCTCTATTTTCCAGATTTTAAAATATAATATTTTCTTTACAGACCAAAGTTGGTCGCTTTTTTATGATTAATAATAAATAAAAATAAAACGTAATTTACATGTGGAGACCAACTTTGGTCGCAAAAATTATAATATTAAAATATTTTAGCGACCAAAGGTGGTCGCTATTTACTTTACCCGGAAAATTTGGTCCTTTTACCTTAGAGACCAAAGTTGGTCGCTAATTAGCGGCCAACTTTGATTCCTAAGGTAAAGGGACCAGTTTAATATCGACCAGGCTTGTTTGGTCGCTTTTTGGCCAATAAGCGACCAACTTTGGTCGCTTTTCGTGGTCGCTAAAACACGAATTTCTAGTAGTGTTATCGGTTTGGTTATCGGGTTATGATATTTGTAAACCGATAACTGATAGGTAAAACCGATAATATTCATAACCGAACCGAACCGACCGATGCCCACCCCTAAAGAGGTCCCATATGTATTCCTAAACTATCGATCTTTCGCTTAATTTGTTAAAGTGAGCAGCAAAATGTTGTCATTTTAATTTATCATGTTCTCCAACTTAATAAACTAAATTCTCATTAAACAACATTTATATGTCACGTGTAACATTAGTGTACAGGTATAAGAACAAAATCCAAAAAAGAAAAAGAAAAAGAACAATAGAAAACAAAAAAATATATATATGAAAATCTAGATCTTTGAGTTCTATTGCATCGTACAGGTAATAAATAGTGAGTAAAAATATTGTTTCCACAAGGACGGAAATAAAAATTGAGAATGGGAATCAATTGAATCCCCATAGTCGGACACAAAAGAACTCTTTTGATAATATATAAACTTGGCTATAAAGGAATCAGGTCAGTATAGTTTTGGAAGTTTTGGTAGCTGAGACTACCGGAAGCTGTGATTTCATTGTTGCTGCTGCTGCTACTGCTTGCTGACCCCCTTATTACACCAAAAAGAAAATAAAAAGCTAAGCTAGCTGGGACTATCAACTACGAGTTACAAGATTCCTATCTATAAATCTCTTGAAGCTTGATCTTGAGTCTTAGCTGGTTTTTGCTGTTGACTCCGATCTGAATCTTAATGCTCTTCAGCTATGACCGCTGGTTCATTCTTCAACTTCGGATCAAGGCGGGACATGCGAAGCTTGACTTTAATCGCATTCATGAGTAGTCCGCATCTTTGTCTGCTTCAACATTTTGAATTAACTTCTTTTTTGTTCTTTTTCTTCTTTTCTTTATCCTGGACTGAGGTTCATTCTTTCGGCTACCTTGGATCTTGTGCCTCGAGGTCAAACCTGTCCAGATGCCAAAACAAACAAACGAACGAAATTTTTCTGCCCCAGTTTTCACTAGGAAAATTTCGTGAGTTATTTGGTGACAAAAATCTGAATTTCTTCTCTTTTTTCTTGTCTTTTTTTTTTGAAATTTTTATTTTATTTTTTCGAAAGCCAATAAAATAAGGATTGCGTCTATCTAGAAGGGAAAATATCAGGGGATGGAGCCCTATATCTAAAATGTTAACTCAAGGATTGGAGCCCTAATGTTGGCAAAAAGGCGACTAGGGAATGGAGGCCCTATGTCTAAAAACTCAACTCAGGGATTGGAGCCCTAATGTTGGTAAAAAGGCGACTAGGGAATGGAGGCCCTATGTCTAAAAACTCAACTCAGGGATTGGAGCCCTAATGTTGGTAAAAGGCGACTAGGGAATGGAGGCCCTATGTCTAAAATCTCAACTCAGGGATTGGAGCCCTAATGTTGGTGAAAATGCGATTAGGGAATGGAGGCCCTATGTATAAAAACTCAACTCAGGGATTGGAGCCCTAATGTTGGTAAAAAGGCGACTAGGGAATGGAAGCCCTATGTCTAAAAACTCAACTCAGGGATTGGAGCCTTAATGTTGGTAAAAAGGCGACTACGGAATGGAGACCCTATGTATAAAAACTCAACTCCGGGATGGAGCCCGAATGTTGGTAAAAAGGCAACTAGGGAATGAAGGCCCTATGTCTAAAAAAAACTCAACTCAGGGATTGGAGCCCTAATGTTGGTAAAAATGTAAAAGATTGAGGTTCAGAATCCTAAGCTATCATTTTTGTTTTGGATTTTCTTTTTTTTTCTTCTCTTTTTTTCATTTTCCTTTTTCATTTCATTTTATTTCAATAAAATGCAGGAAAGAATTTGGAGGAAAATTTTCCTTTTGGGTTGATTGTTACTGCAAAGCTGTTTCTAGCTTTTGCGTAACTTTTCTTTTGGTTGCACCTGCTTTTGTACGTTTGCCTTGGGCTACACCTGTTTCAATTTCAAACAAGAACAATTGTTAGTTTGAAACGGTGGTTGGTTTTGTGGCCTTGATTGTCTCGATCACTTGATCTCGGCCCGACTCTTTGTTGAGAACCTCCGCTGCTTGCCGGTTTCTCTGAATATTGATCTTTCTTTAAAACCGAGGGACTCAACTTTTCGAGATTTCATGACAGCTCGCCCGCGTGGGGCTTTGACCCTTTCACTTTATTCTGCCTTTAGGGCTTTCGCCTTTGGCTTTCTTTTCCTTTTCAATAACTTTGATTTCAGAGCATCAACCATCATGGCCAGTCGGGATCGACTTGATGCACCCGCTGAGGATGGGTACTTTTCTTTGGATTTTGCTAGGCAGAAACCTGTAGAGCTAATCTTGCCACCTTTTCTTTGTATTAGTTACGAAAACAGAGTTAGGCCGAAAGGGATTCAAGAAAAAGTAAACAAAAGGCAAGAAAAATGAATTTAAAGAGAAGTGTCCCTTTCGGGAAGGAAGAAAGGACTTATCTGGGGTGCATGCAGGCTTCAATAGTCATGACATGCTTCTTGGACTGGATTCCCGACCTGTACAAACTTTCTCAACTTCTCATAACCTCATTGTGACCCATATTTCCGAACCGAGAAACCTTGCCAGGACTCTGATGGTGGTGAGGGGTTTCTTTTCGATCGACGGCGCCCTTTGCGGGTTTTCGCCAATCGACCTCTCTCATTTCTCTTCTCACCGTCGCCTGACAGTGCTCTTTACGAGTTTTCACCAACCAAGCTCTCTCATTTTCAATTTCTCTGCTCACCGTCGCCTTATGGTGCCCGTAGGTTTTCACCAATAAGACTCTCTCATTTTATTTCTCTCATTTTGATTGCATCAGATCCAAGCAACTGCGTTCTCTAATTCCGACGCCTTTGGCTGATTGATCAGAAGGACTTGGACAAGGTTCGGGTAAAAAGAGAATTGGATTGCATTACAACTTTGGAACCGTTCGGGCGGGATCATCGCTGAACCATTATATCATCTGCCCAATTTCACTTTTGGGGAAAACAGGATTTTTATTTTGGTGTGACTGAACCCCAGAGAGAGGCTGCCTACGTATCCTTTCAGAATCAAGTCGAACGTAGTTCAGGGAAAACATTTTTTTTTCTTTTGTTTTTCTGTTTTGCTTTGTTTTCTTTTTTCTTTCTTTTGTTTTGATGTTTTTTTTTCATTTCTCTCTCTCTTTTTTTTACTCTTTTCTTTTTCATTTTTCCATTCTTTTTTTTTACTAACACTTTCGGGTTCCAAAGAGGGTAGTCAAAGAAGAGTGACCGGCTCAAAGGGTTTGCAAGAGGTGGATAGTGTTTGGGTAGGGAGAATGAAAGCCTTCGTCATACCAATCAGATAATATCATTGCTGCAGAAAGCCTAAACATAGTACCTTTTTACTGCGTCCGCATTCACAGCTGCTTCGGGATCATTTCCTTCGACATCTCCCAAGTACAATGCTTCTCTTGGCAATATCTTTCTGATGATATACGGGGCCTTTCCAATGAGGAGCGAACTTTCCTTTCGCTTCCTGGTGATGGGGAAGAATGCTCCTTAACACGAGCTGCCCCACTTCAAAATTCCTGGGCCGCACTTTCTTATTGTAGGCACGGGCCATTCCTTGCTGGTACAACTGCCCGTGGCAGACCGCAGCCATCCGCTTTTCATCAATCAATGTCAACTACTCTAGACGGGTCTTGACCCACTCACTATCTTCAATTTCAGCTTCGACAATGATCCGGAGAGAGGGGATTTCAACCTCTGCGGGTATCACAGCTTCAGTGCCATAGACCAGGAGGTATGGGGTTGCTCCTACCGATGTGCGCACCGTAGTGCGATATCCCAGTAATGCAAAAGGCAACTTTCATGCCACTGCCTGGAGCTCTGAATCATCTTTCTCAAAATCTTCTTGATGTTCTTGTTTGCTACTTCGACGGCACCATTGGCATTAGGCCGATAAGGAGTAGAGTTCCTATGCGTTATTTTAAATTGTTCGCATATTTCCTCCATCAAACGACTATTCAGGTTTGCAACATTATCTGTGATGATAGTTGCAGGGATACCAAATCAACAGATAGGATTGGAGTGCACAAAATCTACCACAGCCTTCTTGGTGACAGATTTGAGAGTGCTGGCTTCAACCCATTTCGTGAAGTAGTCAATGGCAACCAGTATGAGTGTGTGCCCATTTGAGGCTTTCGGCTCGATTGGCCCAATGACGTCCATGCCCCAATTAACAAATGGCCACGGTGCTGACATGGATGCAGATCTGTGGGCGGTGCATGAATCAAATCACCGTGCACCTCACTGATGGCACTTTCGGACAAAGCTGAAACAATCCTTTTCTATGGTTATCCAGTAATAGCCTGCTCGGAGGATTTTCTTTGCTAAAACATACCCGTTCATGTGGGGTCCGCATACTCCTGCGTGCACTTCATGCATGATTCTTCCAGCCTCTTCTGCGTCAACACATCTTAACAAGTTGAGATCCGGAGTTCTTTTGTACAAGACATCACCACTTAAAAAGAAACCACTCGCGTGCCGTCTAATGGTTTCTTTTGGTCCCCACTAGCCTGATCGGGGTATTCTTGCATTTTTAGAAATCTTTTGATGTCATGGTACCATGGTTGGGTATTTGGTTCTGCTTCAACTGTATTACAATAACCATGCCTTTCCCGGACTTGGACTTCCAAGGGATCTATGTGAGCGTTGCTGGATACGGCAGCATTGAGGCCAAAGTAGCAAGTGCGTCGGCCAATTCGTTGTGACAACGAGGGATGTACCTGAACTCTATTGACTTGAACGCTTGCTAAGGTCTTCCACATGCTGCCTGTAAGGGATACGCTTAACATCTCGGGTTTCCCATTCTCCCTGGGCTTGCCGGATAATCAGATCGGAGTCTCCCATGATCAACAACTCTTTGACGTCTTGGTCGATTGCCATGTTTATACCCATGATGAAGGCTTTATACTCGGCAGTGTTATTTGTGCAGAAAAACCAAAGCCAGGCTGTGGCTGGGTAATGCTGTCCAGTAGGTGAGATCAAGATTGCCCCAATTCCCACACCTTTTGGATATTGCCTCGACTGAGTTTACCTCTTCATCTGGGAAGTGAGTGTTCGAAGGTTGGTACTCATCATCAACCGGGTTTTCAGCCAAATGATGTGCCAACGCCTGGGCTTTCATTGTCGTGCGAGTGACGTAGACTATGTCAAATTGAGTGAGCAGGATCTGCCACTTCGCTAACCTTCCCGTGGGCATTGGTTTCTGGAATATGTATTTCAAAGGATCCAACCTGGTTATAAGGTAAGTGGTGTAGGCTTGCAGATAATGTCTCAACTTCTGAGCGACCCAAGTTAAGGCACAACAGGTCCTTCCAACAGAGCATACTTAGCTTCATAGCTGGTAAACTTCTTGCTCAGATAGTAGATTTCCTGCTCTTTCTTTCCGGTTACATCATGTTGCCCGAGGACACAGCCAAAAGAGTTTTCCAAGACTGTCAGGTACAAGAATAGAGGCCTCCCTGGTTCAGGTGAGACCAAGACTGGTGGATTGGACAGATACTCTTTGATCTTATCAAAAGCTTCTTGACATTCATCCGTCCACTTGATTGCCGCATCTTTCTTCAGCAATTTGAATATGGGTTCACACGTGGATGTCAACTGAGCAATGAACCGGCTGATATAGTTCAATCTGCCCAACAAGCTCATCACATCTTTCTTGGTTTTCGGAGGAGGCAAATCCCGGATAGATTTTATCTTTGTTGGATCTAACTCAATACCTCTCCGGCTGACTATAAAGCCCAAAAGTTTTCCCGATGGGACTCCAAACGCACATGTGGCTGGGTTCAGCTTCAAATCATATTTGCGCAACCGCTCAAAGAATTTCCTCAGGTCCCGAACGTGATCGTCCTGGGTTTTGGATTTGATGATCACATCATACACATACACCTCTATCTCTTGGTGTATCATATCATGGAAAATGGCGGTCATGGCCCTCATGTAGGTTGCCCCAGCATTCTTCAGACCAAATGGCATGACCTGTAACAGTATGTACCCAAGGTGTGGTAAAAGCTATTTTCTCTGCGTCTTCTTCATCCATCAACACCTGGTGATATCCTGCGTAACAATCCACGAAGGACTGTATCTCATATTTGGCGCAGTTATCAATAAGGATGTGGATGTTTGGCAAAGGGAAGTTATTTTTGGGGCTTGCCTTGTTTAAATCTCTGTAATCCACACACACTCGGGTCTTCCCATCTTTCTTCGGTACTGGAACTATATTGGCTAGCCATGTGGTGTACCGGACCACTCGGATCACCCCTGCTTTCAACTGTTTCGTGACTTCTTCTTTGATCTTGTCACTGATGTCAGTTTTAAACTTTCTCTGCTTTTGCTGGACAGGGGGATAATCGGGGTAAGTTGGCAACTTATGAACCACCAAATCGACACTCAGTCCTGGCATGTCATCATATGACCAAGCAAACACATATTTGAATTCAAACAAGAGTTGGATCAATGCGCCCCGAGTTTTCTCATCTGTGTGAATGCTTATCTTGGTTTCCCCGACTTCTTCTACACTACCCAAATTGACCGGTTCAATATCATTTATGTTCGGCTTAGGTTTATTTTCAAATTGTTCCAATTCTCGATTTATTTCCCTAAAAGCCTCTTCTTCATCGTATTCTGGTTCTTGGTTCATTATTTCACAGTTAGACAACGTGTTTGGATCTGGGCATGAAGTCTGCAAGCATGTCATGTTATTTAAAGTCGCATTATTAGAACGGCACTCCCGCCTGATTGGGAATGGCGTAGCCTTCCAATTTTGCAGTTTTGCCTCAGGTCCCATGTATAGCACCTCAGTGGTGCTTGGGCCTTCCCTCGGCTGGACCATGTGGATTTCATACAATATCTTCCTCATTACCCCACAGATCTCTTCAATTTCTTCGGCCGTAAAGGCCTTATCTCCTTCTTCCTCATGGTATTTCGGCTTGTCAAATGTTATGTACGGATGCGGCACTGACTGAGGCAAAACCCAACCATCATGCTTCCTATCATCCGCCCATTTTACATCAGTTGGAGTGGGTCGGAAGCCTACCCCGAAGAACTTTTCACTGGCGGTCAGGGTGATAGGTTCAGCTATTCCTTGCAGTGATTTCCCAAGCCCCTTCCCAGGTTTGTAGCCGTGCCTGATCATTTCTTTAGCCACCATGATTGATGCATTAGAAAGGAAGGGTTGAGGGCAAGAGCTTCCTTCTTCGCACTGGTCTGCGACCACAATCTCAAAAGCCTGATAGACTATGTGCTCACTCCCCTCTCTTGCTTCAAGACACGGGACTGACGGGTCCCGATAAATAGATTGCTCATCTTCCCCATGGACCACAATCTCTTGATCCTCATGCTCGAACTTCACCATCTGGTGGAGAGTAGAAGGTACATCCCCCGCTGCATGAATCCACGGCCTTCCCAAAAGAAAGTTGTAAAAAGTGTCCATGTCCAAAACCTGGAAGGTTACTTCGAAGTCTACTGGGCCGATGGTTAGGATCAGATCAATCTCTCCTATTGTGTCCCTTTTTATGCCATCAAAAGCACGTACACAGACATTGTTGGGTCGAATTCTCTCGGTGTCGATTTCCATGCGTTACAAAGTGGAGAGTGGGCAAATATCTACCCCAGAACCACCGTCCAACATAACCCTTTTCACATAATACCCTTTGCATTTGACTATCAGGTGAAGGGCTTTGTTGTGTGCGGCCCCTTCTGGGGGCAAATCATTTTTGCTGAAGGAGATTCGGTTGATTGCGAAAAATCTTTCTGCCATTCTCTCCAACTGCTCTACAGAAGTCTCAACAGGCACATATGCTTCGTTAAGGGCTTGATCAATACCTTTTGATGTTCAATGGAGTTCATTAACAGAGATAACAAGGAGACTTGTGCGGGAGATTTTTGAAGCTGGTCGATCACTTCATAATCCGCCATTTTCATCTTTTGAAAGAAGGCTTCCGCTTCTTCGGCGCTCACGGGCTTCTTAGATGGGAAGCGCTTTCTAGTGGCATTGTTCACCTCTTCCAAATTGAAATACTTTTCAGCCGGGTTATTTTCTTGAACTTCTCCTGAGATTTCTTTGCCCTTATAGGTCACCAATGATTTATTGTAATTCCAGGGCACCGCGGCAGGATCTGTCATAGGCTTCTGTGGCGCGCAGCCAATAACCACGGGCTCACTCAGCCTTGGTGGATTAATTGGCCCCCGCATCACATAAGCTCCCTTGGGCACATATATTTGGGTTATCTTGTTCAGCTGGAATCTCCTAGGAGGACTCAATGTCATCTGCTTTTCTTTGCGGCCTCGAGGGACATAGAGGACAACATCTTTGGGAGGCGTTGCCCCAGTTTCAACTTCAATTTTCTTCTCCGACTTTGGGGGATAGTTTTGTTCATTTTCTCCCCTTTGTCTTGCTTCGGAGCAGCTTTAGGTTTCTTCTCTACATCAGCGATGGCAATGATGACCTTCAACGCTGGGTCAAATTCCTTGTCCTCACAAATCATTCCGATTACCGGCCCGTTGTTGTGGGCCGGCAGTGGGTTGTTGGTCACATTGGGAATATCTTCACCCCTTAGCACTATCTTCCTTTGTTTTATCAAGTTTTCCACGGCTCTCTTCAGAGTCCAGCAATCATCTGTGTCATGCCCTTCTGCCCCTGAGTGATAGGCACATCGGGCACCAGCTCTGTAAGCGGGTGATGATGGGTTTTGCCTGGTTTGAGGAACAGGCTGTAGCAGACCCATTTGAACAAGATTTGGTAACAGGCTTGAGTAGGATTCACCGATTGGTTTAAAATTTGGCCTCTTGGGCGGTTCACGAGGGTGGAAATTGTTTTGTGGAGGCCGGGGGTTGTAGTGGGTTTGGTAAGGAGGCTGGTTTCTAGGAAATAGAGCTTGGTTCCGGTTGGCTTGTTGTTGTGGCCGGACATAAGGTTGAGCACTCATGACCGTGTATGGCTGAGGAGCATTGGCCATGTCTCGGTGAGGGTAATAGTGCTGCGGGGTCCTTTCTGAGAAAAGGGATTTAGGAGTACGGTGTTTTCTTGCACCCGATGCTGCCGTGGATGTTTCTTCCTTTTTCTTGCCCTTTGCTACTCCTCTAGACCCACCCTGAATGGCTTGGGAGGTAGCTCTGATAGCATATTGGCTTAGAATTCGACCGGTTTTCAACCCATTTTCAACCATTTCGCCAATCTTGATGGCTTCAGCAAACGGTTTACCCATTGCGGACATCATATTTTGGAAGTAGTCAGCTTCTTGGGCTTGGAGGAAAACTGTGACCATTTCAATCTCATCCATCGGAGGCTTTACCCTGGAGGCCCGCTCACGCCATTTAACTGCGTATTCTCGGAAGCTTTCCGAGGACTTCTTCTTCAAGTTTGTCAATGAGTTCCTATCTGGAGCAATATCAATGTTGTACTAGAATTGCCTGATGAAATCTCTAGCAAGATCATCCCAGATGTGCCAGCGGGATATATCTAGGTCCATGTACCACTCAGACGCGATGCCAACCAGACTTTCTCCGAAATAGGCCATGAGGAGTTCTTCCTTTCCACCGGCTCCTCGCAGCTGGTTGCAATATCTCTTGAGATGAGCAATAGGATCATCGTGTCCATCATACTTCTCAAATTTTGGGTTTTTGAATCCCAATGGTAGATGCACATGAGGGAACATGCATAAGTCGGCATAGGACACACTTTTCTGTCCACTCAAGCCTTGTATGCTTTTGAGACTCTGTTCCATACGCTTCATCTTCCTCGCAATCTCTTCTTGCTCAGGATTTTTGGTGGTCTTTTCTTGTCTCGGAGTGAACTCATTCCGGGGTGGTTGAGGGTAAGTGTAAGTGGGAAACTGAGGAGGCTCCATTGGGAAGGTGAGTGTTTGAAAGGTGAAAGCTGATGGGTCAAAACTAGGGCTGGGCAGTGTAGGCTGTGCCGTGGCCGAGCAAGGTGGAGCGATGAAGATATTTGAAGCTGCACCGGACATTAACACCTGGGGGCGAACCTCAGAAGGTGTTCCCACAAAATGAGCTGAGATATTTGGGTGTCCTAGTGGTGTATTTGGGTAACTTATCGGGACAGTGGAGGCACCGCTTGCTCTAGGAAAGAGTTCGGGGAATCCCGGGATTTCACTTGGAGGCTCTCTTCCATTTGCCCAAGCGTCCCATATTTCCATAACCCGGAGACGCAGGATTCTATTTTCTTCGGCAGCTACCGATTCTGGGGTCGGGATGCTTGAGATTGGACTATCATCCATGATGGGAATTGTTGGCAGAGTCATTTCTGAAGACATTTCGATGCTCCCTTTTGATCTCGTAAAGTATGGGTGCGAAGCCAGATTACCACAAAAACCAACCATCGTTCTATAAAAACCTGGACTGGGAATCACAGCAACCAAACGGTTAGTTTGAAACAAATAACCACATAGGTAATCGCACATTGGGGTGTGATGCACCTATACAGTTAAATGTGTTTCTACATGTTTGCAACGGTTGCATGTTTCATCCCGGCTTTATTTATTCTTCCTAATTCTTCTTTTTTTTTTTTGCTTTCAAACTTCCACTCTTTCCTTTTCATCTCTTTTCTTGCTCTCTTTTTCTCATTTTTCTTTTGATTTTTCTTCGGCTCTCTTTTCTTTCTTCTCTCTTTTTTTTGGGTTTTCTTTTTGGGTCTTTCCTTTCACATCATTCTCTTATTTGGGTTATTTTAAGAAATCATGACCGGATCCGATGAGGATTGCCTACGTATCACGATGCCGCGTGAATAAGATCATTACGTAGTTCAAGAAAAGTAAATGCAAAAAGTAAAGAAATAATTTTTGGGAATTTTCGATTTTTCATTAATAAACTTCTATTACAAAAGATTTCAAACTACTCATTTTCTTGGAATGAAAAACTACAAACAGACTCGATACATGAAAAATCAGGAATACATTAAAGCTTCAATTCCCGGGGCCCGCGGGGCATCATTCGGCCTCGCCACGGGCCTATGTGCGAGATTCCCTTGTAGCCTCTCCAAATCACTCATTATCTGGCGGACGAATGTCATCACTGTAGCGAAGAAGGTGGTTCGGGTCATATCCTCACATGCTTGGCATTTTGCGACAATGTAGTCGACAATAGCCCTAATCTTTTATCGAATCCTACCTTTTTCCTGAAGTAGCCGCCCGATTTGCTGATTTCTAGCTTCTAGCACCTGAATGTCGGATGATTTTGGTTTTGCAGCTGTTGCATTTCTTCCTCCATCTGAGCCATTAGAGCATAACAATGTTCCCTGTCAGCTTTAAAGTCTTTGGCCTGCATGGCCGCCTCATTCTCAAGGGTAGTTAACTTTCTACTCAGGCTGGTGATTGTTCCTTCATATTTTCTTTTCATTTACTGCACCAACTGTGTCCTCCCTTCTACATTCTTTGCCAATTGGGCCCGGACTTTTGCTAGATTGGCTTCAGATTTTTCTAAATAATCTTGACACTCAAGTGCCTTCTTTTTCAAACTGCTTATAAGCCTTTCATCCGCTCGGCTTCTTTCTGGGTTTCTAGCAGCTATTCTCATTTTCTGGATTTGAGCTTTGAGGGCTTCATTTTATTGAGTTAGCTTTTTCTTTTCCCCTTCATCTGCGACAGCTTGGATACTTTTGGCAAATTCGAGATCCCTGATTTGTCCTTCCAACTTACCTATTTTGGCCCTGTAGCTTTCTTCTTTTGCCAACCAGCCCCACTGCTCTTGCGAGTCATCAGTGAATTGTTGCACGTGGGCTCTCTTAGCAGGTCTTTGAGGAATCTGGAATCTTTTACCGAACCAAACATTGTACTTGGGGTCCACTTCACCTCTAGCTAGATCTCGCACCATGGTCTTAGGTTCAAGAAATCTACATTCATTCCACACCTGGCGAATTCTTCCCTCTGAAAATACGGCTTTTGGGCCCAATTCAGTGACATGTTTACTCAAATCTTCGTCACGGGGGACGGTTTGAAATCTTCCTAATTGGCGCAAAACCCTGTGGGGGAGCATACGGCTGGATGCTCCGGATGCCCATTAGGAGGAGGTCACACACTTCAGCTGACATGTACACTGCTTCGGTGATAGGAAGCCATCCAAACGCCCATTCGATTTTATTGGCAGTCAAAGAGCTCAAGCATGCAAACCAAGCTTCAGTACCATCGGGGAGTTCAATACCCACCACTCGGCTTTCAAATTCTTCGATGCAACTCAAACCGGTCATACCGTAATTCATATACCCAACACGGCGGTAGAGGTGCTCCTGCATCCACAATTGTAGTAGCAGATTGCAGCCTTGGAAGAACTTTCCCTCTTCTCGACAGATAGCCAAAGCTCGGTGAATTTCAGATAAGATGAGGGGAACCACAGTGCCATTAGCTTTCTTGATTGCGACGTCAACCATTCCCGCGAGAACCACTTCTATATTACCATCTTCTCGCGGGCAGATTACAATACCCAAGAATGCCACTATAAAAGCCAAACCCCTCCTTGCCTCCCATTTGTCTTTATTTCCGGCATGGGTCAGACCAGTGTTTGGCGCTTCAAAACCCCGGGGGTTACCTTAGCGTTGATACAAGAACTGGAAAGTGCAATACCCTTCAGATAAATTTCCATCCATAATATCCCGACTAATACTCAGCAGATCCAGAAATTTGTGGGGAGACCGGTCTTGGTGACATTGGGTATCGACTTCTAAGGTTCCCGTTAAGGCCAGCATAACCCGCAATTTCCTCTAGGGTGAGTGTAAACTCAAAGTCAGAAAAGCGGAGCACATTGCGAGTTGGATCCCAAAAAGGTATTAAAGCTTCGATCACATCCAGCATTCAACAGTCCAACGAGACCTCCCAGAACCTTTACCACAGTTTCTTTGCTGCCTTTTCCTAGATCATTCCACCACATATGGAGCTGTAAGGGGATCTCTTTAAGGGCTGTGAAGGGTTCAATTTCATTTGTGCTCATCCTGCACATTTATTAAGGTGATTTAATAACTCATTTTGACTCAAAAAGAGTAACACCATTTTTCAATTTTAAAATAAAACCCCATTTTGCAAATACGGCCTTTCAGCACTTCGAGGAAGAAGATTTTAAGGCTGTGCCCGCTAGTTGGCCAAAAAATTAAAAAAATTACCAAAGGTAGTTATTCTTGCAAAAACAGCCTTCCGGCGCCCTTTTGGGGAGATTCGACTATTTTTGACAAGAACGGCATCACCTTACTTATTTACAATAAAAATAAAAATTTTTGTCCTTTTTGGGCTGTTTTTTCAAAAAAGGAAGTTGGACCCGATGGGGGTTGCCTACGTATCCCACATCCGGTGAGAATCAAACTGGCGTAGTTCGGGCAGATTTGACAAAAATAAAAACCAACTATTTTTCAAACAGAAAATTGTTGTCAGAATTTTGGCAGAGTTTCAGTATATTTTGGACACTGATTTTTTTTTCAAAACAAGTGGTTATCTCTCTGAGTCCTCACACTGCTATTTTCTTTTCCCAATTTTCTTCTATTATCCATAGGCCAGTCAACATGCGAATCCAAAGCAAATAAATGCACAAGTAGAAAGTAGGATGCATCAGGATGGTCTTTTCATTTCAGGTACACCTGTCCTAGACAGACCCAACCCCTGTGTTGAGTCTCCTAAGTCAAATGCACGTGATGCAAACAAACGTTCCTACTAGGGATCCGACATGAGGCTTTGTTATACTAGGTTTAAAACCTGGGTTTATTGTTCTAGACCTGGTTTACCCGAGCGGACAACTCGAGCCGGGGGAGGGGGAGGGTGGGGCAGCGTACCGGGAATACATAAGCTTCACCGGCTTTGCAACTTGTCCGAACCTCATTCTAAAATGGGATAAGGCTCTAGACAGAAGAGAAGTCACACGAAGTGCACCCTTCTCCATGATTTAGAAGACTCAGAGAGAGGAAGGGTTTCGTAGCAGTTTATATACAATTCACAAAATATCAAAGCGGTAAAAGCATTTAGCACATTAGACTTAAACATGTAGGAAAATCAGATAATAAATAAAGCCAATCATAACAGCTATTCTAAGCTCGAATTCTTAAACCCTGAACCGAAGTTCTAGGTTTGGATCCCCAGCGGAGTCGCCAGAGCTGTCACACCTCCTTTTTACACACCCGAAGGTAGTATAAGGGAGTTTTTCCAATTTAAGTTACATTATTCGAAATGGGATTATTTATTCATTTTTATTCAGAGTCGCCACTTGGGATGGTTTGTTTTCTGGTGTCCCAGGTCACCGGTTTATTTTAAAATCCCAAATCGAGGAAAATTCGACTTTCCTTTTTGAAGTCTGCAAACCAAAAATTCTGAATAAGGAATTCTGTTAACCCAAGGGAAGGTATTAGGCACCCCCGGATTTCGTGGTTCTAGCACGATCGCTTAAACAAATATAATTGGCCCATTATCTGATTTTAATACATGTTTCAGCCTATGGTACAATTTGTTAACTTATTAACCGCTTTTAAGTATTTTAAAGAAGCTTTAACGTCGTCTAAAACATGTCTCTGGACCGCGACACATGAAATGCACCCGCAATCCGAAACATATTTTATTCAACGTTATTAAGATTTGGATTTGGGTCACATGAAATGCACACCCGAGTTTAGGAAGGTAATATTTTTAAAATAACGCGCCTAAAGCAACTATGCGTTGTTAACTTTGCGAGGGCCATGAAAATTTGCTAAATGGCACGCCTTGAATTCTAAGGATTTTAAAATTAATTAAACGAGGGCCAGGCATTTGAGATTTTATTTGGCGTGGCGCACCTCAATTCCAATTTTAAAAGGATCTTGGACTAAATTTTGGGAGGGCCATAAACTATGTCTTATCTAATATAGCTCACCTCCCAATTATTTAAAGGGACTAATTAGCTAAACGCTAAATGCAATTAAAGGTTTCGCTTAAACTAACTAAAGGATTACATGAGGAAGAACTAATTATTTTAAACAAAAGGGGGGCTCGAGGAGAAGTGGTGGTGTGAAAATGGGCGTGATTGGCCGCCGGCCGTCGCCGTGGGCGATTTCCGGCGGGCGGATGTGACGACCCGACCCGTTGTCACGTGAGTTACCGCTCCGTTTTCCCCATTTTCTGATTCTTTATGCTTCATTATAAGTGTCTTGTGTGAACGAGTTGATTTGGATTGATTTTAGAAGGAAATGAGACCCTTAGTCTCTTTAAGGAAGGCTTGTTTTGGAAAAGTCAACCAGATGTTGACTTATGAGTTAGAGGGCTCGGATATGGATTCCGATGATTCGGTTAGCTTAGGGGGATGACTTGTGATTTAGGAGTGTGATCGGAAGTGATTTTGGAGGTCCGGTGTAGAATTAGGCTTGAATTGGCGAAGTTAGTATTTTGGCGATTTCCGGTTGATAGGTGAGATTTTGATCCGAGGGTCGGAATGGAATTCCGAGAGTTGCTGTAGCTTCATTAGGTGATTTGGGATGTGTGTGCAAAATTTCAGGTCATTCGGAGGTGTTTTGGTTGGGTTTTTGATCAAATGCGTGTTTCGGAAGTTTTAGAAGAACTTAGGCTTGAATTCGATGAGAATTGATGATTGTGGTGTTGTTTGAGGCGTTTTGATGATTGGAACAAGTTTGAATGATGTATTAGGAGGTATTGGTGCTTTTGGTTGAGGACCCGGGGACTCGGGGTGATTTCGGATGGTCAACGGACCAATTTCGGCATTTGGAAGTTGCAGATTTCTTCAGCTGTTGGGTTGCAGAGAGTTTGTTCAATGCGATCGCGTCAAGGGGTTCGCGATCGCAGAGGGTTATCAGATGGAGCTCTGCTTTCGCATCAAGACGTCCGCGTTCGCATAGTGAGAAGTGAGGGCCCAGTTGAGTTATTCTACGCGTTCGCATTGAGGGGTTCGCGATCGCATAAGAGGATCTGGGGACCCAGCTACTTTGTTCTTCGCGATCGCGGCTAGGGGTCCGCGTTCGCATAGCTTAGAGGAAATGTACATCGCGATCACATAGAGTTAAATCTGGAGGGGGAAAGTTTGTGCATTGCGATCGCATAGAGGAAAAGAGGCCTGGACAGAAGGGTTTTTAATAATATTTCATCCGCGAGCTAAGTTATTTTTCCACCATTGTTGAGCATCCTTGAGAGCTTTTGGACGGGAATTGAAGAGGGTTTCGACTGGGATTGATTGGAGGTGAGTCCTATGATCTAAAAACATGATTTAGTTGTAGAATCAACCTAGAAATTCATGAAAACTTAGCAAAAAGGGAGAAGAACTAGGGCTTGAGTTTTGATATTTTAAATTGGGTATTGATGGGTCATTTGAGCTCGGATTTGGGAGTTCTTGGTATGTATGGACTCATGGCGAGATAAGGAATCCGTTGATGTGAAAATTTCTGAGTTTCGAGAAGTGGGCCCGGGGATCAGGTTTTGCTAATTTTGAGATTTTTGCTATTTTTCGATTCTTTTCGATTGGGTTATGTTCCTTTGGCATATTGTGACGTATTCGTTGTGGTTTTGGTCAAATTCGACGCGCGAGGAGGCCGGATTTCGAGGCAAGGGCATAGCGAGCTAGAGTTTTGGCCGGCTTGAGGTGAGTAATAGATGTAAATGATGTCCTGAGGGTTTGAAACCCCGGATTTGCACATCGTAGTGCTATATTGAGGTGACTTGCATGCCGGATAGCGAGCGTGGGGTAATTTACCGTTGGGGATTGTGACTTGGTCCGTCTCGATAGATGAATTTACTGCGTATTTGACTGAATTTCACTTGTTATCATTATAATTTGAGCTGATTGCCATATTTGGGCTTCGTGCCAACTGATTGAATCCTTCAGGGATTGCTATTACTGGTTTCTTACCATTTTTATATATTATTGAATTCAATCCTAGTAATTAATGCTATTTTTGCAAATTCAGCCACCTTTTCTCAAACTTGAAACTTAATTAATATTTCTAATGAAGTTAGGGCTGAATATTTCTATATTATTGTGCCCGAGGGGCTTATGAGTATGGGATCGGGCTGCGCGCCACAACGGTATTATATTGATATTGATATGAGGCCGAGGGCATAGTTAATGCCACGAGATGGCTTTATATTGCGCTTGGGCCATAAGGGGCCCCTCCCGGAGTGTGCACACCCTCAGTGAGCGCCATCAACGATAAATAAATGGAGCGGGCTGCACGCCGCAGCGGATACTAGAGAGTACCGTACTATGTGTTGCATTTTATATTGACTGTCATTTATTTACTTATCTGTTGCAGTATTTCCATAATTGGTTTCATTGGTTTTACTGACTTTATACTACTTGGTTTAAATTGCTGCATTATAGCTTACATTGTGCCTATTCAAGATTTCTTATTCTCAGCCTTTATTTATGTTTATTACTCACTGGGTCGGAGTACTCACATTACTCCCTGCACCTTGCATGCAGATCCAGGTGCATCTGAGGCTGAGTGAGGATTTCTCTGCCGAGCAGCACATATCCGGGAGTATCAAGGTAGCTGCATGACGTCCACAGTCCTGATCTTCCCTTCTATCCTATTGCTTCATTTCCGCATTTCTTTAGAATGATATGTAGTAGGTTGATACTCATGTATTAGAGGCTCAGACTTGTGACATCGGATTATTCGGGCTGTGTAATAGTATTGTTATTTGGGATTCCGCATGTTTTAACTCTATTTCATATTTCCAGTACTATGACTTAGTAATTTAACTGTGTTAATTAATTCATGAACTGCATAAAAATGGCTAAGGTTATTAAATTGGTCGGGCTTGCCTAGTAGTGTGTTGGGCGCCATCACGATCGGGGTTGGGGTCGTGACAGCGGCGAACGGTGGCGTTACATCAGGGCTTTGAGGGGTTGTGAGAGATGAGTGAGGGGGTAGGGGGAGGCTGTTTGGACAGTTATATACCAAGTGGCCTTCACTTCTGAGCCGTTAGATCAAGTAAACCTCGACGGCCCAGATCACGCCTAAATTAAATGGGGTCATTTGGATTATGGGTGGACTTGGGCCGGGTTTGGTCGGGTTTAAGAGGTATTCAATTGGGCTTGGAAAATTTCAATTATTTTGGGCCCAAAAATCTGATCCCTTACTTCAATTCTTTTCCCTTTTCTTTCAATTTATTCAAAATTCTTTTTTTTTTCAAAATTAAAATAAAACTAAATTAGATCCTAAAACTAAATAATCCTACCCAATTAAATTAATTAACCCTAAATAATAATTACCACAACTAAATAAATACCAAATTAAAAGAAAACTACCACAATTTGAAATTAAACAATAAAAATGCAAAAATAAGTTATTTTTTTGTGATTTTTTTCATTTTTGTAAAACACCAAATTACTAATTAATCTAAAATGTAAAATCAAATCCTAAATGCAAATGCAATGTATTTTTGTATTTTTTATGAATTAAACAAAATTAAACATGCACACAAAATGCAAACAAATAAGAAAATTATGCAGTAATTCCTAAAAAAAACAAATAATCAAAAGAAAAATCCTAACATTGGGGATTCTGTAGGAGTAATTCATGCGAGGCAAAAATCACGTGCTCACAGTAACACTACTCTTATGGGTTCGGGTCGTTCGCCTCGACAGTACTGAGTACTACTATTCCTATGGAATCGGGGCATTTGACTCTACATCTTCCTGCTTAATAATTGAGACTGGATTTGGTTTAGTAACAGTTGTGTTAGAACCTTCAAGGACGATTATGACACATTTAGTAATTTGATATAGACTCATGTGTGGAAATACTGTAGTTACTTTTATTTGTTTCGTTGCTACTTGTTGTACACTCACCATGTCTAGTTCATGTATTTCTATTACTATTTGACCTCTAGTAAGTGTCAAATCGACCCTTCGTCGCTACTTCTTCAAGGTTAGACTAGATACTTACTGGGTACGTGTTATTTTTCGTACTCACGCTACACTTCTGCACTGAATGCACTGGTACTAAGACAGGTACTACCATTGGTCACGCGGGCGCATAGCCGATCTTCTATAGAGACTTAGTGGTGAGTTGCTTGCCTTGCTAGGATATGCAGCATCAGAGTCTCTCTCTACCTTGTTTATTATTTCTGTCTATTATATTTCAAACAATAGTTGTATTAGTTTTGTATATTTTCTAGATTGTTCATGCACTTGTGGCACCGGATTTTGGGGACTTTTAGCATTTTGTGCTGTTGTACTTATCCTTTTTGTCACTATAGTGGATGTATTTATCATGCTGGTATTTTATTGAGAAAAGAGTAGGTACGGTTGCATGAGATCTTACTTATTTCGTTCTTTTAAAAAGGAAACTTTTATTTTAAATGTTAAAAAGGGGTAATTAAGCTGTAGGTTTACTAGTGGGCTTGCCTAACGGTGGCATTAGGTGTCATCGTGGCCTATTATGGATATTTGGGTCGTGATAATAATGTTATGGTGAGGCTGGATAATTTTTCTTCTAATTTTGTTTACCATTTCAAAGCCTATTGTTCTTCCTCCTTCGGCATGCATATAGATGTATAGATGTGTGTGATTTTTCTTGGTTCATTTTTGTCTAACAGTTTCCGATTGCAATTCCTAACTTAAACGAAGGTGAATTGCTCTTTTCTGTTAGAACCAAGTTGGAGAAGAATGAAAACTTAGATTATTACATCAATGTCTAATAGTAATTGTTTAATAATTTCACAGATCTACTACTCTTTTTAGATATATTCCTACAAATTAATTTCAATTGGCCTTAATACACGATGTATTGATTGGTAATGATGCCAAAGCATGTTTCCATGGCAGTTGTTTATGTGTAAAATAATTTTTGACAGTCAATTTCCTTCTCTCTTATTGTCTCTTCTTCTTGCGGATTTATTGATCACTCCCCCCCTCCCCCCCCGTCCCCCTTGTTGGTTAGTGGTTACCCGTTTCTGGTCATGCATGTTCTGATATGTCGCCTATTTGCAAGATCTTAGTATTACCTTTTAAAAGAAAGTTAAAGTCATGGATCTTGAGATTACTGAGATATGTGGTCAGAGATATTGTGAGCCAGCATTGTCCTGTTCTTGGATCATTTTGTTTTTGCTTCAATTTCCTTCAAGACCTTTTGGACGAAATTTCTGGATGAAAGGAAGACATTTTTGTCATGAATAGAGATGGTCTTGACGAGACAACATACAATCTATTTTAAAAATATCACTGCTTGGCTAAAAAAGTTAAGTAATTGACTCGACCCCTCATGACTGTGATCATGCATGGTATAAGTCCTAATTTGCTATATAATTTTTGCTAATATGCATAGGTGGACCTACGTTGCGGGTTGAGGGGTCATGAGACCGCATTAGCCTCGGCAAAAACTCTCTCTCTATATATGTCACATATATTTGTTTGTACAACTGGGACTCCTTCAATATTTACTTGTGCCCCCAAACACAAAAGGGCAGACAAAAGCAATGATTATGGGGCGCGCTTTAGTTTCCTCCTTTTGCCGGATGACGTGAGTTCGAGACTATCTTCAGGCTTTTCTCCTCCTTCCTATTTAGTACGTAATTCTTTGAATTAGTGTACTAGAGAGCTTTATTTATTACTTTTATATTTAGTTGAAGCCAATTATAGTTTAGTATTACTTAATTAAATTTATTCTTCTTCAAATCCCTCCCTTAAAATTAAAAGCTTTAAATTACAACTTATAACTACACAAATAGAAAAATACAAATCATTCGGCCACATCCTTCTTCAACAATCGCTGCTTTATTGTCACGTCCCGAACTACCCCATGGACGTGATTGGCACTGTAATGACCTAACCAATTGTTTTGCTTTCTAGATCCATGTTCTCCTAATTAAGACTCCCCATATGTGGTTTTACTGTTTTATGACTTTCGGGGATGATTGATTTAGGTTTGGAAGGGTTAGGGTTGAAATTAGAACACTTAGTTCCTTATTAGTAGCCTATAATGGTTAAGTTTGACTTGAGTCAATATTTTGAGTAAACGACCTTGGAATCGGGATTTGATAGTGCCATAGGTTCGTATGATGATTTTGGATTTGGGCTGTGTTCGGATCGGGATTCTGATGACCTGGGAGTGTTTCAATGCTTAATATTGAAAGTTGGCGTATTGAAGGTTTTTCAAGTTCTTTAAGTTTAGTTTGGAGTAGACTTTGGTATTATCAAGGTCCGTTTGAGATTTTGAGCCTGGGAATATTTTTGTATGGTGATTTATGACTTGCACGCAAAATTTGGTGTCATTCCGAGTAGTTTATGTATGATTCGGTGCATTCGGAGTAAGTTGGAAAAACTTGAAGTTCATGGATTGATTCGATTTGGTTTTGGGTGCAATTCTTAGTTTTGATGTTGTTTTAAGCGTTTTGAGGATTTGAGCGAGTCCATTTTATGTTTACAAACTTGTTGGTATGTTTAGTCGAAGCTCTGGGGGCCCGTGCAGGAATAGGAGGGTCGACATAGCTTGATTGCACCTTAGAGAAGAGATGAAGGTGGATGGCATCTGATATGTTCGCACCTGTAGTGGGAATGACTACAGGAGCGGCACCACAGGTGCGGCACCACAGGTGCGGCGCCTTGTTCGCAGAAGCGATGGCCAGCCAGGCTTGGGTTCGCAGGTGCGCATCCGCAGAAGCGTATTATGTTCCGCAGAAGCGGAAGTTTGGGGTTGGCGTGGGATCGCAGATGCGATCAACTTTTCCACAGAAGCGAGGGGAGCTGGCCTGGGCAAGGACTGCACCTGCGATGCCTTTTTTCGCAGAAGTGGAGCCGCAGGTGCGAAAATCGCTAGGGCAAAAGGGGTGCATTTATAACGGACTTAGGTTCTTTCTCTCTCATTTTCACTTGGGGTGGTCAATTTTGGAGCTCTTGGAGAGGAATTTTTCACCTATCATTGTGAGGTAAGTAATTACTACTTAATGTGAGTTTAATACGCGAGTTTTGAGTATATTCTTTACATTAATTCTAGAAATTATAGGTTTAGTTGAAAAACCTAGGTTTTGATAAAAATGGGATTTGACCACGAAAATAATTATGGAATTGAGTAAATATTATATATTTGGGTTCGTGAGGTCATAAGTAGCATTTATCTTCAAAAATTTCTAGAATTCGGGCACGTGGGCCCGAGGGTAAATTTTAGGAATTTTCCAATTTGGGTTGGGTAATTACTCTAATAGCCAAATTATGAACTTTTGAGTATATATTGATTAACTTATATAATATTTGGCTAGTTTCGGATTGTTCGACACTGACTTGAGGCTTTTAGAGTGATTTGTGGACTGGAAAGTAAACTTTGGAACGAGGTAAGTCTCTTGTCTAACCTTGTAAGAGGGAACTTATCACCTTAGGCGTATTATTGCTGTGTGCTACTTGTGTGGGGAGCTACGTACGCACGAGGTGACGAGAGTCCATGCGTAGCTATATTCCATGTTATATCCGGGTAAATTTAGATTCACACCATGCTTTTAACTATACTGTTATCCTTATCATGTGTATTAATTGTCTTGATTAGAGACTGGGGATTTAAATTTGAAACTATTGACTTAGCTTCTTATTTCAGAAAATTGGGGAATACTTAATAAACTATGAAAATCCATGTCTTCTAGTCTCGCATGTACTCCCGCGAGCGAGGTAAATTTCTCTATTCTTATGGGATCAACTTGTTCGCCTCGATAGTATAATAACATCACTCTTATGGGATCGGGCTGTTTGCCTCGGCAGTACTGAGTACCACTATTCTTATGGGATCGGGTCGTTCGCCTCGGCAACTCCGTGCTTAATAATCGAAACGGGATCCGGTTTGGGTTTAATTGAGTTAGCGCCTTCACAGTCAATTATGATATGTTGGGGATGTGATACAGACTCCTGATTTTATTGTGGGTGCTCTTATTTGCTTCATTGATACTTGTTGTATACTCACATGTCTAGTTTATGCACTTATATTATTATTATTGACCTTTAGTAAATATCAAGTCGACCCATTGTCACTACTTCTTCGAGGTTAGACTAGATACTTACTGGATACGCGTTAATTTCCATACTCACGCTACACTTCTGCACTGATGTGCAGGTACTGAGACAGGTTCTGCTAGTGGTCACTCGGGCGCGTAGCCGATCATCTATGGATACTTAGTGGTGAGCTGCTTACCTTGCTACGATCCGCAGCACCGAAGTCTCTTTCTACCTTATTTACTATTCCTGTATATCACTTTCGAACAGTAGTTGTAGCAGTTTTGTATATTCTCTAGGATGCTCATGCAGCACTTATATATTGTTGTACTCGTCATTTCTATCACCGTAGAGTGTGTACTTATTATGTCGGTATTTTGTTTAAAAGGACTTGTCACCGTTGCATGAAATCTAGTTTAAACTGTTCACTAAAAAGGAAAACTTCCGTATTAAAATTGCTAAGAAAAAGGGGTAAATAAATAGTAGTTACACTTGTGGGCTTGCCTAACGGCGGTGCCAGGTGCAGTCTCGACCTATTACGAATTTGGGTCGGGACAGGCACCCAGCATACACCACCCGCCAGGCGAGCCATACTTTCATACCTTAGCCATTAATTTACAACATTTGATTAATTAAATGAGCATCCAAATAATCTGATAATTTGTTTCAAAAAATTAATATCTCAAAATATAAATTGAAAACTCTAGCCCAAATCCCACACTAGACCATGGAGCATCTAAGAGAAATACAAAAGATATCATATGAATAAATGATAATGACTCTTTTGACAGCCTCCACGAATAATGCGGTGGCTCATCTCAGTAACTGAATCAACTCTAGCAAACTCGTCAGTTATTAGCTCCGTCTTCACCAATAATATCTGCATAGACATGCATGTTAGGAGTGACTTATACGTACATATAACCCAGTAAGATCCTCGACCCGCTACTCTGAATACCTCTGGGCAAGTGTTAGAAAATACAAATACACAACGAGCACAGAAATCCTTTCACCATATAATTACTCTATAAGGTCCAAACAATTATACTACAATAACACTACATATCTCAACACAATCTATACTAAGGACTTGTCATAAACGGCAGCGCAGAAAATTAACCAAACACCTCAACGAGTCCACGGACACATACACAATGCCCCAAATCTACCACAGTGGCATACACAATGCCCCAAATCTACCACGGTGACATACAGAATGCCCCAATTATATTACGGTAGCGAAGAAATAATTTCTAACGCCCCAACGCCATAGCACGAGGCTACGCCACATAGCACCACACCAAGAATCACTTATTAAAAATAATACATATTTGTGGCTGGTAAAAAACCATCGATTCTGCCAAGCGCATGCTTGTCCCGACATATGGACCATGCAGACAAAACATACTTTCAAAACAGATTTTGGAAAAATAAGTATCAAAGCTTAAAGTCTCACTTACCTCGAATTCACAATCCAAGCACTCTTTCCAATATCTCAAAACTATACTCTCGAGTCTCCGGATCAGCTCAAACTACACAAAAACGAGTATAGAATAATAAAAAATCTTTATGTGAACATGCCTTTAATTTTTAGAGCAAGTCCAACTCGTGGTAAAAGGTTGACCCAAAAAGTCAACTCTGGTTAATAGATCAGAATTGTCGTACCATGACCACCAACGGATTCTCCTTGATGAGAGGATTCCAGAATAGTAATCAAAATTAAATTTTGATAACGTTTGCCTTTTCAACTTGATGAATTAGGTTGAAGAACCCTAGGGCTAGACTTTCGTAATTTCTGAAAATTTCTTCATGTTTCTACCATAAAAATCTTCTCATAATCAAGTAATAAACTTAAATAAAAGTTAAGGATCATTACCTTGATGATTTGAGTTAAGTATCCCTATTTTTCTTTTCTCTTTTTGTAACGATCCGACCGGTCGTTTTGAGCTTTTGCTTTTTGTTCTTCAGTTCTCGGGCATGACTGGCCCCGTGCGATGTATTATGACTTATGTAAATCATTGGTTTTGGTTTTCAGGGTAATCGGAATGAATTTGGAAGAACAGTTCTCAGTTTGAAGTTTGAAATTTGAAAGGGTTGACCAAGATTTGACTTGTTTGTATATGATCTCGAATTGGAATTTTTATGATTTCGTTAGCTCTGTTAGGTGATTTAGGACTTAGGAGTGGAATCGGAATGCATTTTGGAAGTCCGTGGAAGGTTTAGGCTTGAATTGGCGAAATCGAGATCTTGGCGTTTTTCGGTTGATAGGTGAGATTTTGATATAGCGGTCAGAATGGAATTCCGTAAGTTGCAGTAGCTCTATTGACGGGTGTGAAAAATTTCAGGTCATTCGGACGTGGTTTGGTTGGGTTTTTTATCAAAAGCGTAATTTGGAAGTTCTTGAAATTCTTAGGCTTGAATCCGATGTGATTTTGGTGTTTGTATGTTGTTTTGAGTGTTTCCAAGGTTGGAACAAGTTTGAATGAGGTTATGGGATATGTTGGCATGTTTGGTTGAGGCCCCGAGGGCCTCGGGTGAGTTTCAGGTGGTCAATCGGACCATTTCATGTTGTTTGGAATTGCAGAAAATTGCTGATCAGTGTTGCAGAGAAATGGCCTTCGCGTTCGCGAGTAGGTCCTCGAGTTTGTGAAGGGTTAGAAGGTGAAGGATGGAATTTTAGCCTTCGCGTTCGCGAGGGAGGCTCCGCGTTCGCGAAGGGCTGATTGTTTGGGCATCGCGTTCGCGAGTGGTGTAACGTGATCGCGAAGGTTTAGTCTGAGGAAGCATCGTGTTCGCGATTGGCACGTCGTGATCGCGAAGAGGAAATTCTGGTCAAAGTTATTTTGTGCTTCGCGAACGCGAGGCTTTGACTGCGTTCGCGAAGAAGGATTTCAGGCCTGGGCAGAATGTTTAAATAGTCGTCTTGTCCGCGATTTTGGGGTTTATTTCCACCATTTTTGGTCGTTCTTGGAGCTTTTGAAGAGGATTGAAGAAGGGATTCAAGGGGAATCACTTGGAGGTAAGATTTATGGACTTTATACTCGTTTCTTGTGTGAATTCTACCTAATTTATCATGGAATTTAAGCCTAGTATTGAAGAACTAGGGCTTGTAATTGGAGACCTGGAATTTGGGATTTGAGGGGGTCATTTGAGGTTCAATTTTGATGTTCTTGGTATGTATAGACTTGTCAGATGATGAGGATTCCATTAATGTTAATTTCGTCGGATTCCGAGACGTGGGCCGGGGGCCGAGTTTGAGCAATTTCGGGATTTTTGATGTAAATTGGATATTTTCGATTGGGCTTTGTTCCCTTAGCATATTTTAATAGTTATGTACTGATTGTGGCTAGATTTGGAGCATCCGGAGGTCGATTCGTGAGGGCAAAGGCATCGCGGGCTAGAGTTTGGACCGGATCGAGGTAAGTAATGATTGTAAATACTGTCCTGAGGGTTTGAAACCCCGGATTTCACATCGTTGTGCTACTTTGGGGTGACACACACATTAGACGACGAGCGTAGAGCCGTGCACCCTTGGAGATTGTGACTTGGTCCGTCCCGTACGACTGTTATGTCGCATATTTGATTTGAAATCTTATGATATTCCATATTTTAGAGATTGATATTATAATTTGGGTTGTATGCCATGTTTGGGGCCTTGTGCCGACCTGTTGAGACCCTTAGGGGCATTTTTTTTACAAATCTTCCTCACTCTATTTGTTTGAAAACATATCCTCAATCATGTTTGACCTGGCTATTGTTTAAATCTGTTTTATCACTTTACTTCTTAAAAATGTGAAATCCGTTTGGGCTGAGTTCCCTGTTGTATTGATGGTCTGAGTGATCGTGAAGTTGATGACTGAGGTAGACCGAGGGTCAGATTGTGAGGTTAATGACTGAGAGAGGCCGAGGGCCTGGTTGTGAGGATTATATACTTATGGATCAGGCTGCACGCCGCAGCGATATAGCGCTTGGGTTGTAGGAGCCCCTCCGGAGTCTGCACACCCCCAGTGAGCGCAGTTGACTATATTCGTGGATCGGGCTACACGCCGCAGCGATATATGAATCGGGCTGCGCGCCGCAGCGGTTACTATATGGTACCTATTGAGTGTGAGTGCTGAGTGTGAGCGCTGATTGGTAAGAGTTGAGTCACGAGTGACTGAGAGGCTTGCCCGATGGGCGATAGATATGTACATGCACATGAGTGATGCTCTGCCTGAGGGGCATGTTATGAACTTATTGATTTTCACTCCTCTTTAAAGTGAGTTCCTATCGAATATGTTGATTTACTTACTGCTTTCACTCAACTTTATACTGAGCCTCTGTTGGAAATGTTGAATGGGGTTTATGATATGTTCAGAATTTAATCATTGATTTGGTTTTGTTATTTCTACTGAGATTTTCGTGTTATGAGGTGTTTATGAATCCTGTTTTGCCCGGGGGGCCGATTATGGCTTTCATCTCTTTTATTATAAATGGTATTGAACCCCTACTGAAATTGTTGGAAGGTATTTTCAAATGAATTTAACCAAAAGCTGGAATTTAAATGAGACGATTGACTCGTATTCTGTTTTGAAAGCCCGTTGTGCTTATTGAGTTTATCATGAAGGAGGATTCATCGTTTCCTACTACTCAGTCTTTATTTACTCTTATTACTTACTGGGTTGGAGTACTCACATTACTCCATGCACCTTGTGTGCAGATTCAGGTATTTTCTGAGCTTGGTGGCAGTTTTCATCGGAGTCAGCAAGGTAGTTGCCTGGCGATCGCGGCTTTGCTCTCTCCCTCTTTATTTTCCCTTATGTATTCTGGTGACTTTCCGACCATTTCGGTCTTGATGTGGTTAGACAGTTGTAGTAGATGCTCATGACTAGTAACACCCCGATGTTGGGCTTGTATGTTATTTTCGCACTGTTCATTTAGACTTATATTATGAAACATTTGTTTAATTAAAGGCTTTGAAATGGCTATTAATGATTAAAGGGTTAATATGGGTGATGTGTCGGTTGGCCTTGTCTTCATGAGAGGCGCCATCACGACCAGGTCTGAGTTTAGGGTCGTGACAAGTTGGTATCAGAGCCTAGGTTACATAGGTCTCACGAGTCATGAGCAGGTTTAGTAGACTCTCGCGGATCGGTACGGAGACGTCTGTATTTATCCTCGAGAGGTTGCAGAACCTTTAGGAAAACTCCATATTCTTGAAATTCTTATCGTGCGTCCTTGATTCAACTTGAAATATAACTCTTTGAACTCCTTCCACACATTCGTATGCGCGAACGAGCGCTATGTATCAGATGTGCATCGATGGCTTGTGATTCCCTGATCGAGGGGCGAGATGTGATCTCTATGTGTTGATGTTGGGCCAGTCTAGAAAGACTTGAGGCCGGATTGTTACCTATAGCTTGAGCCCTGAGCGACTGCTTGCGTGAGCACGTATTTCTGGATCTGTATGTACTGTTGTGCCCCTATTAAGGGAAGAAATGACTGGTTAGTACGTGATGAGGGTGATGTGACTGCGAGATGTGATCATATGATTTGGAAGCGACGAGAAGGGTCTGTTGGAGGATAGATGATCTATTAGGTGTTTGATTCCCATTGTGATTGGATGTATAGCCCCGAGTTATGGGTGTGTGAAGAATCCTTTCATGTTTACTAGTTGGGAGTAAAGTAAATTTCATGTTACGGTATGAGTTCAGGCTCGGGAAGACTAAGTGACTGTGTAATGGTTATGACGGTGGAAGGTATATATAAATGTTAGTTTAAGGCGAAGCAGGTGGGTTATCTCCTGCGAAGTGTTCTGGAGTTGTGTGATCCTTATGTTGTCGGTTAGAAGATCCCAGTTACAAGTGAAATATAGGTGTGAATTTAATTTGGGTCGCTCAAGAGAGTGGGTCTAATTGCTATGAGAGTAAATGCGAGATTTGCAGAAGATATGAAGTACCAGATGGTCTGTGTTCCACGAGCTTAGGAAGGGTTGAGTAAATCTCACTATGGTATTATGGCAGCAATAAAGTATATGCGTTATGAATTATGGTGGGTGTTTTGATATATGGCTTCGAGCCAAGTGGGGGAGTCTGCTATTGAATAGTTGATTGCACGGTTATGTGCTATAATGGTTCCAGTTCGAGGCGTATTTGTGAATCCGTTATGGCTCGAGTAAAGGAAATTTCAATAAAGATTATGTTATTCTTTATGGGTGTATGAGAATCAGGGAATGACTTGAGTTGTTATTGGTAAGGAATGCTCGGTGCATAGGGCAGGAAGTTGCTTGGTTATATTGAAATGAGGTTACATTCTGCGGGTCAGAGTGCTAATGAAGCACAGGTTGTTCGGTTCGTTTAATCGATCTAACTGCGGTTTGAGTAGAGTGGAGGATTCTAGAGACTGGTTCCATTGTGTTCAAAATTTTGCATGCAATAAGTGGAGGCTTTCAAGTTGTACTTGTGGCTAGAAACTGAGTTTTCAGTGGAAGATGGCTAGACTTGTGGTATTTTCTATATTAACTATGGGATTCTATATATCAGTATCGGGAAGGTGAAGGTAATGGCTTTGGATTCGCAGTAAGTCCTTCCAGGGTAGGTATCTTGAAAGTGGTGTTTTTGGGAACATTTAAAAGAGTATTCAGCAGGTTGTGAGCCTTAGGCTGTGTGGTATTATGCTTGGGTCTCGTGTGTTAAGTTTGGGTTGAGAAAATGTGATGTTATAGCAAGAAAGAATATCAAGTGAAGGTAAACCAGAAGGGAGCCCGGATAGATGGGATAGCTTGGTAGTAGGCCGAATCAGTATGGTAAGGATATGATTAGTTCTTTGGATGCTTATGAGGTAATGAGTTTATACAGGTGTTTAGCGACAATGCTCTTGGGTTTCAGTAACCTGCGTAGCTCGGTTGAGTTAGAAGGATTTAATCCTCACAGTTTAGTTTTGTGCACATGGAAATTCGAAGAGTCCTTGATGGTTTCTACCATGGTTAGGGATGTATATTTCCTACTGGCATGAGGAGCATGGGATGTATAATGACTTTCTCCTAGATGGGATCAAATGGAAAGGTTCTTGGCTGGTTGGGTACGTAGTTTCTTGTAGCTCAGAATGGATTGCGAAGTTCTCATAATTATCGTTGGATGGTATGGTATATGCGGTATGTTGTGTGGGGTTGAGATTTACATGTGTAAGGTCATGGTTCAGACTTGAAAGGAAGGTCACAAATTCTTAGATATCATGGGCAGCTTCAGGTGACTAGGTAAATGAGATCAATGATTGGTGTGGCTTGATGATGCTATAACATTTCAGAAAGGGCGATGTGCTTGAGTTACGGATGCTTTATTGGTATTGCGGCACTATCTTGTCTGATCGACGGATGATATTCGAGTTTGCTTGGTGGCTCAAAGGATTATAGGTATACCTCTCATGAGATGACTGGGTACTAGAGATGTGCTATATATGTAAGTGGCGGAATTGGGATCAGATATGGTAATTCGTGTGCTTTATGGACTTAGAGACTGGAAGTTTTCATGTACAGGTTAGCTCGTGGTGGTGGACAGCAAGATGCGGGTAAGTTAGTCAGATGATAGTATGTGCTATGATTCGGTCATTGTGAACCTTCGGAGGGTTATTTATCTGTTGTGGGTAACTAGAGTTGATGTGTGGTTCATTGGTAGACCCATAGGGATGTATGTTCTGCATCGAGACGGCTTTGTTGACTTTGAGTTGCCATTGGTGAGGGATGTGTTGATTTAATTATTATGGGGCTATTAGAGTTCAGAGGTGATCTATGAGTTACTTTGCTGGGTTGCGAGGCGTTATGATTTGTTGGTTATAGGCGCATATGGTGCGGTTCCATTGGGGTTTCATAGTGGAAGTCGAGCGGGAAGAGTACTGGGTATTACTCGGCGGGTGGCGTATCTTGTGTACCTTCGGGTATGTGTAATGTTATGTGAATTGCTTCGCGGTGGTTATGATGATTGCTTATGTTTTAGACATTATATTGCGCGTGGTTGTCGATTTTGAGCATAGTGACTTGAGGTGTCTCATGTGGACCAGTATTTGGATAGGGTCGCGCATTGCAGCAAAGTTATGTGGAGGTATGACCCTTTGGGTTAGATTCGCGTGTTCTGTTTCTACGAGGTGTGACGGGTTCTCAGCATGGTGAGGTGGTACTGGTGAGCATACGGTACAACTCTTTCAATTGAGTCATTTTCATATTTTTAGTATGTTCGGATTGTTGCTTATTGGTGCGCGTATTGCGCAAGTTGTGACTTTAGTCTGTATTGAGGTGTCATGTCACCAGAGTAGTTGTGTTGGAATTAGATAAGGTCGTTGGGATCTTTAATGAATACTGTGAGCACGTGATTTTTGCCCTATATGAATTACTCCCATAAATTCAAAATAAAATAATTTCTTTCAATGTTTGCAATTTTATGGATTTTTGTGGCATTTTCTGTTAATTGTTTGCAATTGTCTCTGCATGTTTATTTTATTTTAATTAAATAAAAAATATAAAACATATATTGCATTTGCATTTAGGATTTAATTTTACATATTTCTAGATTAACTAGTAATTAGGGTTTTACAAAAATAGAAAAATCACAAAAATAATAATTTTTTTTGCATTGCTAAATCTTTAGCTTTGAATTTTGTTAGTTTTTCCTTAATTTGGTATTTAATTAATTGTGTTGATTTAATTAGTGCTTAATATAATTTGGTAGGTTAATTTAGCTTTTAAGAGTTAATTTAGGTTTTTATTTTAATTTGAAAAGAAAAGGAGTTCTTAATTTGAAAAGAAAAAGAAAAGAAATTAAAAAAAGGAATTTGGTCTTCTTAATAAGAGACCCAATTTGGGCCAGACCACCCCCTAAAACCCGGCTCAAAATCACCCTGACCCGGTCCAGTTGTCTCCCGTCCAAACAACACCGTTCCATTTAAACTGAATCTAAGCCGTCGAGGTTGTTGATCCAACGGCTCGGAAGTAGGGAGGCCCCGATATAAAACTGTTCGAACACCCCTAACCNAATCCACCCCCCCAACCCCCATCTCTCATCTCTCTCAACCCCTCTTAACCCTTCACCGAGCTCCGCCCTAAAACCATCGTCCGCCGAAAATCGCCCACGGCGGCGGCCGGCGGCCAATCGTGCCTAGATTTACACCAAATCATCCCCTTAACCCCCTATTTCCAAATCCCTGATTACCTCCCCTCGAATTCCGCTGTAGCACCTCAAATCTTGGATCAAAGGGGCAAACCCTAGTGCTGCCCCTATTTTCTCCGGTGGCGGCGCCACCACCAACCACCACCAAATTTACACCCCATTACCTCCTTCATCTCCTCTACCCTATCCCACAATAAGTTTGCCTCAAACATGGCTTGAACTCTCCAAACTTCAAATCTAAGTTCAAGCCCCATCAGCCATAGCCAAGGTCGTTCATGCAGAGGCACCTCTCAAGGTCCCCTTAGTATCCAGAGTCTGTTTGGTCCTCAAATAATGTTGTTTGCTTGTTCTTGGCAAAGAATAAGCGGATAACATTATTTGGGGATCAAATGCGAAAGTCAGTCAAGTTAAAAGGCCTGATTCAGTGAGTTTTTTTCTTCTTCTTAGTTCTTTGTTTGTTTTCTTATTTCGTCCTCTGTTCTTTTTCTTTTTTTTTAATTTGTTTTCTGATTTGTTTAAGTTCTATTAATCGCCCTGTTGTGACCTTTGATTTAGTCACTTAGCTTAATTGTCACGGCCCAAAATCCACTAAGGGTTGTGATGGCGCCGGACACTGCTGTCAGGCAAGCCAACCAAATTACTTAATCAAATTCTCGTTTTAATACTTTTGAAATCTAGGATTTTCCTTCAAATTTAGCAATTTAAAAGATAATTGTCTCAAATCAAATTTAAATGATAAGCAGTTAATACAAAATACTTCAAACCATCCCGGAACCCGGTGTCACAAGTGCATGAGCAATTTCTAAGAAAAATCAAATAAAGTACAATAACTGTCCGGAACACAATATTAGAAAGAAAATAAATACCGATAATTGAAAGAGACTCTGCTGACTGCGGGTCGCCTCGAGAAGTGCAGCTCACCTAAGTCTCCGTATCCACCATGTTGTTACGCCCAGTAGGCCTGTAGAGTTACATATACCTGTGCAACAAAAATGTACAGAAGTGTAGTATGAGTACGAAAACAACGTGTACTCAATGAGTATCCCGTCTAATCTCGAAGAAGTAGAGATGAGATGCTCAACTTCGACACTTACTAGTGGTCCAATAATAATATGGTGAAGATGTGAGGAAAACATGGATTAATCTAGCAATTATAACTCATAGAGCAAGAAAACAGGTAACACATTCTCAAATAATAAGGAAATTCCAAGATTTACTTTTCGTTATCTTTATTACTTTATAGCGGGCCAAAAAGGCAATATCAACTTCATTAAGTTTCAGGATAAGCAATGCAAGCATGCGCATATTATGCCGAGGCGACGGCCCGATCCAACAGAAATAAACTGTGCACTTGCCGAGGGTCGACGGCGCACCTATAGATGCATCTATTTAATCTGTCGAGGCGTTCGGCCCGTTCCGTAAATAAACACACAGACAGTCAATCAAGAAGTCCACACGGAGTAATTATCCAATGAAAACAAATCCTCTTTTAACCATTTAAGAAAAATGAAGTTTTATCTGTTTAGAAATTCGTTTACTAATTCGATGTGATTTAAGCAATTCAAGCTATCAATAGGTTCGTAAATAATTCAAGTATAGCATGCTTTTGGGTCCTAACTACCCGGACAATAGCATAATAGTAGCTACGCACGGACTCTCGTCACCTCGTGCGTACGTAGCCCCCACAAATAGGAGCACATAATCAATTATTTCACCTATGGGGACAATTCCCTCTTACAAGGTTTGAAAGGAGACTCACCTCGCTTCGAAGGTCCATAACCGACATTCCACGCCCTTCCGAAGACTCGAACCGAAGAACAACGCTCCAAAACTAGCCAATAATTATGTAAATCCATTAATATATGCTAAGGTACTCATTATAATCCAATTTATAGCAATTCCTAACCCCGATCGAAAAGTTGACAAAAATGCCCTCGGGCCCACGTGCCCGGAATCCGAAATTTTTCGAAGATAAAGATTACCCATGACCTCACGAACTGAAATATATGATTTTCTCTAAATTCCATACCCAAAATCGTGGTCAAAATCCAAGAATACTAGTTTTCTAGGTTTTTCCTCAAACCCCAAGTTTTCTACAATTTTCCATGTCTAAATCCATATATAAACCTTGTATATACTCAAAACTAGTAGAAGTCACTTACCTCATGCTTAGTGATGAAAATGGCACTCCAAAGTTGCTCCAAAATCGGCTCCCATGGAAGAAATGAAGTGAAAATGAGCCAAACTTCGATTTTTAAAGAAATCTCTCTGCCTCCAGCAGTTTTCGCTTCTGCGGAAAATTTCCGCTTCTGCCGTCCCGCTTCTGCGGAAATTTTCCGCTTATGCGGTTATGACAGCAACCAGCACTTTTCTCGACACGAAAATGAGCATAACTTCCTCATACGATGTCCAAATTCGATGATTCTTTTTGCTATGGCTCCGTGATTACGATACGGATCTAATGGTACAATAAAAACTTAATTTGGAGCTCATTTTCTTAATATGGTACCCTTTTATGTCCAAAGAAACGATGTTGAAACATCAAATAAGAGCGAGATGCAACCCGAAACACACCCGAGGCCCCCGGGACCCCGACCAATCACACCAACCAGTCCCAAAACACATTACGGACTTACTCGAGGCCTCAAATCACATCACACATTGCTAAAATCATGAATCAACCCCCAATCCAAGCTTTATGAACTTTAGAACTTCCAACTTCTACTTTCGATGCTTAAACCTATCAAATCACGTCCGATTGACCTCAAATTTTGCACACAAGTCATATTCGACATTACGGACCTACTCCAACTTTTGGAATCAGATTCCGACCCCGATATAAAAAAGTCCACTTCCGATCAAACTTCTATAAACCTTCAAATTTCTATATTTAGCCAAATGACTCCAAAATGACCTACGGACCTCCGAATTCACTTTCGATCGCGCTCCCGACTCCATAATCACCATACGGAGCTATTCACATACTCGGAATCCCAAACGGACATCGATAACACTGAAATGAACTTCAAGCCAAACTTATGAAGTAGTGGTCCAATAATAATATGGTGAAGATGTGAGGAAAACATGGATTAATCTAGCAATTATAACTCATAGAGCAAGAAAACAGGTAACACCTTCTCAAATAATAAGGAAATTCCAAGATTTACTTTTCGTTATCTTTATTACTTTATAGCGGGCCAAAAAGGCAATATCAACTTCATTAAGTTTCAGGATAAACAATGCAAGCATGCGCATATTATGCCGAGGCGACGGCCCGATCCAACAGAAATAAACTGTGCACTTGCCGAGGGTTGACGACGCGCCTATAGATGCATCTATTTAATCTGTCGAGGCGTTCGGCCCGTTCCGTAAATAAACACACAGATAGTCAATCAAGAAGTCCACACGGAGTAATTATCCAATGAAAACAAATCCTCTTTTAACCATTTAAGAAAAATGAAGTTTTATCTGTTTAGAAATTCGTTTACTAATTCGATGTGATTTAAGCAATTCAAGCTATCAATAGGTTCGTAAATAATCCAAGTATAGCATGCTTTTGGGTCCTAACTACCCGAAAAATAGCATAATAGTAGCTACGCACGGACTCTCGTCACCTCGTGCGTACGTAGCCCCCACAAATAGGAGCACATAATCAATTATTTCACCTATGGGGACAATTCCCTCTTACAAGGTTTGAAAGGAGACTCACCTCGCTTCGAAGGTCCATAACCGACATTCCACGCCCTTTCGAAGACTCGAACCGATGCACAACGCTCCAAAACTAGCCAATAATTATGTAAATCCATTAATATATGCTAAGGTACTCATTATAATCCAATTTATAACAATTCCTAACCCCGATCGAAAAGTTGACAAAAATGCCCTCGGGCCCACGTGCCCGGAATCCGAAATTTTTCGAAGATAAAGATTACCCATGACCTCACGAACTCAAATATATGATTTTCTCGAAATTCCATACCCAAAATCGTGGTCAAAATCCAAGAATACTAGTTTTCTAGGTTTTTCCTCAAACCCCAAGTTTTCTACAATTTTCCATGTCTAAATCCATATATAAACCTTGTATATACTCAAAACTAGTAGAAGTCACTTACCTCATGCTTGGTGATGAAAATGGCACTCCAAAGTTGCTCCAAAATCGGCTCCCATGGAAGAAATGAAGTGAAAATGAGCCAAACTTCGATTTTTAAAGAAATCTCTCTGCCTCCAGCAGTTTTCGCTTCTGCGAAAAAATTTCCGCTTTTGCGGAAAATTTCCGCTTCTGCCGTCCCGCTTCTGCGGAAATTTTCCGCTTATGCGGTTATGACAACAACCAGCACTTTTCTCGACACGGAAATGAGCATAACTTCCTCATACGATGTCCAAATTCGACGATTCTTTTTGCTATGGCTCCGTAATTACGATACGGATCTAATGGTACAATAAAAACTTAATTTGGAGCTCATTTTCTAAATATGGTACCCTTTTATGTCCAAAGAAACGATGTTGAAACATCAAATAAGAGCGAGATGCAACCCGAAACACACCCGAGGCCCCCGGGACCCCGACCAATCACACCAACCAGTCCTAAAACACATTACGGACTTACTCGAGGCCTCAAATCACATCACACATTGCTAAAATCATGAATCAACCCCCAATCCAAGCTTTATGAACTTTAGAACTTCCAACTTCTACTTTCGATGCTTAAACCTATCAAATCACGTCCGATTGACCTCAAATTTTGCACACAAGTCATATTCGACATTAGGGACCTACTCCAACTTTTGGAATCGGATTCCGACCCCGATATAAAAAAGTCCACTTCCGATCAAACTTCTCAAAACCTTCAAATTTCTATATTTTGCCAAATGACTCCAAAATGACCTACGGACCTCCGAATTCACTTTCGATCGCGCCCCCGACTCCATAATCACCATACGGAGCTATTCACAGAATTAGAATCCCAAACGGACATCGATAACACTGAAATGCACTTCAAGCCAAACTTATGAAATTTCTTCCAAAATGCTAACTTCCACAATAGGCGCCAAAACGCTCCTGGGTCATCCAAGACCTGATCCGGGCATACGCCCAAGTCCGAAATTATCATACGAACCTGCTGGAACCTTCAGATCCCAATTCCGAGGTCGTTTACTTAAAAATCCAATCTTAGTTAATTCTTTCAACTTTAAGCTTCCGAAATGAGAATTCTCTTTCCAAATCAACTCTGAACTTCCCGAAACTTAATTCCGACCATGCATACAAGTCATAATACCTGAAATGAAGTTGTTCATGGCCTCAGACTGCTGAACGATGTGCGAGAGCTCAAAACAACCGGTCGGGTCGTTACATTCTTTCCACTTAAACATACGTGCGTCCTCGAACGTGCTGAAAACTACACTGAAGTAGTCTGAAATCACGGTTTATCTTTTCATGCACCTTCCCGTGCCACCACAACTCAGTTGAGCACATCAACTCGATCAATTATGAAGATATTCCCTTTTATTCAAGCAAGTAAGCCTTAGAGCGCAATTCCAACATCCAGAATTCTATGCCCGACCTGTTTCCAACATACGATCACCATATCAATCACTACACGTTGTACCCAAACATGACTGCATAACTTTGCTGAATTCAAACCTTGCATCATTTTACTCACCGGACCACAATAACATTTTCTGATTAACTTAGTCGAAATTCCACGAATCTGATGCTCCCATTGCACCCCATGACATACGCAGGTCTTACTCTAACTCTTACAATACCGCCATAACGGAAGAGATGATTCATAATCAACTGCCGAGTCAACCAATCATTGAGTCTATACTTCTAACAAGAAAAATTACCATATTCTGAACCAAGTAATGATCTTTGCTCCTTAATATATTTCACGTAATCAGATTGCACTGATCCTAAATCCAACTATCTCGTCTCACCCAGTACGAACTGCTCAGGCAATAAGCCATCCCGACATGACCAAAAGTCTCATATGATGCCACAATGTGCCAGTAGGCTACCAATTAGAATGCGATACAAAAAGGAAAATGAACTCTAAAAAGGAATTTCAATTACCCCGCTCG
>NC_031994.1:27327590-27328170 GCF_001879085.1 Nicotiana attenuata
CGCAACCCGATCCAAACAACATACCCATGACGGCGTGCCACCCGATCCACACATAGAACTCACATAAGGAGATATACGTCGAGCTAAATTGCTCGCTAAAACGAAATACCAAATATCGGTCAGAAACACGCTAGGTGCATAATACCATCCTTGAGGGAACAGATAGAACTATAGGCTACAAAATTCAAGCACAACTGAGGTGCAATACCCGATCCGAATCTCAAGAGCCACCCTGCTCATATAACATCATCGCTAAGCGGAATCTCAACACATAAGAAATTTACCAAGCTGTCTCACAACTCATACGGCGCAATATATATATATATATATATACATATATATATATATATATATATATATATATATAATCATTGCACGAAATAGCTGACGACAAATAACACCCGACTGCTCTTCCATAAGGAACGCTTGCTGAAATGAACACAACTGGCCTGACATAGGGCCCATATTCACGCTTAAATCCATCCACCGACCTCAAGTCGATCCTGATCGTATCAAACTAGGCCAATAACCTTTCAAAGGTCCATACTAACTTCCCCCTTCTTATAACACACAAGAACAA
>NC_031994.1:27328270-27355508 GCF_001879085.1 Nicotiana attenuata
GCAGAAGAATGCAGAACACATTACACAGTGCAGCAGACAACGACTGAATATGGCATGTGCGGACCGACAAAAAGGAGTGCGGCCGCACAGAGACCACCACGAACCGCACAAACATGGTCCGCACAGGGGTTGGGGTTCAGAATACCACCCTCTGAATCAGACCACCGCGGACCGCACAAAGTAGTACCGCAGCCGCGGTGGGCCAGTGCGGACCGCACAAATTGTAGTGCGGCCGCACTGGGCAGGAGTCCTCTTTTCAGAATTTCATCACCGCGGTCCGCACAAAGTGGTACTGCGGACCGCATTAGAGCACCGCAGACCGCACAAACACGACCGCGGTCCGCGGAGGGTGCCCAGGTATGGCACTGAGTTAGGGTTCTTGGATATTGCTTTTTAGCCTAGATTTGTCCCTAGTTGATGTTTCCATATTTTTTACCCAGTCTATTTTGTACAACCTAGGCCTAATTAAACTAAAGTTGACTAATCTAACTAATCTAGTGAAGAAAACCTGAGAGATGAAGGGATGAAACACTAAAAGAAATGAAAATTAATTGTAAAGAACAAAATTAAGAAGTTAAGATGAGGATTAATGTACCAGTTGTAGAGATGAAATGAAGCAAAGCAATGCAGATGAGTAGTTACGAGCAAGGAAGAATGATGAACAATGTTTAGTCTCTTTTTGAGTTTAAAATTTGCGAAAAGTGTAAACAGGGGTCCCTGAGGTGTATTTATAGAATAACAGCTGGGACCCATTCTCACCTACCAGCGTGGCCGCACAAAATGGACCGCGGTCCGCGCTGGGTTTGTTTAGAAAAAGTTTGAGAAGGCAACCTCTGTGGTTCGCACAAAACAGACCGCGGCCGTAGAGGTCCACCGCGGTCCGCAAAAAATGTAATGCGGCCGCGGTGGAAAACTTCAGAGAGGTCTAATCTTACCGACACCAGTGCGGTCCGCACAGAATGTACTGCGGCCGCACTGGAAACTTCAGAGACCTGTGATTTTCTTCCATATTCCCTTACACGTCATCAACATAACCCTGCAACATCTCATAAACAATTAGCACAAAAATCATTCCTACACTATAAAGAAAATCAAAGAAAACAAGAAGAAAAAGACATGGATTGCCTCCCAAGAAGCGCCTGATTTAACGCCGTGGCACGATGCATGTTACCCTTCAATCATTTGGAATGAATAGCAGCCACCACATGGCTTTCATCAAACTTCCCAAGATAATATCAAGCATTTGATTGAGGAATGGCAATGGAAAATGATCCTTGTGTCTCACTTTATACAGCTTCCGGTAATCCATTCAAACCCTCCTCCTGGTAACGGTCCGAGTGGGACTAAGTTCATTGTTGACATTTGTCACCACAGTCCTTCCACCCTTCTTCGACACACATTGCACCGGAGAAGTCCATGAGCTATCGGAGATTGGATACACCATGCCTGCATCTGGCCACTTGATCACTTCTTTCTTCACCACTTCTTGCATTGTTTCATTGAGCCTCCTTTGATGTTCTAGGGAGGGCTTTGCATCATCCTCCAGAATAATCTTGTGCATGCACAACGCGGGGCTGAGGTGTGAAGGTAGTGGCTCCAATTCTAACACTAGTTGTTCCTCAATTGATGGTTTGGTTGGTGGAGTTTGCCGATTTTCAAGATCCAAAGATAATTTTATTGGCTCATCGGAACAAGAGCCCAATTTTCTTGGCTCATCGGAACAAGAGCCCATCCCATGTAGAGCATTGACACACTCCACTCTGCTTGCATCATCATTGACATCAAGATTTAATAGCACGGCCTCAAGGGGATCCTCCACGTTGATCATAGCACTGGTGTCATCCACAATCACAGCTGTGACAAGGTCTACAAATGATCACACTTCGGTGCGATTGGGTTGCTTCATAGACTTTCAAACATTAAAGACAACCTTTTCATCACCCACTCTGAAAGTTAGTTCACCTGCTTCAACATCAACCAATGCCTTCCCCGTTGCAAGGAAAGGTCTCCCTAGAATAATTGGAACCTCATAGTCCACCTCACAATCCAAAATCACAAAGTCCGCTGGCAGGATAAATTTGTCCACCCGGACAAGCACATCATCAACAATACCCAATGGTCGCTTCATAGATCGGTCTGCCATTTGGAGTCGCATGGAAGTTGGCCTCGGAGGCCCAATACCCAGAGTCTTGAAAACTGAGAAGGGCATTAAATTGATGCTTGCCCCAAGATCACATAAAGCCTTGGCAAAGTCTGCACTACCAATAGTGCAGGGGATAGTGAAAGCACCAGGATCCTCTAATTTCGGGGCCATTGAATGTACTATGGCACTAACTTGGTGGGTCATCTTGATAGTTTCATAGTCCATTGATCTTTTCTTTGTAACCAAATCCTTCATGAATTTAGCATAACCAGGAATTTGCTCCAAAGCATCCACCAAAGGCACGTTGATGGATAAGCTCTTCATCATGTCGATGAACTTTTTGAATTGATTATCACTTTTCTGGTTGGCTAGCCTATGAGGATAGGGGGAGGTGGCCTAGGCAAAGGTGCCTTGGCTTTTGGCACAACCGGCTCCGTCATGTCAATTACGTGCTCCCTAGACGGGTTCACGGCCTCTTGAGTTTCCACTTCGATCTCATTAATGTCAATCCTCACTTCATTGTTCACATTGTCATCAACCACATCTTCAACTACCACAGGAACCACATCTTCTTGAAACTCAACATCATCATCAACAACTTGCTTTTGTTTTGAGGCATTCACATCACAGCCTCTTCCACTTCGTGTTGTAACCGCCATGACATGATTGTTCCCACCCTTTGGGTTCACTACCGTATCAATTGATAGAGCACCCTTCGGGCGAGTATTCAATTATTGAGAGATTTGGCCTATTTGCACCTCCAAATTCCTAATTGAAGTATTGTGAGAAGCCAATTGCGCATCGGAATCCGCATTATTTTTCATCATTTGTTCGAACATCATTTCAATTCTACCCATTTCATTACCCGAAGGACTAGATCTTGAGAAGGGAAAGGGGGTGGATTGTTCGGTTGTTGGTACATTGGGGGCCTTTGAAAGCCTTGCCCCCGATTGCCTTGGTTTCCATTGTTGTTCCAATTGCCTTGACCATTGTTGTTCCAATTGTTGTTATTACCATTCCAATGCCCTTGGTTGCCTTGATTGTTGTTCCCAATTACCGCCTTGGTTGTTGTTGTTCCAATTACCACCACCTTGTTGTTGATTGCCCCAATTACCTTGGGGTCGCCATTGTTGGTTTGAAGAGTTGCCCCGTTGGCCTTGAAAATTGTTTACATATTGTATCGCTTCATTTTGCTCATCATAACCCTCATTTTGAAACCCATCACACTCATCATCAAATTGTTCGGAATTCCCTTGGTTTTGTTGCCTTCTTTGCCTTCTCTTGTTGGTAAGCATACTAACACCTTCCATAGCATTCACTTGGCGAGGATTTTGGACTTGTTGCAGCTGTGCCTTAGCCAATTGGTTCATAGTAGTTGTCAACTCCGCTATAGCCTGTCAATGGTCATGTAGTTCCTTATGTAAATGAATAACCGTTGGGTCACCTTGGGGAACATTGGCCCTACTTTGCCATGCGGAAGATGTATCTGCCATCTCATCAAGAATCTCACAAGCTTGGTCATAAGTCAACTTCATGAAATTACCCCCAGCCAATTGATTTACTATGCATTGATTTGTAGTATTGATGCCCCGATAGAAGGTTTGTTGGATCATCGCCTCCGTCATATCATTATTGGGACATTCCTTCACCATTGTTCTAAACTGCTCCCAAATCTCATGCAAAGGTTCCATGGGTTCTTGCTTGAAAGCCAATATCTCATCTCGAAGTGCCGCCATGTGCCCGGGTGAGAAAAATTTAGCAATAAACTTATCGGCCAACTCACCCAAGTTGTGATGGAATGGTTGGGGAGTCTCTCTAGCCAATCCAATGCTTTCCCCGAAGTGAGAAGGGGAAAAGTCTCAACCTAAGAGCATCTTCGGACACATTCGTCTGCTTGCTACCCCAACATGTATCCATGAACCCTTTTAGATGTTTGTAGGTAATTTTTATCCGCAGCACCCGTGAAATACCCACACTTCTCAAGTAAAGTCAACATCACATTGGTTATCTGAAAATTGCCCGCCCGGATTCTGGGAGGGACAATAGCACTTGCATAGCCTTGGTTCGGTAGCACCCGAGGAACCGCTCTTGGAGGTGGCGGAGGAGGGTCTGGAACGTTGTCATTAGCATTGGCCTGGCGGCCTCGTCCTCGTCCGGGAGGTACAAGAGGCACCTCATCGTCTCCAATATCCTCAACCTCCTCCCCCGCAAACACATTTCCAAGAGGGTCATTTGCATTTAAAGCCATTTTGGTACTTGTAGTAATCACACACACAAATTAGTAACAAAGAAAGAAAGAAGAACAACACACAAAACTAACTAAATAGATAGCCAAAGCCGTTAGCTCCCCGGCAATGGCGCCAAAAAGTTGATCGCTGCCAACTCCGCACCACTAAAAAGTAGCGAGAGAGGGTCGCAATAGCTTTTACCCGATTTTGGGTTGGGATCGAATCCACAGAGAGCTAGGATTGGAGTTGAGTATCTATTTAGCTTAGGATCGCGCGTGTGTTCTTAATTGATCTTCTCATAATTTTTGGGTTTTCTTTATATTCTACTATAATTAAACTACTAATTGAAAATGCAACTAGATTAAGCTAAGAGTAAGTTGCTACAAGTTGTATCTAATGGTTTAAAAAGGCACTAGGGTAGTGACCTTCACCTAGGTGGCTAATTTACGGGTAATTGCATCAAAGGCACAATTGACATGATTGGGGAAACATGTTATAACCGTTGCTCAATACTACCCACTCTACACCTCTCGGTAGAAAGAGTGGTTTTGCCCAATTGACTCTCTCGAGACCAATTGGGTATGCATATTTGCCCGAGCAACTAGGGTTCAAGTCGGGTAATTACTCTCTCGAGGTTTAACCCTTTAATTGGGACTATCAAATCTCTTGAGTCCATCCCAATTCCTTGTTGAGTCAATTTTGGAGACTTAGGCTCTCTTTCTCAAGAAGAGCCCAAGTCAACTTAGCACAAACTAGTGTTTGCAACCACTAATTCATAAATTAAACCATAAAATTAACCCAAATAACAAACACCCATAATCAATCTAACCTTAAATTACAACACCCATCAATTACCCACACTAGGGTTGAGCCACAACCCTAGCTAATGGGTCTAGCTACTCATGCTTGAAGATAAAATCAAAGAAATAGATGAAGAGAAAGACATAATATTAAATTACTGAAGTAAAGATAATGATTCAATTGCTAAAACTATGTCAAAGTGCCCAAAATGGCTACAAAATAGCTTCTCACGAACGCAGCTAATGTCTGATAATAACTTGTTACCCTAAAAATGAAAAAATGTTCTATTTATACTAAGCTGGAAAAACTGGACAAAAATACCCCTGCGGGGTCAATGCGGGCCGCACAAAATGAACTGCGGCCGCACTAGGCTTTTGACTCTTCAAATTCACTTCTCTGAACTCAGGCTCCGCGGACCGCACAGAACGGACCGCGGCCACGGAGGCAGCTAGCGCGGTCCGCATAGAGTCGATCGCGGACCGCATAGGCTTGATGATAGACTCTGGACATCTCTCTAATGTTGGCGTCCGCGGACCGCGTAGAATGGTAGTGCGGCCGCGGAGCCTTCAATGCGGACCGCACAATCTCCACTGCGGCCGCACTGCTTTAACACTTGATTTGCCAGTTCTCTGAATCTCCCTAGTGCGGACCGCACAAAATGGACTGCGGCCGCACTAGGCTAGTTTGTCCTGAGTTCTCTTTGTCTTTGATACTTGTGCAGGTTTCACTCCTTGTTGAGCCGATACTTGAAATCTCGTCACTTTGTTGATCAAACCTGCAATCAAGCACACTTATGAGCCTTTTGGGTCTATTTTGTAAGAATTTATACTCAAAGCGTAAGCAAGAAGGAGCATAAAACACGTCAGAATCCGTAGTATCAGGAAGCGCAGGCCTTCGAGAAAATAAGAGAAAAGGAAGTCATTAACTTCATATGGGATCACATTATGTGCCAATTCGGAATCCCCTCCGAAATAACATGCGATAACGGGAGGCAGTTCATCGTGAGCATGGTAACACAGTTCCTTGAAGATCATAAAATCAAGAGAATCCTGTCAACGCCTTACCACCCGTATGCAAACGGCCAGGCCGAGTCCACAAATAAAACAATCATTCAGAACTTAAAAAAGAAGCTGGAGAGCGCCAAGGGAAAGTGGAGAAAAACGCTGCCCCAAGTACTATGGGCATACCGAACAACATCAAAGTCAAGCACAGGGGAGACGCCTTTCTCTCTAGTATACGGCGCCGAGGCTTTGAGACCAGTGGAAGTCGTGGAGCCGAGCGCCAGATTCCAACACACTACCGAGAGCTCGAACAACAAGGCCATGACAACGGCCCTCGAACTACTAGATGAAAAACGAGAAGCCTCTCTTGTCCGAATGGCCGCCCAGAAGCAAAGAATCGAAAGGTATTATAATAGGAGAACAAACCTCCGGTATTTCGGGGACGGAGACTTATTCCTAAGGAAAGTCACTCTCAACACCCGAAACCCTAATGAAGGAAAGCTAGGCCAAAACTGGGAAGGACTGTACTGCGTCCTCGGAGTAGTCGGCAAAGGGTCTTATAAGCTCGGCTCCATGGAGGGCGAACAGCTTCCAAGTAACTGGAACATATCAATGCTAAAACGGTATTATTGCTAGGGCACCCGATTAAAAATTCAATGAAGACCCTCGAGCAGGCGTTGCACTCTTTTCGACGGATTTTGTCCCCGGAAGGGTTTTGCCGGCAAGGTTTTTAACGAGGCAACATCCACGCGCTACCTAAGGAAGACTCAACAAGTATTCGACGCTTCCTCTGCAATCAACCCCGAATACTGGAGGGCATCCCCTCGGGGTCCCAACAGGGTAATGATGTATCGAGCCAAACAGTCGAATAAATCGTGCCTATATAGTTGGTCCCACGACAACGAAACAATATGTACTTATGCCAAGTAATCAAAGAATATCTTTTGTCAAGGCATCTCATTCTCCAAAGGAAACTCAGCATTTCGCATAAAAGATTCCTCCATAAAAAACGTCCCGAATACTCGGAGGCTGACGTCAATGATTCGGCATCCGCATGACCTAAGGGTCAAAACTCCAAACTCATAAGCCCTCAACGAGACAGCATGAAAATCATGAAACGCCTCCAAAGGCCAAAAGTGCTCCGAACACTTGGGGACTGGCGTCAAAATCTCAAAAATCGCACGACCTCAGGGTCAGAATCTCCGAAATCGTAATCCCTCAATGAGGCAATACCGAGCTCACGAGCAACGACTCCCGAGCCAAACAACCTCGACGACTCGCAGACTGTCGCCAATCGCCATTTAGTAAAAAAACCCGAGGCCATAAGACCCCGAGCGGGCAGACTCGGTCTCGTAAGGCAACAACAAAAACTGTAGGACCTCAAGCAAGGCATGAATCATACTTGTACCAAGTATCAACAAAACTGTAAGACCTCAAGCAAGGCATGAATCATATTTGTACAATGTATAACCAAAACTGTAAGACCTCAAAGCATGAAAATTTTGTAAGACCTTACTATAGGCATAAACTCGATCCCGAAGCTTAGGCTATATATCGAACTTGTAAGATCCTTGAAAAGGCATACCCTCGATATAGACACCTAAACTACTACACTCTGGACCAAAAATGGCTCCGGCCAAGAACAAATGACTACGGTCATACGGCTGTACCAGTCAAGCTAACACAACTCGGGGATGCCCGACCGTCGCTACAAAATCATAGGCCATTATTTCGAATCTACTTCAAAAAGTACCGGTTAAACAAGCTACCCTTGACATAGGCAAAAGGGCTTCGACCACGTCAGCTCCACATCACTGGCTTCGAGATACTCAGCTTCCGAGATAAACCTTACGGGGTGCTCGATCATAGCCACGAAATGAATCGAAATCAAGGTTCTTCCCGAACCAACGATGGGTCAGATGAAAATTACTTGAAAAAGTCCTTAACGAGGGGTAAACAAAGCCAATAAAGGTCGCTTCGACCCAAGGCGTAAGAGCCACTGTCTCCAGCCCACACAAATACAAAACTTTAGGGTCAAATGAGCTCGAGTCGTAACCCGATTCAAAGATAGAACCCAAAATAGTTAACTTCATATGCCTAAGGGCAAAGCGTAAGAGCCATTGTCGCCAGCTTACATTAAAAGGCTGCATCAACCCAAAGCATAAGAGTCATTGTCGCCAGCTTACATTAAAAGGTCGCATCGACACAAAGTGTAAGAGCCATTGTCGCCAGCTTACATTAAAAGGCCGCATCGGCCCAAAGCGTAAGAGCCATTGTTGCCAGCTTACATTAAAAGGACGCATCGACCCAAAGCGTAAGAGCAATTGTCGCCAGCTTACATTTAAAGGCTGCATCGGCCCAATGCGTAAGAGCCATTGTCACCAGCTCACACAGACATGAAAACTTGAGGGTCAATTGAGCTCGAGTCGAAACCCGACTCGGAGAACCCAAAATAGTTGACTACATATGCCCCAGGGCAAAGCGTAAGAGCCATTGTCACCAGCCTAATGAGCCTCAGGAACACGCACACAAAAGATCGCTTCGATCTAAGGCGTAAGAGTCACTGTCGCCAGCCCATGCAAACATAAAAGCTTGAGGGTCAAATGAGCTCGAGTCGAAACCCGACTCGGAGACTAAACCCAAAGCAGTTGAGCAAAATCATAAGAGCTCAAATGCCAGCTTATACTAAAGGTCGCATCGACCGAGCACGTAAGAGCCCCCGGGCCAGCCTAATGAGCCCCAGGGCCATATCGCAAATCTAAGGATTCTTACGGACTCTGAAACCAGCTCACCCGGCAAGATTCGAGACAGAAAGGGGAATAAAAGAAGTAAAGCCACAAGGTTTTCTTCTATACATATGCTAAAAAGCGCAACCTCCACTTACAGCATACTATGAAAGTACTATATACAAAGAGGGAAACGAACAGAATCCTAACCCATCGTCGAGCCTACATCCTCAATGGCTCCACCAAGAGTCACATCTCGATGACTACGAGTCCTCCAGCGGCCCCTTCTCAATGGCATCTTCCCTTTCCGGGATTTTTTAGCACCGCCTAAGCCACCGCCCGGCACACCTCCAAAAGCCTGCCTTCGAGATCTCAACCAAGCACGTTCCACAGCTCAAGTTAATTTCGGACTAGCCTCCTCAGACGCCCTCTCGACACGAGCGCTTGCCACAATAGCATCCTCTCCATGCAAGGATACAAGCACCTCGGCTTCAGCTTTGATTCCAGATAGTGCAGTTACCCGCTCGGAATGGAGACCTCTGTACTTGTCACTGTCTTCCTTCGCGTCACTAAGCTAACGCCCGACTGAGGTCACTTTCTCCTGGAGGGCATCCCTCTCGGAAGTTATCTCCCTCACATGCCATTTAAGTTCGGAAATTTCGACATCTCTGGCCTGAATCTCCTCCCTCAACAAGGCACCTTCTTTCTCAAACTGCACGAATCAGATCCAAGATGTTAAAACACTGGGATCTAACAAAATTTCATATAATAGTGAACGGGGGCTGAGTAACCTGCTCAGTAAGGTAGGTTTTCTCGCGCTCATGACGGGTAACATCATCCTGATACCGGGTGAAAGTCTGGCTATAATGCGCCTTGGCCTGAAGCCACGAAAAAAGATAAGTTAGAGAAACAAAGATCGGAGCAGCCTAGAGCGGCGAACAGAGTTAGTAAAAATTACCCGCTCGCAAAGCCTGCTCATCTCACCAAAGGCGAGTGAAGCATCGACCTCAGGAATTCCCTCGAGAACTGTCGGCAGTCTCTCGAGCGCATCTCCGCCTTTGACTGGCGTCCCTGCATTGGAGGGCTCTTCATGCGAGGCATCTTGTACTCCCTTAGGAGGTAGGTCGTTCTCTAAAGGGAATCGATCACGACCACAGCATTAGCAGGATCAATCGAAGCCTCCATCTCTTGTTCACCCAGGGCCACAGAGCTAGGCCCCTCCAAACTGCCTATCAAAGGCGCCTCAGCCCGAGGGGAATCCTGGCCACCAGCCAGCTCAGGGGTAGTACTCGATACTCCATCCGTTGTCTCCCCGCTACGAAGATGGACCGCAACGGTATCAAGTTTCGGCTCAAAAGCCTCCATCCATACAGCCCAAGGATCGGCTAATTTTATACCCTCCTCGGGGGCCGTCGGGAAGCTACTCTCCCCCTCACCTTCAACTCGAGGGTTTCCCGGTGTTTCCAGAGTCAGGGTAGCCGGGTCGTCCTTAGATTCTTCCATCCTAACCTTCTTGAACTCCGACGGTCCTTCCGATGGATCCCTTTGCCTTTTCTTCCTTCCACCAGGCACCAAGGCATCCCTCTCGACGGGAAAAGCTCCCTTCGTCAAAGGGACTTCCCCCAGACCTACACAAATGCAGAAGTCAAGCACAAGGAACGATAACGCTGCTAATAGCAATTTAGATCGAAGAGTGCGGCTACAGCAGGGTTCGGGGCTTACCATGATCCTTGGCTTCCTACCAAGCTCGGGATAAATCGCTCCACACTCGCTCAGCATATGGGCAAATCGAATACAAACGGCCAACCCAATCCTGGAGGTCCGGAACTGCGCCAGGGTAGATCGCCACGGTTGAAATAGCAAGAAAAGTAAAGTTAGATGCCTGGAGAAACATTGTCAAGGAGAAGCAAAGGAAGACTAGATAACACGTCTACTTACGCTCCGCATTCCACCTCTTAGGGAATGGCACCTTTTCCGCCGGGATCAGGTTAGAAGTCCTTACTCGGAATAATCGGCTTACCCATCCCCCATTCTCGAGCTCCTCGGTACAAGCAAAGAGAGACCTCGGGGCTTGACATCAGAGCTTGATTAGGCCCCCGCGGATAAGACGAGGGCTATACATCCTGATCAGGTGGTTGAGGGTGAAGGGCATCTCCTCGATAATATTTGCGTAATACGTGATCATATAAATGACGCGCCAGAACGAAGGATGAATTTGACTGAGGGTTACTTGATACCGCCGGCAGAAGTCAAGAATCACGGGGTCGATCGGGGGCGAGGATGGCCCCATCGGCCCTAAGGTGAATGGATAGGTATACACACTCAGAAAGCCGGCTTTATATGTCGTGATATCTTCTTCCCGAGTAGGGATCTCCACAAGCACAGCATCCCCCCAGCAACAATCAGCCCTCACTCTTCTAACATCCACTACCGAGCTAATATACTGAGTCACGAGCTCACGACACTCTGGCTTCGAGGAACATCTCTCGACCTTGAAATCAGAAGTCATCGCAAAAGATCCTGGGACGCATTCCTCAGCACGAGGAGGTGTGGCCACTTCACCTCAAGATAAAAGCGTTGAGGATAAGACCGCAATCTCCTGAGAAGCAGAGGCGGTAGTTTTCGCCATTCCTAGAAAATTCCGGAAGAAGAAAAAGAGTTGCGTCCCTGGGAAAAAACGAAAGCAAAGGAAGAGCGAACCTTTTTTGGGGTTTGGGAATACAATGAGTTATAGAAAATAAGAAGGGGAGTATTTATAGAAGCTCCGCATGCGCATTGCAGAAAGCCAAGAGACAGCCAACTGCCATAGTCAATCCGGAGATTTTTCGAGGCTGCATACGTATCGTATCTTGACACCTTGTGACTGATGCCGTTACGAGAGTACCGGAGGAGGAAGAAATTCAAGGTCATTTCTTATCACTTTCACTGTAAGAAACGTGGAGACTATCTATGTACGGCAAAACCGAGAGGGTCCGATTTCCCCGTCATTAGGGTGCCCCGCGAACGTACTTCTCGAGGTTCGAGACTTACCTTCGAGGGCTGTCGAGTTTCGACCTCGAGGCAGTGTATACCAACAACTATATTAGGAAAGAGGGGAGTTCCCAAGGAATGCAGCCGGGGTCGATAACTCTGCCAAGCTATTCTGAAGCGGTTAGTCTGAACCTACATCATGACGTTAGCTAGCTGTCCCATCTCTACTTCTTTGTCATTAATATATTTTGTACTATGAGTGGATTCCCCTCCTATAGAAAGGGGGTCTTTGATACTTTGTAATCACGGTTGTTCCAATTGTTCACACGAAATACACAAGAACTCTCTCTTTTTTCTCTCTAACATACTCTCTCGATATTGTTGCTCTTATTTATTACTTTCATACTTGTTCTTCATTTATTGCTTATTATTGGTGATAAAGAGCCTTCGCTAATTAATTTACAACTGTTAGCCCTTCCCTGATTACCCTTAATAGCTTGAGCCCGAGCCCAGGAATCGACCTCGAGGCCCCAATCGGTCAGTCCGAGGCCCCGATTGTTTAGCTCATCGGTTCAATTGTAACTCTATTTTAGCTTGCATTTTGTCTCTAAACTTCATACACTTAGCATCATCTGCTTAAACAACTATCATAAAAATAGATTACATATTTTTAGAGTCCCATCAATAAATTTAATTGTTATTGCCATTTTCACGGTAAACAAATTGGAAGAAGGAATCTAGTTTTGAAAGCATAAGCGGTGAGAATTTGACCGGAATTTGACTTTTGTGTAAGCGGCTCCAGAATGAGATGATGTCAGCAGCTTCGTATGGTAATTTTGAACTTAGGCGTGCGTTCGGATTCAGATTTGGAGGTCCGTAGGGTAATTTGAGGCATTTCGGCGAAAGTTGGAAAAGTTGAAATTTGGAAAATGGAGAAGTTTGACCCATAGTTGACTTTTGTGATATTAGGGTTGGAATGCAATTCCGAGAGTTGGAACAGCTCCATCTCGTCATTTGGGACTTGCCTGCAAAATTTGGTGTCGTTCGGAGTTGATTTGATATGGTCCGGATCCTTGGTTTTAGGAGTTCTTGAAGTTCATGGTGATTTTCATGCGTTTTGGCATCCGATGCATGGTTCTAAAGGTTATTTTGGTGTTCCAATCGCGCGAGCGAGTTTGTGTTATGTTTTCAGACTTGCGTGGATGTTTGGCATGGAGCCCCGAGGGCTCGGATGTGTTTTGTACGCGTTTCGGAGTGTTGGAAGAAGATTCAGCTGTGCTGGTGTCTCTGTTCTTGTGCGATGATCGCATTTGCGAGATCATTCTCGCATTTGCGAAGCTGGGCTGGGGTAGGGGAGTTCGCAATTGCGAACAACTTCATCGCATTTGCGACTAAGCAGCTCCGCATTTGCGACGCAACTGTCGCTTCTGCGAACATCTTAGAGCTCGCATTTGCGACCTGATCAGAGCTGGCCAGCCTTTGCATTTGCGATATTTATGTCGCATTTGCGAGATTCTCATTTGCGATCCAGATGTCGCAAATGCGACATCTGAGGCTGGTATTAAGATTCCCATTCGGGACTTAGCTTCATTTTATCATATTTTGAACCCTAGGTCCGAGGATGGGCGATTTTAAGAGAAGATTTTCATACCAAATATTGATACCTAATTTTTACCTCATATTTTAAATTTGTATATATACTTTCAAAATTGTGCATATGCATCATCATTTGGTTTATAGCATAAACAAGTGTTTTATATAATTTTCCATAATTTTCCAAAGACTCTAAATCAATTTATTTTTGCATTTTATTATATAAATACCCAATAATTATCGTTCAAATTATTTTATGGTGATTTAATAATCCAAACTCATCATTTATACCCATATTTATGTTTTTAATTATTTTACTGCATTTTTTATAATTACATTTGCATTTTTAGGTTAGTTACACATTTTTTTGCAATAATAGCCCATATTCATGTAAAATTACGATATTTATGCAAAAAATATCTTTTTATATTTTTATAATGTTATGTTATTATATTTATAATTTTAGTTCATAAATAAATTTTTTTTATTTATTATTTATTTTCTAAATTATTTTTTGCTAAAATATAGGGTATTTAAATACTAGCCCAAATTCTGCCTATTTTCATACCAACCTCAGCCCAATCACCCGAAACACCAGCCCAAAATACCCCAGCCCAAACAAAATTAACCCAACCCATGACCCGGTCGGTACCCGTTTCCTAATCCCGCCCAGTCCCATTTTAAAATCCTGGTCGTTGATCTCTAAGATCAACGGCCTACACCAAACCACCCACTTTTAACTACCTAAAACCCCTAACTCTAAATCCATTTCTCACAGCCGCCGCCCTCATACTCTCTCAACCCCCCCCCCCCTTCTCTTCTTCTACAAACCCTAGCCGATGTATCTCTCAACCTCTCCTAATCCCGTTGATAATGGGATTTTACCATTATTTGCTTACCTTATTGGTCTCCTCTTAATACTGGTGGTTCGTCTATGGTGTTACCTAGTTGCTTACCTAAACATGGCAAGCAAATCTCATCAAAATTGAACCAAAGTCGGTTCAAATCCTTGACCTTCCTTCTATTCCGTCTATATTCACTCTTGTTCTATTATATGTATGAATCCCTGTATATCTTCTGTTGATTCGTATTTACCCTAAAACTAGGGTTTCTAGATCTCTTTAGATAGAACCAAAATTGATTCGAGTCTCTGATTTTAAGTGTCATTATGTCTATGTTCATCCTATATTCTACCGTTTGACCGATTTTTGTTATATTTCTGTCAATATTTGCTTTCCCTAAAAATTAGGGTTTACCTAGTTTTCCCTAAATTCAGTTTTATTGATTCTGCATGCTATGGCTTCCTTATTTATGTTTTATTTTACAGTGTTTCCTTGATTACTTGTTTAATTTCTACTACTATATAAACCCCTCCATATTCCCCTTTAAGACAACACTGGAAGCGTTAATAGATTTACTAAAAAAACTGAAGTTACTACTCTTGGTTCTCTAATACTCTTGTTATATATTCTGGTTCTTCGCCGGCTAAAAGCCAAGGCTAGAAATTCAGGGTTCTTGCTACTGTGGACTTTGTTCTTTCTTATTTTTTTTTACCTGGTGAGTTAATGAACCTTTGCAATTTTGTTCCTACGTATCTGCAACTTGCATATGTTTTTCACTTCTGAATACATAGCTTAATGTGTTGTTGGGTTACTCTAGTGTGCAATTTTATTTGCTTTACCTCAGTTTTAGGTCTTTTTAACATTTGACTTCATAATGTTGCTAGTTTGAAACAAGTCTAAGCCTAATTCGGGTAATCAAGATTCTCTTAATTTCGTTTAGCCAATGTTTTATGAACTACTGTTGTATGTGACCTTTGCACCTGTTAGCATCTCTTTAGTGTTTAATTCTGCTTAAAGTTGTCCATTCTGTTATTTGAATATGCTCCATCTGCATAGTTTCGACTTCCTTCAGTTAATTTGTCTATTAGGTCAGGCCTGAATGCTTACACTTACTATATGACATGAGTTTGTCTTCCCTTTCTGTTCTGAATCTCTATAATGGCAATCTTTCATAGGTAGTATGTTTTAATTTTGTGTCAAGATCCTGTACTATCAACCATGACTAGTTCTCAGTTAATACACCCCTTAGGATATTTTGGCTCACTTGATTCAACAGTATGGTTCCATAATTTGTGCTTCCCTACTATGTCTAAATGATGTTCTGTTTCCTGATGTGAAGTTAACATGGCTATCTTATGACACTGGGACATACACTTAACATAATTTGAACCTTATCCTTATTATGAGTATGTGTATTCCAATCCTGCAAACATGTTTGTTAATGTGTGACTACTTATGCACTAGGTGTTGAACTTGTTCTTCTAAATATTTGCTAAATCTGTTCTTAAAACCTAAAGCATGTTTGATTATTTGTTGTATGTGCCCAACTTGACTATGTTTGTACCCTTCAGCTCTGTCCCTCAGCTATTGTCCCCTCCTCCTCATTATCACTTATGCTATTCTGACCACCATAGTGTGAGCACTGCTCGGGGTCCAATTGAGACCCTTGTGAACTCTGACACACTAGGACTTGGTCCCCAGTCATTTCTTGAATCTCCTCTATTAACCTCCCTAGTGCGAGCACTGCCCTGGGTTCTTGAAGCCCTTGGGAACTCTGACACACTAGGGTCTAAGGTTCCTTGACACTTTGTCCTAATTGCTCAATTCTGTCCCATTTCACTTGCTAAATAAGCCTATGGGCTTGTGTACATGGATGTTTTTAAGTCTTTGATGGTCACCGGATTCTGGCTATGACTTCTGGGCTGTTGTGAACTATGTGGACAAGAAATTGGAGGCCATGCCTGGCCGGGTGTACTTTGGGCCTGCTGCAGGCCCAATATAGTTATTTTGTAACTTTGAAATTTATTTCATTCATTGGCCATATAATAATGATGTAATAACAATTGGGGTGTTAGTAGAATTGGGGAAATGGGTTTATTGTAATGCTTGCACGAAACGAGTAGAAATCCTGCCTATATGTATTCAATTGCTTGAACATATTCTGCTTATCTGTGTGTTAGATAACCTGCCTATAGAACTTTAATGTTCAATTCATTCAACATATGTTGATTCATATGTTTTATTCGATATCATGCCTATAGGAAATAAAATGACCAATCTTTCAATTGCATCATGTTCATTCGATATCATGATCATATGATTCTGTTAACTTATGTTCATCTAGAAATCATGCCTATAGGAGCTAAGTGTATAAAAAAATTAGTTTCAATCGCTAATCGTTAGAAATCCTGCATATAGGGTAACCCACTCGCTTTAAGTGCTGATATTGAACTTTCAACACTATTTCGTTGCCACTATTAAAAAGCATGCCTATAGGATCAAACTAAGTAATTCTGAATACCTTCCATGGTTATCATTGCCAACTACTGCACCTAGATATCATGTCTATAGGTTTGAAGACTTATAATCTGTAATCTAAGTAAATAGTACGCAATACTAGACTCCCTGAAATATTAAGTTATCCAGAAAGCATGCCTCTAAAGTAACACCTCACATCTGAAACTGCCTGTATGTTTGAATTCTAGAGTCACATAGAAATCATGTCTATAGGGCTTATTGGTTGTAACTCATCTCAACTCTGAAACTGTCAAATACCTAATTTGTTTGCGTGCATTTGTTGTCTAAGTGTGGAGGCTAACTTGAGCCATTAACTGCTTTTATGCGAAGTCCAACTTGTTTTGTATGTCGCTTAGTTTTCCCATTTTTGAGTAACCTAAGTTAAGTCTAGAACCACCCAAAATAGAGGTCCAAACACCTCCTGGGCCATAGGCATGGGACGGGTAGTGCACGCATAAGTCACGGTTTAGAATCAACTAGTATGCTTTAGGTAACAGCTTAAAGATAGTAATCGGGTAGCAGGAGATGATAGTCTGTGCCCGCTGAATAATACGAGTAACACCCCATCGTGAGGGAGTTACGAAGTACTATTTATGTTGCACGGGGTGATCCTTTAGGCTAAAAAACATAGGACCCCTCCCCCCCATCTTATTTCCCTTTTACTTTTGAATCAAGTGTTTGTATTTATTCAAAGTCATTTGATAATAAAATGTCCCAAACTTCTCGCTTTTCTCTATCTTTGTTTATCTGACTAATTCATATAATTCAAGTACTTAACACCTTCTCTTCAATGTAATTTCGAGCCTTTACCCGATCTACGGTGATGCAAACTAGTCAAACCTTAGTCATAGGAAAATAGGTGCCCTAACGTACCTTGAACCGTTAGGTGGCGACTCTTCTATTTCAATACTTTCTTTGAAGAATTGTCACATGTCGAAACCTGATTTCGCAAGAAAAAGGGGCGCGACAATTCCTCTAGTACTTGTTGACTGTCTCCCGGAGTTGTTTACGGTATTTTTATCTGTTATGTTTTGAACTGCCTATACTGTTATTCTAATGTACAGGTTATAACAATAAGCATCTTTAAACTAAAAGCCTTGTCACTACCTCTACGAGGTTAGAAAAAATACTTACCAGTACATGGGTTCGGTTGTACTGATACTACACTTCTGTACGATGTGTACAAATTTTTGGAGCAGAACTGCAGGTGACGTTGGATGCTGATTCGGAAGATGTTTATGCATTTTGGATAAAGCTGCCACTTGTCCTTGGTATCTTAGATTGTTGCTAATCTGTTTATGTAACCTTCAAACGGTCGCGCCCTTTTGTCTGGCGAAATCGGGTTTCGACACGTGACAACTCTTTTAAGGAAAGGGGTTTTAAAAGAGAGAGTCACCACCTAACGAGTTTAAGGTGCATTAAGGCACCTATTGTCACGCCCCAACCTCGGGAGGCGCGGCCGGCGCGTAATCGAGTGAACCCAACTGAGCAAGCCTTCTTAACACTTTTCTACCCAACTAAATACGACTAAGGAAACCATGATTCCGTTTATTTAGACAATGGTAAAATCGAACATTCACATTGTTAGTCCATTTTCATGTCACAAACCTTAAATCATGGTTAAGTTTTCAAGATCTCATACAGTTATAGTATAGAGTTACAACACAGTTCATTGATCCATCCAACACCCGTACATAACCCACACAAACATCTACGGAGCCTCTATGGATACAAAAGACAATTATGACAACACCGGCAACAAGGCCCCGACTATACCTGAAATGTGGAAGTCTACAACAAAAGATGTACAACATAACCCCTTGAAGGAAAAGGGGTCACCAAGACTTTGAGAGGAGGACACTCCGCTACACGCGATCGGCATTGTCCACTATGGAGCCACCTACATTCATTCAAAAATGTAGCGCCTAGTACCATGGAATAGTACTAGTATGTATAACTAAACACCATCTAGTTAGAAAGAACTATCATGCAAGAATATGGAAATCACAAGTATAACTCAAAGCTTTAAACGATCACCACATCATCAAATAAAAGAATCATACAACTTTCACATCATTTTTCCATAGGTTTTAGTTTGGGGCATTTCATACTGTTCATCATTGTCCGCAATACCACCACTATCTTGAGCGGTGTCCGATAACTACCCGATCGGCTAGGTTGCCTCGTTTGAGACATATACCTCAATTACAATCTCATTCTCTTTTTCCGGAATCCAATATCAGCACAATACCGCCATGTTTTGCGGCATGGCTATCACGCCCCAACCTCGGGAGGCGCAATCGGTGCTCAATTGAGTGAACCCAACTGAGCAAGCCTCATTAACACTTTCTTCCCAACTCAATACGATTAAGGAAACCATGCTTTCGTTTATTTAGACAATAGCAAAATCGAACATTCACATTGTTAATTCATTTTCATGTCACAAACCTTAAATCATGACTAAGTTACCAAGATTTCATAAAGTTATAGTTTAGAAGAACTAGAGTATAGAGTTACAATACAGTTCATTGAACCATCCATCACCCGTACATAACCCCCGCAAACGTCTACGAAGCCCCTATGGATACAAAAGACAATAATGACAACGCCGGCAACAAGGCCCTGGCCATACATCAAAAGTGGAAATCTACAACAAAAGATGTGCAACATAACCACTTGAAGGAAAAAGGGGCTCACCAAGACTTTGAGAGGAGGACACTCTGCTATGCGCGATCGGCACTGTCCGCTATAGAGCCACCTACATTCATTTAAAATGTAGCGCCCCCGGCAAAAAGGACGTTAGTACTATGGAATAGTACTAGTATGTATAAGTAAACACCATCTAGTTAGATAGAACAATCATACAAGAATAAGGAAATCACAAGTATAACTCAAAAGCATTAAACGATCACCACATCATCAAATAAAAGAATCATATAACTTTCACATAATTTTCCATTGCTTTTCATACTATTCATCATTGTTTGCAATACCACCGCTATCTTGAGCGGAGTCCGATCTCGACCCGATCGGCTAGGTTGCCTCATTTGAGATATATACCTCAATCACAATCTCATTTTCCTTTTCCGGAATTCAATATCAGCACAATACCACCATGTGTGCGGCATGGCATCTGATCTCGGCCCGATCTGCTAGGCCGCCTTACCAAGGCCTTGTTCCTCTCTCATTAATCATCTCGTTTAAATATTTGTTTCACATATGTCATCTCATAGGCACTTGGGGCCATAACTATCACATCATTCTCGACCCCAGGCCACGTTTCACATCATTTCCAATTTCAATGTTAGCTTTGCAATTTAGGATAATAGGTACACACAAGAGCAACTTAAGCTGAAAGCATAGATAAGATCTCACATAGATGGCACAACAATCGCAATTTCAATCTTGAATTGAGGTCTAAGCATTTCAATACATTATTCATATTCCTCAAACCTTTTTAAGTTATCAAGAATAGCACATTGATCATATTGAGACACACCTTTCACGTATATAAAGTTGCAACACCAATTCATGTGAAATTAACAATCAATACATCAATCCAACTTTAATCTTACCGCATTTACACAACACCAACGGAGCTCAATTTCTAAAAAGAGGGGTTTTTAGCCATACATACCTCAATAGAGCTTCCCTTAAATTCTTACAAAATTCCGGGACTCTTAGCAACTTCAATCTCTTAGGCTGAAGACCTAGTAATTTCACTTGACAATCTTCAAGGATTTGGGGCAAGAATTGAGTAGAAGCTTGGTGGGGATCACTTTCTCCCTCTAGAACTCTTGTTCTCACTCTAAATGCAGTAAAAAAAATAGAAAATGGGTCTAATGGGGTGTTTTTAATGGGATGGGGTTGGATTTTAAAAGTTAGAAAATAGGAGCCCCGTCACAATTTGCGATCGCATAATGGACATGCGGCCCGCGAAATGGACCGCAAAAATGGCTTTAAAAACCTGAACAAACTGCCCGAGTATGCGATAGGAATGCGGTCCTGTTCTGCGGTCGCATAATGCACCGTAGAACTGCCCCTCGCAAAATTCCAAGGGGATTATGCGATGACTATGTGGCCCGCATATTGATTATGCGATCGCATAATGGGCCGCATAGTTGACCTCAAAATTACCATCAAACTGTCTGACTCTGTGACGACTATACGGTCCGCATAGCTATTATGGGACCGAATAACGGACCACATAAACGCACTTTTCTGGAAAACATTTTTCCTTAACATTTTAATGCATATATTAGTGCAAAGGGTCCGAACCGCGGCAAGCATGCTCGCCGCAAAGAATTTTACAAATTCCTAACACATATTCCTAACTTGGCACTACGAGCTTTTGGATTTTGAGTAGAAATTTTCACGGGGCCTTACATCCTCCCCTACATAGGATCATTCGTCCTCAATGAGGATCAAGGTTCACACATTAGCAATCTTTGTGCAACCACAGCTTTTATCAATCATGGAACATATCAACAGCCCTAAATTTAGATAACTTCCTAAATTTCCAAAAATTTTGCCAGAGTTTCCTTTGTATCAAGGCCTATCAACCTGCTAGAGAGCCCTAGAAACATGTCCTAACAGCATATACGTAATCCATATACATAACATAACCTGTACAATACTAACTATGGCTGCATAGGCAATCATATACCCAAAACGAAACAGGACAGTCTTACATAGATCAAATCAAAGGATACAAAGTTCATAAGAACCAAATGCATAAAAGCTATTACATGGCTATACAAACGAATGTGGGTACCTCCTTCTCATTTTTTCCTCGGCTTCCCAAGTGGCTTCCTCAACCTACTGGTTCGCCATAGCACTTTTACGGAGGCAATTTCCTTATTTCTCAATTTCTGGACTTGCCTGTCAAGAATAGAAACTGGAACTTCTTCATATGACAGTTCTTCATTAACCACAATAGTTTCAACTGGTACAATAGTGGACGGATCTCCCACTACCTTCTTCAACATAGACACATGGAAGACTGGGTGTACCAATGACATTTCGGGTGGCAGCTCGAGCTTGTATGCCACCTTACCGACATACCTTGGACTCAATTTTCCTTTCTTTCCGAACCGCATGATACCCTTCATGGGGGAAACCTTCAAAAATACCCAGCCATCTTCTTTGAACTCCAAATCTCTGCGACGAACGTCCAAATAAGACTTTTGGTGACTCTGAGCAGTTTTCAACCTTTCCTTAATAATTTTGAGTTTCTCCATGGCCTGGTGCACAAGGTCCAGACCTATCAATTCAGCTTCTCCAACCTCGATCCACCAAATGGGAGACCTACATCTCCTACCATATATTGCCTCAAATGGCGCCATCTGGATACTAGCATGGAAACTATTGTTATAGGCAAACTCGATGAGTGGCAAATGATCATCCCAGCTACCTTTGAAATCATGAACACAAGCATGCAACATGTCCTCAAGCGTCTGATTAGTCTGCTCTACTTGCCCGTCGGTCTGAGGGTGAAAAGCCGTGCTATGATTTACCTGCGTGCCCAAACCTTGCTGATATTTCTTCCAAAAGTTGGCCGTGAACTGAGCCCCTCGATCTGAAATGATTGAGACTGAAGTACCATTCAACCTGACTATTTCATTGATATACAACTGATCATTCTGTTCTGCTATGCCGATAGATTTAACTGGAAAAAAGTGCGCTGACTTCGTGAGTCGATCCACGATCACCCAAATTGAGTCGAACTGGCGCGGGTGCGCGGTAACCCCACCACAATATCCATGTTGATATCAAAATTTCTATGTTTTGAGCCAACCCACCGGGCCATTGATGTTCGACCTTCACTTGTTGACAGTTCGGACATCTTGCCACAAAGTCTGCCACATCCCTTTTCATGTTGTTCCACCAATAAGCTTCCTAGAGATCATGATACATATTTGTATAACCTGGGTGCACAGAATACCTGGAAGTGTGAGCTTCTGCCATGATCCTTTCTTGAAGACCGTCAATATCCGTAACACATAGGTGGCCTTGGTACCGTAGGGTACCATCATCCATGCCAAAGAAAAAAGCTGTGGTCTTGTGTTTATGAATCCCCTCTTTCAGTTGTGCTAATAATGGATCGTCGAATTGCTTCTCTTTCTCCTCTGCCACAAGCGACGATTCAGCCATATTCTGCACAATTATCCTCCTTCATTAGAGTCTGCAAGGAGAACTCCCAAACTAGCCAATTGATGAACCTCCCGGGCCAACGGCCTCTGATACGCCTTCAAATGAGCCAAACTTCTCATAGATTTTCGACTAAGAGCGTCCGCCACAACATTAGCCTTTCCCGGGTGATAGAGAATATCAATGTCATAGTCCATGAGTAACTCTAGCCATCTTCTTTGTCTCGGATTTAACTCCTTCAACTTGAAAATATATTGAAGGCTCTCGTGGTCCGTAAATACATCCGCATGGACCCCATACAGATAATGTCGCCAAATCTTTTGCGCAAACAACACTGCCGCAAGCTCTAAGTCATGGGTTGGATAGTTCTTTTCAAGATTCTTGAGTTGCCTAGAAGCGTAGGCTATAACCTTGTCGTGTTGCATTAACACACACCCAAGCCCGATCCTTGAAGCATCGCAATACACCACAAATCCCTCTGTACCCTCTGGCAGGGTTAGTACCGATGCTGAAGTCATTCTTGATTTCAATTCTTGGAAGCTCCTTTCACAAGCATCGGACCACTGGAACTTAACTACTTTCTAGGTCAATTTAGTAAAGGGAGAGGCAAGAGTAGAAAATACCTCCACAAACCTTCAGCGAAACTCTATTGGAGTAGTAGGTCTAGGCCAATTCTTCACTGCTGCAATCTTTTGAGGATCAACCATAATTCCTTCCCTGGAGACTACATGACCCAAGAACGTGACAATTTCAAGCAAAAATTCACATTTCAAAAATTTCGCATACAATTGGTGTTGCTGAAGAGTCTGTAGAACTGCGCTAAGATGGTTAGCATGATCCTCTCGACTTCGGGAATAAACATGAATATCGCCAATGAACACTATCACAAAAGAGTCTAGAAAAGGCTTGAAGACTCGATTCATAAGATACATGAAGGCTGCCGGGGCATTTGTTAGCCCAAAAGACATCACCAGAAATTCAAAGTGCCCATACCAAGTCCTGAAAGCTGTTTTTGGAATATCCTTCTCCCTTATCTTCAATTGGGTATACCCGGACCGCAAGTCAATTTTTGAGAAACATGTAGCACCTTGCAATTGATAAAACAAGTCATCTATCCTTGGTAGAGGGTATATATTTTTTATTATTAATTTGTTAAGTTGCCGATAGTCAATACACATACGTAGCGATCCATCTTTCTTCCTTACAAACATAACCGGTGCTCCCCATGGTGACACACTTGGCCGGATGAAACCCTTCTCTAGCAAATCCTTCAATTGTTCCATTAGCTCTTTCAATTCTGCCGGTGCCATTCCGTAAGGTGGAATTGATATAGGCTGCGTGCCTGGCATAACATCGATCCCAAAATCAATTTCCCTGTCTGGTAGGATCCCAAGGAGCTCATCTAGAAAGACATCCGGAAATTCATTCACAACTGGTACGGACTCAAGGCTAAGTGCCTCAGCATCTGTGTCCATAACCCGAACTAAATGATAGATACACCCTTTCTTGATCATCTTCGCGGCCTTAAGGTAAGAAATAAACCGACCTTTAGGCACTACATTATCTTCCTTCCATTCAACACCGGGCTCATTAGGAAACTCAAGACTCATAGTTCTAGTCTGACAATCAAGTTTGGCAAAACATAAATAAAGCCAATCCATTCCCATTATTACATCAAAATTGACATTCCCAAATTCAATGAGATCGGCCATGGTATCCCTACCATGTATCGTGGAAACACAACCTCTATAAACTCGAGCAGCCGTGATTGACTCACCAACCAGAGTAGACACCGAGAATGGATCATGAAGCTGATCCGGTTCTATCCCAAATTCCATAGCAACAAAAAGGGTAATATAGGACAAGGTGGAACCGGGGTCAATAGGTGCATACACATCATGAGATTGGATAGTCAGAATACCTATAACAACATCTGGAGAAGCCTCTGCAGTCTGGCGACCACTCATAGCATAGACGCGGCTGGGTCCTTCCGAACTCTGCGCACCACCCCTAGCTGCACCGTGCCACGCGGGTGCTGGGGTACTCGAGGTGGAGAGGGGGCTGAAGACGTATCGGCCGCTGGGCTGGCTGGCTGTGCTATGCCCTTGCCCGCTCCCTGGCGGGATACACGACAATGCCTCTGAATAAGACCCCTCATCCCTCATCTATAGCATATGGGTAACTCCATGTAGCAAATCCCAGAGTGCATCTTCCCACACCTGGGGCACGGGGACCTCTACTGCTGTTGGGATCTCTCTCTTGACCGACCTCGCTGGTGGGATCCCCTGTTGCCCAGACTGGGCATGAAACGACTCCACTACTGCTGCTGGCTGGGCCCTGATGGGGGTGCACTGGCTGAAGACTATGCAACTGAATGGGACAGCCCTGATGATCCTCCCCGGAAAGCTGATCTTCCCCCACCTAGTGACTCACCCATGTTGCCCGTAGACCGGGTCTTTCCTTTACCCTCTCTCTCCATTCTGTTCTTCAGTTTACAGTTCTCTGTGGCCTGAGCAAATGCTACCATCTTCCCATAATTCATGTCAGTATACAAGGCAGCTGTAGAAGCCTCGTTAATAGGCAAAGGATTAAGGCCCTAAACAAACCGGCGCACCCTAGCCTCCATTGTGGGCAACATGTGAATAACATATTTGGACAGGCGGGCAAACTCCATATGGTACTCCCACACACTTCTGCTACCTTTCTTTAGACAGCAGGCAGGAAATGGTCTACGAAGGCATCGGCAAACTCGTTCCACCTTGCTGGCGGGCTCCTCTCCTCACGGGAATCCTCCCATAACTTAAACCACGCATAGGCCACCCCTTTCAGATGGTAGGCAACCACTCTACTCCCTCTGTCTCAGTTGCACGCATAACCCTGAGGGACTTGTATATCTCATCAATAAAATCCTGAGAGTCTTCTTCCGGATTGGCACCCGTAAACACTGGAGGGTCTAACTGATGAAATCTATTCACCCTGGAACTGGTGGAATCCCCTTGCTGACTAGATGAACTGGGCGCAATATTTGACCTCTGGACCTGTGAGGCCATTAGTTGAGTCAGCATCTGAATAGCTCCCCCAAGATCTCCATCAGAAATACCATAACCGAAAGCTGGGGCTGGAGGTGGAACAGGGGTATCAATGGGAGGGATAGTGGTACCCCCCGCAGGTGTAGGAACTGGGGGAGTCTGCTCTGGAATTGAAGAACCAAGTAGGGTAATAGCAGGGCGACTACCCTCACCCGCAGTATCAAGCAGTGAATCATCAGCCACTCCTGAGGTGGCATTGGTTTCTTGGGTAATTCTCGCTTTCTTCTTAGGTGCCATGTACTAAAAATTGGAGGGATGCACTAGTTAGAGGAGGAATAGTTTCACAATTGCCGCACCATCCAGAATATCCAAGAAGGGTGGTATTCCTAATGCCCAAGTAGCCTCCAACTTATAGATGTGGTCGACTACACACCGATAAAAAGGACTCTACTAGACACGGCTCTGATACATCCTCGGACACTTTAAAACCTTAGGCTCTGATACCAAGTTTGTCATGCCCCAACCTCGGGAGGCGCGACCGGCGCTCAATCGAGTGAACTCACCTGGGAAAGCCTTATTAACACTTTTCTACCCGACTAAATACGATTAAGGAAACCATGTTTCCGTTTATTTAGACAATGGTAAAATCGAACATTCACATTGTTAATCCATTTTCATGTCAAAAACCTTAAATCATGGTTAAGTTTTCAAGATTTCATACAGTTGTAGTTTAGAAGAACTAGAGTATAGAGTTACAACACAATTCATTGACCCATCCAACACCCGTACATAACCCACAGAAACATCTACGGAGCCTGTATGGATACAAAAGACAATTATGACAACGCTGACAACAAGGCCCCGGTTATACCTCAAAACTGGAAGTCTATAACAAAAGATATACAACATAAACCCTTGAAGGAAAAAAGGGCTCACCAAGACGTTGAGAGGAGGACACTCCGCTATGCGCGATCAGCACTGTCCGCTATGGAGCCACCTACATTCATTTAAAAATGAAGCGCCCTCGGCAAAAGGGACGTTAGTACCATGGAATAGTACTAGTATGTATAACTAAACACCATCTAGTTAGAAAGAAGTATCATGCAAGAATATGGAAATCACAAGTATAACTCAAAGCTTTAAACGATCACCACATCATCAAATAAAAGAATCATATAACTTTCACATCATTTTTCCATAGCTTTTAGTTTGGGGCATTTCATACTATTCATCATTGT
>NC_031994.1:27356390-27360341 GCF_001879085.1 Nicotiana attenuata
CCTGCAGCCTCCCGAGGATAAGTACAGACGTCTCCGTACCGATCCGCGAGACTCTACTAGACTTGCTCATGACTCGTGAGACCCTAGGAACCTAGTGCTCTGATACCATGTTATCACGACCCAAGATCTATTAAGGGTCGTGATGGCGCCAGACACCGCTGTCAGGCAAGCCAACCAAATACTTAATTAAACTCCAATTTTTAACAATTTTGAAAACCAAGATTTTCCTTTAAATTTCATAAGTAAAAAGATAACTATTTCAATTCCAAATTAAATACTAGCAATCAATACAAAATTATTTAAGAACCATCCCAGAACCCGGTGTCACAAGTGCATGAGCATCTACTGATAAGGAAATAAAACACAATACAACATCCGTCCGGAATACAGTGGACAGAAAGAAAATACAATTTACTGGAACGGACTTTACTAGCTGCGGGCCGCCTCGAATAATGCAACTCACCTAGTCCCCGAATCATCCGTGCTACTATGCCCAGCGGGCTGCTAGAGATAAATATACCTGTGCAACAAGAATGCACAGAAGTGTAGTATGACTACGTAAACAACGTGTACTCAATGAGTATCCCGTCTAATCTCGAAGAAGTAGACACGACATGGTCAACTTCGACACTTACTAGAGGTCAATTGACAATATACTAAAAATGTGAGGAAACATGGATTTATATAGCAGTTCTAATTCACGAAGCCAGAAAACAGGTAAACACCTTTAACAAATAATAGAGGATTTTCGATATTTACTTTTCATTATCTTATCAATTTATATCAAGACATGAAAGGCAATATCAACATTTAAAATTCTCAAGCAACAATATATATACCAGGCGCAAAACATGCCGAGGTCGACGGCCCGCTCCAACAGAAAGGTAAACTGTGCACTGGCGAGGGTCGAACGTTGCGAACCATAGATGCATCTATTTAATCTGCCGAGGCATTCGGCCCGTTCCATAAATAAACACATACCCTGCTCGCGAATCATGCAAGCGACGCAGGTACACATAGAGATACATGCTCAATCAGTCAGTTAAGAACTTATCGGGAATATTTACCCAAATAAAACAATTTCTCTTTTTTTAACAATTCAGGAAAAATGATGTTTAATCTCCTTTTAAATTCAGTTACTAATCCAAGGTGATTCGAGCAATTCAAGTTATCAATGGGTTCATAATTAATCCAAGTATAACATGCTTTTCGGCCCTACCTACCCGGACAATAGCATAATAGTAGCTACACACGGACTCTCGTCATCTCGTGCGCACGTAGCCCCCTCAAATGGGAGCACAAAATCAATTATTTCACCTAGGGGGACAATTCCCTCTTACAAGGTTAGAAAGGAGACTCACCTCGCTCCGAAGGTCCATAACCGGCATTCCACGCCCTTTCGAAGACTCTAATTGATGCACCACGCTCCGAAACAAGCCAACGGTTACGCAAATCCATTAATATATGCTCAAATGTTCATTACAATCTAATTTATAGCAATTCCTAACTCCGATCGAAAAGTTGACCAAAACGCCCTCGGGCCCACGTGCCCGGAATCCGAAATTTTTCGAAGATAAAGATTACCCATGACCTTAGGAACTCAAATATATAATTTTCACTAAATTCCATACTCAATATCATGGCTTAATTCCATGTTTACTAATTTTCTAGGTTTTCCACCAAAAACCTCAAATTTATACTAATTTAAATGCTCAAATCCATACATAGTTGATGTATTTAACTCAAAATAGGTGGGGATAACTTACCTTAACGTCGATGACGAAAATCCCCTCTTGAAGCTCCCAAAAAATTGCCCAAGCCGTGAAAAAAATATAAGAGAAATGGCCAAATCCCGATTTTAAAACAACCTTCTGCCTCCAGCTATTTCCGCACCTGCGGTCCCTCGACCGCTTCTGCGGTTCCGCAGGTGCGGTCAAATTACCGCTTTTGCGGTCCTCCCTAGGCCGCCCTGCTTCGCTTCTGCAACATACCTTCCGCAGATGCGGTCCCGCTTCTGCGGAACTTTGACCGCATCTGCGGTCCTCTCGAAGATGCCCTCTTCCGCTTCTGCGCTCACTTCTCCGCAGATGCGGTCCCGCTTCTGCGAAACCTTGACCGCATTTGCGGTCCTCAAGCCTTTGAACAAAATCCGCTTCTGCGGCTCCCTTTCCGCTTCTGCGGTTAACCCACCACAGAAGCGAAAATACCAGCAACCAGATCCTTCAGCTGTCCAAAAATCCCAATTTCGATCCGTTAACCACCCGGAATCCACCCGAGGCCCCCGGGACCCCAACCAATCATACCAACCAGTCCCAAAACACATTACAGACTTGCTCGAGGCCTCAAATCACATCCAACCACACGAAAATCAAGAATTACACCCCAATTCAAGCTTCATGAACTTTAGAACTTCCAACTTCTACTTTCGATGCTTAACCTATAAAATCAAGTCCGATTGACCTCAAATTTTGCGCACAAGTCACATTCGACATTACGGACCTACTGCAACTTCCGGAATCGGATTCCGACCCCGATATCAAAAAGTCCACTTCCTGTCAAACTCCTCAAAACCTTCAAATTTCTATCTTTAGCCAAATGGCTCCAAAATGACCTACGAAACTCCGAATTCACTTCCGATCGCGCTCCCAACTCCAGAATCACCATACAGAGCTATTCATAGGCTCGAAATCCCAAACGTACATGGATAACACTAAAATGCACTTCTAGCCAAACTTATGAAATTTCTTCCAAAAATACTAACTTCCACAATAGGAGCCAAAATACTCCCGGGTTATCTAAAACCCGAACCGGGTATACGCCGAAGTCCGAAATCATCATACGAACCTGTTGAAACCTTCAGATCCTGACTCCCAGGTCGTCTACTCAAAAATCCAATTCTAGTTCATTCTTTCAACTTTAAGCTTCCGAAATGAGAATTCTCCTGCCAATTCAACTCTGGACTTCCCAAAATTCAATTCTGACCACGCGTACAAGTCATAATACCTGAAATGAAGCTGCTCACGACCTCAGGCTGCTGAATGGAGTGCGAGAACTCAAAATGACCGGTCGGATCGTTATAATCACTCTCTCTCTCTCTCTAGAACTTCCTCTCTCACTCTATTTGCAGTTAAATAACATAAAATGGTCTAATGGAGTGTTTTTAATGGGATGGGGTCGGGTTTTAAAAGTTAGAAAATAGGAGCCCCAACACACTCTGCGATCGCATAATGGACATGCGGCCCGTAAAAGGGACCGCAAAAATGGCCCTAAAAACCTGAACAAAAAGAATGCGGTCCGCATACTGGTCCTGCGGTCGCATAATGCACCGCAGAACTGCCCCTCGCAAAAATTCCAAGGGGATTATGCGATGACTATGCGGCCCGCATATTGGTTATGCGATCGCATAATTGGCCGCATAGTTGACCTCAAAATTAACCATCAAACTGTCTGACTCTGCGACGACTATGCAGTCCGCATAGAGATTATATGACCGCATAATGGACCGCAGAAATGCGCTTTTCTGGAAAACATTATTCCTTAAATTTTTAATGCATAGATTAGTCCAAAGGGTCCGAACCGCGGCGACCCTTTGGACATATACTTAACTTGGCACTACGAGCTTTCGGGTTTTGCGTAGAAATCTTCATAGGGCCTTACACCTATTTCCAGAAAACATAGTTTGACCAGTATGTGTCACCAAAGATCGGGTAAGGGCTCAAAATTACCTCGAAAAGAATGTGTTAGGCACTCTTGGAGATCCACAACTGTGGGTCCTGGCCGAACTCGAATTATATGAATTAGTGTATGTGATCAAATAAACGAAGAGAGAGCATAAAAATTTAAGAAGTTCATTATAAACAGATTTTGAGCCACGGGTACAACTATTTTGATTTTAATAGGAAAAGAAAGAAATAGGAGCGGGGGGGGGGGGGGGTTCCATTTTTTAGCCTA
>NC_031994.1:27360361-27376915 GCF_001879085.1 Nicotiana attenuata
ACGGTACGTACGTACGTTAGTAGTTAACGTAGTAAAGGAAGAAACGTAGGACGCAAGCGGGGGGGGGGGTCCTATTTTTTTAGCCTAAAGGATCAAACCGTGCAACATAAATAATACTTCGTAGCTCCCTCAAGATGGGGTGTCACTCATATTATTCAGCGGGCACAGACTATCATCTCCTGCTACCCGATTACTATCTTTATGTTGTTACCTAAAGCGCACTAGTTTATTCTGAATTGTGCCTTATGCGAGTACTACCCGTCTCATGCCTAAGGTCTAGGAAGCGTTTGGACCTTACTTAGGTTGCTCAAAATGTGCAAACAAGGCGACATATAAAATAAATTGGACTTCACATAGAAGTAGTTAAGGGCTCAAGTTAGCCTCCACACTTTGACAACAAACGCACGCAAACGCGTATGCAAATTAGGAGTTTTCAGAATTCAGAATTGAGATGAGTTAAAGCCATTACGCCCTATAGACATGATTGCTAAGTGATTCTGGATTCTAGCATTATAAAGGTAATGTTAAAATTTTGACGTATTAGAATGTTTTTGGTCTTGTAAGCCTGATATCTAATCGCTGTGTGGTTATGTAGTAAACTAGTTTGAAGATGTAAGACTAGCATCATTAATGTAATACCCTATAGGCAGGATATCTAGCAATCGACAATTATACTTGATTTTATAACATTTTATCCTTATAGGCATGCTTTCTAGGCAGGTGATAGTATAATGAGAATAACAGAAATGGCATCTACTCTGATTATTTTCCTGTAAGCATGATATCTACGCGAACATTGTAAAGAGCGAGAATTTGTGAATCAATATATCCTATAGGCATGGTGTCTATGTGAACATTGGAAAGAGCAGGTATTTGTGAATCAATATAATCCTATAGGCATGATTTCTAATAAACATGTGGAAGCAGAACATGTTAAACGAATTGAACACCTATTAGCAGGTTATCTATCAAACATGTTGAGGCAGAATATATTAAACGAGTTAAACACCTATAGGCAGGTTGTCTAGCACGCACAGTGGCAGAACATGTTCGAGTAAATTAAACACCTATAGAAAGGATTTCTACCTGTTTCATGCAGTATTTAAATAAGCACAATTTCCTAATTTTACTAACGCCCCAATTGTTATTACATCATTATTACAGGCCCCGTGAATAAATTACAAAGTTACAAAAATAACAATAGTGGGCCTAGGCCTAAAGTATACTCGGTCAGGCTAGGCCATCAATTTCATATCCACATAGTTCACAACAGGCCAGAAGACAGTCTTCATAGCAAAAACGCAGTAGCCATCAAAGATTCAGAAAAGCAGCCATATACACAAGCCCATTGGCTTATTTAATAAGTAAAAAATGAGGAAAAATTGAGCAATTAGGACAAGATGGCAAGGAAAACTAGACCCTAGTATGTTAGAGTTCCCAAGGGCTTGAAGAACTTAGGGCAGTGCTCACACTAGGGAGGTTAATAGAAGAAATTGAGGGATAGTGCAGGTTTCAATATTACGGGAATGATCAAAGGCCCATATCCTAGTGTGTAAGAGTTCACAAGGGACTCAGATGGACCCCGAGTAGTGCTCACACTAGAGAGGTCGGTAGCAAGAGCCTTGACAGCCGTGGCTTTCAGCCGGCTAAGAATAAGGAGTTTAGAATAACATAAGTGATAATGAGGGAGAATGGACAACAGCTGAGGGATAGTACTGAAGGGGATAAACATAGTCAAGTTGAGCACATAGAGCAAATAATAAAACAAGCTTTAGGTTTTAAGAACAGACTTGACAAAGATTTAGAAGTACAAGTTCAACACATAGTGCATAAGTAGTCACACATTAACAATCAAGTTTGCAGGATTGGAATACACAGACTCATAACAAGGAAAAGGTTCAATTTTATGTTAAATATACGTGCTAGTGTCATAAGATAGCCATGTTAACTTCACATCACGCAACATAACAACATTTAGGCATAGTAGGGAAGCACAAATTATGACAACATACTGGTGAATCAGGTGAGCCAAAACATGCCGAGGAGTATATTAACCGAGAACTAGTCATGGTTGACTGAAAGGGAAGATAAACTCATGTCATACAGTAAGTGTAAACATTCAGGTCTGACCTAATTAACTAAAGAAAGTTCAAATTATGCAGATGGAGCATATTTCAATAACAGAATGTACAACCTTAGGCAGAATAAAACAGCCATAGAGATGCTAGCAAGTGCAAAAGTCACATACAACACTAGTTCATAACATATTGGCTAAACGAAATTAAGAGAATCTTGACTACTCGAATTAGGCTTACGCATGTTTCAAGCCAACAACATTATGAAGTCAAATTTTTAAGAGACCTAAAACTGAGGTAAACCAAGTAGAATTGCACACAAGAGTAACCCAACAAAACATTATGCTATGAACTTCAGAAGTGAAAAACATATGCAAGTTGCAGATACATAGGAATAAAATTACAAAGGTTCAGTAACTCACCAGTTAAGCAAAAAATAAGAAAGAACAAAGTCTGCAGTAGCAAAAACCCAGAATATCTGGCATTGGCTTTCAGCCGACCAAGAACGCGAATATAGAACAAGAGTATGAGTGAACAAAGAGTAGTAACTTCAGTTTTTGGTAAACATTAACGATTGAAGTCGTGTCTAAAGGGGAATAGAGAGAGATTTATATAGTGATAGAGATCGAGCAAGTAAATAAGGAAAAGTGTAAATAAAACACAAATAAAGAAGTATTATCATGCAGAATCAAATAAAAACCCAGATTTAGGGAAAAAAAGGAAACCCTGACTTTTAGAAAAACAAAATATTAACAGAATATTCACACACAAAGACGAATAGAGACACAACTAGCACCAAAATCAGTGAATCACACTAACTAAGAAAACAAGATCTTAAAACCCTAACTTTAAGGCAAGTGAAACATGGGCAGAATCTAAACAAAAGAAAATCAAACTCACGAATATAGACAAGATAACACTCAAAATCAAAGACTTGAACCAATTTTGGTTCGATTTGACAAAAATCTGTAAACCCTAGTTTTAGGGTAAGTAAGAATCAACAAAACATAAACAAGATCGGACTCACACGGTGTAGAATAAACGTGTGTAGACGGAATATCGTCCAGATTCAAGAGATGGGAGTCAGTCGGACATAATCAGAGTGGTAATACTTGCCATGTTTAGGCAAGTATTAGGTAATACCATAGGGAATCAACCAATAGCGGAAATATACAGATATGGTAAGTGAATGAGAAGGAAATCCCATTGGAAGAGGGATTAGGAGAGGGTTTTCGAGAGGCGGCGAGTTAGGGTACTTTAGAGGGGAAAGAGTAGAGAGGGTTTAGGGGTGGCGGGTGGTGAGAATGATTTAGGGTTAGGGGGTGTTATGGTAATTAAAAGGGAGGAAATAATGTGGGCCGTTGATCACTGAGATGAACGACCCACGATTAGCTGGGGTCTTGGGTCGGTTGGTTTAGTTAATTGGGCTGGGGGTTATTTGGTTTGGGCTTGGGATTTACTGGGCTAACGGACTGGGTAGTTAGGTCCGAAAATAAGTGGGGTTTTAGGCTAGTTTTTAAATACCCGATATTTAATAAATAAATAATTTATAAGAGTAGTTAATAAAGAACAAAAATATCATTTGTTCATTAAAATGATTAAAAATAACTACATAATATTATAAAAATATAAAAAGTCATTTTCTGCATAAATAATGTATTATAAATGCATATGAGTTATTATTACAAAAATATGCAATTAGCGTTAAAATACAAATGTAATTATATGAAATGGTCTGAAAATATTTAAAACACCATGTTGGTATAAATGATAAGTTTAGATGATTAATTCATCATAAAAATAATTTTCAGGATAATTATTGGATATTTATATAATAAATGCGAAAATAAATTTATTTAAAGTCTTAAAAATTATCGAAAAATATGAAAAATACTTTTATGTGCTAATAAACCAAATGATGACCCACATCAACTTTTTTGAAAGTATATATATACAATTTAAAAATATAAGGGAAAATCGGGTACCAACAACTGCCCCTCTATACCCGGGAATGATGAATGAATTATCTGGTAAAGAAATGATGACCTATTTTGACTAAATGGGATGATTTTAAAAACAGAGGTCGAACTCCGGTTTCTGAGTTGCCTACATATCCCTGGTTTTACAAGAATCAGGTCATGTGTAGTTCGGGACCCAACGGTGAATGAAACCGATGGAGTTGTTATAGGAATGGTCGTATGTTTTGAAAAGGGTTCTTTTGGGAAGGATCGTATCGGGTGTAGATTTATGAATGTGAATTTGAAACGTAATAGATGTGTTTTAGAGCAAGTATCTGAATAGACATGGAGAAAAGTGAGTAATTGATGGGAGTTTGTTACGTTTAAAACATTTATAGAATGTGAATGTTGTAAACGGAAACCGGAGCGAAGATTGCTCCCTTTTGAAGAACGCTTACTTCCTGGGTTACCTACAAAACTTAAACACGATGCACGCAAATATATATGGGTTATTGCGACAATTTAAACATAATGCAAATTCCCTTTGGACCATGAAGGTTGTCTTTGGACGACGAAGATGATGTCCTTAGACCATGACGTCCCGACCATGAATCATGAGATAAGGGATTTGCAGGCCATGAAATGATGTTCTCAGGCCATGAGAATGGTGCCTCTAAACCATGACACCTTTGAATAATGATGTGCAATATTGAGAGATCCTCAGGCCATGACATTGTGTCTTCAGGCTCTGAGGATGATGCCTTCGGACTATGATGCCTTTGGAAAAAATGGCGATGTTTCAACACATGAAATGCAAAGACATAATACTGGGTCATATAAGAAGTGAAACAAGACAGAGCTTAGTCTTGTATTGGGACAGAGCTTAACCCCGGGAGGCAAAATAGTGCTAGATTTCACGTAGCATAGCATTCGGTATTAGGCAAGGAAAGGCAGAGCTTATACTTATGTAGTTGAGCAGGCAGGGCTTAGCCTCATACAAGAAAGGGAGACAGGGGTTACTCTCATGTGATGGAAGGCAATTCTTAGTCTTATGCAAATGAGGAGGCAGGGCTTAGTCTCATGCAGAATGGGAGACGGGGCTTAGTCTCATGCAATGAAGGGCAATGCTTAGCCTTATGCAATTGAGGAGGCAGGGCTTAGCCTCATGCAAAAAGAGGAGACATGGCTTAGTCTCATGCAAGGGAAGGTAGTGTTTAGCCTTATGCAGTTAAGGAGACAGAGCTTAGCCTCATGCAAAAAGAGGAGACAGGGCTTAGTCTCATAAAATGGAAGGTAGTGCTTAGCCTTATGCAATTAGGGAGGCAGGGCTTAGCCTCGTGCAAAAATAGGTGACAGGGCTTAGTCTCACACAAGGGAAGGTAGTGCTTAGCCTTATGCAGTTCAGGAGGTTGGGCTTAGGCTCATGCAAAATGGAGAGAAAGCTTAGTCTCATGTAAGGGAAGGCAGTGCTTAGCCTTATGCAATTAAGGAGGCAGGGCTTAGCCTTATGCAAAACAGAGACAATGCTTAATATCGATGCAAGGAAAGGCAATGCTTAGCCTTATGCAATTAAGGAGGCAGGGCTTAGCCTCATGCAAAATGAGGAGAAAACGCTTAGTCTCATGCAAGGGAAGGAAATGCTTATCCTTATGCAATTAAGGAGACAGTGCTTAGTCTCATGCAGTGAACAGATAATAAGCAGTAGCAGAGTATTACTTAGATGGAAATATGTTTGCACTTGGCAGCCTTGTCGTTAGGAAGATTGTAATTCTGTGATGTGCTTGAATTTGGGAATATTTTTTGTTCCTGCATCCAAAGGAAAATTGTTAGTTTTACGGGGAAGGTTGGTTCATGCCTTTGCCTTCTTGCTTTGCTTTTCTTGGCTCTGGGATCCTGTTTGAGTTACCCTGCGTAACATCTGGCTGTCGTAGAAATAATGTTTTTGAAAAATATGCATGCACTTGATAAATATAGTTATTTGAAGACATAGTAGTATGAAATATCAAGTAAATTGGATGGGCTGATGACTGTGACACTTTTTAGAGACATTACGACTTCTTTGCAGTAGAATTTTGACCCCAGTTTTATAAGCAATTCTTTGACCGTTCCATGTATGACAAAATTGGCTGGACATGCTCCAAAATTTTGAGGGTCCTCCTCAAAATTCTGCCCTAGTTTCTGACCATGGGGAAAATGAAGATTTTATTATGACGTGACCAAACCCACATGGCTGCCTACATATCCCCTCTAAAATGGGAATTAGGTCAAGCGTAGTTCAGTTACATCAAATGAAGAAATGTAAACAATCTAAACATAGTATCTCTTGTCTGCTTCTTAATTGATAGGTTTTGGCCAAATTTCTCCGTCCATTTCTGCAAGTATGTGCGCTCCTCCTATTAGTACTCTATGAACCATGTAGGGCCCTTGCCAGTTGGGCGAAAATTTCCCTTTAGCTTCATCTTGATGCAGGAAGATCCGCTTCAATACCAGTTGCCCCTGTGTAAACTGTCTGGGTCTAACCCTTTTGTTGAAAGCTTTGGACATTCTATTCTGATAAAGTTGACCATGACACACTGCATTCATCCTTTTTTCATTAATAAGAGCAAATTGTTCATAACGACTTTGTATCCATTTTGCATCACTGAGTTCAGCTTCTTTCATAATTCTTAAGGAAGGAGTTTTGATCTCGGTGGGAATGACAACTTCGGTACCGTAGACAAACATGTAGTTAGTTGCTCAGGTTGATGTCCGGACTATGGTACGATATCCCAATAAGGCAAATGGTAATTTCTCGTGCCATTGCTTGTGGTTGTGTACCATTTTTCTTAGAATTTTCTTGATGTTCTTGTTGGCAGCTTCCAATGCTCCATTCATTTGAGGTCTGTATGTTGTGGAATTCTTCTGCTTTATTTTGAAGGTTTCACACATAGCTTTCATTAAGTCGTTGTTGAGGTTGGCGGCGCTGTTGGTGATGATGGATTCCGGCACCCCGAATTGGCAAACAATACGATCTCTGACAAAATCTGTGATGACTTTCTTGGTTACAGCCTTGTAAGATGTAGCCTCAACCCATTTTGTGAAGTAGTCTATAGCCACTAGAATGAACCTGTGCCCATTCGAAGCGGCGGGCTCAATCGGACCGACGACATCCATTCCCCAAGCACCAAAAGGCCAAGGTGAACTTATTGCATTGAGTTCATTTGGTGGTACCCGTATCATATCTGCATGTATCTAGCACTGATGCCACTTTTGGACATACCTGATGCAGTCTGTTTCCATAGTCATCCAAAAATATCCTGCTCTCAATATCTTCTTGGCTAAAACGAAACCATTAATGTGTGGTCCGCAAGTTATGGCATGTATCTCTTTGAGCACTTTGGAAGCTTCCTTAGTGTCAATGCACCGTAATAATTCTAGGTCTGGAGTCCTTCTGTATAGAATTCCTCCATTTCGGAAAGAATGATTGGATAATCTTCAATGCGTGCGTTTCTGAGTGTGATTTGCATGCTCCGGGTATTCCCCTTTTGTCAAATATTCTTTGATATCATGGAACCACGGATTCCATCCGTTTCTTCTTCAACATGAGAGCAATAAGCTGGCTGATTATAGATTTATAATGGAATGAGGTCGATGAAATTCTTGTCTGGATGCTGTATCATGGAGGACAGAGTGGCCAATGCGTCCGCGAACTCATTCTGGATTCTCAGGACATGTTTGAACTCTATCTTTGTGAACCTCTTCATCAACTCTTCCACATGATATAGATATGGTAATATTTTGGTATTCTTTGTAGCCCACTCTCTTACAACGTGATGTACCAGAAGGTCTAAATCACCAATTACCAGCAATTCTTGGATATTCATATCAATGGACTAATGGAGTCCCAAGATGCAGTCTCGTATTCTGCCATATTGTTGGTGCACGGAAATATGAGTTTTGCGGATACCGGATAATGCTGACCTATCTCTGATACCAAAACAGCTCCAATACCCACTCCTTTGAAATTTGCCGCCCTATCATAGAACATTCTCCAACCGTTGTAGGTTTTGGTGATATCTTCTTCTACAAATGATACTTCTTCATTAGGAAAATACGTTTTCAATGGTTAGTATTCTCCTCTTACAGGATTTTCCGGAAGATGATCTGCTAATGACTGTCCTTTGACCGCCTTCTGAGTCACATAGGCAATATCAAATTCACTCAACAATATCTGCCATTTTTCTAGTTTCCCTTTAGGCATTGGTTTCTGAAAAATGTATTTCAGAGAATCCATCCTCGATATGAGATATGTAGTGTAGGCACAAAAGTAATGCCTCAATTTTTCAGCAATCACTGCTAGGGCGCAGCAGGTGCATTCTAGCAATGAATACCATGCTTCATAGGGTGTAAACTTCTTACTCAGATAATATATGGCCTATTCATTTCTTCTGGTCTCGTTGTGTTGTCCCAAGACACAACCGAAAGCTCCATCTAGTACGGATAGATAGAGTAGTAGAGGTCTACCGGGTTCCGGCGGGACCAAGACTGGTGGTGTGGATAGTTACTGCTTGATTCTGTCAAAAGCTTTTTGACATTCCTCAGTTCAGCTTGTTGCAACATCTTTGTTCAGCATTTTGAAAATCGACTCACAGATCACAGTCGATTGTGCTATGAAACAGCTGATGTAATTGAGAAGCCCCAAGAAGCTCATCATATCTTTCTTAAACTTTGGAGGTGGAAAATCTTGGATAGCTTTTACCTTTGAAGGGTCTAGTTCAATCCCTCGGCGACTGAAGATGAAACCTAACAAATTTCCAACAGGGACTCCAAAGGTACACTTTGCAGGATTCAGTTTCAGATTGTATCTTCGAAGCCGATTAAAGAATTTCCTTAGGCCTGCAATGTGATATGTGCTTCGTCTGGATTTGATGATGACATCATCCACGTACACCTCTATTTCTTTGTGAATCATATCATGGAAAATATTCGTCATAGCTCTCATATAAATGGCTCCAGCATTCTTCAGGCTGAACGACATCATTTTATAACAATACATCCCCCACGGAGTGATAAAGGCTATTTTCTTGGCATTTTCTTATCCATCCAGATATGTTGGTATCCCGCGAAGCAATCCACAAAGGATTGGCGTTCATGCTTGGCACAGTTATCGGTCAGTGTGTGTATATTGGGTAGTGGAAAATCGTCTTTGGGACTTTTTTTGTTTAAATCCAAATAGTCGACACATACTCTGACCTTCCCATCCTTTTTCGGAACTGGCACGATGTTAGCCAACCAAGTAGGATATTCGACCACTCTGAGAACCTTAGCTTTGATTTGCTTAGTGACTTCCTCTTTGATTTTTAGACTCATATCAAGCTTGAACTTTCTGAGTTTCTACTTTACAGGCGGACACATCGGATTGGTACGTAGGTTAATAGCCACTATAGACGTGTTAAACCAGTCATATAATCATAAGACCACGCAAAAATATCTTCATACTCCTTCAGGAAATGGGTGTACTCTTCTTTCTCTGATGGTGATAGGTGAATGCTTATACGAGTTTCTTTGACTGTTTCAGAATCTCCCAAATTGACTAACTCAGTTTCGTCCAAATTTGACATAAGCTTGTTCTCAAAATTTTCCACCTCTCTGACAATTTCCTCAGGGATTATATCTTCTTCTTCTATTTCCTCTAAATCACTATCCTTATGTTGCGTTGTCTCATTACATGTCACAGCCGTCGGTCAGGATAAGTAATAATAATTTTGTGGAGAGAAAATGTAAAGGATAATAATAAATAATAAAAAAGCAATGCATTAGATACATCTTGAAACTTTAAAACAAGTACGGATCGATGACTTGAGCAATTATTTCAAAACAAAATATGTCTAAATCGAAATACTGAGAATGTTTTAAATGCTAAAATTTGCTTTTCTTTAATAAAAAGAAAAATAAATCATGCCAATTGTCAGGCTACCCAGGAACTCGACGGGCCCGGAATGGTGCAGCAGTCCAGTTTTTGAGAACAACTCCCTTTTCCCACGGTCTAAATAGTAAGGTCTTCCTCCTCCTCCTCAACTATTGCACTGTAGTCCATGTCTTCATCGTCCAGAAATTGATTCCTTAGGCCAGCTAAAGCCGCATCTTCTTTAGATCCCATATCACGTCAGTCTGTTAAAATGTTTGGTTTAGGTGCGGTATTGGCTGCTCAAGTGGGTATTAAGGACCACGCAATAGTGGCAACCAATTCTGATATCATGCTAGGTGTATTTATACCACATCCCAAAAGTTGTGCCACGACGCTTTAGCTGTATCGGTTTGGTGATCCCTTGGAGATTCTTGCCGGGTTCATACCCTGTCCATAACTATATGCTACCAATCATATTACTCCACCATTTTGTCTTTCTCAATTGCATTGATTTGCTCGATGCGATGGTATGTTTCTCCACCCAACATCCTTCTGTTCTCGACAACCAGAACAGTTTGATTGGTGTAAATGTGGTTACTCCCATCCCCGTGGATGATTATATCCTAATGATTCCATTTAATATTATAGCGTGGTGTAGAGTGGAGGCTACGACCCCAACATGTATCCACGGTCGATCCAATATCAGATTGTATATGGCTGATAGGTCCAATACTTGAAATTCAACATCAAACCAAGTCGGGCTCATCTGCAAGCATAGGTTGATTTACCCGATCGTGGCCCTTTGTGATCCATCGAATTCTTTCACGTTCATAGTTCCTGCTCGTATATCATGCAAGCCTTTACCGAACCTCTTCAACGTAGTAAACGGACAAATGTTGAGACTCGAACCCCCATCTATTAGGACTCCTGCAATGAATTTATCCTCAAAACCACACTGTGATATGTAGTGCCCTGTTATGACTCAGTCCTTCTGGTGGCAACTCGTCTTCGCGAAAAGTGATCTTGTGGTTTTCCAACACTTGTCCCACCATGTTGGCCGTTTCTCCGCTAGTGATATTGTTAGGTACATAAGCTTCGTTCAACACTTTCATCAATGCATTCCTATGCGCCTCAGAATTCTATAGTAGTGATAGAATGTATATCTGAGCAGGGGTTTTGTTCAGGTGATCAACCGCAGAATACTCTCTTGCTTGCACCTTTCTCCAAAGACCATCCGGGCCAGTTTCAATGATAGGCTGCTTGGGAGCGGCTTCTTTACTTGTTCCTCCCAAATGCTCGGGTGTGTAAACCCTACCTTGTGCGGCACCTGTTTCTTCTATTTTCCTTTTTCCTTTCCTTCTCTCCTTTGTAGTATAGTCCCATGGTATAACATTAGAATTAAAGGACAGCGTGGGTGCTACCGTCACGGTGAAGGGGGTGGTCTCTTCCACCTCAAACGGGGTTGGCGTGGCTGATGGCGTTATTACTTAAACCTCAAATGGAGTTGGTGCGGCTACTTCGACCTCAATTGGTGACTGAATCTGTACCACAATAGGTATGAGAATGACCGGAGATATTTTAGGTTAATCCCCTTCACGAATAAGCCCGATTGATCCCTCTAGTTCCCATTCTTCATCAGTTTCTATCACATTTACCCCTTCGCCTGTGTGATCCGGGAGGGGGGTTGTTACAGGCATTTGGTGCGGCCTCTTTTGCTTGTATAACCTTGGTGTCAATTAGTGTCTGGATCTTATCATTTAAAGTGCGGCTTTCATCAATAATATGCCCCTTCATGCCTAAGTGATAGGCACATGTCTTGTTTGGATTAACCCACTGAGAGAGTTTTCCATGGCAATGGAGGGAATGTGGGTGACATAACCGACAGCCTTCAGTCTCTCATATAACTTATCGATTGGTTCAGCAATGGGAGTGTATTGTTTGGGCGGTCTACGGTCAAAATTTGGTCTGGGTTTTTGGTAGTTTTGACGAGCTGGTGGTGGTGAGTGGTAATATGCAGGTTGGGTGTTATAAGTATGGAAAGTGGTGGGTTGTTGGCATCTGGGAGGTGAAGGCTAATATGTGGGTGGTGGTCTTTGGTATGTGAGGGGAGACTTCCGACCTTGGGCTACCATTATCGCACCAACTTCTTTCTTCTTAGAGATACCTCCCGACTGCAAGGCTTTGTTTCTAGCCTGTAGTGCCTCAAATTTGTCACCATTCCGCTTTTAATTCCTTCCTCTATTCTTTCTCCTAGTTTGACGATATCAGAGAACTTATGGTTTTCAATGACCATCAACCTCTCATAGTATTGTGGATCTTGAGCTCTAACGAAGAACTTATTCATCTATTCTTCTTCCAGCGCTGGCCTTACCTTTGCAGCTTCCGACCTCCATCGAGTAGCATACTCGCGGAATGTTTCTGTTGGCTTCTTCTTAAGATTCTGAATGTACAAGATGTTTGGCGCATTTTTTGTATTGGACCTGAACCTATCCATACAATCTGACGGCATGCTTACCCAGCTAACCCATTTCTTCAGTTTTTGGCTGATGTACCGGCACAGGGCATCTCCAGTGAGACTCCTCATGAACAAATTCATGTGGATTCTTTCGTCTTTACCAACCCCTATGAGCTTGTAACAATATTTTATCAAATGTACACCTATTCCGTCGATCATTTCAAACATAGGAGGTTTGTAACCTTCTAGTAGTTCTACGTCCGGCTGAATACACAAATCTTCATAATTCAAACCTTCGATGCCTTTGCCACCTTCAATACCCTGGACTTGACTAGTAAGTTTCTTGAGTTCTTCTGCCATGTTCTTAATGAGCAGGTCCTTCTCGACGGAATTAGGTATGTATAGGGTTTGTTGTGGACTGTGGGGTAAAGTTTCCATGTATATGGGGTTGCTTTGATGAACTCCAAGAATTTGGGCATAGTGGTGGTCGTTGGTTGAGTTTGGGGGATCGGGGGTAGGTTGTGGTGCGTTTTGAGAAGTGTGGTAGGTGGTGGTTTGTGGATACTAGGTTGGATGGTGATGATATTGTGGAGGGGTTGGTATTGGTGGAGGATTAGGATCTTGAGGACGTGTGGCATACAAATGAGGTGCGGGAGGATTTTGTTGGTATTGTGTGTTTTGGGGAGGTGCTGGGTTTTGGACAATTTGTTGATTAACATCGGGGACGTTCAGGGTAAGGGAAAGGTTTGCCAAGTTCCGGACCTGCTCAAGCTCCCCTTGTAGCTCCAGTATCTTTTGTTCCAACCGTAAAACCAAGTCATTCTGTGCCGGTGTACTCCGACCATCCGAAGTCTCGACATTCTCTGCATGCGTAGCATTGTCTTTTCGGATACCACTCGCATCATCCATTCTGGGTTTTCCCTTGCTTTTAGGATCACGTGGAGGAGGAGGCGGTGGAGGACCTCTAGATCTGGTGTGATATGTCGATGATGCCAGTATGCACGAACCAACCTTAGGGGATGGGATTAAACAAATAAAGAAAAGAAGAAAAAAAGGTAAACAAGTTAGTAAGGAGTATTAAAAAGATGTTGCAGTATTTAAACAAATATTGCGGAATAAATTCGTGTCTTAATTTGGGGACCTCATTATGCCCGAGGTTGGCCTAAGCGACATATAGATTTGGAGAAAATTGATGCCAATAACTGCCTCATCTCACTAATATGATAAATAAACCAAATCTCTACTAACACGACAATAATCATAACGAGTCACTAATGGCATTTGCCTTATTACAACAAAAGTCTAAAATGGTTCTAGAAAACAAGTAAAACATAATTCCTAATCTATTTGGTCCCAGAGGGACCTTCTCCATGCTTGACCTTCTTTTCTCCATCGATAAGATTCATCAAGTCGCGCATGTCCAACAGCAGATATGCCCTTGCTAGGAGCCTTCCTTCATTGCCATCCATGTTTTGACAACTTGCAACCCTTTTTCTCATCTTCCCTTCAAGCTCCAACAACCCCTTCTCTAAATATTCCAACCTCTCTGTTGACTTATTAGTGATTTCTCTCCACTCGTTGATTGCTTCCACATCCACTTTATGTTGTTCCAAATGCTTGACTTCAGACTCGAAAACCCTCATGCGCAGCATCGTGTATTTGACTTGTGCTTTAGCAGCGTCGACAACCCTATTCTTTAGATTAATCCCTGGCTTGACATCCCCCACGATATCATGTGCCAACCATGATGGATAGAAGTGCACATGGCCGGCATGATACCGATCGGCTCGATGGTATCTTTCTCCACAACGACCTTTTGATGCCACATATGCTGTGCCTTGAACTTGAATGGAATGGCGTTCCCTGGAAGTCTACCTTGTAGTGAAACATTTTGGAAATTGGTGGTATAACTTGCTTTCTCCCAGCTTGTCTCATAACCTTGATAGGAGAATAAGGATAGATCCCCCTCAATCCGATTAGCACTAGATGAGGAGTATATCTCGACTTGATGATGAATTCACTGTTAGGGAATCATTCGAACATCAAACGTACCTTGTCATCGGTCAGATTGCTGAAGAAATGTGCCCAGCTCACAGCGTTCTCCAGTTGCGCAACCTGTTTGGGATAAAAGTCATTCTCTTCGGATGGTGATAGGCTATGTTGTCATTCCATAGTCATCGCGGAAATCCTTGACGGTATTCTCCCCTCTGAAGGTGTTCCAACAACTATACTTGCAGCAACAGATTGCAACCCTTGAAATGCATATACCCCTTTTTTCAACGGCATAAAGCCTGATACATATCAGCCAGAAATATAGGGATGGTAGTGTAAGTTTGCCCCTCGATCCCCTCTATTAAAGCCTTAGTGACCACAACTAGGTGAGTGTGGATCCTTTCTCCTTGTATTGGAAATACCACCATCCCCAGAAAATAGACAATCAATACGAAAATTTGATGGTGAGTCCAACCCAAGAAAGTGATGGCAAACTCATCATGGTAAAGACGGTATGACTTGATGTGCCCATAGCGCTCATAAAGGAAATCAAATGGTATGTAAGACTTCATCAGACAGACTAAATCATTGTTTTTCCTAACAGCCATCTTTTTTAAGAAATATCGAGGAGTGCGGTTTTTCTGTACCAATAAACCAGGGCTATCCCATGGGAGCCCAGCAAAACCTCCTATTTCTTCTAAAAGGGGAGTCATTTCTATGTCACCAAAGCGAAAAACGGCTCTCTTCTCATCCCAGAACATGGCAGCAGCCTCAATTAATGCATTGTTTGGCTGAATGTCTAACAAAGAGGGTAAATTCTCGAGGACTCTTTTCACATGGTTTTTGTCACTTGGTGCGAGGTTTTCCCACCAATCCAGTAGCAAAGGTGGGGTATTTTGAACCATGCCGAACCTGGGGACTTCGTGCCTTATTTCTACAAAATAAATAAAGTTAGCCCCCCCTAGATTTGACTATTTACACGTTAATGATCAACATATTGGCATGTTATCTCAAAATAATGCACAGATTGTGATTGTGCCCATTGAGATTATGGAAATCCCGGCGGACTTTAGATAAGGCTTGTCCTAGCGAGTTATTATGCGGACAACGTTCTAACTCATACTAGGTTTGGACATGATGCATGCATAATTGATATTAGAGTGGGGGTTTCTAGAAGAGTCTAGACCGGTACCCTCAAGCGGATAACTTGAGAGGGAAAGGCACGGAACCGTCAACTGCACCGCTGATCGACTAGTTTTACCGGAAATAAGCCTTTCAAAGTTTAAAGGGTGATTTATGAAGAGCACGGACACTCATCAAGTGCCGCTATGGTATTAATTACGCACGAGTGGAATACGATGTAGAGCATGCTTTATGCAAAGATAAATAATACGTTGTCAAATATTTTTGCATGTTGAAAGCAGTAAATGCAGTATTGAATGAAACGTAAAGACAAAGAAAGAAAAACAAGGAAAATGTTAGTTCGCGCAATGTGGAATTTGTAATAAAATAGATAAGGGAGTGATGGTGGGGAGAGACATGATGTAGCAATTCATAAAAAAATGTCTAAAGGAAAGCACATGTTATGACCAAATGAAGCAGAAATTTACTTGTGAGTTCAAATAAAGGGAAAACGGGGAAAGGGTGTACAGGTAGCAAATAAAAGGGGAACGTCACTAGGATATTCATGTAACTGTAGAGATAATAAAGACACACTTATCAGAGAAGGCTAATTCATATAGACCAAGTTCATTTATGGTAAGAGCCTAAAAATCCCAGCAGAGTCGCCATGCTGTCGCGCCCTGTTTTTCTTGTGAAATCGGGTTTCGACATATGACAACTCTTTTAAGGAAGGGGGTGTTAAAAGAGAGAGTCGCCACCTAATGGGTTTGAGGTGCGTTAGGGCACCTATTTGTAGAAAACTCTGTTTAACCAATTTGCGTCACCAAAGATCGGGTAAGGGCTCAAAATTACCTCGAAGAGAAGGGGTTAGGCACTCTTCGAGGTCCATAACTGTGGGTCCCGGGCGAACTCGAATTATATGAATTAGTCTATGTGATCAAATAAACGATGAGAGAGCATAAAAATTTAAGAAGTTCATTAAAAACAGATTCTGAACCAAGGGCACAACTATTTTGATTTTTATCAGAAAAGAAAGAAATCGGGGGGGGGGGGGGGGGTACTTTA
>NC_031994.1:27376935-27559280 GCF_001879085.1 Nicotiana attenuata
GGGTTCCTAAGTTTTTTTAGTCTAAAGAATCTCCCCGTGCAACATAAATGATTACTTCGTAACTCCCTCAAGATGGGGTGTTACTCGTATTATTTAGCGGGCACAGACAATCATCTCTTGCTATCCGATTATTATCTTTAAGTTGTTACCTAAAGCGCACTAGTTGATTCTAAATCGTGCCTTATGCGTGCATTACCCGTCCCATGCCTATGGTCCAAGAGGCGTTTGGACCTCTATTTTGGGTGGTTTTAGACCTAACTTAGGTTGCTCAAAACGCGAAAACTAGGAGACATATAAAACAAATTGGACTTCACATAAAAGCAAATAAGGGCACAAGTTAGCCTCCACACTTTGACAACAAACGCACGCAGGCGTATATTCAAATTAGGAGTTTTCAGAATTCAGAATTGAGACGGCCTAAAGCCATTAAGCCCTATAGACATGATTACTAAGTGATTTTGGATTCCAGCATTATAAAGATAACGCTATAATTTTGACGTATTAGAACGTTATAGGTCTTGTAAGCGTGATATCTAGTCGTTGTGTTGTTATACAATAAACTTGTTTGAAGACATAAGACTAGCAGCACTAATAGAACACTCTATAGGCAGGATTTCTAGAAATTGAATATTATACTTAATTTTATAACATTTTTATCCTTATAGGCATGCTTTCTAGGCGGGTGACAGTATACTGAGAATAACAGAAATGGCATCTAATCTGATTATGTTCCTATAAGCATGATATCTACGCGACATTGTAAAGAGCAGGAATTTGTGAATCAATATGATCCAATAGGCATGGTGTCTATGTGAACATGGTAAATAGCAGGAATTTGTGAATCAATGTAATCTTATAGGCATGATTTCTAACAAACATATGGAAGCAGAACATGTTAAACGAATTGAACACTTATAGGCAGGTTATCTATCAAACATGTTAAGGTAGAATATATTAAACGAGTTAAACACCTATAGGCAGGTTATCTAGCACGCACAATAGAAGATCATGTTCGAGCAAATTAAACACCTATAGGCAGGATTTCTACCCGTTTCATGCAATATTAAACTAAGCCAATTTCCAAATTTTACTAACACCCCAATTGTTATTACATCATTATTACAGGCCCAATGAATAAATTACAAAGTTATAAAAATAACTACAGTGGGCCTTAGACAGGCCAAAAGTATACCGGGCCAGGTCGGGCCTTCAATTTCAAAGTCACATAGTTCACAACAGCCGAAAAGACAATCTTCATAGCCAAAACCCAGTAGCCATCAAAGATTCAGAAAAGCAGCCATATACACAAGCCCATTGACTTATTTAATAAGTAAAAAATAGGGCTGAATTAAGCAATTAGGACAAGATGGCAAGGAACCTTAGACCCTAGAGTGTCAGAGTTCTCAAAGGCTTCAAGAACCCAGGGTAGTGCTCACACTAGGGAGGTTAATAGAAGAGATTTATGGATAGTGCAGGTTTTGTCACGACCCCAACCCCGATCGTGATGGCGCCCAACACACTGCTAGGCAAGCCCGACCAATTTAATAACCTTAACCATTTTTATCCAGTTCAAGAATTAATTAACACAGATGAGTTACTAAGTCATAATTTTGAAATTCTAAAATGGAGTTAAAACATGCAGAAATCCCAAATATCAATACTACTACACAGTCCGAAGAATCCGGTGTCACGAGTCTGAGCCTCTAATACATGAGTATCAACCTACTACATATCGTTCTAAAGAAATGCGGAAATAAAGCAATAAGATAGAAGGGAAGATCAGGACTCCGGACGTCATGCAGCTACCTTGATACTCCCGGATATGCTACTCGGCAGAGAAGTCCTCACTCAGCCTCAGATGTAACTGGATCTGCACGCAAGGTGCAGAGAGTAATGTGAGTACTCCGACCCAGTGAGTAATAAACATAAATAAAGGCTGAGAATAAGAAATCCGTAATCGGCACAAAGTAATTCTATAAATACAGTAATTTACCAAGTAGTATAAAGTGAGTAAACCAATAAAACAATTATGGAAATACTACAACGGTTAAGTAAGTAAACGACAGTCAAATATGAAATGCAACACATAGTCCGGTACTCTCTAGTAAACGCTGCAGCGTGCAGCCCGCTCCATTTATTTTTCGTCGATGACGCTCACTGGGGGTGTGCAGACTCCGGGAAGGGCCCCTTACGGCCCAAGCGCAATAATAAGCCATCTCGTGGCATCAACTAGGCCCTCGGCCTCATATCAAGATCAATACAATACCGCTGCGGCGCGCAGCCTAATCCCATACTCAGTCCAGAATCACATAAGCCCCTCGGCACAGTAGTATAGAAATATTCAGCCCAAACTTCATTAAATATATTAATTAAGTTTCAAGTTTTAGAAAAAGTGGCTGAGTTTGCAAAAAAAAAAATAGTATTAAATACTAGGACTGAGTTCAATACTATGTAAAAATGGTAAGAAACTAGTAATGACGATCCCTGAAGGATTCAATCAGTTGGCACGAAGCCCAAGTATAGCAATCAACTCAACTTATAATGATAACAAGTGAAATTCAGTCAAATACATAGTAAATTTATCTACCGGGACGGATCAAGTCACAATCCCCAACGGTGCTCTACCCCACGCTCGCTATCCGGCGTGCAAGTCACCTTAGTATAGCACTACGATGTGCAAATCCGGGGTTTCAAACCCTCAGGACATCTTTTGCATCTATTACTCACCTCAAGCCAGCCAAAATCCTAGCTCGCTATGCCCTTGCCTCTCAAATCGACCTCCTCGCGCGTCGAATCTGACCAAAACATCAACGAATACGTCACAGTATGCCAATGGAACAATACCCAATCGAAAATAATCGAAAAATAGCAAAAATCTCGAAATTAGCAAAACCCGAGCCCCGGGCCCACTTCTCGAAAATCAGAAAATTTTACACCAGCGGGTTCCTTATCTCGCCATGAGTCCATAAATACAAAAAACTCCCAAATCCGAGCTCAAATGGGCCATCAAAACCAAATTTGAAATATCAAATTTCAAGCCCTAGTTCTTCCCCTTTTTGCTAAGTTTTCATGAATTTCTAGGTTGATTCTACAGTTAAATCATGTTTTTAGTTCATAGAACTCACCTCCAACCAATCCCAGTCGAAACCCTCTTCAATTCCCGTCCAAAAGCTCTCAAGGATGCTCAACAATGGTGAAAATAAGACTTAGTTCGCGGATGAAATGTTAATAAAAAACCCTTCTGCCCCGCTGGTATTTACTCTATGCGAACGCAAGGGCTCTCTCACGTTCGCGTTGAACAAAGCTTGCATGTGACCAAAATACCCTTAGCGCGCGAGGGCTCCACCTGCGAATGCGAACCTTCAGCTGCTCCAACTACGCGAACGCGTGATTCATGTCGCTAACGCAAAGAACAAATAATGCAGGTCCTCAATTCCTCTTGCGCGAACGCGAGACACTGTCCGCGACCGCGATGCACCAGAACTCGAACCAATGCGAACGCGAGACCCATCTGCGAACGCAAAGAATAAAAACTCAGGGCCCAAATCCTTCTGCGCGAATGCGATGGCCCACTCGCGTTCGCGAAGACCAATGTCCTGCTGCACTGACTGCTGCATTTTCTGCACCAATTTTCCAAGTTCAAACCTCCCGTTGGCCATCCGAAATCACCCCGAGGCCCCCGGGACCTCAACCAAAAGCACCAACATATCCTAAAACATCATTCAAACTTGTTCAGATCATAAAAACACCTCAAACAACACCAAAACCATCATTTCTCATCGAATTCAAGCCTAAGTTCTTCAAAAACTTCCGAAATACACATTCGATCAAAAACCCAACAAAATCACCTCCGAATGACCTGAAATTTTGCACACACATCCCAAATCACATAACAAAGCTAAACAACTCTCGGAATTCCATTCCGACCCTCGGATCAAAATCTCACCTACCAACTGGAATTCGCCAAAATACTAACTTTGCCAATTCAAGCCTAATTCCACACTGGACCTCCAAAATCACTTCCGATCACACTCCTAAGTCAGAAATCATCCCCCGAAGCTAACCGAACCATCGGAAATCATATCCGAGCCCTCTAATGCATAAGTCAACATCCGGTTGACTTTTCCAAAACAAACCTTCCTTAAGGAGACTAAGTGTCTCATTTCCTTCTAAAACCAATCCAAATCAACTCGTTCACACAAGACTCTTATAATGAATCATAAAGAAGCAGAAAATGGGGAAAACGGGGCGATAACTCACGTGACGACGGGTTGGGTCGTCACATCCTCCCCAACTTAATCAAACACTCGTCCTCGAGCGAGTCAAGAAATATACCTGAAGCCTCAAATAGGTGAGGGTATTTGCTCCGCATCTCCCGCTCGGTCTCCCAGGTAGCCTCCTCCACGGGCCAACCTCTCCACTGCACCTTCACCGAAGCAACATCCTTTGACCTTAACTTCCGAACCTAACGATCCAAAATGGCTGCTGGCTCTACATCATAAGTCAAATCACCCTCCAACTGAACTGTACTGAAATCCAAGACATGGGACGGGTCTCCAATATACTTTCGGAGCATAGAAACATGAAAAACTAGATGCACGCTCGACAAGCTGGGTGGAAAAGCAAGCTCATAGGCCACCTCCCCAATTCTCCTAAGTACCTCAAAAGGCCCAATGAATTGCGGACTCAATTTCCCTTTCTTTCCGAATCTCATAACACCCTTTGTGGTTGAAACCTTCAGCAAGACCTTCTCACCAATCATATAAGATACATCTCGGACTTTCCTGTCCGCATAACTCTTCTGCCTCGACTGCGCTGTACGGAGTCTCTCCTGAATCACCTTCACCTTCTCGAATGCATCCTGAACCAAATCTATCCCCAACAATCTAGCCTCGCCGGGCTCGAACCAACCAACTGGAGATCTACACCGTCTCCCATACAAGGCCTCATACAGTGCCATCTGAATGCTGCACTGATAGCTGTTGTTGTAGGCAAACTCTGCAAGCGGTAGAAACCGATCCCATAACCTTCCAAAATCAATAACACAGGCACGTAGCATATCCTCTAATATCTGAATGGTGCGCTCTGATTGCCCGTCCGTCTGAGGGTGAAAGGTTGTGCTCAACTGCACCTGAGTACCCAACTCTCGCTGAACCGTCTGCCAAAACTGAGAGGTGAACTGAGTGCCCCGATCTGATATGATGGAAACTGGGACACCATGCAATCAAACAATCTCCCGAATGTAAATCTCTGCCAGCCGCTCTGAAGAATAAGTACTACAAACCGAAATGAAGTGCGCGGACTTGGTCGGCCTGTCTACAATCACCCAGATAGCATCAAATTTCTTCAAAGTCCGAGGGAGTCCGGTAACGAAATCCATAGTGATCCTCTCCTACTTCCACTCAGGAATAACCATCTGCTGGTGCAAGCCACCCGGTCTCTGATGTTCATATTTCACCTGCTGACAATTAAGACACCGGGCTACATACTCCACAATATCTCTCTTCATCCTCCGCCACCAATAGTGCTGTCTATGATCCTGATACATCTTCGCAGCACCCGGATGAATGGAATACCGCGAGCTATGGGCGTCCTCCAATATCAACTCCCAAAGCCCATCAACATTGGGCACGCAAATCCGGACTTGCATCCTCAACACACCATCATCACCAATGGTCACGTCCCTAGCATCATCATGCTGAACTTTGTCCTTAAGGACTAGCAAATGCGGATCATCATACTGACACTCCCTGATGCGGTCATACAAAGAAGACCGAGAAACCACACAAGCCAACACCCGGTTGGGCTCTGAAATATCTAGTCTCACAAATCGGTTGGCCAAGGCCTGAACAACAACTGCAAATGGCCTCTCCTCAACTGGAATGTATGCTAAACTCCCCATACTTACCGACTTCCGGCTTAAAGCATTAGCCACTACGTTGGCCTTCCCCGGGTGATACAGAATAGTAATGTCATAATCCTTAAGTAACTCTAACCATCTACGCTGCCTCAAATTAAGATCCTTTTGCTTGAACAAATGCTGAAGACTGCGATGATCAGTGAATACCTCACAGGATACGCCATACAAGTAATGCCTCCAAATCTTCAGTGCATGAACTATAGCAGCTAGCTCCAAATCATGAACGGGGTAGTTCTGCTCATGGGGCTTTAATTGACGAGAAGCATAAGCAATAATTCTACTTTCCTGCATCAAAACACAACCAATCCCCACTCGCGAAGCATCGCAATATACCGTATAAGAACCTGAAGCTGATGGCAAAACCAATACTGGAGTTGTGGTCAAAGTTGTCTTGAGCTTCTGAAAGCTCTCCTCACACTCGTCCGACCATACAAATGAAATACCCTTCTGAGTCAACTTGGTCAAGGGCGATGCAATAGAGGAAAAACCCTGAATAAACCGGCGATAATAGCCTGCCAACCCAAGGAAACTACGAATCTCTATGGCTGAGGATAGTCTAGGCCAACTCTGCACCGCCTCTATCTTCTTCGGGTCAACCTGAATACCCTCGCTGGACACCACGTGTCCCAAGAAAGCCACTGAACCGATCCAGAACTCACACTTGGAGAACTTTGCATAAAGCCTCTCCTCCCTCAATCTCTGCAATATAACTCGCAAATGCTGCGCGTGCTCCTCCTAACTATGCGACTATACCAGAATATCATCAATGAACACTATGACAAATGAATCCAGACAAGGCCGAAATACACTGTTCATCAGATGCATGAATGCTGCTGGGGCATTGGTCAGCCCGAAAGACATGACAAGAAACTCATAGTGACCATATCTAGTCTTGAAAGCAATCTTATGAATATCTGAATCCCTGATCTTCAACTGGTGATAACCCGAACGGAGATCAATCTTGGAAAACACCCTCGCTCCCTGAAGCTGGTCAAACAAATCATCTATACGAGGCAGGGGATACTTGTTCTTCACTGTTACTTTGTTCAATTGCCTATAATCGATACACATTCTCATTGTGCCATCCTTCTTCTTCACAAACAGAACTGGTGCACCCCAAGGTGACACACTAGACCGAATGAACCCCTTATCCAGGAGCTCCTGAAGCTGCTCCTTCAATTCTTTCAACTCCGCTGGTGCCATACGATATGGTGGAATAGAAATGGGCTGAGTGCCCGACACCAGGTCAATACCGAAATCAATATCCCTGTCCGGCACATGCCCGGCAGGTCTACGGGAAACACATCGGGAAAATCCCTCACAACTGGGACAGAATCAATGCTAGGAGTCTCAGCTCCCACATCTCTCACAAACGCCAAATAGGAAAGACAACCCTTCCCAACCATACGCTGGGCCTTCAAGAAAGAAATAACTCTACTAGGGATATAATCAGTCACACCATGCCACTCGATCCGTGGTACACCCGGCATAGCCAAAGTGACTGTCTTAGCATGACAGTCCAGGATAGCATGACACGGAGATAACCAGTCCATGCCCAGGATAACATCGAAGTCTACCATGCTCAATAGCAATAAATCAACTCGGGTCTCCAGACCCCCAATAGTCACCAAACATGACCGGAATACGTGGTCTATAACAATAGTGTCGCCCACCGGAGTAGATACATGAACAGGTAAGGCAAGACACCCTCGGGATATACCCAAATGATGAGCAAAATATGAAGACACATATGAATAGGTAGAACCGGGATCAAATAATACTGAGGCATCTCTGTGACAGACTGAAATAATACCTATAATGACCGCGTCTAAAGCAATGGCATCTGTCCTACCCGGCATAGCGTAGAAACGAGCCTGGACACTGCCTGATCGATCTCCACCTCTGGGACGACCCCTGGCTGCCTGATCTCCACCCTTAGCTAACTGGGCGAGTGATGAAGTAACTGGAGCAGAAGTCGAGGGCTGGCCCCTCTGCTGATGCTGTCTGCCACGAAGGCGAGGGCACTGCCTCCTCAAGTGACCAAACTCTCCGCACTCATAATAGCTGCCCGGTACTGGAGATGGGGACTGAAGGGAACCCCTCGCACCGGAGTGACTAGCAGATGCACTCGACGCAGAAGAACCCTGAACTGCTGGGGCATGAGATGAACTCTGAGCTGGGAGGGCGCTGAGTGAAGACTGACCCTGCTGGGGCCCATGATGACCACGGCCTGAAGATCCCCCACAATACTCTGGACGGGCCGACTGAGCAGGCCTGAAAGAACGACATCTACCCTGCTGGAACTGGCCCCTCGAAGGAGCACCACTGTAACTGCCCGATCCACGAGGCCTCTTAGCCTCCATCTCCTCTCGTTCTCTACGGCGAACTGACTTGATCTCACGAGCGATATCCACCACCTCCTCAAACGTAGCACCCAGTACTCTCTCTCTAGTCATCAGAATACGGAGATGGTAGTTAAGGCCATCCACAAATCTCCTAATCCTCTCACGATCTGACGGAACCATCCAAATAACATGACGAGCTAACTGTGAAAATCTCATCTCGTACTGAGTCACTGTCATATCCCCCTGTGTCAACCACTCAAACTGCCTACGCAGCTCCTCTCTGCGGGACTGAGGTACATATTTCTCCAGGAAAAGAGCTGAGAACTGCTGCCAAGTCAGAGGTGCTGCACCGGCAGGCCTACGCCTCTCAAAGTCCTCCCACCAAGTAAGAGCAGCCCCCGTGAACTGAAACGCAGTAAATGCCACACCACTCGACTCAAGGATCCCTACCGTACGGAGCATACGCTGACATCTGTCAAGAAAACCCTAGGCATCCTTCCCCTTAGCACCACTGAATGTCGGAGGCTGGAGCCTCCCAAACCTCTCGAGACGATGCTGCTCATCGTCTGGCATAGCTGGAACCACGAAGCCCTGAACTGGTGCAACCTACTGAGCTGGAGGTGCCTCTAGTGTCTGTAGTCCCTGCACTCCCTGCTCAGGTGTGCGAGAGACACGGGGGTCTGATTGCCCACCCCGGCCTGTGAAGTAGTTGCTGCTGCTGTGGTGGCTGAAACTGCTTGAGCCAGGCCAGTGCAAACTGATAATATCTGTGCCAAGGTCTCCTGAAGACCCGGAATCCCGATAGGCACAGCTGGTGTCTGAACAGGTGCTGCTGGAGTATCCACAGCTAGAGCCTGATCCTAAGCTGGGGCAATTGGTGGATCAGCAGGTGCTGCCCCGGCTGCTCTGCCTCTGCCACGACCACTACCGCGTCCACGGCCTCTGGCGGCCTCAGTAGGTGGCACTGGTGGTCGTCCGTCACGTCCGGTAGCTCGTGTCCTCACCATCTGTGAGAGAATAGAATAATAGAAGTTTAGTTCTCAGTTCAACAAAGCCGCACGACAAGAGTTTCAAGAATGTGAAGTTTTCCTAAAGGTTCGGCAGCCTCCCGAGGATAAGTACAGACGTCTCCGTACCGATCCACGAGACTCTACCAACCGGCTCATGACTCGCGAGACCAAGTAACCTAGGCTCTGATACCAACTTGTCACGACCCCAACCCCGGTCGTGATGGCGCCCAACACACTGCTAGGCAAGCCCGACCAAAAAAATAACCTTAACCATTTTATCCAGCTTATGAATTAATTAACACAGATAAATTACTAAGTCATACTACTAAAATTCTGAAATTTAGTTAAAACATGCGGAATCCCAAATATAAAACAGCTACACAGCCCGAAGAATCCGGTATCACGAGTCTGAGCCTCTAATACATGAGAATCAACCTACTACATATCGTTCTCTAGACATGCGAAAATAAAATAAATAAGATAGAAGGAAGATCAGGACTGCAAACGTCAAATGCAGCTATCTTGAAACTCCCAAATATGATGCTAGGCAGAGAAGTCCTCACTCAGCCTCAATAGTACCTGGATCTGCACGCAAGGTACAGGGAGTAATGTGAGTACTCCGACCCAGTGAGTAATAAACATAAATAAAGGCTGAGAATAAGAAATCCTGAATAGGCACAAAGTAATTCTATAAATACAGCAACCTGAACCCAGTAGCATAAAATCAGTAAATCAGTGAAAACATTTATGGAAATACCAGAACAGATAAATAAGTAAATGGCAATCAATATGCAATACAACACATAGACCGGTACTCTCCAGTACTAGCTGCGGCGTGCAGCCCGCTCCATTTATTTATCGTTGACGACGCTCACTGGGGGTGTGCAGACTCCGGGAAGGGCCCTTTACGGCCCAAGCGCAATAATAAGCCATCTCGTGGCATCAACTAGGCCCTCGGCCTCATATCAATTTCAATATCATACCGTTGCGGCGTGCAGCCCGATCCCATACTCAGTCCAAATCACATAAGCCTCTCGGGCACAATCATATAGAAATATTCAGCCCAAACTTTATTAAAAATATTAATTAAGAATCAAGTTTATGAAAAAGTGGCTGAGTTTGCAAAACAGTATTAAATACTAGGACTGAGTTCAATGATATGTAAAAATGGTAAGAAACCGATAATAATAATCCCTGAAGGATTCAATCAATTGGCACGAAGCCCAAACATAGAAATTAGCTCAATTAAAATGATAATAAGTGAATTTCAGTCAAATACGCAGTATATTCATCTACCGGGACGGACCAAGCCACAATCCCCAATGGTGCTCTACCCCACGCTCGCTACCCGGCGTGCAAGTCACCTCAATATAGCACTACGATGTGCAAACATGGGGTTTCAAACCCTCAGAATAGCATTTACATCTATTACTCACCTCAAGCCGGCCAAAATCCTAGCTCGCTATGCCCTTGCCTCCCGAATCGACCTCCTCGTGCGTCGAATCTGATCAAAACCACAACGAATACGTCACAATATGCCAATGGAACAATACCCAAGCGAAAACAATCGAAAAATAGCTGAAATCTCGAAATTAGCAAAACCCGAACCTCGGGCCCACTTCTCGAAAATCAGAAAATTTAACATCTACGGATTGCTTATCTCGCCACGAGTCTATACATATAAAGATTACCAAAATCGGAGTCCAAATGACCCCTCAAATTCCCATTCTTAACTCTCTTAAGTTGAAGCCCTAACCTCCATTCTAACTCCTTAATTCCTTAGTTTTTCAGTCTAAATCTACAATAAAAACGTGTTTTTAGTTCATAGGACTTACCTCCAATCAATCCCCGTCGAAACCCTCTTCAATTCCCGTCCAAAAGCTCTCAAGGTGTTCAAGAATGGAGGAAAATGTGACTTAGTTCGCGGATGAAATATTAATAAAACCCTTCCGTCAGCCCAGTTTTTCTTATACGCGATCGCAGCCCAAGGCTTGCGATCGCAATGCACAAAAATTTCCTCCTCCAGATTAACTCTATGCGATCATGTAAAAACCCTTGCGATCGCGATGCACAGTTCCCTTAAGCTATGCGAACGCGGGCCCCCAGCCGCGATCACGTAGAACAAAATAGCTGACCTTCAATTCCTTCTATGCGATAGCATAGGAACCAATGCGATCGCGATGCATTACATGATAGACCTCTGCGATCGCAACCACTGGAACGCGATCGCATTGAACAAAACTCCTAACCCTCCAACTGCTTCTATGCGATCGCGACATCACCTCCGCGATCGCAGTGAACAAAACTCTGCAACGAAAATAGCTGGGAAAAACCTGCAACTTTCAAATGCTCAATTGGTCTGATTGGCCATCCGAAATCACCCCGAGGCCCCTGGGACCTCAACCAAAAGCAGCAACGCATCCTAAAACATCATTCAAACTTGCTCCAATCATCAAAACACCTCAAACAACACAAAAACCACCATTTCTCATCGAATTCAAGCCTAAGTTCTTTAAAAACTTCCGAAATACGCATTCGATCAAAAACCCAACCGAAACACCTCCGAATGACCTAAAATTTTGCACACACATCCCAAATCACCTAATGAAGCTACAGCAACTCTCGGAATTCCATTCCGACCCTCGGATCAAAATCTCACCTATCAACCGGAATTCGCCAAAATACTAGCTTCGCCAATTCAAGCCTAATTCTACACCGGACCTCCAAAATCACTTCCGATCACACTCCTAAGTCACAAATCATCCCCCGAAGCTAACCGAATCATCGGAATCCAAATCCGAGCCTCCTAACACATAAGTCAACATCCGGTTGACTTTTCCAAAACAAGCCTTCCTTAAAGAGACTAAGTGTCTCATTTCCTTCTAAAGCCAATCCAAATCAACTCGTTCACACCCAACACTGATAATGAAGCATAAAGAAATAGAAAATGGGGAAAACGGGGCGGTAACTCACGTGATGACGGGTTGGGTCATCACAGCTAATTATATCGTTGTGATTCTTAGTAATATCAATCGTTTATATAATAGCCGTTTATATTAATTTCATACATATCGGTCTATAGCAACCATATAAGTCCACTGACTAATATGGTTGAAGTCATATAACCTATGGTAATTATATTGTTGTGATTAGTAATATCGACCGTTTATATAATAGCCGTTTATATTAATTTCATACATATCGGCCTATAGCAACCATATAAGTCCATTTACTAATATGGTTGTAGTCATATAACCTATGCTAATTATATCTTTGTGATTCTTAGTAATATCGACCGTTTATATAATAGCCGTTTATATTAATTTCATACATATCGGCCTATAGCAACCATATAAGTCCATTGACTAATATGGTTGTAGTCATATAACCTATGCTAATTATATCGTTATGATTCTTTGTAATATCGACCGTTTATATAATAGCCGTTTATATAATTTAATTCATTATGGTCATATGTATCGGCCTATAGCATCCATATAAGTCCATTGACTAATATGGTTGAAGTCATATAACCTAGGGTAATTATATTGTTGTGATTCTTAGTAATATCGACCGTTTATATAATAGCCGTTCATATTAATTTCATACATATCGGCCTATAGCAACCATATAAGTCCATTCACTAATATGGTTGTAGTCATATAATCTATGCTAATTATATCGTTGTGATTCTTAGTAATATTGACCGTTTATATAATAGGCGTTTATATTAATTTCATACATATCGGCCTATAACAACCATATAAGTCCATTCACTAGTATGGCCTTATTTATTTAATAGTAAATATATAATTCGACATGTTTTTATTGGTTAATCTTAATTATAATAATCTTCACCAAAAATCTTAATTATAATATATGGAAAATCATGATTAAATTTTAGAACTAAAATGTATTCTAACTTCTTTATTAGGAGGGAAAACAAGATGATATTTTTGGACTAAAATGTCAAATACAATTTGCGGAGGGAAACAAAGGGAAAAGTAAAAATATGATTGGAGGGAAATAGAAAGTTTTGAATCTTTATATATCTCTTAAGCACAAGAACAACATTTCCAACTCTTTAAACAAAATAGATACTCTAAACATGAATGCTAACGGATGGATTGAAGATGAATTCTATCCATGGTTTCGGATGGACGTGCCCAGATCGTCATCAAGCGTGATTATCTGGTATTTTTTTAATATTTTCATGATTTGATAACTGTTGATTATCCCAACTAGCAATGAACCCTGAACCCTATCTTTACATTATGTTCTTGCAGTTTCTTCCAAAGAGTATCTGTGGCTATCTTCCTCCTATTTCGGTTAAAACAATGCTTCGATATAATGGGAAGGAGTGGGCTGTGACTCTCACAAGTGGTGTTCGGAGAAGACTCGTTAATGGGTTAAAACAATTTGTTGTCGACAATAATCTGAAGAAAGGGAGTGTTCTTCTCTTTGAACTAGTTCAGGCTACATCAGGGGTTGTGATCTTCTCTGTTGAAGTGCTAGGATAAACTAATGCTTAGCTTGATAATTTGTTCTCTTTAGTTATATGTACTGACTTCAAATTGATCAAATTAATGGATTAATATGATTGTTCCTTATAATATTATTTGTATTTTTTCCATTTATTATTGTTATATTTATTTATTTTAAGAAGACTATTGGTTTTAAAAATGGCTAATTAAAATTGAGAAATTATTTAACAATATATTTAGTGCAGAAATCCCTCTATTCTTTTCTATCATTTTACAACCAAGAACAAGACTAGGAAGATTTTTTTTTAAAAAAAACAACAACAACAACAACTACCGAGTAAAATCCCACAAAGTGGGGTCTGAGGAGGGTAATGTGTACGCAGACCTTACGCCTACCCCGATAGGGCAGAGAGGCTGTTTCCGATAGACCCTCGGCTCAGAAAAAAGAAAAAGAGAAGGAGACAATTCATTAGTAACTCCAGTAGAAACCATAATAGTAACAGAAGCATAACAAACAAAAGATAAATGACATGCAATAACAGTAACCAGTAACTAAGGCCCGGGGCTAAGATAAACAGCAAGAATAATGTGGAAACATAAACTGCAAGCTATCTAAGATTAACCCTAATCCAACCCCGCCTCACCCCCGGTATGAAGTACGCACAGCCCTACTACCCCCTACCCTACAACCCTATTGCTTGACCTCCAAACCTTCCTATCAAGGGCCATATCCTCAGAAATCTGCAGACGTGCCATGTCCTGCCTGATCACCTCTCCCCAGTACTTCTTAGGCCTCCCTCTACCTCTTCTCGTACCCACCACGGCCAACCGCTCACACCTCCTCACCGGAGCATCAAGGCTTCTCCTCCGCACATGCCTGAACCATCTGAGCCTCGCCTCCCGCATCTTGACATCCACAGGTGCCACGCCCACCTTCTTCCGAATATCCTCATTTCTAATCTTGTCTATCCTAGTGTGCCCGCACATCCACCTCAACATCCTCATCTCTGCTACCTTCATCCTCTGGATATGGGAGTTCTTAACCGGCCAACACTCTGCCCCATACAACATGGCCGGTCTAACCACAGCTCTATAAAACTTACCTTTGAGTAACGGTGGTACTTTCTTGTCACACAAGACTCCCGATGCAAGCCTCCATTTCATCCAGCCCGCCCCTATACGGTGAGTGACGTCCTCGTCGATCTCTCCGTCCCCCTGGATCATCGACCCAAGATACTTGAAGCTATCTCTCTTGGGGATGACCCGTGATCCAAGCCTCACGTCCCTGCCTACTTCCCTCGACTCAGCGCTAAACTTGCACTCCAGGTACTCTGTCTTAGACCTGCTCAATTTTAAACCCTTAGACTCGAGGGTCTGTCTCCAAACCTCCAATCTCTCGTTAACACCGACCCTCGTCTCATCAATTAGAACTATGTCATCAGCAAATAACATACACCATGGCACGTCCCCTTGAATGTGGTGTGTCAATGCATCCATCACCAAGGCAAATAAGAACGGGCTAAGCGCAGAGCCTTGGTGTAATCCCATAACAACCGGGAAATGCTCCGAGTCGCCTCCCACAGTCCTAACCTTAGTCTTAGCTCCATCATACATGTCCTTGATTGCTCTTATGTAGGCTACCGGCACGCCCTTTGCCTCAAAACATCTCCAGAGCACCTCCCTGGGGACCTTGTCATACGCTTTCTCCAAGTCAATAAACACCATGTGCAGATCCTTCTTCCTATCCCTGTACTGCTCCACCAACCTCCTAATAAGGTGTATAGCTTCCGTAGTGGAGCGACCCGGTGTGAACCCAAACTGATTGTCGGATATAGACGTCGTCTTCCTCACCCTCACCTCCACCACTCTCTCCCAGACCTTCATGGTATGGCTAAGTAACTTGATACCCCTATAGTTGTTACAACACTGGATATCACCTTTGTTCTTGTACAACGGTACCACTGTACTTGACCTCCACTCCTCCGGCATCCTCTTCGTCCTAAAAATTACATTGAACAACCCAGTCAACCACTCCAATCCTGCTCTACCCACACACTTCCAAAACTCAACCGGGATTTCATCTGGCCCGGTCGCTCTACCACTACTCATCTTGCGCAAAGCCCCCATGACCTCCTCTACCTTAATGCGCCTGCAATACCTAAAATCTCGGAGACTCTCCGAATGCCCCAAGTCCCCTAGCGCTATATCCCGGTCCCCCTCCTCGTTCAGAAGACCATAGAAGTACGTCTGCCATCTCTGCTTAATCTGGGACTCTCCCATCAATACTCTACCATCCTCGTCTTTGATGCACCTTACTTGGTCCAGATCCCGGGCCTTCCTCTCCCTCGCTTTAGCCAGCCGAAACAACTTCCTGTCCCCGCCTTTCTCCCCTAATTCCTCGTATAGGCGGCCAAACGCTGCATTCTTAGCCTCCGTGACCGCCAACTTTGCCTCCTTCCTTGCCACCTTGTACCTCTCTCTATTCGCTCTCCTTTCCTCCTCGCTTGTGCTCCCTGCCCACTTCGCGTACGCTACCTTGTTCGCCTCCACTTTACCTTGGACTACGTCATTCCACCACCAGTCGCCTTGGTGCCTGCCGGAAAAACCCTTCGATATCCCTAGCACCTCTCTTGCCGCCTTCCTTTATTAATTTGCTCATAGAGAAGTGGAAAAATCAAAAATTGTATTTACCAATACAAAATTTTGGAGGCCGATCCTTTATTAATTAGAATTCAACCACCAAGCTGAAGGTTAAGACTATGAGATAAAACCTATGAAGTGCATTGCCACTATATGGCAGAAGTTTAAAAAAATTTTAAAAAAATCCAAAATCTGTGAAGTGCACTGCCACTATATGGCAGAAGATAAAAAAGATTCCAAAATCTGTATAAGCGGATGGATAAAGACAAGCTTCGATAATTAATTGTAGTCATGGAGGAGAGTAATGGTTGCATGGAGGAGTGTAATGGTGCATAGAGGAGTGAAATTGACTACTGAAAAGTGTAATGGTTGCATGATGGAGTGGAAGGGGCTACTGGGAAGTGTAATAGATGCATGGAGGAGTAGAAGGGGCTGCTAGGATGTGTAATATCTGCATGGAGGAACGGATATATGACTACTGGGAAGTGCAAAGGTTGCATAGGGTCTCTACAAAGAGACTTTAAGTCCTACTGGAAAGTGGACCAGCTTATAAGCTTAGCCAAACACCCTCTTAGCCACCAAGCTTTTTCACCGCTAAAGCCTAAAATATAACTAATTTTAGACAAATAATGATTTTCACTAATTGCCTACAATATTAGAGATGAAACTAGTTTGTCACCAATAACATTAGATATTGTGACTAATGTTACTAAATAATTAGCGACAATCCATTTTTTTGGTGGAAAACCTGAGTAAAAAAAAAACTATCGCTACGAATTTTTTTTTTCTTCACTAAATATATGTGCGTGTTCATTTAAGTACAACTCTAATTTTTGTTCAAAAAAACAATAATTAGTGATGAACTTTTTAGGTACCTAATGATTTCATAGGTAAAATAGAGATGATACACTGATCGTCACTAATTTGTTTATGCTATTAGTGACAAAAACTGAGGTTGCAAAAAAATATAAAACTTTTAGTGGCGAAACTATTTCGTAGCGAAAATATAACTAATTTTAAGATGAACAATTATTTGTCACCAATTGTCTACAACATTAGTGACGAAACTAATTTTTCACCAATAATATTAATTTTGTGGCTAATATTAATCAATATTTGGCGCCAATTCATTTTTTTGTGGGAAACTTTAGTAGACAAAAATGTTGCTACGAAATTTATGTTTTGTCACTAAAAGTATGTGCCTCATGTATTTAAGTACGAAATATAATTTTTGTCACAGAAAATCGATAATTAGTGACAAATTTTCTATTGTAGCTAATATTTTCGTGGTTAAAAATCACATTTGTTGTAGTGGCTTCTTTGTTGAAGCACTCTATATTTAAGTGTTAGGGTTAGAAAGTAATACAATATTATTTTAGTGATACAGTAATATAGAAACTATAATACAGTAGTTTAATCGTATTATTTTAGTATACTATGCGTATTTTTTAGTTTATTTCGTTTAATTGGTATTGTATATGTATATGAGTATAAATTGCTTTATGAAAAATAGTGTAGCATGCATGTGTAAATGTGGAAGAAGCATAGAGAAGGTAAGACAATTAAACTAATGAGAGAGAATTGGAGGGAAAAAATTAAATTAAAAAACAAATCTGCTAAAGGGTATATCTGGAAAACGAAAATGCTTAAATATCCATTATGCCCTCAAAAGCCGTGCGAAGTTACCATTATACCCCCATTCTGGACATTTGGGCCTTTCTTAAATTGTCCAAATATATTTTCCGTTACTTTTAATCCCTTTTTTAAATGTTGTACTCCTTAATTAAGACGCTACTAATCTAAAGCAATAAGGTATCTAAAACTTCAAATATTATAAAATAAATTCAAATTGTCAAAAACACTAATATTTGAGGCTGGGAAAAAAAAAATCAACCGATGAAACATATATAAAAATTTCATACGATGTGCGTTTGGTCATGTGTGCAACTATAGTACTATTTTCTGGATAAATTCACGTGCAACTAAATAATTTATGGATACGTACCCACCAATCTACACAATCCACAAACATTAAGTCTGGTTGAGGTTGAATAAAGTTACTCATCGACCTTATTTGTTCTTATTTTTTTTATATTTATGTTTACCCTGAAATTCGGATAACAATTAAACTTATAAGTGATTTTAAGGATATGTGATTTCACTTGGCACAAACTGATAAATATAAGAATTAATGCTAGGAATTAACAATAAAATAAAGCAAACCAATATGACGAACAACTACGGCCCTCGAGCTGGACTGCCCTCGAACCCAATGAGTATGCTATTGTAAAGTATGAACTAGAATAACTGAGCTTGCAAGAGAAAATTTGATATACTGCTTAGTTATGCGTGAATGTAAGATGATTACAAAATGATTAGGACCCTCTTTATATAATAGAGGAATCCTATTTATGGTACAATTCTAATTACAAAAGTAAATCCCATGATAGACTAAACATTCGATCCTGACTCGATACGTGCCGAGATTTCCGCCATGATCCTCGCCCGATCACGGATATCTCGGCTTTCTGTTATCCGTCGTAGCAGGCCCCTTTGATCTTGCTCGATCTCTTTTTCGCTTCATTCTCGATAACGACTGGCCTTGATCTCGATCGGCCATTGATCCACGAGCTTAACAATCTATCTCCGTACCTCGTTCTGGCATAACCGAGGTCGAGCCTTGATCTTCCTTCCTGATTTTGGTCGGTTGTACAAAATTGGGCAAGCCCAATTTTGACCGTATACAGATAGTCCCCCTTATTTTTAGAGTGCAATGACAAGAAACGAATTGAGTCTACGAATTTTCCCTCAGTTTATCATGACGTAAGCGGCAGAGGTGACGGAAATATCCCGTCGGTTCAGTTCCCTAGGCAATTAAGGGGCGTCAGTTGCCGGTCGGCCACTACCAGTATTGAACCGTCGTTTTCAACCTATAAGGTCATCTTTCTTCATCTTTCAAACTTTACTTACAGATCTCCTTCACTCTAATCTTCAAAATCTTTGCCTTCTTCAGAGCTTTGTATTTCCAAATCTCTTTTCTCATTTCATCTAGCGTTCTTCCCCCATTTCGTCCTTCTTTACTTACAAGAATGGCTAAAACTTCAAAAACCGTCCAACACAAAGAAACCGCCTCTTCATCAAAGTCCGCCGCCGCGAAACATTCCCATACAGACTTCGTTCCGACGGAGTGTGCCAGTGCTGCTGATTTCAAGGTGGAGAATACACCCTCGACACCGGGTTGATGTGAACCCTATTGAGGTACATATGTACGATTACAGAAGGTCGCCTCGAGAAGGTGAAAGGGGAGTGCAACTGGGTAGGCAAGTATGTAGTAGTGCCAAGCACCGAGGAATCCATCACAACTCACAGGAAGGGGTATCTGAGTGTCTATACCTACCACTTCACGATAAATCCCTTAGATCCTATCATCGTTGCCTTTTGCAAGAGGTACGATATCACTTTGGGCCAAATCCACCCGTCATTTTGGAGGATCGTGATCCTCCTCCGATTCTTTGTAAGCAAGATCGAGGGGCATCCTTTTAGCCTCGAGCACCTCATGTGCCTCTACAACCCCCGGCTTTATCGTGGAGGCATGATCAAGCTTTATCGCCGAGCCACTAAACCCCCGTTCTCGAGCATAGACGAGACCCGAGACCGAGGTTGGATAGGCGGATTTGTCCGAATAAAGAATTCAGATCTAATCCCCGCCGAAGATATGCCGTTTCCTAAAAAGCGGTACATGAAAGGTAAGTACTGCTTTATCTTTGAATATCTATTTTTGCGGTTTTGCTTTCTTGTCTTCCCCTCATCTAAGTTTTTTGTGTTACAGCTGTGGCCATTGTGCCGGAATTAATCTCCGACCTGAGGCAATGGGTCAAGGGATTGATGTCATAAAAAACTTATTTCGAGCGTGCTTGGATGGAGTTGTCAAAGGGCCAATGGGAGGCTCGTAACCATTGTAATCTTCTTTCCTTAGAAAGGTTTTCATTTGGGTTTTGTTATTGTACTTACTCCTCCTTTTCATTTTGTAGGCCTCGGGAAGGATGTGCCAATGAGCCCCCCCTCTGCTGAAGAAGAGGCACTCCTTTCCCCATCTGCCGCGAAGCAGGGCAAAGAGAAGAAAAGGAATGAGGCTCCGAGTTCTCCAGGACCGGAAAAGAAAAGGCCGGCCAGGAGGCCCCGTAAGCCTAAGGAGAATATCATCCACGTATCTCTGGAGTCCGTCCAACAGATAATGGACGAGACCAAAGATGAAGACGAAGAAGAAGAAGAAAGCTCTGGATTGGTGACTCGTGTGCGAGCTGGCACCAAGGTTCAAAGAACCATTGGGCAGGCGGGAGCCGAAGTTGCTTTGCCCCCACCTGATGAGCCCAAACTGGAAAGAGTCAAAGATGCCTCGCCTCGAGGTGGGGAGGCCACTAAAGAGGCGGTCGAGGCCGGTGCAGACCACGCCCGATGCTTCCCGTGACGAAGGCGGAGCCCCAAAAGATTCACTTGGGGCAATGGAGATTGGAGATTTCTCCTCATTGCCTTTGTTCTCTGATACGACAATTAAGGATGCTCGGGCGATGGAGACTTTCCCCGGCGAAGAGGTACACGAGCAGAAGACTTTTTCGGCGGCTATTTTGCTGAAGTGGAATACGTCACCGGTCTGGGTGACTTAGACATACCGAAGATTAGCTCGAATGAGGCTTCTTCGAGATTTAAACTGACCAACCAATTCCCGGCCCCCAGCGTCGACCCCGAGCGCAAGCGGCCTCTTATCATCTCGATCCCGGAAGATACTCAAGTTTTCTCTACCCCCGTAGGGGTGGCTAGCTATCTTCGATGCTTGGTCACTGAGGAGGACCAAGCCAAAATGGATGTAGTGGATGTTGCCTACTTGTTCAACGAGGCCCAGCATGCTCTGAATTGGGTAAGTTCAAGGGCCATTATCTTTTCATGACTTTGACTTGTAGATATCTCTAACATTTATTCCTTCCTCGTAGGCTTCGGTGTTGCATCACGAGGCCTTTTTTCGAGTCCGAGAGGAACACAAGTCCAAGGTCCAGGGCCTCACTGAGAAGTGCAATACTTACAAGCTTCTTAGTGAAAAGCTTCAGGAAGACCTGGTGGAGGCTCGAGATGCGCATGCTGAGATGGCTGAGCAGGTATTTCGAGTTCTTCAAGATAGTGAGGACGAGTCGGGGATAACAACTAACAATCCCATTCTGCAGGTTCGACAGAGGCTCGAACAAATCAAGGGCCTCCAAGAGCAAACAGATAAAGTGCGAACCGAAGCTGAATAATTCAAGGGATGTATGGACATTTTGGTTGCACAAAAGGAAACCGTTCAAGTAGAGCTGGATTCGGCCAAATCGCAGCTTCGATATGTAAGAGAGAATGCCTTGGTTCAGGCGAAGAAGGTCGAGAAACTCGAATCCAATTTAGCTAGTTTGGCCAAAGAGCTCGAGGTCGCTAGATCTGAAGCGGCCGTGGCCAATACTAAGGCCCGAGCTACTGCGGCCCAATACAAAGTAGATGCCGAAGCCACCCTAGAATAGGCCAAAGGCATGATGGATCATTCGAAGTGACAGGCTCGAGGGGGTCCTTTCTCGAAGTTTTGATATATCTGCTGAGCTCGAGATCGCCAAGGCTGAGGAAGCAAAGGCTTGGAAGCTAGCATGTCCCAATGAGGATTCCGAGAATGTGAGCAGATATGACGGAGAAGACTCCGAGGGCAAAGAAGCTTCCTCCGACAAAGACCGTGCTGCTTAGGCCTAGTGTTTCTCGCTTTTGTTTTGAGGCCGATCGACCTTTGTAAAGAATTTTTGATCGGGCCATATGGCCCTTGTAAAAAAAACTTTGATATATATATATATATAAAATTTCCTTCCGTTCTTCGACTTATGAATCTGTCATCCTTTTCCTTTTTTGTTATTCCATGTAAAAATGCCTTAGCATAATATCGCGAAGCCGTGTTCGAGGGTCCACGATTTTGGGAAAGGTAAGGGCCGATATTAAGCCTTGTCTTCGATCTTTTCTAATCGATGGACCCCGAATGATAACTCGAATTTTGAGTTTATGTAACCGTTAAGCTTAATGATTGAGTGAGGACCCGATCGAACTTGAAATAAGGTTGCATTTAGGCTTTTAGTCGAGTGAGAATGATTTCTTGAACTCAAGGTAAGGGTCTGCTCGAACTCGAAATAAGGCAGTCCTTAGGCTTTCAATAGAGTGAGAATGGTTTCTCGAACTCGGAGTGAAAGTAGCCCTTAGGCCTTTGTAAAATTTTTTGTATCCGACCAATCTGGCCTTTGTAGAATGATCATTTAATCACACACACACACACACACACACACACACATATATNATATATATATATATATATATATATATATATATATATATATATATATATATATATATATATATATAAGGCTTTTCTACCCTTTTCAACTTTTAGAGTTTTCGAGGCTTGATATTATCGAAGCCTTGTATGATTTTGCCGGGGGTAGCCTTTTTATCCGGTTTATGGAAGAATTCAGAGGCCTGTTTTGTTATGAAAATTGGACGTCTCCGATCCGCGTTAATTTGGCCGTAGCCTATTTAGTTCAGGATTTTCCCCTTGGGCTTATTTTTCCTGTTTCACATCGAGCTTGCCCGAAGTGTCAGTCCCCGAGTGGGATGGCTATGGCCTATAAAATTGAGAGTTGCCTAAAAGGTCTTACGATCTCGAAGTGTCACAAACCAAATCTACGTGACCAGCACCCGGCACACTACTCAATCCGAGTGAACCAACCCATATGATGCACCCAAATCATATGCATGAAAATCAATTTAACCGCGGAAGCTCCTTGAAAATTATATACATTTTCAAGTTAAATGATAAATATTTTCCAATTCAAAATCACACATATCACATTTCATGATAATAACAATGAGACTAAGTAAAACAATTATATTTTCATGTATGTCGTTTACAACCCCGTTAATACAACCTTTCACAACTATCTATGGAGCCTCTATACCAAAGAATAGAATTAAGCACTTGGGCCAATACCGGACTAGCATAAATTAAGAAAAACAACATGATAGCTACCACGAAATAGGAGTGGTGCCTCACCAGGAAGAGGGTCATCCTAGTCCTGGCCGCATGCCACGTATCATACTCATCCTGAAACATGTAAAGTAAGTAGGGCCCTGGAGGGGGCCCCTAAGGGCTGAGTACACCACATCGGTACTCAATAAGTGCCATAGACTCTCTCTAACTTAAGTTCTTGGGACAAACTTTATAAAAATAATGCACCAATATTTGAAATAAAACGATAAGAAATTCTATCAATTCATGAGCCTTGTCATTTTGAATAAAAGCCAAGTGAAATATAACCCACAATATAAACTTTTAAAATATTTACACCAACCCAAGATTTTGGATAAAATCATACAAAATAATTTCATTTGCTTTAAGTCATTGAAATCACTTTCGGCTCCTTAGGTCTAAACATAAGAAAATCATCCTTACCTTTCATTGGGAGTACTATACCATCACCGACATAAGAAGGTCAACTAGGTTATGTACCTAGTGGCAAGTATCATATACCCTACTTGCTCAGGTTGTCTCATCATAGTGCCGTACGAATCGACTCAGCCATGCTAATAATAGCACAAAATATTACTCTCTCGAGGGAGAGCACTCTGCCGTAGTCTATACCACAAAGTGGCCATCTACGCCTACACCGGCACGTGTAGTTTCATGAAAACGAACACAGTATATCCGAAGTCAATCTCGGTGAACACAAGTAACTCCCAACACATTTAATACTTCAAAAATAGATTCATAGCATAGTAGCTTCAAATGATCTATTTTTATCAACTCATAACATTTATAGAAAAATCTAAATCATTTGAACAAAAACTAAATAAATAACCTTTTACATACTAAAGCCTTTAGCAATTTAACATCAATCTTTAAAAGAAACCACAAGTGTTATTCTGTTCGTCAATTTCCAAAAGAAATACTTTCCATGAAAACTTATCTTTTGCACTCAAATATATATACTCTTGTCCATACGTAAGTTTTGATAAAAACTTATAACATTTACCTTGAGTGTCATTTTGCCAATACGATTTAAAATAAAATTCTATAAAACGATATGACACTACATATGCAACATAATATTCTAGTATATGGAGACATCCGTACTTGTTTGTCCCCACAAGCACGAAAGCACATTTGCAACAACTTAAGTATTAACTCGAAACATGCTTTTAGAGAAAATCCCTGAAGAAGAGTAAGTTTTAATCAACTTACCCCGCTTTCGCTTTATTAACATTCACAAGCTTTCAATCCTCCTCCATCATCCCAACGTTGATTAAAATGTTCAACATCACCAACATGTCGATATCTATAATTATATATCCTAATTATATCAAAATTTGACCTAAGATATTGATCAACATCCATGTATGGCTCATAAGTTGGATATAAGCTTCCAACAACTCAAATCGCCAAATAGATTTACAAGTTAGACCATTCAACTTCATTCTTATATTTTAATACCCATTCGAAGTCGCTAATGATACTACATCAATTGTACATTGCCGCCAAGTTACTATTTATCCTCTTCCATAATCAACACTTGTAAAATATACAATTCGGGTGATTACTTAGTTGATCACTTCCATCATTTGCTAACAAGTAATTCCATGGGTTCATTGTATTCATAAATTTCATCGCCAAGATTACCATTCATCTTCTCTCTTATTTTCTCAAAAATACTATTCATGCCATGAATAAGAGTTTTATAATCCAATCTTTCAACCATTAAAACTTGTAACAAATGCTTCAAATACTTCTAACTACTCATAATAAACGAGTTTGAAGCATTGAAATTACCTTTAGTAGCTCAATCTTGAAAAATTACAACTTTGGTAATTTTAGTGTTCTTGAGGATTTGATGATGAAATCTAGTATTTGGATGCAAGAATGATGTTAGAACTCGTGTATATTGAGTAAGAGTCAACCCAAAACAACATTAACAACTTACCTTGGTTGATTGAACTTGATTTGAGCTTAAAATCGCCCCTTTACCTCAAGAACCCTAACCCCCAATACTCAAAATACTCTCTCCCCCGACTTGGTATTTATAGGCCCAGATTTCGGGGCTTCGGACGCGGCCTTGGATGCTATGGCAGCACTTCACTGCCAGCCATTCTTTCGGACGCGGCCCCGGATGCTTCGCATCTGCAGACTCCTCCGCCAACCTTTGATAATTTGGTCATAATTTCTTGTAGGAATGTCCAAACGACAAATGGTTTGAAGCGTTAGAAACTAGACTCAAAGGCCTTTCATTTGATTGTAATACACATAAATCTTTATATATATATATCTATATATGCCCATCCAAAGTCAGGTCATGTGCGTACTTATTTGAAACTTTAGTCTATCATGTAATTTCCAACTTGACTTGGACTTAGGGCTATCCTTAGACCCCACATCACTTATAATATACCTCGTACACTTATTATCATATCCAATTGATATCCATCATATTAATAGTCCTCGTCTGCATACGAAATAATATAATTAGCACACATTAACTTTCTTAATAACGCTTAAGTACTTCGAAATTTTCCGGCGTGCTACACGAAGTTTTGCTAATTTGATCTCATTTATTTTTCGGACGGCAGTCCCCGAGTATGGGGATAATTATCCAAACTCTGGTTATGATTGGCCCTTGAGCCTGTTTACATAATAGATTGAGAGTATGAATTGTAAAGTAGGAAATTTTTTTTAAGACATGAGATATTGGCAAGGAAAAACACTTCTCTTTATAATTGATTATACATGCGTACATGTTCTGTGTCAGGGCTCGAGCAAACTATGCGGGGGCATGGTTTGTTCGACCGTTTGGCCCTTACAAATTTTCCTATCGATGCCCTGATGCCATGAAGTAATTTCCTCGCAACAAAGTTGACATTCGAGGGTAATGTCCCCCAGTATTCGAGGTTGATAGTAAAGAAGCCTCAGATACTGTTGACTTGTTCTAAGTTAGCACAATCAATGGTTGCCTCGTTAAAAACCTCGCCGGAAAATCCTTTTGGGACAAAACCGGCCTAAGGGAAAAAGAGTGCAATGTGTGCTTTCAGACCTAAAGTCTTCGTGTTGAGGAGTCCATTGCTGTTTCTGATCGAACACCTGTAGGAGTTAGTTTAAAATATAAATGAAAATGGAGAAGGTCGTACCTTAGCAGTAGTATCGTTTTAGGTGCGATATGTTCCAATTGCTCGGTAATTGATCGGCGTTCATTGTACCGAGCTTGTAGAACCCTTTTCCGGTAATTTCGAGAACCTGGTACGGTTCTTCCCAGTTTGGACCCAGCTTTCCTTCATTTGGATTTCGAGTGTTGAGGGTGACCTTTCTTAGCACCAAGTCCCAGATGTTAAAATGTCAAAGATTGGCTCTTCGATTGTAGTACCTTTCGATCCGCTATTTTTGAGCAGCCAATCGGACGAGGGTAGCTTCGCGTCTTTCGTCCAACAATTCTAAGCTCGTATTCATGGCCTCGTTATTTGACTTTTCTGTTGCATATTGAAATCTGATGATGGGTTCTCCGACTTCGACCGAGATTAGAGCTTCGATGCCATAGACTAATGAGAACGGTGTTGCTCCGGTGCTGGACTTCGATGTTGTGCGGTATGCCCATAGGACCTCGGGCAGTATCTCTCTCCACTTTCATTTGGCATCGGTCAATCTCTTCTTAAGGTTCTGAATGATGGTTTTATTGGTCGACTCGGCTTGTCCGTTCCCGCTAGGATGATAAGGCGTCGATAGGATTCTTTTGATCTTGTGATCCTCGAGAAACTTAGTCACTTTGCTACCGATGAATTGCTTTCCATTATCACATACGATCTCGGAGGGCATCTCGAATCGACATATGATGTGATCCCAGATGAAGTCTATGACTTCTTTTTCTCTGACTTTCTCTTCTTAAGGATATGTGATTTCACTTGGCACAAACTGATAAATAAAAGAATTAATATTAGAAATTAACAATAAAATAAAGCAAACCAATGTGATGAACAACTACGGCCCTCGAGCTAGACTGCCCTCGAACCCAATGAGTATGCTATTGAAAAGTATGAACTAGAATAATAGAGCTTGCAAGAGAAAATTTGATATATTGCTTTGTTCTGCGTGAATGTAAGATGATTACAAAATGATTAGGACCCTCTTTATATAATAGAGGAATCCTATTTATGGTACAATTCTAAGTACAGAAGTAAATCCCATGATAGCTAAACATCTGATCCTGACTCGATACGTGCCGAGATTTCCTCCACGATCCTCGCCCCATCACAGATATCTCGGCTTTCTGTTATCTGTCGTAGCAGGCCTCCTTCGATCTTGCTCGATATCTTTTTCGCTTCGTTCTCGATCACGGCTGGCCTCGATCTCGATCGGTCATCCACGAGCTTACCAATCCATCTCCGTACCTCGTTCTGGCATAACCGAGGTCGAGCCTTGATCTTCCTTCTCAATTTTGGTCAGTTGTACAAAATTGGGCAAGCCCGATTTTGACCGTATACAATCTATTACTACTATATTAAAATAATTTTATGAATGGTCATTCAGCTTCACTCACTATTTAAAAAACACTAAACTGTTTTTTTGTAAATGAATAAGCAAATAAAAAGAGGGTGAGAAACTAAAACTTCAAATGAAATTTTTGTAAAAAAGGAACTTTTAAATTTACATTGATAGCTGAACAAATCAACTTGTACTCCAAAATAAGAACACCGAAGAAAATGTTTCGTTCTTGCAGTATAATGGAGGAGGGTATATAAAATTCACTTAATACTCCCCCTGTTTCAATTTTTGAGAACTCATTTGACTGAGCACAAAGTTTAAGAAACAAGAGAAGATTTTTGAACTTGTGGTGTAAAATGAAGCACATATATTTTGTGTGGCTATAATTCATTGCATAAAGATAAATTATTTCCAAATATAAAAAGAAGCCATTCTTTTTTGCACGAACTAAAAAAAATAAGTTCGGATGAATTGAAACGGAAAGAGTACATGTTAAGTACCTATTCTATTTTTCAAAATTCATATAGCAATTGAAATATTAAAATAATGACCACCAAATAATAGTAAAAGATCCTATATTTTAAGAATTGTTCACAATTTTAAGACAGGTAGCCGCAAAATTCGAACTCTAATACAGTTTCCCCTTTAGCGTGTTTCGTCTCTCTGCTTTCCTACATCACCTCCCCGCCATTTCTTTTCCCCGACAAAACTAAACTCTCACATTCTTCCCACTTTTTGGTTCTTCAAAAAATCACAGACAAATTTCCCAAAATCGCCATAGAATCATTGTCTCATATTGATGAAAAATGTGCAGACTAAAACAAGGGAACCACAAAAATGTAATTTTATTTTTGGCGGTTTTGCTTACCATGGCGAATTCTGCAGTTGGACAGCAGGCAAATACCAATAACACCATGGGAATTCAGCTACTGAAGAGTGTTCTCGCTACGCGTGTCAAGGATATGGGCGCCATTATGACCCAAAAACTTAAAGGCCAATTGGATTTTTGCATTGAAGATGTGTAAGTCATTATTATATTGAATGAACGTGAGTTTTTGTACGCGCATAAGAACGTGGAACATGTAAAATGTAATTCTCTGTTAAATTTGCTATGTTACAGAAGTTACGCCATTGTAATTTTCTAATTGTTCCAATGTCTTATAAGTTGAATTTTTCAAATTCAATTTTTCACGTTCTACCTCGGCGTAAGAGGAGCCTTGGCATCACTGGCAAAGTTCCTGCCATGTGACCAGGAGGTCACCGGTTCAAGCCATAGAAACAGCCTCTTGCAGAAATGTAAGGTAAGGCTGCGTACAATAGACCCTTGTGGCCCGCGCATAACGGGAGCTTAGTATACCGGGCTGGCATTTTTACCTCTGAGTATCCATTCACGTGAAACTGCTCAATCCCCAAATTAGTTGTGTTTGGCTATATGAATTCTCAATATTTATTCTGGTTGAATAGGACACCATTTTTTTCCAACTTTCTTAATCATACTAGAAGAAATAATAACACTGGGAATCTGTGATGCATATGTAGTAGTATGTCGTAAAAGCACACTTGCCTAAGAAATCTGTTTGTTTCCTACTTTAGAAAGAGCAGATTCTTCTACTTCTCTGTTAAGTATTAAATGTGGAGCAACATAAGTCAATGAGTAACGATTTGGTGAAATTATCAGCATTAATCATGAAGTCAGTTTTCAAAGATTCTGCCAATAATCTTGTGTTATATATAGGGGAATGGAAATATTTTTCTTCTTCTAATTTGTTTCATTTTTGTGATGATATATATTCGGCGTTGATGATTCAAGTCTATGGAAGGTTACAGTTTGGTTTCGGCTGATAAATTTTGATTATGTTACAGAGATGAAGAGTTTGATGCTGCTTTCAATTTCTCCGAAAACTCAGATTTTTTGGCAGCATGTCTTAGAACGACAAAAGGTACCAAGTGCTGGATAAATTCTCATCTTTTCTAGTTTGAGATCCACTTGTCTAGTTCATAATACGGATCACAATTACAATCTTGCAGAATGATGTTAAAATATAGTATTATAGTTTCTGACCAAGTACATTTGAGTATAATAGATTCACTTTTCTTGTGATTAATCATCAATATGTGAAACTCCTTTCATTCTTGATATTCACAATGTGTTTGGTTGCGTGATAGGGGATGTTCAGCAGCGGTTGTGTACGGCAGCAGAAATAAAGTTCTACTCGACTAGTTTACTGGAAGTGGCGGATGAAAGTGGCGCAGCAAGAAGTTCCAATTACCTGAAACCTAACAAGAACTGTAATCTGTCATCATGGATTTCTGGATGTGAGCCAGGATGGGCTTGTAGTGTTGGAAAAGATGTTAAGGTTGACTTCGAAAACGATAAGGAGATGCCAGCTAGAACTCTAGAATGTCAGTCTTGTTGTGAAGGCTTCTTTTGTCCTCATGGTCTCACCTGCATGATCCGTAAGTATTGGATTCTCCAAGTTAAAAATAACTGGCAGCATCTTGGACTGATTTCTGCATTTGTTTGCTCTAACAATTAATCAGAAGCTGTGAAATTTAGTATATACCTTGCTGATAATCTTGTTCTTTCCCTCTTATTGGTTTGTCTTCCTTTTCTTCCCTTGAAGCCTGTCCGATGGGTGCTTATTGCCCTCTTGCAAAACTCAACACGACCACTGGTATATGTGATCCGTAAGTTTCATATTTCCCGCTGGAGTTGTTATTACTATTATTCTTTTCACACACACACACACACACACACATTCACTTTCTTGACCTGATCATATCGCCTTCCTGAAAATAAGCAGCTACCAATATCAACTTCCTCCTGGAGAGACCAATCATACTTGTGGTGGAGCAGATGTGTGGGCTGATTTTATAAGTGCTACTGAACTTTTTTGTTCGGCAGGATTTTACTGTCCAACTACCACCCAGAAGAATCCTTGCAATAAAGGGTATTTATTTTTCTCCCAAAAGAGTAGCTCATGTATGCTTCTCTTTTCTCCCCAGCAAGTTTAGCCAGTAGATGACATTATGTAGTCTGTTGCATCTTTTTGCTCATGTTCATAGCTCATGCTTAACCCCATTTACTAACCTACAGCTATTTTATGCATTTTTCAGACATTACTGCAGAGCTGGTTCAACAGTACAGACAAGTAAGTCTATCTCTTCAATAACAGTCAGCTATATTTCAGTATTTCTAGTTATTTTTGCTTATTTTATATACGAATAACAGAAAATGAATTCTAGACATTAGTACTGGTTAAAAACCACTCATCAAATCTTCTGGGAGAAAAAAAAGGAGGAAGAAACAAAAACATACCGATATTATTTGGGAGTGTGCAGCTTGTAGCTCCAGGTAGCATACAGTTAGAGAAATACTTGGGTACTCAGATCCAAATTAGACTTGTTGTCATCTCAATAATTGTCTTTCCTTGAGCTTCTGTCTACCATTGAAGATCAAATAAATTTGAAAATATAATAATAATGGCTGGAAAGGTCCAGGACATGTCAGGATGTGAAAATAATTGATCTACTTCGCACACTGTAACAATTGGCTTTGAATTCTTTCTCCTAAGAGGATGTTTTATTTGAGTTCCTTGTGCTTTCGTGAGGCGAGACTACATTCTTGTTGTCTTGCTTTGAATCACGTAGTCTTGTAACTTCAAGTCAATAGCACATGTTTTTGCGACGACAAAATGGATGTATATTAAGTAAGAACTCTTTGCATGTTCTTCTCGATTGACAATTCGTGAAACATTTTGGGACTTGAACATGACAAATGATCACAAATGAGTAACAGTGATGAATGTTCATGCAGGCTGCTATACATTTGCAACTTGTGAACGTCAGGCAGCAAACCAAAATATCACTGCTTATGGTATAATGTTTTTTGTAAGTCATCATCTTATTCTTAAGTTATCCAGTGAATGACTATCCATTTTATTGTTGTGCTTATGGAAATAAAGCTCTTGAGTTGGTTAGCATTGCATGTCTATGCGTCATACCGAGGTTTCTAACTATTACATAATCTGAATGAATATTCTATACTATTAACCTAGATATATTCTAATATCTTGACTTTTAACAGAGTCAATATTTGCCCTATTAGTTGCTCGGTGATTCATCAGAGGATTATTGATCTCTAGAAAGTTTTTTCATTTTGATCTATTAGTCATCGACTGTGAAAACATAAATTGGTACACATTTCATTATAACACTGACACATTCAGACTATATCAACTGAACCATGTGAATATAGAGTTGTTTGGGCCTGGTAATTTGGATGTTTGTGTTAACGGAACTATGAAATGCTCTTTTAAGTAATTGTTTTACAGGTTCTCCTTCTATCTGAAAAAAGAAATGCTGTATACCTTTTCATGCTGTAGAGATATTGGATTTCTAATGTATATGGTGTTTCTCTTCAAGTCATTATTCACCATAAAAGATGCACATACTTAAGATTCAGATTTTACACAAGAATTTCTCAACTGGTTTTTTCGTTTTCAATAGGGTGGAATCATGCTTATACTTCTCATTATATACAACTGTTCTGACCAAGTTCTAAGCAGCAGAGAAAGAAAACAAGCCAAGTCCAGAGAAGCCGGTGCAAGAAGTGCAAGGGAAAGTGCTCAGGCACAAAACAAATGGAAATCTAACCTTGCTAGCATGGGTTCTCAATTGTCAAAGACATTCTCCCGTAGAAAGTCGACAAGGCAGGACCTGCAGAAGGATAGTGATCAAAGTAAACCTGGTAAAGATTCTGGCTTGCCCTTGCCCCCAGGTATGTCTCAAGCAAAAGCAAAGAAGCAAAACAACCTCAAGAAGATGATCAATGAATCTGCAGAGAACCCTGATAGTGAAGGTTCCAACATTGAGACTGGGGATAAAAATTTTAAAAAGAACAAGGGTAAACAATTGCATTCAAGGACTCAAATTTTTAGATATGCATATGGGCAAATTGAGAAAGAAAAAGCTCTGCAGGAGCAGAACAAAGATATGACCTTTTCTGGAGTAATCAACATGGCAAGTGAGTTTGAGATAAGGCCCAGACCTCCTATTGAAGTCTACTTCCAAGATTTGACACTAACTTTGAAGGGAAAAAACAAGCATCTATTGAGGTGTGTAACAGGGAGATTATCGCCTGGTCGCGTTTCTGCTGTTATGGGTCCATCTGGGGCTGGAAAGACAACATTTCTTTCTGCATTGACTGGAAAAGCTGCAGGGTGTACTACAACTGGTTCTGTTCTCATAAATGGGAAGTCCGACTCTATTCAGTCATACAAAAAAATTATTGGCTACGTTCCTCAAGATGATATAGTGCATGGAAATTTGACAGTGGAGGAGAATCTTTGGTTTAGTGCTCGGTGCAGGTATGCTACAATAGATTTGTTACTATCTACCTATAGTTTAGTTATTGCTGACTCAATATCTTCCAAGTCGCTGTAATTTCTGAACTTAAAGTTGTCCTCGATTTCAAGTAGAATAGTCAATCTTTGACTTCTCAGTGAGTTTGTTTAGAGTTTTGAGTTTGTTGTCCACATGTTCTGACAAATATGTTTGCAAGTTACCAAAGTTCAATTCTTACTATGTGCATTTTTCTTCGTAAGTTCCCTTCTACCATGAGACTGCTACTTCAGAGGCTATAGAGTCCAGTAATTTGTTGTTTTCAAAAATTAGGACCTGTTTTTATTACTCCTATCAGGAAAAAAGTTAGCCTTGCTTCTTATTTCTGTTTGTTACAGTTCGCATTCTAGTTTGCCACTACTAGCTTTGCAATTGATTCTCATCTGCTCGTCAATGTTGAATTGTTCTTCCAGATTGGCTGCTGATTTGCCAAAACCAGAAAAAGTTTTAGTTGTTGAAAGAGTCATAGAGTCCCTGGGATTGCAACAGGTGAGAGATTCTCTTGTGGGGACAGTGGAGAAGCGAGGCATCTCTGGGGGCCAGAGGAAGCGAGTAAATGTTGGGCTCGAGATGGTTATAGAACCTTCTTTGTTAATTTTGGATGAACCAACTTCTGGTCTGGATAGCTCTTCTTCTCAGTTATTGCTTAGAGCACTTCGTCGTGAAGCTCTTGAAGGAGTGAATATATGCATGGTGGTTCACCAACCAAGGTAATGTTTGCAGACATACTTTTAATCTCTTCGGTCTTCCAATCAAAATGCCAATTGTACTATATATTGGGAATATCTTCCAATATAACAACCGAAATACTTACTCTGGAAACATGAGGCATGGTCATGAATAGTTTCCAGCAGTCATACCAAAAGGAATTTTGCTCTCCGTTCCTACGTTGTGGAACAACATTTTGACTTTGGATCTCATCTTAAAACGCTTCTTTATTAGTCCTGTTTCTAGAGAGCTAGAAGAAGTAAGAGCATAACACATTTCCTCACAAAGTCATTCCTTAATTGCACATTCATATTTAATATCTTCGTTGCTTTTTGTTTGCAAAAGTAATTTCGTAACAGATAGTTCTTTGTTAATTGCTGATTTCCCTAATTGATTTATTAGATTAGTTGTCCTGTTCTGTATCTAATTATACACGTGTTAGCCAAAGTTGTATTCTCCTCACACTAAGTGACAGAAACTCTCTTGTTTCAGCTATACTTTGTTCAGGATGTTTGACGATTTGATACTTCTAGCGAAAGGTGGCCTTACAGCATACCATGGACCAGTATCCAAAGTTGAAGAGTACTTTGCAGGACTTGGGATCAATGTCCCGGATCGTGTTAATCCTCCAGATCACTTCATTGATATTTTAGAGGGAATTTATAAACTCCCGGCAAGTATAGGAGTAACCTATAAAGATCTTCCTCTTAGATGGATGCTTCATAATGGTTACCCAGTACCACCAGACATGTTAGCTTCTTCGGGATCAGCAGCTTCTTTGGCTGGGGATAATTCAGCACATGGAGGAAGTTCTGCAGCGGCTGGTCCTGATCTATCTTTTGCAGGAGAGCTGTGGTCGGATGTCAAATCCAATGTTGAACAGAAGAAGGACCATATACAGCACAAACTTTTGGCCTCAGCGGACTTGTCAAATCGGAAAACACCTGGTGTCCTCCTCCAATATAGGTATTTCCTTGGAAGGTATGACTAGCTCCCTTTATTTCTAATATTATAGAGTAATCTTTTTATTTGTTTGTTAAGATACGCTAGCAAGTCACTTATTTTGTTCTTCAATTCGTGTTCGAATATTTTGAATTTGTCCAATGTGCTTTCCCATAATTAGGCTATATATATTTATATAGTAGCTAAGACAAGCAGTTTTATGAATATCATGTGAGGTATTTAGTCACAGTTTATGAGGAAAATATGTGCACAGCATGTTTTTTGCGTTATCAATATTTCAGTTTTGTCTGTGATATTCGTTGAATGGCATCTACTAACAATTTGATTCTGCATATTAGTCAGACTCGGCAAGCAGCGACTACGAGAAGCGAAGATACAGGCGGTTGATTTTCTTATACTATTACTTGCTGGGATCTGTTTAGGAACACTTGCTAAAGTGAGTGATGAAAGCTTCGGAGCACAGGGTTACCTTTATACAGTCATTGCAGTTTGTAAGTTAAAACTTTGAGACAGCAGATATATGTTCACTTGTCTCATTTTACTTCAGCATTTACAATTGGTCAAAGGACATTTAACTTTGAAGTTTAAGACAGGTAAGCTTTTATTTCCAAAACTTTGAGAGGGAAATGTTAAAGAGGAACTTTACAAGTTTTAGAACGGTGCATCAAATTTTGAGTTCTGCTTGAGAAATTTGCAAAACACAGATCATGATTTCTCTTAGCAGTTTATCTCTAACTCATCACTAATAACTCCATTTTTTTTTTCATTCTAACAATTTGAAATAGTTTTTGCAAAAATATATGCTGCTCTTGGAGATTAGCATACTGTGTAAATTATCATATCAAGCTGGAAACTTCTTTTCTAGTTGAGTAAAGTAGTTCTTTGCTATTATTTGAACTTCATTACTAGTCACATGACTCCCATCATTATCACTAACAAAGAGAAAGCATCCTGAATCACAGAAAAGGTAAGATATGACAGAAACTGAGATAGTGTAATAGTAGAAGTGCAAAAGTTAGAGAAGAAAAGCAGAAGCTTCCAAGCAGTGAGCAAATATAGCATCTTCTTCACACTTTAATGATTTTAAAGTCGGATATTAAGATTAAGAACTTGGATTAATGATTAATCATGGTATCTGTTTCTCTGGAAGTATGTCTTGTCTACATGGTAGAAAACCATGAAACTTTAAAAAATAATTGTATCTTAGTTTGTTTTGCTTGATGTTTCCCCATTCTTTATGAAAGGTTTTTAACTGGCAATCCTGAGATTAGCCTTTTTCATTTGTGCTAAAACATTGCTCGGGTCTAATTAACATAATGTTTATTCCTGACTTCCAGCTCTCCTTGGCAAGATTGCAGCATTGAGGTCATTTGCTCTAGAAAAAGTATACTACTGGAGAGAGAGTGCATCCGGCATGAGCAGCTTGGCTTACTTTATGGCCAAGGATACACTTGACCATTTCAATACAATTGTAAAGCCTGCAGTTTATCTATCAATGTTCTATTTCTTCAATAATCCAAGATCCACTATTTGGGATAATTATCTTGTCTTGCTTTGTCTCGTATACTGCGTTACGGGAATAGCTTATGCTTTGGCTATCTACTTTGAACCTGGTCCAGCCCAACTGGTGGGTGTTTTGAACTTTAATAGTGATATAATATGTGAACTCTTTACTGTGACTCTATACTTACAAACTAATTTTGTCTGTCAGTGGTCAGTGTTGTTACCAGTCGTTTTGACACTCATTGCAAACCAAGACGGCGACCCACTTATGGCAGAAATAGGAAATTTTTGCTTTCCTAAGTGGGCTTTAGAAGCATTTTTGCTTGCAACAGCTAGAAGGTTTGGTTCATCCTATCTCTCTCTTTGTATCTAGTAATATATGTCAGGAATGGTTTATTTCTTTAATGCTTTAAAACTATCTTGCCCCGGCATCATCAATTCCTGCTAGGTTTACAATTAGCTTGTCTTTAACCATCAGGCATTCAGAATCAATTATATCTGTTTGGCACTAAAAATGTTTCTTCAACTCACTCAAGTGTAAAGTTCCTAGTCTTCTTTTATTCTGCTTCCAGGTACTCTGGTGTATGGCTGATCTCAAGATGTGGTTTACTAAAGGCAAGGAACTATGATCTTGGTCACTGGTATCCTTGCTTGCTATACCTCATCCTCGTCGGCTTTCTCAGCCGTTGTGTAGCATTCTTTTGTTTGGTGACTTTCCAGAAAAAATAAGTCTTCTTGCTCTCTTGGTTCATTGCTTGGCAATCTAGCATAAACATGGAAAAATGCATGTTTGCGGACTCACTAACAAAATGCCACAATGTAAAGGAACCTTGTATATGGCTATCCTCTTGCCACAATGTAAAATGGTCTGTGGCAACTGAAGTCAACAATTTTGGCAGAAATGTAAATGTACATATGAGCGAATTTTAGTTTCTCTGGAAGTGTTACCTTGCTTCCTGAATCTTGTAATTAGCTATGACCCTTCAACAGAAATGGCAGGTGCCGTCTTTTGAAAAATATACTGCTGGTAATGGCAGCTATTTCTGGAGCCAACAGAAAATCAATTCCAATCTTTCGCCTCTCATTAGGTACAATTAAATGCCTGTGAATAATAAAAAAGAAAGTGGGTGTGTTTTATTTGGCGAGTTTAATTGAAGAAATAAATGGAAAGTTATTATACTTGAATGCCTGGTTTCATTAAAAAGAAAGGGACAAGTGTAAAAATTCTTGCAAATTTGCATGACGAAATATATACCTGTACTGTAGGGAAGGAAATCCAATTTTCTTACAATCATATATACAGAAGGATTCCACACCTGAAAAGTCATTCAATAGAGGTCTATCTTGTATTCCTTTAGCACGTTGTATTATTGTATTGCCGTACTTATGGACGGATGCATCAAATGTCTATGTTTTAAATAGTCAAATAGATTCCGAAAACCTCCTTTCATTTTATTATTACCGACACGGCATGGTCTAAGGAATATTGTGATATACTACGTTATCCTGAATTCCAGGCCACTTGTAGGGTTTGGGAAGTTCTTGTTTGGAGTTGATCGATTTCCCAAATTTCTTAGTTGACAATTTTTGAACTACTATATATCATTAGGCCATATCTAAAAATGGTGCATCCACACTGCCACAACAATGTGAAGATTGGTTTTGACTCATTTGCTACTTTGGCTCAAGCTTATTTTCTTTTGGAGGAGATTGTTCGATACAAAATAATCACATTTTCTTCTCTTTTTTGCACTTTCTTGGTTGTTTTGCTCATTAGAAGACTGTATAAAATGGGGGTAAAATTAAAGGGAGTGGTAGGGGGGGAAATGAAACACCACATGAAATGGATCATGTCATTGCATGGAAAATCGAGAGAAAATAAAAGGGAAGGATGGGTTACCCACTGCCCACTTATTGCTGTTCTTTTCAATGGTCAAAAAAGTAAACAAAGAACAACCAAAACCTGTTTCCCATTGCCATCGCATGAAATGCGGAATTGACACGAAATGGGATTCTTCCTGCCATTTAGGATGTTAAATGAATCTTAAAAAGATGGTTGAATCATGAAAAGAAAAAAAATTCTTTCACAAATGTTAAGACACTTATATTCAGCATATTTTGATTTTCTTTTTAGTGGGCGAAGCGCAGAAAAGTACACTAGTTCACATATAAATTGCGGACTAACAAAAAGTTAGCGTTATAACATTCAGTATTTCTTGATTAAGAACATGACCCATTCAAGTGAAACAAATTCCACTTTAGTGGTCCAAAGCATAATATATAACTAGAAGAATAACCGTAATACATACTTAATTTAGGCAACTATAAAATTTACAAAATACTTCCACAACCAATAAAGAGGTTAATCAATATTAAGTTCTTTAATTGAATATTATTTAAAAATCAGTAGTTAACTCTCTTCTTTGCCTCCTGTGATGCTTCCCACGATTCAGCTTAGCAGATAAACCAACTGCAAAATAGTGCAGAAAAAACAAAGCAAGGTAAATTTGTTAGGTGCTTGTCCAGATTTTCTTAACATATTTGGTTTTCCTATCTGTTGAAGGAAAGGGCAACATATTTACCTTAATTGGGTTTTCCTTCTTGTAGAAGAAAATTACAAATCTCCCATATTTGGCTAGTCCTTTTTCGTGTAGGAAAAGGTTTGGAGTTCTATAAATTGAAGATCCATCCTTCTCATTCAGTAGCATTCACAATGTAGCCATATGGTCTTTGAGAGTTATGTTCAGGAGGAGAACTTTGCGGGACAAGTGTTAGAGTGTCACTTGTGTTTGCCTCTTCGTGAGGTTGTTCTCTCGATATTTTGTACTCTCTTTTTATATAGTGGATTGCTCATGGACGTAGGTCAGTTGACCGAACCACGTTAAATGTTTGTGTCTCTTTTGGTAGATTTCTCTTTGTTGTGTGATTTATCGTCGTTCAAGGTTTGCTTTGCTAGCTTCAGCATGACACCTGTTTTTTCGGTCCTAACAAGTGGTATCAGAGCGAGGATCAAGACAGGTTCATCTTGGCGTGTTCAGTTCTAGCTGCAACATATTTGACGATAATCGTGGTTTTTTTGTCTGAGAAACTTGACCGGAGTGCTACGCACGTTGAGACAAACTTTGTGGTGGAGATTTGGAGATGCGACCTGTTGAAGGCTATGTGAAGAAGGTGGATCAAGTTTATTTTGTCAGAAAATTCAGGCCAAGGGGGAGAATTGTTAGGTGTTTGTCATAATTTTCTTATGATCACTTGAGAATTTTTGGTGTAAAGCTTGTGTGCATATTCCTAAAATGAGAGATCGAACTGGATGTCAAAACTAAGCAGTGCATCTTTATCGGTTATGGTCAAGATGAGTTTGGGTATCGTTTGTATGATCCAGTTGACAATAAACTTATTAGAAGTCGTGATGCAATATTCTTTGAAGACCAAACTATTGAAGATATTGAGAAAGCTGAGAAGATAGATTCTCAGAGTAATGAGAGCTTAGTTGATATTGATCCAGTTTGCTAAGGCACCTATTGTACATGAAGGAACCCAAGACAATGATGGAGATAGTGATCAAGATCAAAATGATCATCATGGTATAGATGTTATGGATGCTCCAGTTGATGAAGTTGTGGTTGATCAGCAACCAATTCCTGCACAGGTAACTACTTCGAATGCTCCTAAAACCTCTCTTAGAAAATCTACAAGGGAGAAGCAAAAATCCATGCGCTATCCTCCTGATGAGTATGTACTTTTGACTGACATGGGAGAACCTGAGAATTATGATAAAGCCATGCAAGATAATCACAAAGATCATTGGATCGAAGAGATGGAAGATGAGATGAAGTCACTCCATGAGAATGGCACATATGAGTTAGTGAAATTGGCGAAAGGTAAGAGAGCTTTATCTAACAAATGGATATTCAGAATAAAGCAAGATAACCATACCTCTGCGCCTAGATACAAGGCGAGGTTAGTTGTTAAAGGTTTTGGCCAGAAGAAGGGAGTTGACTTTGATGAAATTTTCTCCCCTGTTGTGAAGATGTCTTCTATTCGTGTGGTTCTAGGCTTAGCCGCAAGTCTAGATTTAGAGGTTGAGCAGATGGATGCGAAGACTGCTTTTCTTCATGGTGATTTGGATGAGGAGATTTATATGAAGCAACTTGAGGGTTTTGTAACTAAGGGAAAAGAAAATTATGTCTGCAAATTGAAAAAGAGCCTGTATGGATTGAAACAAGCTCCAAGGCAATGGTATTTGAAGTTTGAATCTGTCATAGAAGAACAAGGGTACAAGAAAACTTCTTCAGACCACTGTGTATTCTTCCAGAAGTTCTCTGATGATGGTTTTATTATTTTATTGCTTTATGTGGATGACATGCTTATTGTTGGCAAGAATAAATCCAGAATCGCAGTCCTTAAGAAGCAGTTGAGCAAATCGTTTGCGAAGAAGGACTTGGGGCCAGCAAAGAAAATCTTGGGCATTCAAATCCACTGACCTAGAGACAGAAATGAGTTATTTCTGTCCCAAAAACAATACATTGAGAAGGTACTCAAGAGGTTCAATATGACAGATGCAAAAGTGGTTAGTACACCTCTTGCTAAACACTTCAAATTGAGTATTAGTCAGAGTCCATCTACTGATGAAGAGAAAAAGGAGATGTCTCGTATTCCTTACTCTTCTGTCGTTGGTAGCTTGATGTATGCTATGGTTTTCACTAGACCAGATATTGCACATGCCGTTGGTACTATTAGTAGATTTCTTTCCAATCCTGGAAAAGAATATTGGGATGCAGTAAAATGGATATTAAGGTATTTGAAAGGTACTGCAGATTTGAAGCTGTGCTTTGGCAATGGAAAGCCTGAACTTGTTTGTTACACAGACTCTGATTTAGGAGGCAATCTTGATAATTCAAGATCGACTTCCGGTTATTTGATCACTTTTGCAAGGGGAGCTGTTTCTTGGCAATCTAGACTACAGAAGTGCATAGCTCTATCCACCATAGAAGCCAAATATATTGCTGTCACAGAAGGTGCCAAAGAACTATTATGGATTAAGGAGTTTATTAATGGTCTTGGCTTTGAGCAGCCAAGGTACATCTTATTTTGTGATAATCAGAGTGCTATCTGTCTCACCAAGCACTCCACTTTTCATTCTAAGACCAAACATATAAATAAAAAGTATCATTGGATAAGAATGGCCGTGGAAGAGAAATTATTTGAGGTTGAGAAGATACACAATGATGAAAATCCTTTGGATATGCTTACAAAAGCGGTGGCTGCAGATAAACATGAATTTTGCAGAAAATTGGCAGGCATGAAGCCTGTCAATAGTTCCTCTACTTGAAGACACATTTGGCCCCTTGGCTGGAGGGGGAGTTTGTTGGGCTCATGCCCATGTTGTCCAGCCAAAAGCCCAATAGCCTAATCCTATTCTCTTTTGATTTTCATTCCTATTCGGAATTGGATTCGGTGTTTATTCCTATTTTGAGTGGGTTTTGGCTTTAAGAGAAAGCACCGCTCATGATCTATAAATAGGACAACCTTGGAGAATTATTCTATGCTCATTGATACAAGTCTTTGAAATACTTAAGCACATAATAGTGATTTAGAGAGAGCTTTCATCAAGAGAGAAGAGAGAAGAAAAGTATTTGTTTTGCTGCAGATTTTTATTCCGATCAGCCAACTTCAAAATCACGTTTTCTAATTCCTTAACCGTTGGATTGGGCTAAAATTTTGACTTAGTATTTGTAACATCTTGGTCTTGGATTTGAACGGTGGAGATCGGATTTGGAGGCTTGTAGCATCTGATTTTGAGCCTCAAATAGTAGCTTCGTTTTTGTGGATTATACTCTTTCTTCAATTGATTAGTTGTTGCTCTTGTTGCTATTGTTGCTCCGTGTGGGGAGCTTGTTGTGTAGCCAATTTGGAGAACTTTTATAACCCTCTTATTGTTATAGTGGAGCTTTTTGGATCTTTGTGATCCCGTGGTTTTTACCTTCGATTTGAAGGGTTTTCACGTTAATATTTGGTGTTCTTTATCTTCTTTATTTTCGGGTTTGCCTCTTCCTCAATACAACAAGTGGTATCAGAGCGAGGTTCGAGACAGGTTCAGTTCTAGCCGCAACCTATTTGACGATAATCATGATTTTTGTCTGAGAAATTTGACCGGTGTGCTAAGCATGTTGAGACAAACTTTATGGTGGAGATTTGGAGATGCGACCTGTTGAAGGCTGTCTGAAGAAGGTGGAGCAAGTTTATTTTGTCAGAAAATTCAGGCCAAGGGGGAGAATTGTTAGGTGCTTGTCCAGATTTTCTTACCATATTTGGTTTTCCTATCTGTTGAAAGAAAGGGCAACATATTTACCTTAATTGGGTTTTCCTTCTAGTAGAAGGAAATTACAAATCTCCCATATTTGGCTAGTCTTTTTTCGTGTAGGAAAAGGTTTGGAGTTCTATAAAGGTTTGGAGATGCGACCTGTTGAAGGCTATCTGAAGAAGGTGGATGAAGTTTATTTTGTCAGAAAATTCAGGCCAAGGGGGAGAATTGTTAGGTGCTTGTCCAGATTTTCTTACCATATTTGGTTTTCCTATCTGTTGAAAGAAAGGGCAACATATTTACCTTAATTGGGTTTTCCTTCTAGTAGAAGGAAATTACAAATCTCCCATATTTGGCTAGTCCTTTTTCGTGTAGGAAAAGGTTTGGAGTTCTATAAATTGAAGATCCATCCTTCTCATTCAATAGCATTCACAATGTAGCCATATGGGCTTTGAGAGTTATGTTCAGGAGGAGAACTTTGCGGGACAAGTGTTAGAGTGTCACTTGTGTTTGCCTCTTCGTGAGGTTGTTCTCTCGATATTTTGTACTCTCTTTTTATATAGTGGATTGCTCATCTCCATTGTGGACGTAGGTAGTTGACCGAACCACGTTAAATGTTTGTGTCTCTTTTGGTAGATTTCTCTTTGTTGTGTGATTTATCATCGTTCAACGTTTGCTTTGCTAGCTTCCGCATGACACCTGCTTTTTCGGTCCTAACAAAATTAACCATCAAGAATAGATGCAAACCAAAGAAAATTAGCTATTCGGTACAGGTCAATATTGTTACTCCAATAACTCATTCGCTGCTGAATCACCACTAATTCAGGGCAATAAAATCAGTTATTACCTTATTATCTTAAATCATATTTGTCTTTTCCCCAAATACTGCGTCTCAAGATAAAGTTCAGCTATATCTTCCCCAGCTTCTCCCAAAATTCTTCACCTATTTAGTAATTTTCCTGGGTTATCCTCAGAAGAAACCTATCCACAATTAAATCATCTCATAATACCGATGTCCACAAAACCGTTTGAGCAACCGAAGCTAATAAAACGACAACAACAAACTTTAGTTACAGAGAGATAAGTTAAATAAAGTTGGAAGTCAATTCAATCAAGTAAATATATTCAATTACATGGAGCAAAAATTATCTTTCAGTATTTGATCTATTAGCTTAAAGAGAAGCAGGGGCTAATAAAGGAAGAAGAATCACTTTAACACTAACGGGTAAAAGCATCACCTGTTTAACCAAAAAATGGAATTTCGGTCAAAACTTTATTTTTAGACGAACTCGGATTACTGATAATCGTAAATGAATAAAAGAAATTGATTTTTTGATGACAATAAGATAGATAGCAGAAAACAAAGTAAATCAGTATATTCAGTTGATATTGTGTGTCCCTACAAATGATCAGTCTTCTCCCTTTTATAGCTATTTCTAAGTTATACGTTTTGCCTTTGTCATAATAAGGTCATTATGGACGATTAAAGGCATTAAATGCTACGTTACATAATCATTGTAATTTGATACAGATTCTCTAACGCTTTCAGTATTTAATGCTTATTAAATACTGTATCTGGGCTCTCCTGTACTGTCAGGTTCATTCTTCTCAGCTTTTAGACTTAAATAGGTACGAGCGTTGAGTCTTTTTGAATATTTGTTCGTGCCTGTTCTTGTGCTTCCGCTCGTATCTGTTGCAACTCGTGCCTCTTTACTAATCATCATTCTTTGACCTGCCTACGTGTCATGACATGTCATCTTTCAATCACTTCGATATGTATAAACTCAGTTTTACCCAATGCAGATAGTCCCTCCACTTGCCATTTATTCATCAATTGAATATTTGGGAAGTGGATTTCATTAAAGCGGGAATATTTACCGCCATTAATGCTATGATAGAATCGACGCTTCAATTGTCACTTCCATTTAATGCTCATTACACGTGGCGTCCTTTTATTGGCTCTACGACTTTGCAGCGCTTTTTAAGGCTTTTCTACGGCTTCACTAATCACGAAGCGACAATTCTCATTATGACCTTTCCATCATTGCACCTTTTCCTTTGACGGTTGCTTCCTAGTATAGTTTTTCACCTTTGTCTTCTCCACATAACGCTTTCAGAGTATTTAATTCTTGTTTCCATCTTCCTCGTAAAACTTTTAGAATATTCAATTCTTGTTCTTTACCTTCCTGGTACTGTTATAGCTTCGCCAGACCCTAACCCTAGGAGAGTCCCCATAGTTGATAACTTTCCTCTTGTCCCTAATAGGAGTAGAAAAGGAGGAGGTAGACTACGTAATTTAGGGTCTTCATCCATACATGGTTCTTCTCTTCCTTTATCCAGTTCTGGCCCTTCTTCTAGAACCAGAGGTTCTCTTTCACATAGATCTTCCACTAGAGGTAAGGAATCCTCTGAGCCTCTTCGTGAACCTCTAGTAGAGGAGATAGTTCCTGCGGAACTATCTTTCTATAATGATAGAGAGTCTCTTAGAAATCAAGTATCTTCTTTAGATCGTGCTGATATTTACCCAACTCAGATCACTGAAGGTCTGATTTCTTTAGTTCGTAAAGACTGCCATTCAAGTCATGACTTCCCCATCATAATTCCTAATGCGAACCAAAGAATAACCTCTTATTTGACGGGATTTTCCTTTGTTTATACATATCCTTTCACCTTAGGATTCAAACCTGCTATTGACCCCGTCATTCTAGAATTCTGTCATTTTTTCGACGTATGTTTAGGTCAGATTGGCACTATAGTGTGGAGGGCTGTTGCCTGTTTGAGGCATTTGACCAATATGGCCGGTGTGCCTTTTAATTTCTCCCATCTAATTCATCTTTACTCCCCCAGACTCTTTTGCAATGGTGTTTTCACTCTAGTAGCAAGGAGCAAAAGAGTTCTGGTTAGTCCAGAGGATGACAGAGACCGTGGCTGGTATGCCAGGTTTGTTGCTGCCCCCACCGTTGGCTTGGTGGGTGATGGAAATGTTCCCTTCCCTGAGAAGTGGAATTTGCTCGTGAGTAATTTTCTCGTACCTTTTTCCCTTCAATTTTGATGATTATTTATTCTAATTTTCCTTTTCTTTTCCAGCAACCATGGTTGTTGTGGACGATGTTCCCAATTTCTGTGTTTGGGTAGGAAAGCTGTTGAATACTGCCCCAATGGAGGGTAGATCTTGGAAGACTCTTTCCCAACGATTTGGTTGGAAAGTGAAAACTCACGGTAAAAGTTTCTTTTTTTAATTTCACATATTGCTTTTTTCTGAACTTATTTTAATCCTTCTTTTTATCAGGATTTGCTGTTCGAGGGATTAGTGTTGAGGCGGTCGTGGCTTCTCGTATTTTTTTGGAAAGGGCCCAAGAAATAATTTTGGGCTCTTCATCAAAAAGAAAAGCCGTTGATGACCAAGACTCTGAAGAAGAGGAAGATGGGGGTTCCTTGGTAACAAGGCCACGGGCTCGTAGACGTATTATCTCTGATGATGAAGCATTCCCCTGCCGTTCTATTCCTCTTACCGAGTCTGTTGAAGCCCCGGTGGTGATCCCTGATGATGTTGATGATGTTCCCGCTGCTGCTCGTGATTCTGTTGAGCAGCTTTTTAACCATGGGTTCGGTAGTGAAGATTTTGGTCCGGTTTCTGATGAAGCACCCCGGGCTTCTTTTTCTACTTCCGTTCCTGTGACTCCTTCTTTGCCGATCGTGGCTGTTTCCGTTCCTCCCCAGACTCTTTTTACTGCTTCTACTGTTCCTCCTTCAACAATTCCTCCTCCACCTGTTCATCATACTGAGGTTGGTTCCTCAAGTAGAGTACTGCTGTGAGGCAAGTCACCATTTAAGTTCCTGCTGAAGGTAACCTTTTAAGAAAATCAGGTCAAGCACACGTGTGGCTAAAACCTTTGATTGGTCCAGTTGAAAGAGCTAAGCTTGATAGCCACAATTCTTTGACCTTGATGAACGATATAGTGCATGCTTCTTTAAAGGTATCCCTTTTTCAAGCTTTACTTTATCCTTTTTCTATTTTTCAGAGTTCTAATTCTTCCCTTCTCTTTTTTGCTTAGGTCAACTTAATTGGCACAGAGATGATGAAAAGAGTTACCTCTCAGAACAACTAACGCGTGACTATCAAATGGAGGCAGATAATTGGAAGGAACAGTGTGATAGTCTTCAAATCGAGGTGGAAACCTTAGAAGAAAGTAAAAGTACCTTAGAGCAGCAGGTACGGGCTTTGACTTCAGAATTGGCAGTTGAAAGAGCTTCTTCAAAACAAGCAGATAAGGAAAAGGCTCATCTGGAAACCTCTTTTTCCGAGCAATTGTCCCAGGCAAGTGAAGAAATTAGAGAGTTGAAGGCTCTCTTGGGTGAAAAAGAAGCGTATGCTGGTGAACTCGTGCAGAATTTGACTCAAACTCAAGAAGACCTTCGGGTATCTTCTGATAAGGTTTGTTCTTTAGAAAATTCCCACGCTTCTCTTCAAGCTTCTTATGAATCTGCCTTGGCTGAAAATGAAAAGTTAAGAAATGAAATTGCTGACCCGGAAAGAGATTATGAAATCCTTGAAGATAAAACTGCCATTGAAGTGAGTTGGGCATTTTAAAATTCTCGCCATGATATCCTCGTTGAAGCTAGCCAAGAGAATTTTAACTTGGAATCTGAGTTAGCCAAGATCAAAGAGACTATTGAGAAGACTCAGCAGAGCCAAGATTTTTCTTCTCCCGTGGCTGAAGCTTCTGAAAATTTTGAAGATGATACGGGTATCTTCACTCCTTCAAGTCAAGTTGAGCCCGCTGCTGTTGATGTCCCTGCTTCAATTCCTTCAACTTCCCAGTGAAAAGCTTATGTTGTTTAAATTCCTTTGTTTTTTTTTTCTTTTGATGGTATGTGGTGGAAACCCTTGGTCTTTTTAAGGGTTTATTGAAAACGTTAAGTCCCCAGACCTTTAATGGGGCATTTTGTATAAATAACATTTGGTTTATGACTAAGTTCATACTTAGTCTAAACTTTTCTAATATGAAGAAGTTTTCGTTGCTGTTTGATTCTGTTTTGTTTATTCTTGCCTTTATTTTTTTTAAGGACTTACTGAATAACTTGCATTTTTATTTTTCAAAAATGCTTTTATTTTTAACTTCATGAATACTTGAATTAATCATGAATTTTATAAAAGAGGGCCCTTTTATATTCGACACTTAATGAAGAAGACGTCTCAACTTCATAATGGTGTTAATATACGATGAACGAAATAGGAATACACATGTTTCTTGAAATAACTTTGATAAGTTTTTATTTGAACTTTGTCTAGTTTTGAGTAACACTTTACATGTATTTGAATTACTTCTATAACTTTCTCGTAACTGTTTTTCTTATAACAGATTTCAAAAAAGAAAATGAACACACGGTTTTTATTTATAACCCGTTTCAGTACATTGCCTTTACCCTAACTATAATAAGGTTTTTCTTTGGCCTTAGCTCGTGACTTTACTCTGCACTTGACTCATTCAATGAGTGAACTTCTCAGGTTTGATCTTTGATTATTTCCCAATCTTCTTTGCCTTCTTTATACACATGTCTATGTATATTATATAGTCCCCCAAGTGTTTGAGCTTTGAAGTATGAAGTCTCGAGCACTTGATTATTCCTCTCATTTGGTCCTTTCCCTGAAAAGGAAAAACATACGGGACGCGAAGGTGCGATTATAGATGAAGACTGCTTAACCCGTTTCAATTTCTATCAGAATAATTGTAACCCTAGACCGGGAGAATTGATTCCACATGCCTTGTGGGTCGTGACTCATCATTTAGTACGGGTTAGCTTTTTGCCTATCTTCTAAAATCATTAGTAAAATTTTAACAATTCAAAAATAAAATTTAAGAGTACGGATACCTGACCGTGGGTATTCCTTAGAAATAGTATCTTTTCAAGTGAACGGCATTCCAATGTGAAGGTAGTATCTATCCATCCATCGTTTGCAGCTCGTATGCTCCTTTTCCTGCGATACCATGAATCCTGTAGGGTCCCTCCCAGGTTGGACTCAGTTTTCCCGCATTAGCTGTCTTCGTAGATCGGCAAACATTTTTGAGCACGAATCCCCAATCTTGAAGTATCTTAGGCGTGCTTTGCGATTGTAGTATCGTTCCAAGACCTGCTTTTGTGCTGCCATTCTTATTAATGCAACTTCCCTTTTTCCTTCAAGTAGAACAAGGTTTATAAGCATTTCTTCGTCATTGGATTCTTCTAATGCTTGTGTAAACCTCGTTCTTGGCTCTCCTATCTCAACTGGAATTAAGGCTTCAGCTCCATAAACCAATGAGAATGGTGTTTCTCCCGTACTTGTCTTTGTTGTTGTGCGGTATGCCCATAAAACACCAGGTAACAACTCCGGCCAATTAACTTTGGATTCCTCTAAACGCTTCTTTAAATTGTTGATAATGACTTTGTTTGTTGACTCAGCTTGGCCATTACCCACCGGATGATAAGGTGTGGATGTAATCCTTTTGATCTGCCAACTTTGAAAAAACTCTATGATTTGTGCGCCTATAAATTGAGGGCCATTATCACACACGATTTCCTTTGGCACACCGAATCGACATATGATATTTCGCTAAATGAAATCTCTAACTTCTTTTTCCCGCACCTGTTTGAATGCTCCTGCTTCCACCCATTTAGTAAAATAGTCGGTGAGTACAAGCAAAAATTTTACCTGTCCTTTTGCTTGTGGTAGTGGACCCACGATATCCATCCCCCATTTCATAAAAGGCCACGGTGCAATAACCGGATGTAACAACTCCGCAGGTCTATGCATGTTATTACTGTATCTTTGACATTTATCACATTTAGCCACGAAACTTTCCGCTTCTTCTTCCATTTTAGGCCAATAATAACCTGCTCTAATCATGGTTCTTACCAGTGATCTTCCTCCTGCGTGATTTCCACAATGCCCTTCGTGTATTTCTCTCATTACATATTCTGTCTGAGAAGGCCCGAGGCATCTTGCTAAGGGACCACCGAACATTTTTCGATAAAGATTGCCTTGCTTTAAACAATATCGAGCAGCCTTTTTCCGAAGCGAGTGAGCTTTTTTCTTATCTTTAGGGACGGTTCCATACTACAAAAAAGCAACAATCTCATTCCTCCAATCCCAGGTTAAGTTATTAAAATTTACCTCATTTTTATCTGGATCGAGTACTGAATGAAACAAATGAATTACGGAAGCATTTTCATTGCTTGACACATCTGCCGCAGATGCGAGATTGGCTAGGGCGTCCGCCTCGACATTTTCATCTCTTGGTATTTGCATAACTTTCCAGGTTTGGAATTGCCTGATCAGATCCCGTACCTTCTTTAAATACTATTGCATTCGTGCTTCCCTGGCTGTATAAGTCCCCAGCATTTGGTTAACTACAAGTTGCGAATCGCTTTTGATTACAATCTGATTAATGCCGAGTTCCCGTGCTAGTTCTAAACCTGCAACCACAGCTTCATACTCTGCTTCATTGTTAGTTATAGAATAACATTTAATGGCTTGCCGACTGGTCTCACCCATAGGTGGTACCAAAACAATGCCTAAGCCTGCACCCTTCACATTAGACGAACCATCAGTAAATGAGGTCCAAATTCCAGGATTAGATCCGTTGAACACCTGTAATTCTTTTTCTGCTTCTAGGTGCATTACTTGGCTAAAATCAGCCACAAAATCTGCTAACACCTGAGATTTTATCGCGGTTCTAGGCTGGTATGTGATGTCATATTCACTTAATTCTATAGCCCATTTGGCTAACCTACCTGACAACTCATGTTTGTGTAATATGGATAAGCAGTTACTGCAGCAATAGGGTGACACTGAAAATAAGGCCTTAATTTTCTAGATGCCATGATTAGTGCAAGTGCAAGCTTTTCTAATTGAGGATACCGCGTCTCCGCATCTAATATAGATTTGCTGACATAATAAATCGGAGATTGTTTACCTTGATCTTCACGAACTAACACTGCACTTACCGCTCTTCGGAGACAGCAAGGTAGATGAGCAATCTTTCTCCAACTTTCGGTTTGGCGAGCAATGGCAGATTTGATAAGTATGTCTTCAAATTTTTGAGTGCCTGTTGACATTCCTCAGTCCATTCGAACTGATCTTGCTTTTTAAGAGCTGAAAAGAATTTAAAGCACTTTTCTGATGATTTGGAAATAAATCTCCCCAAGGCTCTAACTCTTCCTGTCAACCTCTGCACTTCTTTTTTGCTTGTAAGCATGTTAGGGATTTCTTCAATGGCCTTAATCTGTGCGGGATTTACTTCAATACCACGGTTAGAAACAAGAAAACCCAAAAACTTACCTGATGGAACACCGAATGCACATTTCTCAGGATTTAATTTCATATTGAATTTTTGCAAGATCTGAAACGTATCAGACAAGTGTGATATGTGATCCCCTGAATGTTGAGTTTTAACGAGCATATCGTCTATATAGACCTCCATAGTTTTTCCCAAGTGTTCTTGAAACATTTTGGTCACTAGTCTATGATATGTTGCACTAGCATTTTTGAGACCAAAAGGCATTACTTTATAACAGTAAGTCCCCCTGTCTGTTATAAATGAAGTTTTTTCTTCATCTATGGGATCCATTTTGATTTGGTTGTATCCTGAGTATGCATTTAAAAAACTTAACAACTCATGTCGTGCAGTAGCATCAATTAGTTGATCTATATGTGGTAATGAAAAAGAATCTTTAGGACAAGCTTTGTTAAGGTCTGTGTAATCTACACAAACTCGCCATTTACTATTCTTTTTAGGTACCACAACAGTGTTGGCTAACCAATTAGGATACTTTACCTCGCGGATAGACCCAATCTTTAATAATTTTTGGACCTCATCTTGAATCACCTGATTTTTGAAAGTTCCTTGCTTTCTCTTCGTTTGTTTGATAGGTGGATAAGACGGGTCTTCATTTAATTTGTGAGTCATTACCTCCGGTGGTATACCTGTCATATCAGAATGGGACCAAGCAAAACAATCCACGTTAGCTTTTAAAAATTCAATCAACTTACGTTTCATGTCTTGGCTGAGATTGGCCCCTATGTAGATTTTCCTTTCAAGCCATTGTACAAATAATACTACAGCCTCCAGCTCTTCGATCGTTGTTTTGATATTTTCGTTTTCTTCTGGTTCTTCAATGGAATCGGACCTTGAATCCACATCTGTTCGCCCCTGTTCAGTTGAAGTTTGCGTTGTGGTATCCTCAACTGGATTCTGTAATTGCTATTTTTCTTCATTTCTCGTACTTGAATCTGCTACGGAGTTGATGCTCCTGGATGTCTGTTGATCTCCACGGATTTGACATATTCCCCATGGTGATGGAAATTTAATGACTTGATGTAAGGTCGATGGAACAACATCCATCTCGTGGATCCATGGCCTCCCTAGAATTATGTTGTAAGCCTTTTCCATCTCCACTACCTGAAACTTCGTATCTTTGACAACTCCTTCTGCGAATGTAGTAAGTATTACTTCCCCTTTCGTCACAACGCTGGAATTGTCGAATCCAGACAAAGTATGCGCTTTTGGTACTAATTTATCCTCAGCTTGCATCTCATATAGTACTCTTAGTAGAATAATGTTCACGGAACTACCTGGATCAATCAAAACTTGTTTCACATTAGTGTCATGTATAAGTAAAGATATTACCAGTGCGTCGTTATGTGGAGTTAATACGCCATCCGCATCTTCATCATCAAACGTAATGCTTTCTTCGCACCCGCTTCCCGTGGGTAATCCTGACTTTGGAAACTTTATTTGCTGCTGTATACGTCACACCATTGATTTCTTCGCCCCCGCTTATAACATTAACGGTCCTTTTTGGAGAAGGCGGTTTAGGGGTTTCCTGCCTATTCTTCATATATGCTTGCTTACCTTTCTCGCTGAATAACTCAGTGAGATATCCTTGCTTCAACAGATGATCAACTTCACCCTGTAGCAACCTACAATCTGCCGTGTTGTGACCATGATCATTGTGAAATTCGCACCAGTGTTCGGGATTGCGTCTGTTTGGATTTGACCTCATTTTTTTGGCCACCACACCTTATCTCCCATGCTTCATAAAACAACTACGAGCTGGGAAGTGCTTACATTAAAATTATAACCGCCAAATCGTGCCTTCAAATTTCTATCATCATCTCGTGACTCACGTGTGTTACGATCATTTCCACACCTCGATGATGAGCCCGATTCTCTATTTCTAGATCTATGATCGTACCTTGAATGATCATGCTTTGACTGTGAATCTTTTCCAGCTGGGCCCATATATGGTTCTTACCTGTTTTTACCGGACCTTTTTTCTGTTTCCGCCCATCTTGAACTTACCTTTTCTTCTTTTTGAGATCGTGAGATAATATCTTCTTCGATCCTTAACTTCGTGCTATACCTATTGTAAACGTCATTCCATGTCGTTGCTGGGAATTCACGAAGACTTTCCTTGAGCCGCCTCGTGGCTTCTGAGCTTTTCTCATTCAAATTACTAGTGAAAGCTATAGCTGCCCAATTATCTGGTACATGTGGTAACGTCATTCTCTCACGCTGAAACCTATCCACGAACTCTCTGAGCAACTCGGAGTCCCCTTGTTTGATTTTGAAAATATCCTCCATTCTCTTTTCGACTTTTTGAGCCCCCGAATGTGCTTCGATAAATGAATCTGCAAGCTCAGTAAAAGAACTTATGGAATTTTCGGGTAAAAGAGAATACCATGTTAATGCTCCCTTAGTGAGTGTTTCACCAAATTTTTTGACCAATACTGATTCAATTTCTTGTTTGGTCAAGTCGTTGCCTTTTATGCCAGTTGTGAATGCAGTCACGTGGTCTCGTGGATCAGTTGTTCCATCGTATTTTGGAATGTCGGGCATTTTGAATTTCTTTGGAATTGGTAGAGGAGCAGCGCTTGGCTTCCAAGTTTGCTATGAATATTTATCCATATCTATTCCTTTGATTACAGGCGGTACTCCAGGTATTTGCTCTATATGTCACTTTGCTCCTTGAGCTATTTCTGCAACGTTAAAACTAAATTTTGTAAATCGGAATTGACTAAGTTACCTGGTTCTCCATCTCGTGACTCACTGGGAATTCCGCCACTGCCTGAATTAACAAGCCCAGAACGAGGGTTTTCCAAAGTATTGGTATTTGGAATTGGTGTTGATGGTGCAACAGGTAACTGGTTGACAAAGGCCTTAAGAGCTTTATTGAGCTGTTGAGCGATCAGCTTCTGCAAAGCTTCATTGATAGCTTCATCGTTGTCAAATTGAGCATTTGCGTTTGAGTGAGATCCATCAGGAGTTCCTTCTCGAGACTGCCGAGGCGAGCTTTGTGGAGAAGGAATCGGAGTGTGAACATCTTGTGGGTCCCCTTGGAGTTGATAGTTTCTTTGGTTTCCTTGGGTGTTATCGTTAACATTTGACATGATTGTTGATGTAAAGAAATAGGTTAGGTTAAGAAAGAATAGATTATCATATTCTCGGTAACGGAACCAATTTATTTAACCAAAAAATAGAATTTCGGTCAAAGCTTTATTTTTAGAAGAACTCGAGTTACTGATAATCGTAAATGAATAAAAGAAATTGATTTTTTGATGACAATAAGATAGATAGCAGAAAACAAAGTAAATCAGTATATTCAGTTGATATTGTGTGTCCCTACAAATGATTAGTCTTCTCCCTTTTATAGCTATTTCTAAGTTATACGTTTTGCCTTTGTCATAATAAGGTCATTATGGACGATTAAAGGCATTAAATGCTACGTTACATAATTATTGTAATTTAATACAGATTTTCTAACGCTTTCAGTATTTAATTCTTATTAAATACTGTATCTGGGCTCTCCTGTGCTGTCAGGTTCATTCTTCTCAGCTTTTAGACTTAAATAGGTACGAGCGTTGAGTCTTTTTGAATATTTGTTCGTGCCTCTTCTTGTGCTTCCGCTCGTATCTGTTGCAACTCGTGCCTCTTTGCTAATCATCATTCTTTGATCTGCCTACGTGTCATGACATGTCATCTTTCAATCACTTCGATATGTATAAACTCAGTTCCCAATACACCACCAAAACAGCCATGACTTCCAACATTTATTTTAAACACGTAAACAAGACAATAGTAGTTTTGTCTGCGTACACACTACCTTCCCATGATCCCACTTATGGGATTATAGTGGGTTTGTTGTTGTTGTAAACAAGACAATAGTGACTTGTAAGTAAGCTCCATAGTCTTTTTTTCCACAGTTAAGCCACTAATTGAATCGCACAGATCTGTCCAGACAATATTTATCTCTTGTTGATAGTCGAAGTTGGCACATCTGTAATGTTTAGATAAGAGAGGGTGGTCAGGGAAGGCCTTGCTAGACTTGGGAAGAGAAGTGAGAGCTAAGAGCAAATAGAGAACAAGTGTCAAAGTTTTAACTATTGGGATTTTTTGGCAAAACTTGCGCTCGTGAGAGTTTCACATGTTACAACTAACAATAACCAAGAGATAAGAGCGAAAAATAGGAGAGGGATATGTGAAATACAGGGACTTACCATGTGATCATCGAGAGAAGAAGATATATATATATAATATATATATATATATATATATATATATATATAATTATATATATATATATATATATATATATATATATATATATTATAAATAAAAGCAGGGAAATTAAGTGCTGACATGGCACTTCTCATTGTCCAAGATTCATATTTATCTTTTTTTCCTCAGATTTTTGTTATTTTCCTTCATTTTAAGACTTTTTTTCCTCCTTCAAAAAAATGTAATTATTTAAATAATAGCTATTAATTATTACTGTGTACTTATTGCAACTTTTATTATGAAATCAATTCATTCATATAATTTGGCCAATATGCGTTGTGAATTTGAAAAGGCAAAAACATGGATACTATCATACTAAATTCTTGATCCTTAAATTCTCTTAATAAGCATGTTTAGCAGCATGAAGGTGCCTTCCACCAGGAAGAAAAGCGGATAAGAACATATATAGTCTGCAAGTGAGCATTGGATTCACGTTTGGAATTGAGCAGTGGTTCTCCTCTCTTTTTGCAAGGAAGCCAATGGTTGGCCAAGTGCTTGGGGATGCATATTGTGAGGATTTTATCACGGATTACAGTGAAATTATCCTCAATGCTAATTTGGCAGTCGATCCCGAGTGCAGCGTCTACGGGGACAATCGATCAGCTGCTCAAAGTGCACGCGGCAGCAAGGACGGCGGGGTCAACTTGCAAGTGATCTTCGAAATGTTGTAGGCCCAACAGGCCATAGCCCAACTCCAAAATCAGAATCACACACCGAGTAGGGTCGAGCTCGAACCATCCCAGAAAATTGTACACAAGGTCGAATCAGTTTCAAGGAAATCGAGCGAGAAAGAATTGAAGACCAATCCTGCTATCATGAGGATGCTCGAAGAATTGACAAAGAGAATCGAGTCAGGGGAAAAGAAGATCGAGGAAAATGACAAGAAGGTGGAAACTTATAACTCCAAGGTCGATCAAATCCTGGGAGCACCACCAATATTGAAAGGACTGGATTCCAAAAAATTCGCAAACCTTTCCCATCGAGTGCGGCTCCGAAGCCAATGCCCAAGAAGTTCCGCATGCTCGAGATTCTTAAATATAATGGGACGATTGATCCGAACGAGCACGTCACCTCTTACACGTGCGCTATGAAAGGGAATAACCTAGAGGATGACGAAATTGAATCCGTCCTACTAAAGAAATTCGGAGAGACCCTGTTGAAGGGTGCTATGATATGGTACCATAATTTACCGCCTAATGCTATTGACTCATTTGCTATGCTTGCAGATTCTTTTGTAAAGGCACATGCCGGGGCCATCAAGGTCGAAAGAGGAAGTCAGACCTTTTCAAGGTAAGGCAAAAGGAAAACAAGATGCTCAGAGAGTTCGTGTCTTGATTCCAAATAGAACGGATGGACTTGCCACCGGTAGCCGACGATTGGGCTAATCAAGCCTTCACTCAAGGTCTCAACGTTCAAAGTTCGGTGGCTTCACAGCAGTTGAAGCAAAATTTGATAGAATACCTAGTTATCACTTGGGTCGATGTGCACAATCGGTATCAGTCGAAGATCAGGGTCGAGGAAGATCAACTTGGGTCCCCTTTCGGGTCCGTTTATCCTATCAGACTCGTCGATAGAGTTAAAAGGGATATTGATCGAGAACCAAGGTCGAACATAGATCGATACCAACCATATCTCCACACAGGAACAACGGACCTAGGCGGAATCCTGTACGGAATGAAAGGAGAAGTGATCGATGTTAGAGCTCTCGAGGGATCATGAGCAAGAGCGGCTTCGACAAGCCTATCAGACTCAATGAAGCACCTCTGTTATCAGAGTACAACTTTAATGTCGACGCAACCTCCATCATATCAGCTATCAGACGCATCAAGGATACCAGATGGCCTCGACCTTTGCTGACCGATCCAACTCGAAGAGATCCCAACCAAAGGTGCGAACATCATGGCACCCATGGCCAAAGAACGGAAGATTGTCGGCAATTAAGAGAAGAAGTAGCCCGGTTATTCAACAACGGGCATTTTCGGGAGATTCTGAGCGATCGAGCTAAGAATCACTTCAAAAATAGGGACTCCAACAAACAAATGAACAAGTCGAACCACAGCATGTCATCCATATAATCATCGGAGGAGTCAATGTTCCTCAAGGTCCAATGTTTAAGCGTACCAAAGTATCAATCACGAGGGAAAAATGAACTCGAGATTACATGCCAAAAGGGACTTTGTTTTTCAATGATGAGGATGCGGAAGGAATCACATAGCCCCATAATGATGCACTGGTAATATCTGTACTCATGAATGAAACTCGAGTTAAACATGTGCTAATTGATCCAAGTAGCTCGGCCAATATCATTCGATCGAGGGTCGTAGAACAGCTCGGCCTACAGGACCAGATCGTACCCGCCGCCGGAGTGCTAAATGGATTCAACATGTCTTGCAAAACTACTAAGGGAGAAATAACGTTGCTAGTAAACGTAGCCGGTACCACCCAGGATACCAAGTTTTACGTAATCGAGGGGGACATGAGATAGAACGCCCTATCCGGAAGACCATGGATCCACAACATGAGGGCCGTGCCCTCGACCCTTCACCAGGTATCAAAGATTCCAACACCAGAGGGGACAAAGACGGTTTACGGGGAACAACCTGCCGCAAAAGAGATGTTTGCCGTCGATGAAGTAATTCTAATACCAACACTCTCATAGACAAAGGTCTCAGGTTTGAAAGCAAAATAGGAAGCCAAATACCAATCATCGATGCCAGCCTCGACCTAGCAGGACGAACATGGGACTAACAAAGACGATGATTACGGGGTTCCTTGATCCTTCATAGTCCCTGATGAGTCCGACGCTACCAAATCGACAGTCGAAGAGCTGGAGCAAGTCACGCTGATCGAGCATCAACCCGATAAAAAGGTATACCTGGTCACTAGGTTAACCTCCGAGCTCAGGAAAAAACTTATTCAATTTCTTATAACTAACATGGATTGTTTTTCCTGGTCCCACCACGATATGACAGGGATCCCACCGAAAATCACCACCCATAAATTAAGCTTGGACCCGAAGTTCCATCCAGTGATGCAGAAAAGAAGACCCCAGTCCGAGGTCAAGCACGCCTTCATCAAAGACGAGGCAACCAAGCTTCTTAAAATAGGGTCCATCCGGGAAGTAAAATACCCCGAATGGCTAGCAAACGTAGTAGCAGTCCCTAATAAAGGAAACAAACTTAAAATGTGTGTAGATTACAAGGATTTAAATAAAGCATGTCCCAAGGATTCTTTTCCTCTGCCTAATATCGAACGCATGATCGATGCCACGGCCGGCCACCAGATTCTCAATTTTCTCGATGCCTACTTCGGGTACAACCAAATTCAAATGGACCCGGATGACAAGGAAAAAACCTCGTTCATCACTAAATATTGTACCTACTGTTACAATGTAATGCCATTTGGGTTAAAAAATGCTGGTGCCACTTACCAATGCCTAGTAAACTGGATATTCGAAGAACGAATAGGGAAATCAATGGAAGTTTACATTGATGATATGTTAGTTAAGTCCCTGGGAGTAGAGGACCATTTGAAGCATTTGCAGGAAACCTTCCGTATATTGAAGAAGTACAACATGAAGCTGAATCCAAAAAAATTTGCATTCGGAGTCGGATCAGGTAAGTTCTTCGGGTTCATGGTATCCAAACGAGGGATCTAGATCAACCCTGAGAAGATCAAAGCTATCTAGGACATCTCGGTATTAGACAACATAAAGGCCATGCAGAGGTTAACCGGACGCATTGCGACCCTGGGGCGATTCATCTCGAGGTCCTACGATAAGAACCATCAATTTTTCTCGTTACTGAAGAAGAACAATAACTTCACATAGACTCCAGAATGCCAATAGGCCTTGGAGGAGCTTAAACGATTCTTATCGAGCCCGCCGCTACTTAATACGCCGAGGGCAAATGAACAGCTGTACTTATACTTGCAGTATCAGAGATAGCGATAAGTGGAGTCTTAGTCCGGGAAGAACAAGGTACACAATTTCCTGTTTATTATGTTAGCCGAACCTTAGGTGAGGCCGAAACTAGATATCACCACCTAGAAAAGTTAGCGCTCACTTTGATAAGTGCCTCTAGGAAGCTAAACCATACTTTCAATGTCACCCCATCTGTGTTGTAACAACTCACCCACTTCAAAATATTATGCATAAACCAGAACTTTCGGGATGGTAAGTATCTCCTTATATAAATTTTATGTGTGCATCGGGTGGCATGCCGTCACGGGTATGTTGTTTGGATCGGGTTGCACGTCGCAACAGTGTGATGTTGAGTACAATCCCTTATATCCATTTTTGTGTGTTTTGTTTCCCTTTTTCTGAGGAAGGTTCATAACACCTTTTCGGTTGTCTAGTTATTTACGTGGGTTGCATAGTCCCTTCCAGAGTTCGTTTTCCTTACGTATCACGTTCGAGTTTGTAGCTTATTGGCACATTATGGGATCACATGAGACTTTTGGCTGCGTCTGAGGTGGCTTATTGCCTGAACATCTTATACTGGTTGAGACGAGATTATTGGATCTGGGATCAGTGCGATCGGATTATATGAAGTACATTAAAGAGCAAATACCATTATTTGGTTCATAATGGGGTGATGATTCTAGTCATGAGGAGAGATTTAATGATTTGTTGACTCTGCATTTGGCTATAAATTTCTACACATCTCTTCTATCGTGGCGGTATTGCAAGAGTTTGAACAAGACATATATATGTCATGAGGTGCACTGTGAGCATTAGATTCGTGGAATTTAGGCTATTGTTATTAGAGGATGTTATTATAGTCATGTGAGTTATGAAGTGCATAGCGTTAATTCAGGAAAGGTATGCAATCATGTATCGGTGCATCGTGTAGTGATTGATACGGTGTTCGTATAATGGGAACAATCATGGCAGAGAATTTCGAATGTTGGAATTGGACTCTAAGGCTTATTTGGCTAAGTAAAAAGGGAGAATCTTCAGACTGGCTCGAGCTGGTGTGCTCAAATGAGTTGCGGCAACACGGGTAGGTGCACGAGGTGTTAAACAATGATTTCGGACAACTCCAGAGCAGTTGTTAGCACGTTCGAGGATGAACGTACATTTAAGTGGGAGAGAATGTAACAACCCGACCAGTCATTTTGAGATATAGCTCGTTGTTCGGCGGTTTGAGACTTTGAGAAGCTTCACTTTAGGTATTATGACTTGTATTTATGGTCGGAATTGGAATTTCGGAAGTTCGGAGTTGAATTGGAAAGAAAATTCTTATTTCGAAAGCTTTAGGTTGGAAGAAATTGCTAATATTGGATTTTTGAGTAGATGACCTCGGAATCGGGATTTGAATATTCCAACATGTTCTATGATGTTTTTGGACTTGGGCGTATGTCCTGATCAAGTTTTGGATGACCCGGGAGCGTTTCGGCTCCTATTGTGGAAGTTAGCATTTTTGGAAGAATTTCATAAATTTGGGCTGAAGTGCATTTCAATATTATCAATGTCTGTTTGGGATTCCGAGTCTGAGAATAGCTCCGTATAGTGATTCTGGTATTGGGAGCGCGTCCGGAAGTGGATTTGGAGGTCCGTAGGTCATTTTGGAGTCGTTTGGCGAAAGTTAGAAATTTGAAAGTTTGACTGGAAGGGGACCTTTTTGATATCGGGGTTAGATTCCGATTTAGGAAGTTGGAGTAGGTTGGTAATGTTAAATATGACTTGTGTGCTAAATTTAAGGTCAATCGGACGTGATTTGATAGGTTTCGGCATCGAATGTGGAAGTTTGAAATTCTAAAGTTCATTAAGCTTGGAATGAGGTGCAATCCATGAATTCGACGTTGTTTGATGTGATTAGAAGCCCCGACTAAGTTCTTAATGTGTTTTGGGATGTGTTGGTATAGTTGGTTAAGGTCCCGGGGGCCTCGAATGTGTTTCGGGGTGGTTTCGGATCATTTGGAGCTGTTTTGGAACTGCTGATTCTGGTGTCTGGTTTCCTTCTTCGCGAACGCGAAGGAAGTCCCGCGTTCGCGAAGAAGAAATTTTGGGGCTGCTGGATTTGACCTTCGCGAACGGGAGTGGACGCGAACGCGAGGCAAGAATTGGTCAAGCTTACGCGAACGCGACGCAGTGGTCGGGAACGCGAAGAAGGAAGGGAGCTGGGCCTAGAAGTGCTAAGCCTTGGCGAACGTGGGTGTGGGACCGCGAACGCAAAGAGGAATTTAAGGCAGTTGGGTTTTTGTCCTTCGCAAACGCGAAGAAGGGCTTGGCCTGGGCAGATTGTTTTGAAGATGGGATTTGGCCATTTTTCCTCCATGTTTTATTTGGTTGTGCGATTTTTGGAGCTCTTGGAAGGGAGATTTTTATCATCTATGTCAAGGTAAGTGATTCTCACTTATTACAAGTTAAATACATGGTTTGTATAAGGATTTAAACTTGGAAATTAGTAGAAATTTGGGGTTTTTGAAGAAAAAGCTAGAAATTATATTTTTGGATTTTGACCACGAAATTGGACATGAAATTTGAAATAAATTATATATTCGATTCGTGGTGTCATGGGTAAAGTTTATCTTCGAAATTTTTTGGAATCCGGGCACGTGGGCCCGAGCGTGATTTTTATCGACTTTTCGGTCGGGGTTAGAAATTGTTATAAATTGGATTATAATGAGTATTTGAGTATATATTAATGGGTTGCATAATTATTGGCTAGTTTTGGAGCGTTGAGCATTGGTTTGAGTCGTCGGAAGGGCTTGGAAGTCGGTTATGGAACTTGGGGGCAAGATAAGTCTCCTTTCTAACCTTGTAAGGGGAAATTTACCCCATAGGTGAAATAAATCAATATGTGCTCCTATTTGTGGGGCTACTTACGCACGTGGTGACGAGTACTATTATGCTTAAGTCCGGGTAGTCTAGGACCCAAAATTATACTTTGCTTGCAACAACCTTATTGTCAACTTAAAGTGCTTAAATCATATCGAACTTGGTAAATAAATTTGTACAAGGCTAAACATTATTTTCTTGACTGTTAAAAGATAAATTGCCATTTCCTTGGACAATTGTTCCCTGATGAATTCTTGAATAAGTGTTTGAATGTGTTTATCTTTGTGGAACGGGCCGAATACCTCAGCAGATTAAATATATGTATCTATGGTTCGCGCCATTCGACCCTCTAGCAGTGCACATTTTAAATATTATGTTGGATCGAGCCGTACAACCTCGGCATGATTTGCGCATGCCTGTGTTGCTTGCCTTGAAATTTATAAATAATGATATTGCCTCCCTGGTCCGAGATAAATTGAGAAATGATGAAAATGAATTTGGAAATCCCTTGTTATCAAAGGATTGTTTACTTGATTCATGATTTCCTTAAGTTTACTGCTATTTTTAATAAAATCCACGACTAATTATATTATTAGTACATTACTGTCGGACCACTAGTATGTGTCGGAGTCGACCTCTCGTCACTACTTCTTCGAGATTAGACTGGATACTACTGGGTACGTGTTGTTTGCGTACTCATACTACACTTGCTATATATTTTGTTGTACAAGCACATATGATGAAGATGGAGATCAATAAACACTTATGGCCATTGGAGAATCTAATGAGTAATCTTAGGTAAGTGTGATTCATCTCAAAGACAAGATTAAATTTTTGTCCAAAGAAAAGCTATCTGAATTACTTCTAGATTTCATTGATGAATCTGAGGATGTAAACAATGAAAAGGAATAGCTGTCTAAGGAATGTGTGATTTTGAAAGCAAAGTGTAAGAACCTGGAACTTAGGGTTAGTGAGACTGTAAGTGAAAATACTGCTTTAAAGAATCAGGTTCATGCACTTGAATCAAATGTCCTAGAACTTAGATCTGAAAACCTAAAACTGAAAATAGGAACAAGTAAGAAGACAACTGACTGCACACAACTCACTCTAGAAGAAATATAGGTAAACTAAAAGATGGGTGGTATAAGAATGATGAGCAGGTAAGAATTTTGAAGGAGGATCTAGGCAAAGTCAAGCACGAATTAGACAGAACTTGTAAATGGAACAGGTCCTCCGATGCACTTTCATGGCTACAGGAACATCATAATAGCAATAGAAGAGGACTTGGCTTTGGGAATCTGCCACCTAAATGGGGTCCCAAAAGCAAGTACCTTACACTTCTTGAGAACAAGATTTGTACTCACTGTGGTAAAACTGGTCACTATAAAAGTGAATGCAATGCAAAAGAAAAGGCAAGCCAAAAGAACAAAGAATTTGTTCAAGGGAAGAATAGGCTACCAAGTTGGGCTAAAAAGAATTTGATTCATCCTTTTGCTTATAGAAAGGGACCCAAACTAGTTTGCGTTCCTAAGACTAACCCCTGATTTCCTTTTGCAGGTCCAAGTGAAGGGGAGCAGCCAAATATGGTACATGGATAGTGGCTGCTCAAAGCATATGACAGGAAGCAAGAACCAATTCCTTTCACTTGAGGACCTCAAAGGAGGTAATGTCTCCTTTGGAAATGGAAAGAAAGGTGAGATCATTGGGGTTGGAAAGGTAGGTAAGACGGATTCTCACTCTATTGAGAATGTCTACTTGATAGATGGCTTAAAATACAGTCTAATTAGTGTATCACAACTGTGTGATAGAGGTAACTTGGTAGCATTCACCTCTGCCAAATATTTTGTGATTAATCTTATCACTGAAAAGGTTGTTTTGCAGGGAAAAACAGTAAACAATATTTATATTGTAGACCTGTCCACTCTTTCAGAAAATGAATTCACTTGCTTAAGTGTGTTGGACAATGATACCCTCCTTTGGCATAAGAGACTTGGACATACAAGTCTGAGTCAACTCAACAAATTAGTCTCCAATGACCTAGTGATAGGGTTGCCTAACATCAAGTTTAAGGAAGATAAAATTTGTGAGGCTTGTGCAAGGGAAGCAGGTAAGATCCTCTTTTAAATGCAAGAAAGTGAAAAGTACCACCAAGACGATGGAACTGGTCCATATGGACCTCTGTGGTCCAATGAGAACATTAAATAGAGATGGTAAAAGATATGAAATGGTGCTTGTTGATGATTACTATAGGTTTACTTGGACATTTTTTTTAACATATAAGGATGAAGCATTTGATATGATCATTTCTTTTGTTAGAAAAACTCAGAAATAACTAGGTAATCAACTTGCACCAATTAGGTCCGATCATGGCACTGAATTTGAAAATGCTAAATTTGCTGAATTTTTTGATGAGCATGGCATAGATAATAACTTCTCTGCTCCTAGGACTCCACAAAAAAATGGAGTAGTTGAAAGAAAGAATAGGACACTTGAAGATATGGCTAGGACTGTGCTTCTTTCTAGTAAACTGCATCATAGCTTCTGGGCAGAAGCTGTAAATACTGCATGCCACATCATAAATAGGTGCATGACTAGACCTCTTGTGGAGAAGACTCCCTATGAGTTACTTAAAGGGAGAAAAACAAACATATCCCATCTTAGGGCATTTGTATGCAAGTGCTTTGTGTATAATAATGGTAAAGACTCCCTAGGTAAGTTTGATCCCATAAGTGATGAGGGAGTATTCTTCATCTAGTAAAGCATGTAGGGTCTATAACAAAAGAACTATGTGTGTAGAAGAAAGTGTTCATGTGGTTTTTGATGAAACTAACATTCTTTCTGTGAGAGACAGGAACATGATGATGAAGGAATTGGGCTGGTAAGAGACTTAAATGAAACCACAACCCAGACTGAAGCTGTACCAGAGGAAGGAACAGGTGATGGAACAAGTTCTTCTACCCAGGGCAACCTGATAGGGGGAACTGAACAAAGAGGAACAGATTCTCAAGCCTCAAGGGAACCTGTCCATGAACCTGCTACACAGCAACAAAACATTGAAGGAACATCAAGAGGAAACTAGTGGGTTGTGAAATCTTACAAATATCAAAGTTCTCATCCTATTGAGAACATAATCACTGATCCAACCTCTTGAATCAAAACCAGATCTTCATTAAAAAATCTTTTTGCTTTTGATGCTTTATTATCTCTTATTGAACCTAAAAATGTTGCTGAGGCTTTGCAGGATGCAGACTGGGTAAATGCAATGCAAGATGAACTCAACCAATTTGAAAGGATTCAAGTTTGGCATCTGGTACCAATACCCAAGGACAGATCAGTAATTGGCACAAAATGGGTCTTCAGAAATAAACTCGATGAAGATGGAACAGTTACAAAGAACAAGGCAAGATTGGTGGTTCAAGGATATAGTCAAGAGGAGGGCATAGACTATGATGAGACTTTTGCTCCAGTTGCAAGGTTGGAAGCAATAAGACTCCTCATAGCCTTTGCTGCTTACATGGAATTCACCCTCCATCAGATGGATGTTAAGAGTGCCTTCCTTAATGGCTATCTCAAAGAAGAAGTGTTTATCAAGCAACCTTCGGGCTTTGAAAGCAAGGAATATCCTGATCATGTGTACAAACTTGACAAGGCACTTTATGGGATCAAGCAGGCTCCAAGAGCATGGTGTGAAAGGCTATCAAATTTTTTGCTTGAGCATGACTACAAGAGAGGTAAAATTGACAATACTTTGTTCTTGAAAGAAAAAGGTAAATATCTCTTGGTAGTTCAGATATATGTTGATGATATAATCCTTGTAGCAACTACTTATAAGCTAAGTAAAGAATTTGCTAAACTAATGGGGAGTGAATTTGAAATGAGCATGATGGGTGAGCTTAATTTCTTTTTAGGCTTACAAATTAAACAAAATTCAAATGGAACTATGATCCATCAGCAGAAGTATGTAAAAGGGTTGCTTAAAAGGTTTAAAATGGAAGATTCCAAAGAAATTGACACTCCTATTGCAACAACTACAAAGTTGGATATAGATGAATTTGGTTCATCTCTTGATCAGAAGTTTTATAGGGGAATGATTGGGTCATTGTTATATCTCACTACTAGTAGACCTGAGATTTTTTTCAGTGTAGGGCTTTGTGCAAGATTTTAGGCAAACCCAAAAGAGTCTCACTTGTCTGCTGTCAAGAGAATTTTGAGATATCTAAAAGGCACCACTGACCTTTGTGTGTGGTATCCAAAAGGTAGTAATTTCAATCTGGTGGGATACGCTGATGCTAATTATGCAGGTTTTCTTGTGGATAGAAAGAGCACCTCAGGTATGGCTCACTTTCTTGGCTCATGTCTTGTGTCTTTGGATACCCAAAAGCAAAACTCTGTGGCCTTATCTACTGCTGAGGCTGAGTATGTTGCTGTTGATTCATGTTGTGCTCGTTTGTTGTGGATTAAACAACATTTAATGGACTTTGGAATTGATGTTGGTTGCATCCCCATCTTTTGTGAAACACTAGTGCAATTAGTATGACCAAGAACCCAGTTCATCATAAGAGAACTAAGCACATAGATGTTAGGCATCACTTTTTGAGGGACAACTATGAAAAGGGTTTGATCATTGTGAAATTTTGTGCTACTGACAAACAAATAACTGACATCTTCACAAAATCTCTAAGTAGAGATCACTTTGAAAGGAATATGTTAGAATTAGGGATGATTAAGATCACCTAAAAGGATCAGTTCAAAATCTCACAATAAAAAAAATTGAATGAACTTTTTTTTTGGTTAGAAAATTTGTAAATTTTGTACATAAGTAGATTAGATCTTGCTCAATCTCATACTTCCAATAGTATACTCTTGTGGCATGTGTTAATATGACTCATTAATCTCTAATGATATTTTATCTTGGGAAATTTGGACTAACACAAGAGAAGCTTTAGTGAAGAACCTGGTTCATCAAGATCGATAGGTATGCTTTCTACACTCTACATAATTTGTAATAACAATATTTGAGTCATGAGCAGAGTCCTACCTAATTCCAAAATTCTTTTAGACTTATCCGTTACATATGAACCAGTTCTGTTCAAAAGAGTCCTAATCGCATTAAAACTGCCTAGATTCTAGGGAAAACTTTGAACGTCTTTTCGAACTGAATTGCAGTCTGATTAGACTTCAGCAAAGCTGCCGTTACTCAATAGAACTCCACTAATTTATAATGATGAGGAGTTATTTGTTTCTTCACTTCTTAATATTCAAGCTGGCCAAATTCTCTCAGATTTCTCTCCTCTTCTACTTTCACAAAAAAACTCGTTCTCTCCTATACCCTAGCCCAGAAATGTCTAACCCTTCTGAAAACCCTTTATCACCACCATAAGAAACCACCTCCTCACCCACTATCATTCCTTCAAAACCCTAACCACTAAGAAAAGAGTAAAACAGATGGCTTGCAAGATGTTGCTGGTAGAGAGCAGATTAAGAAAATTAATGAACAATTAAAGGCGAGTAGGGAGGAGGAATCTCAGAAATCCAATGAATCGTTCAGATATGCTATCCAGGGGGAAGAAACTGGTTCTTCCGAAACTGAATAGGTATCTTCTGGCTCTATAGTTACTCCTGAAACCATTTCTGAAGTTGCTGCAAATTTGGATAATAGATTTATGTTGGTAAGGTCTATAGCAGGAGAAGTTGGTGGTAAAAATGAAAAAGGAAAAGAAAAAGAGAGCAAGGGTGTTAGAAGTGCTGAGAGGGGAAGGGTAACGGAGTGGTTGATTCTTCACCCACTCCTGTGAGTTTAACCAAAGACATAGGTGCAATGGTTGTTTGGGAAGAGGAATCTGGTAGAGTAGAGGAGAGTGTTAAGAAAATAGGGAGAAGTAGGTTTGGTGAAGCCGTTGAAGGGCTTATTCAACTTGGAAAAAATGGAGATGAACCTGGTTCATCTATAGAAGAAACCCTCGTAGACCTACTGAAGAAGGTGGTTGAAAGCTATAATCTAAAGAAGAGAGGGAGTTCAAAGGTTAAAACCCCTAGCACTGCTAGGGAAAACAAGAAAAAGAAGGTTGCCCCCTCTGTTACTGTTGAAAGTCCTCCCACAAGAGGAAGAGACACAAGAAGCCAGCTAAAGCAGAATGAGGCAGAACACCAGAAAGCCTTGGAGGAAAGTAAAAGAAAAGCGGTTGTTAAGGGAAAGAAAAAGATGGATGAGCCTGTTGAGGCTGTTGATGTTGATGAGATAGACCTAGTCCTTCGAGATGAAGAAGAGACTGAAGAAGTGGAGATTCTGACTCCCAAACCCAAAAAAGTAAAGACTTCCACTAAGAATTCTATTACAAAGTCAAAGTCTGCTGAACCATCCACTATGGCAAAAAGGACCAAGTCTGCTGTGAAATCAAAACAAGTGAAACTTGCTGAGGAAGAAGAATGGAGTGGAGAGGAAGAAGATGACTCAGACACTGAGAAGGACAAAATGGCCAATTTTAGCAAGAGAATAATTCTGAAGGGCAGACTTCTCAGGGATTTGGAGGAGGAAGGAATGATGTTTCTTTTGGAAAAATTGGAGTTGCAAGGCTGGAAGGACATGGTCCTTCAGATGGATGGCAGGTTGGCCAGGAATGATATTGTTAAGTTTATGGCAAATGCTGCAGTGAAAAATGGAAGGGTTACTAGTATGGTGAAAGGAGTGCAAGTCTCTTTTGATATGAAGGAGTTGGGAGAAATTATGGGTGTACCTGCTGAGGGGTACAATGACTATACAAAGCTCAAGTGGCCAAGCCTAGAAAATCTTCCTACTGCCCTTGCCGTTACCAGAAAATTTGGTGACAATAAGGAGGAAATTGAGCCTAAGGATGTGTACAAGAGTGAGATGACGCCACCCCACGAAGTGCTATTTGAATTCGTCAACAAGTGCATTCTGCCAAGGCAGGAAAGGAGGCATATTGCAAGCTTTATAGACTTGGTCCTCATTGAGTGTTCGGATAGTGGGAGGCAAATTAATTGGCATGGATTTATAATCCAGCTTCTTGATAGGGTTATAAGTGGCACCAAGTCTCATGTCATTCCCTATGGCTTCATTCTCACAACTCTGCTTGCACATTTAAAGGTACCTATGAAGAAGTGGGAGGTTGGTACAAACAAGGATCATTTTGGGGTTAATACTCTGCTTGCTTGCCATTATAAAGTCAATGCCACTCCTAAAGAACCTGGTTCATCCAAGAAGGTACCAGTGAATACCAAGGTCAGAGCCTTGGTGCAAGAAAGTGGGGCTAAGGATGTTGAGATTGAAAGGCTGAAGAAGAGGTTGGTTGAGGTGGAGACTGAGAGAGATGCTCTCAGAACTGAGCTGGAAAGAGAAAAGGAGAAGAATGATGGCATTCTTCAGGATACACTGAAACTCCTCCAAGCCAAAAACCAAGCTCCTGGTCCTTCCCAGCCTTAAGCCTCCTAGCCTAGTGTAGATCAACCAGTGACCAAGTTCGGGTTTTTTTGTTTGTTTTTGCTCATGTTTCCGGTATTTTTATTTCTTCTTATGCCTTGTGGTAGAATCTTATCAATCATCAATGAAATTCGGTGTCATTTGCTCTAACTGTTTGTCTCTATTTCTTTGATGGTTAAAATTCTTAGCTTGATTTATGATGATTAATCCATGTTTGCATTTGAAGTAGCCCAGTGGCCATGAGTAAGTTATAAAATCTGGTTATATCACATTTTTTATGCAACTTTTAGATGATACCAAAAAGGGGAAAAAGGTTGTGCTTTACACTTTGAACAATGATGTTTATAACCTAATGTACCCGGCCCTTGATGATAAGCGATAAAAAGGAAAAAATTTTCTGACATTGTGTTGATGTTGAGCTGAGTTTAAACAGGGCCTAAGCATATGGAAAAGAACAGAGTTTGTCATCATCAAAAAGGGGGAATTTGTTGGCCCAAGTGAAGGTTTGTTTTGAAGATTGACAAAGGAAGCTCAGGCATGTTCTAGGTCCATCCCTATAGACACGGGCAGATTCGAGCATGAGGGATGCATGTGAAGGAGATAAGCTTAATTTGGTATAATTGATATCTCCTGATCGAAAATGTTGCATAAGTGATAAGGAGAAGGACTCCTTAATCAAAGAGAACACTATCCAATATAAGGGAAGAGTTAAGAGTTGAGATCAACTAGAACTCTTCCACCAAGGAAGAGTAGCATTAGAACTCTAGTTATTTCTTAATCTACTAACTCTATTATATTTCAGGATGTTCTCATTTTACAGGTATGCACAAACGCTGAAGTTAAACGTGAATTGGAGCAAAATAACAAGTCATTTTGCAAGCAGTTCGTGTGTGATTAAAGTGTGCAAACCTGAAGCTACATGAACCAGATAGAAGAACCAGTTCCAAGTGTCTGTCTTTTATTCTAGTTCAATTGTAGTAGGTGTTTTCATATTGTACCTTTCAGCTTTATCTAGAGGCAATTGTAATAGGTACTCAGAGTATTCAAGTTAGAGTTAACTTGAAGTTGTCGCAATAATTAGAGGCTGTTTGCCACAACGGGATTAGAGTTAATCCTAGGTTTACAAAAATGTTTAGTAAATGCAATTTTTGGCTCAATGATTTTATGGAGAGTTTGGGAAAATCCTACTGGGTTGTGGTTTTTTTACCTTTTGAGCCAGGTGTTTTCCACATAAAATACCTGTGCTCTTTACTTTCCGCATTTACTATCTCAGCAATAGTAGGTTAAGGAATATTTAGAAGAACCAGGTCCTTCCATAATCAGTTTAAGCGAAAAATTGGACACCACACAAATCGCCTCCCCTCTTGTTTGGTATTTTAGTTAAAACATCAATTACTCTATAAATATAAGTTACTACTTGTAGTTTAGTTACTATAAATACTAAAGCACATCTTCTCTTTCATTGTCTCTTCTTCTTCATTGACCAGCTTCTCCTTTTCATTAGAAATTTTTTGTAAATAAGTTTTTTTTTTGACTTTTTTTTTCTCATTGTTGGTTTTTATGTTGCAGGCTTATAGTTATAGTGAGAATTTATATATAGTTAGTAATAACTTTGGCTTTTTGTCTTGCATTAAAATGCTCTTTTTTAAATAAAAAATAGGAATGATTCTACTAAATTTTATATTGAATTTGATTATTATTTCATTATTTTAGAAAGAACTAAGAAAGTATGGTTACATGCTCAAAGCAAATGACAATTTGAGACAATAAGATTATTTTCCTCATCCAGAAACAATTGACATGATTTGTGTCTTGGTACCTTTTAGTGGCTTTTTGACAGTTTTAAAGACTCTATCTCGCCAGTTTTTTCAAATTTATTACGCTTCTCTGTGTGGTTTACAACTATGTATCTCTTAAGTGATATTTTTCTTGACTTCTCTCTACTAATTTAGAAGATAGTTGTGTTGTAATGCCATCTGGTTAATCAAGAGATATTGATTTTTTTTAACTTTTTTATAAGATTAGTAGGAAAAAAGAGTAATTAATTTGATATTCAAGAAAGGATAACACTTTCTCATTTGCTTGACGGTTTGGATATGAGAAAGAAAATAAAAGAAGAAAAAATAAGTAACACTTGAGAAATATTCGAGCATTCAATTATGCATTTTATTGGCATATCATTTTTATAATTAAAAATAAATATCGGTGAAAGAAGAGGAAGATAGAGAATTATAACTAAGATTATTGAATGACTATTGGATCTCTTAATATATCTCATAAATGTCACGATCCAAAATCCACCAGTCGTGATGGCACCTAACCCAACCCGCGGGGGAAGTGTAACGACCCGACCGGTCGTTTCATGAGTTACCGTTCCGTTTTCTCCATTTCTTCTTCTTTATGTCTTGTTCAAATGTATTATGTGGTATCCGATTGGTTGGTTCGGGTTCGGAATGGTTTGGTAGAGCAATGAGACACTTAGTCTCTTAAGTTGACCTTTTTGTTGGAAAAGTCAACCAGAAGTTGACTTGTGAGCAAACGATCTCGGAATTTGGCTTTAATGATTCGGATAGCTTCGGGAGGTGATTTGGGACTTAGGAGCGTGATCAGAATGTGTTTTGGAGGTCCGGGGTAGATTTAGGCTTGAATTGGCGAAATTGGAATTTTGGCGTTTTCCGGTTGGTAGCTGAGATTTTGATATAGGGGTCGGAATGGAATTCCAAAAATTGGAGTAGGTTCGTGTGTCATTTGGGACGTGTGTGCAATATTTCAGGTCATTCGGACAAGGTTTGGTAGACTTTTTGATCAAAAGCGAAATTTGGAAGCTTTTGGAGCCCTTAGGCTTGAATCCGGTGTGATTTGGTGTTTCGATGTCGTTTTAAGTGTTTCAAGGGTTGGTACAAGTTTGAATAGTGTTATGTGACTTGTTGGAATGTTTGGTTGAGGTCCCGAGGCCTCGGGATGGATTTGGATGGTTGACGGAGAGTTTGGATTTTGGAATGTGCTGCAGATTTTCTGCTTCAGTTGTTTCCGCACAGCGGATTGGGGACCGCAGGTGCGATGCCACAGATGCGGGGAGGAGGCCGCAGAAGCGGATTTGGGCTAGCTGGAGATTGGCGGCAGATGCGGTTCATTGGGCGCGTCTGCGGGACCATTTTTGAGTCGGTTTTGGAGCTTTTTGGGAGATTTTGAAGAGGGAATTCAAGCGAACTTCGTTGAGGCAAGATTGTTGAACCTAAAACTCGATCCTATGGCATTTCCTTACTGATTAGGCTTGTAATTTATGGAAATTAAGGGTTAAAAATTGAAGAACTAGGGCTTGAAATTGGAAACCTTTGATTAGGGATTTGAGGGGTCGTTTGTGGTCGGATTTTGGTACATTTGATATGTACGAACTCGTGATAATGTAAGGATTTGAGTGGGTTTTGTTCCTTTAGCATATATTGATAAGTATATTCTGGTTTTGGATAGATTTAGAGCTTTCAGAGGCCAATTCGATAGGCAAAGGCATCGCGGGCTAGAGTTTGGACCAGATTGAGGTAAGTAATGATTGTAAATGTTGTCCAGAGGGTATGAAACCCCAGATTTCACATCGTTGTGCTATTTTGAGGTGATGCACACGCTAGATGACGAGTGTGGGGTCGTGCACCGTTGGGGATTGTAACTTGGTTCGTCCCGTACGACTGTTAAGTCACGTATTTGATTGAACATTATTCAATATTATTGTGTTTTCGAAAATATTACTATGTTTGGGGCTAAATGCCGTGTTTGGGACTTGTGCCGATTGTTTGGACCCTTAGGAGCTTTTTACTACTGTTTCCTTACTGTTTTGGTAATATTTACACTCAGTCATGCTATACTTTCACTGGTTTCATAACTCGGGTTTTATTTACTCCTTTTGTTGTTATAAATGATATTTTGAGCCGAGTACCTATTTTACTGTTTGCCCGAGGGGCTTGAGTGAGTTCTGACTAAGGGAGGCCGGCAGCATGTTACAATGATTTGTGATATATGAGAGGACGAGGGCCTGATTTGTTATGCCACGAGATGGCTTGTGATAGCGCTTGGGCTGCAGGAGCCCCTCCGGAGTCTGTACACCCCCAGTGAGCGCGGGTACCCAGTGTGTGATGTGCTATTGCCCGAAGGGCTGTTGTTGTTTCATGTTGTTGCCCGAGAGGATGATACGAGTGATTGTGATGTAGCCCGAGGGGCTGGTTCTGTTGATATATGCCCGAGGGGCGGTTTATGGTACTTGTTTTTGCCCAAGGGGCTATTTACGTTTCTATCCTGTTACTCACTGTTTTCATCACTCGTTTGAAACTATTGAAAAAAAATGTTTTAATAGATTTTACTGAACTGAGTTGACCTTTTACGAGTTTTATTATTTTACTGTGTTGTTCTGGACTCATACTGTTTGCTGTACCATTATGACGTGGTTTACGTGCTTTATTACTGCTCAGCTGCTTTTGCTTTTATTACTTACTGAGTTGGTGTACTCACATTACTCGTTGCACCTTGTGTGTAGATCCAGGAGCCTCGGGTTGCGATAGTGAGTGCTGATTTGCTTTCCAGCGGATCCTCGGAATTGGCTAGGTAGCTGCTTGGCATTCGCACCCCAGTGCTTCTCCTTCCTATCTTATTTAGTCCTGTTTTAGAATTGCTTTCAGACTATGTTGTCTTTTCTTATCCCTAGACGAGATGTAGTTGCTCATGACTGGTGATACCCTGATGTCAGGCTGTGTTATGTTTCCGCATTGTCTATTTTGACTTATGTTATGGAATTTTTAGCTAATTAATGACTTTAATTGACTTATTATGAATTTCTGGTTGGTTTAGGGTTTGTGTCGGCTGGCCTAGTTTCACGATAGGCGCCATCACGACCGGGTCCGTTTTAGGGTCGTGACAAGTTGGTATCAGAGCCTATGTTACATAGGTCTCACGAGTCATGAGCAGGTTTAGTAGAGTCTCGCGGATCGGTACGGAGACGTCTGTATTTATCCTCAGGAGGCTGCAGAACCTTTAGAAAAACTTCATATTCTTGAATTCCTATCGTGCAAATTTGTTGATTCTAGTACTAAACTTCTGTTATTCTATTCACTCACAGATGGTGAGGACACGCGCTACCGCTCAGGATGGACGACCACCAGTACCACCAGCTGGGGCCACTAGAGGCCGAGGACGCGGTCGAGGCCGTGGTAGGGACATGGGTATAGCCCGCACAACAGCTAGGGCAGCACCGGCAGATCCACCAGTAGCCCCAGTTCAGGATCAGGTCCCAGTTGTGGACGCTCCAGCAGCACCAGCTCAAGCACCGGCTTTGCCTATTGTCATTCCGGGTCTTCAGGAGACCTTGGCTCAGATCTTGACCGTGTGCACTAGTCTTGCTCAGGCGGTTGCAGTTTCTACTACCGCAGCCACTTCTCAGGCCGGGGGAGGCACTCAGACTCCCGCCGCCCACACAAGTTTGTTCAGAGATTGCAGACACTGGAGGCACCACAAGCCCAGCCGGTTGCAGCTGCTCAGGGTTATGTAGCTCCGGTTATGCCAGAGGACGAGCAACGCAGATTGGAGAGGTTTGGGAGACTTCAGCCTCCGACTTTCAGTGGTGTAGAGGGCGAGGATGCCCAGGATTTCTTGGATAAGTGTTAGAGGATGCTTCGGACTGCGGGTATTTTTGAGACCAGCGGGGTCTCATTCACTACTTTCCAGTTTTCAGGGGCTGCACTTAGATGGTTGGAGGCTTACGAGAGGCGTAGGCCGGCTGACGCAGCGCCCCTTTCTTGGCAGCAGTTCTCTATTCTCTTCCTGGAGAAGTTTGTACCTGAGTCTCGCCGAGAGGAGCTGCGCAGGCAGTTCGAGCAGCTTCGTCAGGGTGACAGATCTGTTTCGCAGTATGAAATGCGGTTCTCCGAGTTGGCTCGTCATGCGGTCTGGTTGGTTTCCACAGATCGAGAGAGGATCAGGAGGTTTATAGATGGCCTCGGTTATCAGCTTTGGTTGCATATGACCAGAGAGAGAGTGTCTGGTGCTACCTTTGATGAGGTTTTTGACATAGCTTGACAGATTGAGATGGTTCGTGGTCAGGAGAGGTTTGAGAGGGAGGCTAAGAGGCCTTGTAGTCAGGGTGGATTCAGTGGTACTCATCATGGGGGCCAATTTCAGCATGGCAGAGGCCGCCCATTCAGGCATGCTCAGTCAGCTCGCCCAGGTTATCGTGGGGCATTGATAAGTTAGGAGTTTAACGTGTTTTATGCCCCTACTTGCCTATGCTTTAAGTATAAATTGCTACAAAATAGCCCCAAAATGCTCATAGGTTGTGCTCGATTGCAGGTTTGGTCGACAAAGTGATGAAATGTCAAAGATCGGCTCACAAAGGAGTGAAACCTGCTCAAGTATCAATGACCTAGAGAATTGAGGAAAAAGGGCCTAGTGCGGACCGCGCAAAAGTGGATGCGGCCGCACTAGGAGGTTCAGAGACATGGCATATTCAGTGGAAGTGCTACGTGGCCGCGGTTGGATTCTCGCGGTCCGCGCAGGCTACGCAGCCGCTTCACACTTTTGTGCGGTCCGCATAAACGAGATTCAGAGAGTTGAAGTTTTGACAATTTCAAGCAATGCGCCCCGCGCTCCTTTATGTGCGGATGCACCAACTCCTACCGCCGCCGCGCTGCATTTCCACGCGGTCTGCAGTCCTCAACTTCAGAGAAGCAGAAACCAGAAGTCCAAGAGCCAGCGCAGCCGCGGTCCTTTTTGCACGGTCCGCACTGACCCCGTAGGGGTATTTTTGTCCAGTTTTTCCAGTCTAGTATAAATAGAACATTTTACCATTTTTAGGTTAAGTTTTATATTCTGAACGCAGCTGAGCTCGTGAGACTCGATATTGTAGCCATTTTTAGCACTTTTGCTCTTTATTATTGTAGTTTCTTCTTAGTAATTAATTAATATGCTTAGTTCTTCATCTATTTCTTCAATTTCTGTACCTAGCATGAGTAGCTAAACCCATTAGCTAGGATTGCTGCTCAACCCTAGTGTGGGTAACTGATGGGTGTTGCCATCTAAGGTTAGATTGATTATGGGTGTTTGTTATTTGGGTTGATTTTAGTTTTTAATTAAGGATTGGTGGTTGCAAACACTGATTCTAGCTTTCTGGGTTTAACTCTTCTTGAGAAAGAGAGTCCATGACCCCTAAATTGACCCAACAAGGAATTGGGATGGACTCATGAGAAATGATAGTCCCAATTAACGGGTTAAACCTCGAGAGAGTAATCACCCTACTTGAACCCTAGTTGCTTGATCTAATTGGCCTACCCAATTGGTCTCAAGAGAGTCAATTGGGCAAAATCACTCTCTCTACCGAGAGGTGTGATAGTGGGTACAATTGTGCAACGGTTATAGCATAAGCCCCAAATATGTCAATCTATCCTTGGTAACATCTACCCGTCAATTAGCCACCTAGGTGATGCCATGACCCTAGTGCCTTTCTTCCCATTAAATACAACTTAGCAATATTCTCGTAGCATAATTTAGTTTTAATCATTAGTTTTATAATAGTAGTTATAAAAATCAAAGAAAACCAAAAATGTTTGAAGTGACATTAGGAGTACAAACACATCTCTAGACTAGACAGAAAATCCAACTCCACTATTAGCTCCCTGTGGAAATTCGATCCCGTACCACTATTCGGGTAAAAGCTATTGAGACCCGCTCTTCCTACCTTAGTGTAGCATCGAGTCGGCAGCGATCAACTTTTTGGCGCCGTTGCCGGGGAGCTTACGGTGTTGACTATCTGTTTGGTTAGTTTTGTGTTTTGCCTATCTTTCCTTCTTGTTTACTAATTTTGTTTGTGTCGATCATTCAGGTACTATGGCTTTAAATGCTAATGACCCTATTGGCAATGCCATGGCGGGGAGGAGGTAGAAGATATTGATCATGATGAGGTTCCCGTACCTCAAGCTCCACGTAGAGGCCGTCAGGCCAATGACAACAATCCTATTCCAGACCCTCCTCCGCCACCGCCAAGAGCAGTCCCAAGAGTTCTCCCAAATCAAGGGTACGCGAGTGCCATTGTTCCTCCCCGAATTCGGGCGGGGAACTTTCAATTCACAAATGTCATGTTGACCTTGCTCGAGCAACGAGGATATTTTACGGGCACCTCCGATCAAAATGCATACAAGCACTTGAAGGGATTTGTAGATACATGCAGGGGCAGCAAACAAACAAACGTGTCAGAGGATGCGTTGAGATTGAGTCTTTTCCTATTTTCTCTTCGGGGTAAAGCGCTGGATTGGTTAGAAAGGCTCCCAAATCATTCTATCACTACATGGGATGAATTGGCGGACAAATTTATTGCCAAGTTCTTTTCTCCAAGTCATATGGCGGCTCTTCGAGATGAGATTCTAGCTTTCAAGCAAATGCCAACGGAACCTTTGCACGAAATATGGGAAAGAAATAGAACAATGGTGAAGGAGTGCCCTAATAACGACATGACTGAGGTGATGATACAACAAACTTTTTATCGGGGCATCAACATCACGAATCAGTGCATTGTGAACCAATTGTCCGGAGGGAACTTTATGAAACTTTCTTACCAAGAGGCATGTGAAGTACTTGATGAAATGGCCGACACCTCTTCGGCATGGCAAAGCAGAGCGAATGTGCCCCAAGGTGACCCCACGGTCATCAATTTGCACAAGGAATTGAACAATCATGGCCAAGCTATTGCCGAGCTTACAACAACTATGAATCAATTGGCAAAGGCGCAATTGCAACAAGTCCAAAACCCGCGCCAATTCAATGCAATGGAAGGTGTTTCTATGTTAAAAAGGCAAAGAGGGCAACAACAACCTCAAGGTAATTGCGAGCAATTTGACAACAACAATGATGGTGGTGGTTATTCGAATGAGTGCTATGATGATCAAAGCGAGGAATGTCAGTATGTCAATAACTACCAAGGAATAGAGGAAATCAAGGGAATCAACATTGGCGCCCCCAAGGAAATTGGGGCAATCAACAAGGTGGCGGTAATTGGAATAATAACAACCAACAACAAGGTGGCGGAAATTGGAACAACAACAATTGGAGTAACCAAGGTAACAATCAAGGCAATTGGAACGGGAACAATAATAATTGGAACAACAATAATGGTCAAGGCGGGTGGAATAACAATGGAAATCAAGGCAACCGGGGGCAAGGTTTTCAAAGGCCCCCGATGTATCAACAACCGAACAATCCACCTCCGTTTCAATCTCAAGGGTCTAGTTCTTCGAGTAGTGATATGGGAAGAATAGAAATGATGTTCGAACAAATGATGAAGAAGAACCAAGACTCCGATGCTCAATTGGCTTCCCACAATACCTCTATTCGAAATTTGAAGGTGCAATTAGGCCAAATCTCTCAATCGTTGACTACTCGACCTAAGGGTGCTCTACCAAGTGAAACGGTAGTGAACCCGAAAGGAGGTAAAAATCATGTGATGGCGGTTACAACAAGAAGTGGGAGAGGCGGTGATATGCATGCCTCGAAAGAAAATCAAGTTGTGGATGATAATGTTGGGTTCCAAGAAGATGTGGGTCCTTTGGTTCTTGAATATATGGTTGAACCAAATGTGAACAATGAGGTGAGGATAGATATTGATGAGGCCGAGGTGGAAACTCAAGAGGCCGTGAACCCGTCTAGGGAGCACATAATCGACATGCCAGAGCCGGTGGTGCCAAAAGCCAAGGCACCTTTGCCTAGACCACCTCCACCTTATCCTCAGCGGTTAGCAAAGCAAAAGAGTGACAATCAGTTCAAAAAATTCATAGATATGATGAAAAGCCTTACAATCAATGTGCCTTTGGTGGAGGCACTTGAACAAATGCCGGGCTATGCGAAGTTCATGAAGGATTTGGTCACAAAGAAGCATTCCATGGATTGTGAAACAATAAAGATGACTCACCAAGTCAGTGCGATAGTGCATTCTGTGGCCCCGAAACTTGAGGACCATGGAGCTTTTACTATCCCTTGCACTATCGGTAGTGCGGAGTTTGCTAAGGCCCTTTGTGACTTGGGGGATAGCATTAATTTGATGCCTTATTCAGTCTTCAAGACTTTGGGAATTGGGCAACCTAGGCCCACCTCAATGAGACTTCAAATGGCGGACCGGTCGATGAAGCGGCCTTTGGGTATAATTGATGACGTACTTGTCCGGGTGGACAAATTCATATTGCCGGCCGACTTTGTCATATTGGATTGTGAAGTGGACTTTGAAGTGCCGATTATTCTTGGAAGACCTTTCCTAGCTACGGGGAAGGCCTTGGTTGATGTTGAAGCTGGTGAGTTGACATTCCGAGTGGGAGATGAGAAAGTGGTATTCCATGTTTGCAAATCAATGAGACAACCCAATAGCATAGAGGTGTGTTCATTTGTGGACATTGTCACAGCTGTGATAGTGGATGACACAAGTTCCATGATAAATGTTGAAGATCCTCTTGAGGACGTGCTTCTTAACATGGATGTCGATGATGATGCTAGTAGAGTGGAGTGCGTGAATGCATTGCATGGTATGGGTTCATATTCATATGAGCCTAGGAAGTTATCTTTGGATCTTGAAAACCGGAAAACTCCACCAACAAAACCATCAATTGAGGAGCCACCGGTGTTGGAGTTGAAGCCACTTCCTCCACACCTCAGGTATGAATTTTTAGGCTCTAATTCAACTCTTCCAGTTATTCTTTCTTCTTGCCTTACTAACTTGCAGGTTGAGGCCACTTTGGAGGTGCTTCAAAGGCGAAAAAGGGCAATAGGATGGACTCTGGCGGACATTCCGGGAATAAGCCCCGCATTTTGCATGCATAATTATCTTGGAGGATGATGCAAGGCCTTCACTTGAACATCAAAGGAGGCTAAATAAAGCGATGCAAGAAGTGGTAAATAAAGAGGTTATCAAGTGGCTTGACGCTGGTGTGGTTTGTCCAATCTCCGATAGCTCATGGACTTCTCCGGTCCAATGTGTGCCAAAGAAAGGAGGGATGACGGTGGTGACCAATGACAACAATGAGCTTATTCCCACTCAAACCATTACCGGGTGGAGAGTTTCTATGGACTACCGGAAACTCAACAAGGTGACCCGCAAAGATCATTTCCCCTTGCCATTTCTCGATCAAATGCTTGATCGCCTTGCGCGGCGAGCTTTCTGTTCTTTTTGGATGGGTACTCGGGCTACAATCAAATCTTAATTGCCCCGGAAGACCAAGAGAAGACTACTTTTACATGCCCCTATGGTACATTTGCTTTCTCCCGAATGCCATTCGGGTTGTGCAATGCTCCGGCGACCTTCCAACGTTGCATGATGGCTATTTTCACCGACATGGTGGAAGATATATTGGAGGTCTTTATGGATGACTTTAGTGTGGTTGGTGACTCTTTTGAAGAATGCTTGGTAAATTTGGATAGAGTCTTGGCCCGATGTGACCTCGTCTCAATAGGGAAAAATGCCATTTTATGGTCGAAGAAGGTATAGTGTTGGGTCACAAGATTTCTAAGCATGGGATTGAGGTAGACAAGGCGAAGATCGAGGTAATTTCAAGGCTCCCTCCCCCTACTTCTGTCAAAGGGGTGAGGAGTTTTCTTGGGCATGCCGGGTTCTATCGGCGGTTTATCAAAGACTTCTCGAAGGTTGTGAATCTCCTTTGCAAATTACTAGAGAAAGATGCCAAGTTTGTTTTTGATGAAAAATGCATGGAGGATTTTGAACTTTTAAAGCACAAGTTGACCACTACCCCTATCATAACCGGACCTATTTGGAGTTTACCCTTTGAACTAATGTGTGATGCTAGTGACGTTGCAGTGGGGGCGGTGTTGGGTCAACGGGTTAACAACATGTTCCATCCCGTGTATTATGCAAGTAAGACTATGAATGAAGCTCAACGGAATTACACGATGACGGTGAAGGAGCTATTGGCCATTGTATTTGCCATGGAGAAATTTAGACCATATCTTATGGGGGCCAAGGTGATTGTGCACACGGACCACGCCGCCCTTAGGTATTTGATGACCAAGAAGGATTCCAAGGAAAGATTGATGAGATGGGTGTTATTTCTTCAAGAATTTGACTTAGAAATAGTGGACCGGAAGGGAAGTGAGAATCAAGTTGCGGGCCATTTATCCCGGTTGGAGGAAGAAGGGAGGCAATGTGACGGCCTTGAGATAAATGATACATTCCCCGACGAGCAACTTCTTTCTGTGTCAATATGTGACATGCCATGGTTTGCGGACATCGCCAACTTCATTGTGACCGGAATTGTCCTGTGTGAGCTCTCTTCCAACCAAAGGAAGAAACTCAAGCGGGATAGTTTGGATTTTTATTGGGATGATCCGTACTTGTTTAAAATTTGCACGGATGGTGTGATTAGAAGATGTGTCCCAGAAGGTGAACAATTGAGCATATTGGGGGCTTGTCACTCATCCCCCTATGGTGGCCATCATGGAGGGGTGAGGACAGCTTCAAAGGTCTTAAGTTGCGGTTTCTGTTGGCCGACTTTGTTTAAAGATTCTAGTGACTTGGTAAAGAGATGTGATGCATGCCAAAGAGACGATGGAATTTCAAAAAGGGATGAGATGCCTCTCAATACGATTCTCGAGGTGGATATTTTTGATGTTTGGGGCATCGATTTCATGGGTCCTTTCGTGAGCTCTTGTGGGAACACTTATATTCTCGTGGCGGTGGACTATGTCTCAAAGTGGGTTGAAGCCTCTATTCAATCCTTTTCCTTCTTCTTGTTGCCGGATATCTCGTTCGTACACATCTTCTCTTTGTTTCCCGGGCCTCTAGTGAGTTACAGACAGAGTTCGAAAAGGTCAAATCCGTGGCTTTACCCAACAATGAAGCCCGGAGTGTTGTGGCATTCTTGAAAAAGAGTATATTCACAAGGTTTGGCACCCCTCGTGCTATCATTAGTGATGGGGGGTCTCACTTTTGCAACAAGGCTTTTGATTCATTGCTTGCCAAGTATGGAGTAAATCACAAAGTGACCGCCCCCTATCATCCTCAAGCTAGTGGTCAAGTAGAAGTCTCCAACCGAGAAATAAAGAGTATCTTGTCCAAGACGGTCAATGCTAATAGGACCAATTGGTCGACAAAGTTGGATGACGCCTTATGGGCGTACCAGACGGCTTACAAGACCTCAATTGGTATGTCCCCGTATCGGTTGGTGTTTGGGAAAGCTTGCCATCTTCTGGTAGAATTGGAGCACAAAGCTATGTGGGCCTTGAGAAAGTTGAACTTGGAATGGGATGTTGCAGCGAATCTCCTTGTCGAGCAACTTAATGAGCTTGATGAGTTTAGATTTCATGCCTACTCCAGCTCGTCCATGTATAAGGACAAGATGAAGTATCTTCACGACAAATATGCTCGGGACAAGGAGTTCAAAATTGGTGATATGGTTCTTCTTTTCAATTCCCAATTACGTCTATTTTCGGGAAAGCTCAAGTCAAAGTGGAGTGGGCCATTTGAAGTTGTGTTCGTGACCCCTTTGGTGCTCTTGATCTAAGGAACAAGAATGGTGAAATATTCAGAGTCAATGGACATCGTGTGAAGCATTATCTTAGAAAGATTGATGATAGCCACGTGGTGGCTATGGTACATTTAAAATGATGTGTTGGTAACCCGCGTCGTGCCGCGATGTTAAATCAGGCGCTTCTTGGGAGGCAACCCATGTCTTTTTATTTTTCTTTGGTTTTCTTTGTAGTTTAGGATTTTTGAGCTAATTGGTTGTGAGATGTGCAGGAATTGTGTTGATGCAATGCAAAACAAGTTGGAACAAAGTGCACAGTCTCTAAAGTTTGCCAGTGCGGCCGCGGTACACTTTTGCGCGGTCCGCGCTGGCATGTTCCAAAATTATTGCTCTATGAAGTTTTCCACCGCGGCCGCGGTCAAGTTTGTGCGGTCCGCGGTGGACCTTCGCGGCCGCGGTACACTTTAACACGGTCGCGCCAAGGTTGCCTTCTGAAACTTCATATGTTGAAACCCAGCGCGGTCCGCGGTCGCTTTTGTGCGGCTGCGCTGGTAGGTAAGTAAGGGACCCACGGGTTGTCTATAAATAGAGACCAAGGGTTTCATTTTACCCTTTTCACAATTTGAAAACCCAGAGCCAAATTCTACTGTTCATCCCTTTTCTGAGACCGTAACTCTGACTTGCCTGGACTAATTGCATTCAATCTTCACAAACCTGGTAACATTTCATGCATTTGTGATTAATTAATTTCATACTCTCATTTTTACGGCTTGCCCAGTAGTTTTAGCTTCTTCTTTTTATTTAATTGTTAGTTTAGGATAGTTTAAGACCAGGGTATGTGCTGAATGTGCTTAATCAATGGGTGAACTGAGTAGGGACAAAGTAGGTGTAAAAACTTGAACAAGAATGGCAAAAATGCAGAAACCCTAGCTCAGCGCGGACCGCGGTCGCTTTTGCGCGACCGCACTGCCCTGACGCGGTCCGCGTTGCTTTTTTGTGCGGACCGCGGTGCTCTTTAGATTGCAAGTCAAATTCTACCAGCGTGGCCGCATTGCACTTTTGTGCGGTCCGCGCTGGCCCACCGCGGCTGCGACCCCATTTTGTACGGACCGCGGGGGGAGATTCAGAGAGTTATGTTATGGGACCTTTGCCCAGCGCGGACTGCGGTCACTTTTGTACGGTCCGCGGTGCCTCCAACCCGGCCGCACTCCTGTTTTGTGCGGTCCGTGGTGCTATGTTCTGCAACGTGTTCTGCAACTGTGTACTGCAATTATCTCTGCAATCTATTTCATTCACCTGTTTCACTGCATGTGCTTAAACTAACAATGTTAGATGCTTATCTTTGCAGATAATGGTTAAACAAAGGGGCGATAAACAATCACAGCAACCCGGGAGAGGTGGTTCCTCCCGAGGGGGTAAAGGCAAGAGAATAGCAAAACTCACTCCCCAGGCTCGGGAGAACATAAAAAAGACCCGAAAATTGATAAAAGCTGCTGATAAGGCTGCTTCTCATTCGTCGGGGAGTGAGTATGTGCCCTCCAAAGAGATCTCCTCAGATTCAGTCCCAACTCATATAACCGACCCCCTCCACCTAGTTGATACCCCTCCACCATCACCCACCTCCAAAAGACCAGTGAATATAGTCTCGCATTCATCTGACGAGTTCGCAGCCGGTAGTGGGAAATACTCCACCTCCCCCACAGCTTCATTATCTGGGAAGAGTGCAGGCAGAGATGAGGGAGGTGAGCCTCAGGTTGGGGGTATTGAACGAATTAGAAAACCTGAAGTCTGTGAAGATCGATTTGTCAGTCAAGTGGCATTTCACAAGTTTAGGGAGTGGTGGCCGGTGAGGAAGTTGATACCGGAGAGGAGTATTATTGACACTGACCTCTTACCCCACAACCCTAATGTGCAGATGGAGTTCAGAACTAGATGGGGCTGGGAGTTTTTCATGGAGAAGTGCATCGATGCTAATGAGCACATGGTCAGGGAATTCTACTCAAATGTAGCTCACATTGTCAAGGATACCAAGGTGACCAAAAGTAGAGACAAAATAGTGCTGTTTGATGGAACATCTTTAAATAAGTATTTGGGGTTTTGTGATGAAGATGAGTCACTTTATTTGGCTAAGTTAGGGATGGGTGAGGAAGTCCGTCCTTGGTTGGCCCAGTACTTGGCAATCCCAGGTACTGTGCCAGAATGGTTGCAAGCAGGGAAGAAAATATTCCGGAAGACATTCAACTTTGAGGCTCGAGGGTGGTTGACATTTGTATGCAGTCGGCTTGACCCTTCTACCCACGATCAGACTATTCCACTTACCCGGGCGGTTCTTGTTGCATCTATTATGGCCGGGTACCCTATCAATGTGGGCAATGTGATGTCCCGTGTGATTTCTACTGTGGGGCAAGAGCATGACCGGAATTACCCTTTTCCCAACACCCTTTCAATGTATTTCCGGGACCTGGAGGTGGAGAAGAAGAGATATGATGTCAAGACCAAGCCTGTGGCTCCTTACTCTTGGTACAGTATGCAGGGTCCGGACAACCCTAAGTCCAAGAATTACCAGCCACCTGCCTCTGCCCCAACTGGCCAGTCTGAGGAGCCAGTTGCGGTAGAGCCTTCTACCGAGCCTTCCACCATACCTGCTGCCACTACATGAGTAGACTTGCCTCCAGGACCTTCCTCTACTACTGGTCCCAGTTCTTCAGCAGTCCTGGGAGTTCCATCTTCCAGAACTCATCCCTTCACTGCCCATCAGTTGAGCCAGACATTGTCTAGCTTGAACAACTGGATGTCAACTGCGACATCCAAGTTGTCCACATTATCTTCCACTATTCAGACCCAATCAGCACCTCAGCCAGCTCAGATTCCTCAGTCCATTGAGGACACTTTGAAGAAGCTCCTAGAGAACCAGGAAAGGATTATGAAGACACAAGCTACTTTGACTACAGCTGTGGAGTCACATGGCAAGGCTCTGAAGGAGCTTGCCAAGGAGCACAAGAAGAGGAGGAGATCACGGGCTTCCAAAGAGTCTATAAAGCAGCTCAGGGCAGATGTGGACAAGCTATTGGCAGACCAGATGCCTCTAGACCTGCTATTTGGGGACCCAGCCCCAAACCCAGCAGCACCAGTAGCAGAGTCCTAGCAGGAGCAGGCACCTAGGCAGCCTAGGAAGAAAAGGAGGCCTCCTCCAGTTTGCCTCAGGATGCACCTGACATCCAGCCGGTCCAGGAACAGGCCCCAGTCCCAGCAGTTGAGCAGCAGGAGACCGGGAGCCAGTCTGAGGCTCCCGCACATATGAAGGACTTGGGGACCACTGATGATCCCATGCAGACGGACCAGGCTTAGGAAGCCCCTATATCCTTTCATATGACTTTTTTGATGCTTAGTTTGATAGTTGGCATTGGGGACAATGCCAGCTTTTATTCGTGGGGGTGTGCCCTACTTTTTTGTTGGTTATCAGGATGACTATATATACAGATTGTTAGTTTATGCTTTACTTTGATTTTCTATTTTGGGCTGTATATAACTTTACACTTTAGCCACTTTTCTTCTACTTTTTATTCTCTCTTTTGGTCTGTATATAAAGTTACATTTCCGTACATATTCATCCCCCGTTGTATATTCTACTCCCCTATTGTACATATTCATTCTATTTTCTATTTTCGCAATTTTTTTTTTGTTTTTAGCTTCATAGTTAGGCTCGTAACCTCTGGTTTTGCTTTTGACGCTTCCAATAAGCCCTTGGTTTTCTTAAGGCCATGGTTCTTTCCAAGGGTGGAGTATTGTGTGAACCGGGTGGCTCTTCCCGATGATGGATGGAGTGACAACCTTCTTAAGGGTTTGAGTCCGTTTCTTTGATTTTTCTTTTGTTTTTGATAGTTGTAGTTAAGGGTACCTCAAGCAAAGCTTCACTTGAGCCTAGCACATTTGCCTTTGATCCATGGTCAAAGACATAATGTTGTGTTTAGGATGGTGAAAGTCGTGGCTTTGAGACTCTTGCGTTGACCAAACAATCATCTTGTGGTCTTTTCGGACCATTATGTGCTTGATTCGTAACTAAGGTCGTTGTGGGCCCTCGACTCCATGTCTTTATCAATCCCCTAGCGTGTGTGGTGAGGAATCGAATTGTGAGTCCAAGTCTCGAGCCAATGGTCTAGAACTTGCCCTGAATGTTTGTTGAGGCGAAATCCTAGGTGAAATTTGACTTGAGAAGTGATTATAGGCTCTCCTTGATCCGTATGTTAAGTTGAACAATTCCATAGCCTACCAAAGAGATGATCCCTAGTTAACCCTTTTGAGCCTTAAACCTTTTTCTTTCAAGAACCAATGCTACAAGCCTATACCCGTTCCAAATAATTACCCTCTCTTGGCACCCAAATCTTCCCTTGAGTAATGGCAAATGTCTAAGTTTAGGGAGTAAGAGACAAGAAAGGAAACAAAGTGGTAGAAAGGTACAAAAGCAAAAAAAAGGGAAGGCAATGAAAAAGCAAGAAAAGAAAAAGACAAAAAGAAAGTCCAAAGTGAACAAGAATAAAAAGGGATTCAAGGTAAACAAAAGTGAAAAATTAGAAAAAGGAGAAATGTTTTGATTTGCATAAGAAAGAGTGACAATGTGTCTCTCTAACCCCTTGTAAAGAAGTGAAATACTCAAAAAAGTCAAGAGAGTTGTGCCAAAATGAATCAAAAGAAGTGCTTAAGGGAAGATTGAACCCACTTGAATAAAAACATGTCCTACCCTTACCCGAAAGCCTTCACAATGACTCCACAAAAGCCCTATAGGATCTTGAGTTGAAGGAAGCCTACATTAGTGGATACTTACATAAGGGGCAAGCATATAGTACCTAGAGCCGGACTTGTGACCTTCTTCTTGAGAGAGATGAGTGAAACTCCATCAACCTCGATTTGTGTGTTAATACTCTAAAAGGTGAGGTTCGCTTAGGGAGAGTTGAGGATGTGTGAGTTTGGGTTCCACAATGACCAAAGTAATTGAGAGAAGTTCTTTGATGAAATGTGTCAACTCTTGATGCTCTTGTGTCACACTTGATCCATGGTTTTTCAAAGTTTAAATGTGTTAATGATGCATTCATATTGAGGGCAATTGTTAGTCCCAATTGATGCTTGTTGAGGTTGCTTTAGGATAGCTGGAATTACTTGGATTTTCCTTTAAGGGGTGGGTCTTATTTTGTTTGCTTGAGGACAAGCAAAGGCTTAAGTTTGGGGGAGTTGATAAGTTAGGATTTTAACGTGTTTTATACCCTTACTTGCCTATGCTTTAAGTATAAATTGCTACAAAATAGCCCCAAAATGCTCTTCACAGGTTGTGCTTGATTGCAGGTTTGGTCGACAAAGTGACGAAATGTCAAAGATCGGCTCAAAAAGGAGTGAAACCTGCTCAAGTATCAATGACCAAGAGGATTGAGGAAAAAGGGCCTAGTGCGGACCGCGCAAAAGTGGATGCGGCCGCACTAGGAGGTTCAGAGACATGGCATATTCAGTGGAAGTGCTACGTGGCCGCGGTTGGATTCTCGCGGTCCGTGGTCAGGCTACGCAGCCGCTTCACACTTTTGTGCGGTCCGCGTAAACGAGATTCAAAGAGTTGAAGTTTTGACAATTTCAAGAAATGCGCTCCGCGCTCCTTTATGTGCGGCCGCGCCAACTTCCACCGCGGCCGCGCTGCATTTCCACGCGGTCTGCGGTCCTCAACTTCAGAGAAGCAGAAACCAGAAGTCCATGAGCCAGCGCGGCCGCGGTCCTTTTTGCGCGGTCCGCACTGACCCCGCAGGGCTATTTTTGTCCAGTTTTTCCAGCCTAGTATAAATAGGACATTTTACCATTTTTAGGTTATGTTTTATATTTTGAACGCAGCTGAGCTCGTGAGACTCGATATTGTAGCCATTTTCGGCACTTTTGCTCTTTATTATTGTAGTTTCTTCTTAGTAATTAATTAATATGCTTAATTCTTCAACTATTTCTTCAATTTCTGTACCTAGCATGAGTAGCTAAACCCATTAGCTAGGGTTGTTGCTCAACCCTAGTGTGGGTAACTGATGGGTGTTGCCATCTAAGGTTGGATTTATTATGGGTGTTTGTTATTTGGGTTGATTTTAGGTTTTAATTAAGGATTAGTGGTTGCAATCACTGATTCTAGCTTTGTGGGTTTAACCCTTCTTGAGAAAGAGAGTCCATGACCCCAAAATTGACCCAACAAGGAATTGGAATGGACTCGTGAGAAATGATAGTCCCAATTAACGGGTTAAACCTCGAGAGAGTAATCACCCTACTTGAACCTTAGTTGCTTGATCTAATTGGCCTACCCAATTGGTCTCTCGAGAGTCAATTGGGCAAAATCACTCTATCTACCGAGAGGTGTAAGAGTGGGTACAGTTGTGCAACGGTTGTACAATTGTGCAACGGTTATAGCATAAGCCCCAAATATGTCAATCTATCCTTAGTAACATCTACCCGTCAATTAGCCACCTAGGTGATGCCATGACCCTAGTGCCTTTCTTCCTATTAAATACAACTTAGCAATATTCTCGTAGCATAATTTAGTTTTAATCATTAGTTTTATAATAGTAGTTATAAAAATCAAAGAAAACCAAAAATGTTTGAAGTGACATTAGGAGTACAAACACATCTCTAGACTAGACAGAAAATCCAACTCCACTACTAGCTCCCTGTGGAAATTCGATCCCGAACCACTATTCGGGTAATAGCTATTGCAACCCGCTCTTCCTACCTTAGTTTAGCGTCGAGTCAGCAGCGATCAGGCATCATCGGGCCATGGTTCTCACAGTTCTCAGCAGGGTCATTCCTCACTCGGTGCCTTTCCAGCCCAGAGTTCGTCCCGTGCTTCATCAGTTCAGGGCTCTTCTTTGCCAGGTTCTTCAGCTAGTCAGCCCGGTGCTAGGGGTTGCCTTCAGTCCCCGTCTCCAGCACCAGAGAGTTGCTATGAGTGTGGGGAGTTGGGGCATATGTGGAGGCAGTGTCCTTGTCGTCTTGGAGGTTCATCTCAGCAGAGGAGTTAGCTCTCGACTTCAGCACCAGTTACTTCGCCACCCGCCTAGCCAGCTAGGGGTGGAGGACAATCAGCTGAGGGTCGCCCCAGAGGGGGAGGTCGATAGGTGGCAGTCAGGCCCGTTTTTATACACTTCCAGCTAGACCTGATGCTATTGCTTAAGACGCTGTGATTATAGGTATTGTCTCAGTCTGCCACAGAGATGCCTCTGTGTTATTTGATCCTGGCTCCACTTTTTCCTATGTGTCATCATATTTTGCTCGTTATTTGGATATGCCCCGTGAGTCTCTTGCTTCATCAGATCGTGTATCTACTCCGGTGGGCGATACTATTATTGTAGACCACGTATATAGGTCATGCGTGGTGTCTATTGGGGGTTGGGAGACCCGAGTGGACCTTTAATTAATTTGTATGGTGGATTTCGATATGATATTGGGCATGGATTGGTTATCTCCGTGTCGTGCTATATTGGACTGTCACGCTAAGACAGTGACGTTGGCAAAGCCGGGTGTGCCACAGATTGAGTGGCGAGGTTCGACTGATTTTGTTCCCAATAGGGTGATTTCATTTCTGAAGGCCCAGCGGATGGTTGGGAAAGGTTGTCTTTCATACTTAACATTTGTGAGGGATGTCAGTGCAGAGACTCCCAACATTGATTCTGTTCTAGTAGTGAGGAATTTTCCCGATGTGTTTCCTGCAGACCTGCCAGGCATGCCACCGGATAGAGATATTGATTTTGGTTTTGATCTAGTACCGGGCACTCAGCCCAATTCTATTCCTCCATATCATATGGCACCAGCGGAGTTGAAGGAGTTGAAGGAGCAGCTTCAGGAACTCCTTGATAAGGGGTTCATTCGGCCTAGTATGTTGCCGTGGGGTGCGCCTGTCCTATTTGTGAAGAAGAAGGATGGCACTATGAGGATGTGCATTGATTACAGGAAGTTGAACAAGGTCGCAATAAAAAACAAGTATCCTTTGCCTCGTATCGATGATTTATTTGACCAGCTTCAGGGAGCGAGGGTGTTCTCCAAGATTGATCTCCGTTCAGGGTATCACCAGTTGAAGATCAGGGACTCGAATATTCTCAAGACAACTTTCAGGACCCGATATGGTCATTATGAGTTCCTTGTGATGTCTTTTGGGCTACCAATGCCCCAGCACCGTTCATGCATTTGATGAACAACGTGTTCCGGCATTATCTTGACTCGTTCGTTATTGTTTTCATTAATGATATTCTGGTATACTCGCGTAGTCAGGAGGAGCACGCGGAGCATTTGAGAGTTGTGTTGCAGAGATTGAGGGAGGAGAAGCTTTATGCAAAGTTCTCCAAATATGAGTTTTGGCTCAGTTCAGTGGCTTTCTTGGGCACGTGGTGTCTAATGAGGGTATTCAGGTTGGCCCGAAGAAGATAGAGGCGGTTCAGAGTTGGCCCAGGCCATCCGCAGCCACAGAGATTCGTAGTTTTCTTGGATTGGCGGGTTAGTACCGTCGGTTCGTTCAGGGATTTTCCTCTATTGCATCACCCTTGACCAAATTAACTCAGAAGGGTGCTCCATTCCAGTGGTCGGATGAGTGTGAGGCGAGCTTTTAGAAGCTCAAAATTGCCTTGACCACAGCTCTAGTGTTAGTTTTGCCTTCAGCTTCAGGTTCATATACAGTGTATTGCGATGCTTTGAGAGTTGGTATCGGTTGTGTGTTGATGCATGAGGGTAGAGTGATTGCTTATGCTTTTCGTCAGTTGAAGCCCCATGAGAAGAACTACCCCGTTCATGATCTAGAGTTGGTTGCTATTGTTCACGCGTTAAAGATTTGGCAGCATTATTTGTATGGTGTGTCTTGTGAGGTGTTTACTGATCATCGTAGCCTCCAGCCGTTGTTCAAGTAGAAGGATCTCAATTTGAGGCAGCGAAGGTGGTTGGAGCTATTAAAGGACTATGATATTACTATCTTGTACCATCCGGGGAAGGCCAAGGTAGTGGATGATGCTTTGAGTAGGAAGGCAGTGAGTATGGGTAGTTTGGCATATATTCTTGTTAGGGAGAGACCTCTCGCAGTTGATGTTCAGGCCTTGGCCAATCGGTTTGTGAGGTTGGATATTTCAGAGCCCAGTCGGGTCTTAGCTTGTGTGGTTTCTCGGTCTTCCTTGTTTGATCGCATCAGAGAGCGCCAGTATGATGATCCTCACTTGCTTGTTCTTATGGACAAAGTTCAGCACGACGATGCCAGAGATGTGACTATTAGTGATGATGGGGTGTTGAGGATGCAGGGCCGGATACGTGTGCCCAATGTGGATGGGCTTCGGGAGTTGATTCTGGAGGAGGCCCATAGCTCGCGGTATTCTATTCATCCGGGTGCCGCGAAGATGTATCAGGATCTGAGACATCACTATTGGTGGAGGAGGATGAAGAAAGATATTATGGGATTTGTAGCTCGGTGTCTCAATTGTCAGCAAGTGAAATATGAGCATCAGAGACCGGGTGGCTTGCTTCAGCAGATAGATATTCCAGAGTGGAAGTGGGAGCGGATACCATGGACTTTGTAGTTGGGCTCCCACGAACTTTGAAGAAGTTCGATGCTATTTGGGTGATTGTGGATCGGTTGACCAAGTCCGCGCACTTCATTCCTGTTTGTACTACCTATTCTTCAAAGCGGTTGGCGGAGATCTATATCCGAGAGATTGTTCGCTTGCATGGTGTCCCAGTTTCCATCATTTCAAATAGAGGCACTCAGTTTACTTTGCAGTTTTAGAGGGCCGTGCAGAGAGAGTTGGGTACTCAGGTTGAGTTGAGCACAACTTTTCACCCTCAGACGGACAGGCAGTCCGAGCGAACTATTCAGATATTGGAGGACATGTTGCGCGCTTGTGTGATTGACTTTGGTGGTTCATGGGATCAGTTTCTACCGCTTGCGGAGTTTGCTTATAATAATTGTTATCAGTCGAGTATTCAGATGGCTCCATATGAGGCTTTGTATGGGAGATGGTGTAGATTTCCAGTTGGCTGGTTCAAGCCGGGCGAGGCTAGGTTGTTGGGTACATATTTGGTGCAGGATGCTTTGGACAAGGTGAAGGTGATTCAGGAGCGGCTTCGTACAGCGCAGTCGAGGCAAAAGAGTTATGCTGATTTGAAGGTTCGTGATGTGTCCTACATGGTTGGGGAGAAGGTTCTACTGAAGGTTTCACCCATGAAGGGTGTTATGAGATTTGGGAAGAAGGGTAAATTGAGTCCTCAGTTCATTGGGCCTTTTGAGGTACTTCGGAGGATTGGGGAGGTGGCTTATGAGCTTGCTTTGCCACCCAGCTTATCGAGTGTGCACCCGGTGTTTCATGTATCTATGCTCCGGAAGTATATTGGCGATCCTTCTCTTGTTTTGGATTTCAGCACGGTTCAGTTAGACACTGATTTGACTTATGATGTGGAGGTGGTGGATATTTTGGAGCTTCAGGTTCGAAAGTTGAGATCAAAGGATATAGCTTCAGTGAAAGTGCAGTGGAGAGGTTGGCCCATGGAGGAGGCTACCTGGGAGACCGAGCGGGAGATGCGGAGCGGGTATCTTCACCTATTTGAGGCTTCAGGTATGTTTCTTGACCCGTTCGAGGACGAACATTTGTTTCATGAGTTACCGCTCCGTTTTTCCCATTTCTGCTTCTTTATGTCTTGTTCAGCTGTATATGCGGTATCAGATTGGTTGGTTCGGGTTCAGAATGGTTTGGTAGAGTAATGAGACACTTAGTCTCTTAAGTTGGCCTTTTTGTTGGAAAAGTCAACCGGAAGTTGACTTGTGAGCAAACGATCTCGGAATTTGGTTTTTATGATTTGAATAGCTTCGGGAGGTAATTTGGGACTTAGGAGCGTGACTGGAATGTGTTTTGGAGGTCCGGGGTAGATTTAGGCTTGAATTGGCGAAATTGGAATTTGGCATTTTCCGGTTGGTAGCGGAGATTTTGATATAGGGGTCGGAATGGAATTCTGAAAATTGGAGTAGGTTCTTTGTGTCATTTGGGACGTGTGTGCAATATTTTAGGTCATTCGGACGAGGTTTGGTAGACTTTTTGATCAAAAGCGCAATCCGGTGTGATTTGGTATTTCGATGTCGTTTTAAGTGTTCCGAGGGTTGGTACAAGTTTGAATAGTGTTATGTGACTTGTTGGCGTGTTTGGTTGAGGTCCCGAGGGTCTCGGGATGGATTTGGATGGTTGACGGAGAGTTTGGATTATGGAATGTGCTGCAGATTTTCTGCTTCTGTTGTTTCCGCACTTGCGGATTGGGGACCACAGGTGCGACGCCGCAGATGCGGGGAGGAGGCCGCAGTAGCGCATTTGGGTTAGGTGGAGATTTGCCGTAGATGCGGTTCATTGGGCGCATCTACGGGACCGCAGGTGCGGTTCCTGGACGCAGATGCGGCCCTGGGTGATTTAATGAAGAACCACAAATGCGGTGTTCTTCACCGCAGGTTCGGTACTGGAGCAAGATTTGGGCCGCAGGTGCGGAATCCCTGGGCCAGAACCTATATAAGGTTTCCTTCGCGATTTTCAGCTTTATTTCACCATTTTTGAGTCGGTTTTGGAGCTTTTTGGGAGATTTTGAAAAGGGAATTCAAGGGAACTTCGTTGAGGTAAGATTGTTGAACCTAAAACTCGATCCTATGGCATTTTCTTACTGATTAGGCTTGGAATTTATGGAAATTAAGGGTTAAAAATTGAAGAATTGGGGCTTGAAATTGGAGACCTTTGATTAGGGATTTGAGGGGTCGTTTGTAGTCGGATTTTGGTATATTTGATATGTACGAACTTGTGAGAATGTAAGGATTCTATTGATGTGACTTTTAATTGATTTTGAGACGTGGGCTCGGGGCTCGGGTTTGGTCAATTTCGGTATTCTTGGTGTAAATTGGTTATTTTCGAGTGGGTTTTGTTCCTTTTGCGTATATTGATGAGTATATTCTAGTTTTGGATAGATTTGGAGCTTTCAGAGGCCAATTCGAGAGGCAAAGGCATCGCGGGCTAGAGTTTAGACCGGATTGAGGTAAGTAATGATTGTAAATGTTGTCCTGAGGGTATGAAACCCCGGATTTCACATCGTTGTGCAATTTTGAGGTAACGCACACGCTAGATGACGAGTGTGGGGTCGTGCACCGTTGGGGATTGTGACTTGGTCCGTCCCGTACGACTCTTAAGTCGCGTATTTGATTGAACACTTTTTAATATTATTGTGTTTTGGAAAATATTACTATGTTTGGGGCTAAATGCCGTGTTTGGGCCTTGTGCCGATTGTTTGGACCCTTAGGGGCTTTTTACTACTGTTTCCTCACTGTTTTGGTAATATTTACACTCAGTCATGCTATATTTCCACTGATTTCATAACTCTGGTTTTATTTACTCCTTTTGTTATTATAAATAATATTTTGAGCCGAGTACCTGTTTTACTATTTGCCCGAGGGGCTTAAGTGAGTTCTGACTAAGGGAGGTCGAGGGCCTGTGTTGTGAGGATGTTATGGGATCGGGCTGTGCGCCGCAGCGTGTTACACTAATTTGTGATATATGAGAGGCCGAGGGCCTGATTTGTTATGCCACGAGATGGCTTGTGATAGCGCTTGGGCTGTAGAGCCCCTCCGGAGTCTGTACACCCCTAGTGAGTGCGGGTACCCAGTATGAGATGTGATATTGCCCGAGGGGCTGTTGTTGTTTCATGTTGTTGCCCGAGGGGCTGATACGAGTGATTGTGAGGTAGCTCGAGGGGCTGGTTCTGTTGATATTATGCCAGAGAGGCGGTTTATGGTACTTGTTTTGCCCAAAGGGCTATTTATGTTTCTATCCTGTTACTCATTGTTTTCATCACTCGTTTGAAACTATTGAAAAAAATGTTTTAATAGATTTTATTAAACTGAGTTGACATTTTACGAGTTTTATTGTTTTACTGCATTGTTTTGGACTCATACTGTTTGCTGTAGCGTTATGACGTGCTTTACGTGCTTTCTTACTGCTCAACTGCTTTTACTTTTATTACTTACTGAGTTGGCGTACTCTCATTACTCCTTGCACCTTGTGTGCAGATTCAGGAGCCTCGGGTCGCGATAGTGAGTGCTGATTTGCTTTCCAGCGGATCCTCAGAGTCGACTAGGAGCTACTTGGCGTTCGCAGCCCAGTGCTTCTCCTTCCTATCTTATTTAGCCTTGTTTTAGCATTGCTTTTAGACTATGTGGACTTTTCTTATCCCTAGACGAGATGTAGTTGCTCATGACTGGTGACACCCCGATGTCGGGTTGTGTTATGTTTCCGCATTGTCTATTTTGACTTATGTTATGAAATTTTTAGCTGATTAATGACTTTAAATGACTTATTATAAATTTCTGGTTGGTTTGGGGTTTGTGTCGGCTGGCCTAGTTTCACGATAGGCTCCATCACGACTAGTTCCGTTGTAGGTTCGTGACAGTAAGCCAACTAATAACTATCAAATTTCAAAATTGCTAATAAGTCAATTAAACAAAATAAATTATCTGGATCTATTACAATTTCCAAGGACTGGTAGTACAAATCATGAGCTTCTAAGAATAGAGTTTACAAAGCTGATATGAACTAAAAACACTTTCTGTTTGAAAGGTACATAAACAGAGTTTAAAAATCTAAGGCTACCATGAATAAGAGGCAGCTACAACAGGGATGCAGGTATGCCTTCAAATCCAGCAACCATCAAACGCAGCAACATCGGCATCCAGGATCTGCACGCAATGTGCAGGAAGTGCAGTATGAGTACAACCGACCCCATGTACTCAAAAAGTAACAAACCTAACCTTAGGTTGAAAGCAGTGACGAGCTGAAACATAGGTCGGGTCCAACACCAATAACCAACAACAGTTCAAACAATGTAGAGCATATAAACAAGGAAATAATCTCAGAGATAAAAATGTTCAGCTTTTACACAATTTTTTCGAAAATAGTTTCGCTTTTCAAGAATATCAGTGGAAACCCAAATCCTTTATTGAAATTATCAAAAAATTATGAGATAGTTTGAAAACTGTAATTTTCCTAAAAAATCCTTTCTACAATAAGTTCATTTCCTTTCCAAATAACAAGTGTGAAAATACCACTCTATGCCCACATATCAATGTGTGTAAAAAGTCATGAATAACGTGATACCGTAGATCATGAGAAAAAATGCATCTCTATGCCTGTATGTGATGTGTGCATGCCAATGCCATGTATCTCAGAGATGAATCATGTACTCACACTCTCAGAGTACTCAATCTCACTGTCTTACACTTTCCACTCATCATGCTCAATCACTCGGTACTGTATATGGCCCATTTGGCCCAGGGAAGATCGATCCCGGAATATATACATCACTGATCATTAGTCACTCAGTACCGAGGAAGGCCAATCCACCCCCATGGAGAAGATCCATCTCCAGGTGTATAAATGCTTCGGACAAGATCCATGTCCAGGGAAGATCCATCCCTCAATATAATCAACCGCGCTCACTGGGGGTGTGTATACCCCGAAGGGGCTCCTTCAGCCCAAGCGCTATAACAAGCCAATCATGGCATAAATCAATAAAACATGTTGCGGCGTGCATCCCGATCCCATAACTGTCACTCATAATCAGGCTCTCAGCCTCACTCAGTCATCAATCGCTCCAGTCTCACCTATGGGCTCACAATGTCATCAAAACATACCCAGAATAATGATATGATGTATCAATAAGTAACAACTGAGACTGAGATATGATATGAATGCATGAATATGACTGAGTACGAAATATCAATGAAATCAATGGGATATCAGCAAGAAACGACCGCTAGGGGTCCCAACAATATTAGCATAACGCCTAAACATGATATCTAGCATGATGTACAGCTTAATTACTTAATCACATGGTGAAAAACACAAATATCAACAAAGTGGGCAACTAAACAGTGCCCTGGAAACAACAGAGTCACAACTCACAAGGTGCACGCCCACACGCCCATCAGCTAGCATGTGTGTAACCTCAACACCAATCACATAACACGTAATTCGGGGTTTCATACCCTCAGCACTAAGTTTAGAAGAGTTACTTATCCTAAACAAGCCAATTCCAACACCGAGCAAGCCAAGTGATGCTCCAAGAATATCATCACGCGCGTTCTGACCTTCGAACGACTCGAAACTAATCAAAAATAACTCAAATACATCAAAAAATGCTAAAGGAACCAATCCCAATCGAAAAAGGTCGAATCTTTAATCAAAAGCCCAAAATCGGCCAAAAAGCCCAATCTGGGCCCGCACCTCGGAACCTGACAAAACTCACAAAGTCTGTAAACTCATTAAATTACGAGTTCAACCATACTAGTTTCAATCATATCCAACTCCGAATCGGTGTTCAAAACTCAAAAATTCATATTATGAAACTTTAGGCCAAAGCCCCCAATTTCTTCTTTAAAATTCATCAACCAAAAGCTAAAAAGATAGATTCATGAAATATAATCAAAACCGAGTAGAGAACACTTACCCCAATTCATATGCTGAAAATCGCCTCGAAAATTGCCCAATTTCGAGCTCCCCAACTCAAAATATGTTAACTTAACAAAACCCTCATTTTAATACTGTTCTGCCTCGTTTCTTATGCCAAAAATCTCGAAACTCACTTCTGATGCATCCAGTGGATTCCTTGTGAAATTTTAGTCAAGTTAGGCTCTTAAATAACTCCATTTGACCTTATATTGAAGGAGATATGTTGGTTTCAATATTTGAAAATAGTGCAGATTTTTAAATATGCAGTCAATGACAATTTCATAATTAATCTGAAAAATCTACCAACCCAATTCTTAGTAAAATGATTACAAAATCCTCATACGATGTCCAAATTTGACGCTTCTTTTTGCTATGGCTCCGTAATTAAGATATGGATCTATGCTTCAATCAAAACAAAAATCGGAGCTCATTTGTTCAATGTGGTACCATTTATGCTTGACGAAACGACGTCGAAAAATAAGAAAAACGAGCGCAACGCAACCTAAACCTATCCGAAACTCACCTGAGTCCCTCGGGACCCCGTCGAAGCATACCAACAAGTTCTATATCATAATACGAACCTACTCGAGGCCTCAAAACACACATAACAATATCGAAACGATTAACGCACCTCAAATCAACTTAATGAACTTTCAAACTTTCGAGTTCCAAAGATAGAATTACATGACAGAAAATTATCAAGATGGAAAAGATACAAGAAAAATTTAAGGAAATGAAGGGCAGATAAAGAGAAAAAATAACAAAAAAGGAATAAGGAAACTTAAAAAATATCAAGGAGATATGAGAATATGATCAAATGAATTTTTTTTGTTGTTTTTGCTTTTCCCTTATAAAATATATAAAAGCGTGAAAATATAATCTTTCAAAAATATTTATTAGAAATCTTAGTAATAAAATTGAGACGAGAGAGTTATATTTAAGTGAATACAATTTCTTTTTAACTAGAAATGCGTAGAATTTTGAGACAAAGAAATAGACCAAGAATAATTTTTACAAAATAATTCTTGACTTAATTATTTATTAGATAAAAATAACTTTTATTATAAAATAACTGTTTTAATAGCATTATCTTAATTCAATTATTTATAAGGGGAATACATCATTAATTTACCGCGCGAAGCGCGGATAAATATACTAGTCTAATGATAGAATTGGACAAACCATCGGAATGGTTGTAGCACAAGATTAAATATAATTTATCTTGCTTATGAGGATGGTTTAATTCTGACTTCTTGTGCTAGTACATTTAGTATGTATTGAACGGATCAAGTAGAGATAAGTATGTTATACCGACTTAATAAAATAATTTCTCTAGTCCATTCAATGTACTTATACTCTTAATCATGATATAATTATTATTAGTTGTGTGTGTCATTTATTGTTTTGATTTATTAAAAGGTGAAATTCTTTCGTGGGTCAATAAGCCTGGTAAATTGGACAATAATGATATACATCGGCGAAATAATAATTAGTTGATAGAATTCATGTCTCGGCTTTCGATATTGATGATACAACTTTATGAAAGCTTATAAGTTTTCATGTGTAAACCCGGCCGGTGAATTTTGTATCCGACACATGAAATAAGTTAAGCAAAAGTCTAAAGGAATTAATCAATAAACTAAATTGTCAGTAACTTAATTTGATTGATTGGTATCTGAATCTCAACATGGGGAGTCAGATAAAATTTTATGGAAGAATTTTGAAATTGAACTAAGGAGTGCAATTATGATTTTTTAGTTAAATAATTCATAATTTGTTATGTTAGAAACTAATTTCGAATTTTAAAATTAATTCCATGATAGGGAGCCTTGTTAATTAAATTCTGTGGTCCCTACTATGCCTAAATAATAGGAAATATAGGAAACCTTTCCTTTGTGAAAAAAGAAAACTCAACAGGTTTTAGAAAAGGGGTTTACCCTAAAAAACGTGGCTATATATACATGGTATAGGGCTGGCAGTTTTTTCTATACGTTTTTCCTTGGAATTTCGCCCACCCGAGATTCTCTTTTTTCAGATATTTGGGTAACACAGTAGAAGACTGTGGAACTTTTTTTGGAGGTTGTGGCCTTGCTACTCTGGAACTGGAGACCATGATTGATCTACTTTGTTCACGCTTCAAGAGGTAACTCGTATAATTTCCATATGTGCTAGTTGTTTAATTTACACGTGAATGTGATACTAGAATTGCTTCCGATGTGATATATAATCCAACAATTGGTATCAGATCCTACTCACATCTAATTAGATAATTAGGATGATCATGAAAAAGGAACATCACTTAATATGCAAGTTTTGAATTACATGCAAAGATCATTTTTCTGAAAAGTTGCACTGCTCTATGCATGAATATTTGTTTCGAATTTTTTTCTTATTTTGTAAATCATGTAATATATGTTTATTATTGATGACATTTGATAAGAATAATTTGAAAATTTTGTTAATCCGAGAAAAACGCAAAAACCCGTTTTGGCCGAATTGGTCATAAAATCGGAGGTCAACATGTTGAAAGACTCCGATTGACCTGAAATTTGGTAAGTCCATGGAAAACGGCCCAGTGATGAATACACATCAGCTTTGCTCATTATGTAAGCCGTTTTTTGGGCGTTCGGGGTCGTTTAGATGGCGTTTGGGCATTTTTCTAATTTTCTGGAATTTTTTCAAAAAAATAAAATTTAAGTTGTTTTAATCCAGTGGTGGTAGGGATCATTCCCTATGGCCTCCATGGTTAAATTCTGATGATATAATAAATTTAAACATTGATACAAGTCTTCTTTCATATCGGATAAACTCATTATAGGTAATCACTGGGTAATACTAGTTGTTGATTGCTTGTATTTACTCTCCATCTGAGTATGCATGTTGGTTCAATGCGACTAGTATTTTGAATATTGATATTCACTTGACTTAAATTAACAGTTTACTCTCCATCTGAGTAAGGTCTATTTAAATTCATGGAGTGAATAGTCTATCCATACATATGTATATTGCAAGAATGGCTCCTTTCCCATCGAAACTTGTAGTTCAAGGTGCATGCATTATATGTGTGCAGTGTGTTTTGATTTTTAATATTCAATGAAACATGACTGATTTTGATCTATTTGTTTAATTGTCTCTCAGATTAACCATGACTGCTTTCAATCCCCTTACTTCTATTCTTACTCAAAACAAACTTGAGGGTCCGAATTATGTTGATTAGACACGAAACTTGGATATTTTCCTAATTGCTAAAGAGTGCAAATTTGTGCTTGATAAGGTGTGTCCAGAAAAACCTAGAGAAGATGCTACAGATGATAAACAGAAAGCTTACCAAAATTGGGTTAATGCTGATGAGATGGCGCGGTGTTAAATTCCGGCATCTATGTTGAATGTTCTGCAACATCAACATCAGTCTATGGAGTCTGCTTATAACATTCTAGAAAATCTCAAGATGTTTGGAGATCAGAATCACGGCTAAGCAGACTGCCATGAAAGCTCTTCTGAATACCAAAATGGTTGAAGGTTTATCTGTTAGAGACCATGTCCTGAAGATTATGAGTCTTTTGAATGAACTAGAGGTCCTTAGAGCTAACATGGATAAGGATATGCAGGGTGAGATGATCCCGCAGACTCTGCCTGACAGTTTTCAGCAGTTTCGCCTGAATTATAATATGAACAAAATGGATTTGTCACATGCAAAATTGTTGAATGAGTTGCAGTAGACAGCGACTATTATCAAGCAACAAGCTCCTCATGCAGCACTGAATTTTGAGATAGGTTCTTCTTCTAAGCCGAGAGCCGGGCAGAAGAAGAAACAGGCTCAAAAACCTTCTGTTGGAGGCGCAACTGCTGGTGTGAGAAATCCTAAGGGCAAGTGTTATTACTGCAAGAATCCTGGACATCATATGAAACAATGCCCGGCTTATCTGGCCAAGATGAATAATAAACCAGGTTATTTACATCTACTTGTCGTTGAAACCTTTTTAGCGGCTGTTTCTACTATGTTTGCAGACTCGGGAGCCACTAATCATGCCTGCATTTTTTTTGCAGGGGTTTCATGTAACACGAGGGCTAAGTAGAGAGAAATCAATATTTATCAAACAGATGGTTCGGTAGCTCCAACTTTAGCGTTAGGAAATATTAGTATTTTGTTTGGTAGTAATAGAGTATTAACTTTAAAGGACTTATATGTACCTTCCATTAGAAGGAATTTAATTTCGGTTTCTAGCGTTATGAGAAATGGTTATGACATTAATTTTTATGATATTGATAAATTTGTTATTAGTCATAGTAAGTGTTATCTCTCTTCGGCTACATTGAGATGATATTTTTTAGTTGATTCTATTCCTAAACCGTTACAGCCTAAAGAACTGAATTATATTGATTTACCAAATAAGAGAAAAAGTTCTTCTGAATTGAGCGAGATAATTTATGGCACTTGAGTTTGGTCATATAAATCTGAATAGAATTTCAAGGTCTGTTAAGGATGGACCTTTACGTTCATTGAAAGTGGAGGCACTACCAACTTGTGAATCTTGTTAGAAGGTAAAATGACAAAACAAAATTTCCCCTCAAGAGTAAATCGAGCAAGTGATAAACTAGAATTAATTCATTCTTTTTTGTGTGGTTCAATGAATATCCAAGCAAGAGGTGGTTTTGAGTATTTTGTGACTTTCACAGATGATTACTCGAAGTATGGATATATTTATTTGTTGCATCGAAAGTCTAAATTTTTGCAAAGTTCAAAGAATTTAAGACAGAGATTGAAAAGCAACATAATAAATATATCAAGACATTACGATCTGATCGTGGTGGGGAGTACCTCTCTGCGGAATTTATTCGTTACTTACCAGAATGTGTAATTACCTATTAATTGTCTGCACTTGGAACACCACAACAAAATGGTGTAGCTGAAAGAAAAAATAATACGCTTATGAAAATGGTTAGATCAATGATGAGTTATTCTAGTTTGCCTTCCTCTTTTTGGGGACATGCCTTAGAAATAGCAAATTACGTTATGACTTTAGTTCCTTCAAAGTCAGTACCTTTGACCTCTACAGAATTGTGGACTTGGCACAAGCCTAGTCTGCGGCATATTCGAGTTTGGGGTTGTCCGATACATGTGCTAAAAACAGATAAATTGGAGGCGAGAACGGATGTATGTGTGTTTGTGGGTTATCCAAAAGGGACGAAAGGTGGTTTATTCTATTATCCTAAAGAATCTATTATCCTAAAGAAAAGAATATAATTGTTAGCACAAATGCTAAGTTTCTTGATGATGACTATTTGATGAACCATGTTTCTAGAAGTAAACTTGTTTTGTAGGAACTAAGCAAAGGAATGGAAACTCAGTCATCTGTAAAACAAGACGACCAGATGCAAACCCTAGAAGTCAATTTTGACATACCATTGCATTTTAGTAGTGGGAGAAATATCAATAGACTTGATGTCCCGCAAGAACAAGTGCCCGCAATCATACTACCACAGTGGGAATTATGTTGAGCAAACTGCACAACATGATGAAGTTGTTGATATCCCTGTGGATAGCATGGAGACTCAGATTCCTAATAATGATGTGGTTCAACCACAAGATCATAATGGTGTAGTTCCAACTGATGTAATGCGTATTCGTAGTGGCAAAGAAATAAGACAACCAGTTTGTTATATACGCCCTTGGGAGAATCATATGATAGGATCCCTGAGGAGCCAACTATCGAACTTGTCATATTAGTGTATAGAATTTATCTTATATACTGAAGATTAAAGCATCGGGTCTTATAAGTCATAAATTTTATGTTCACAATCTAATGATGGAATTGGACAAACCATCGGAATGGTTGTAACACAAGATTAAATATAATTTATCTTGATTATGGGAATAGTTTAACTCCGACTTCTAGTGCTAGTACATTTTGTATGTATTGAATGGATCAAGTATAGATAAGTATTTTATACTGACTTAATAAAATAATTTCTCTAGTCCTTTCAATGTACTTATACTATTAACCTAGATATAATTATTATTAGTTGTGTGTGTAATTTATTGTTTTGACATTAAAAGGCGAGATTTTTTTGTGGGCCAATAAGCTTGGTAAATTGGACAATAATGATATACATTGGCAAAATAATAATTAGTTGATAGAATTCATGTCTCGGCTTTTGAGATTAATGATACTCCTTTATGAAAGCTTATAAGTTTTCATGTGTAAACCCGGCCAGTGGATTTTGTATCCGACACATGAAATAAGTTAAGCAAAAGTCTAAAGGAAGTAATCAATAAATTAAATAATCAGTAATTTAATTTGATTGATTAGTCTCTAAATCTTAACATGGAGAGTTAAATAAGGTTTTATGAAAGAATTTCTAAATTGAACTAAGGAGTGCAATTACTAATTTTTAATGGAATAATTTGTAATTTATTATGGTAGAAATTAATTCCATAATAGGGAGCCTTGTTAATTAAATTTTGTGGTCCCTACTGTGCTTAAATAATAGAAAATAAAGGAAACCTCTCATTTGTAGAAAAAGAAAACCCAACAGGTTTTGGAAAAGGGTTTTACCCTAAAAAACATGGCTATACATACATGGTATAGGGCTGACAGTTTTTTCTACACGTTTTTCCTTGGAATTTCTCTCACCCGAAATTCTCTCTTTCCGAATATTATTTACGTAACACAGTAGAAGACTATGGAACGTTTTCTGTAGGTCGTGGCCTTGCTACTCTGTAACTGGAGACCATGATTGATCTACTTTGTTCACGATTCAAGAGGTAACTCGTACAATCTCTATATGTGCTAATTGTTTGATTTACACGTGAATATAATATTGGAATTGCTTCCGCTATGATATATAATCTAACAACAACAATTTGAAGATAGCTAGGTTTTGACTCATTTACCACCTGGTTCAAGCTTATTTTCTTTGTGAGAGGTTTTTACCCGTAAAACGGTACAATTAAATTTATACGTGGTTTCTAGACAGGTGAATTAATTTGATCCTGAGATAATAGAAGAATTAGATAAATATGCAATACTTAGCCTTGAGATATAGACGAAATAGCAGAAATAGTAGTTGCGGGAGCAGGGCTTCCAGACATAACAGTAATGAAACCGAAAAGCAAGAAGATAAAATTATATTAAGCTTTGAATAGAGTGTAGCGTAAGTTTGCAGAAAGTTCGTGTCCTTTACAATGATAATAGGGCTCACTATTTATAGCTGCCTCTAAGGAACAAGGTCCTAAGATCAAGCCCTTCTTTAATGTATTTTATGAGAGCCATTGAAGAATGTGTAACGGCGGGCACGAATGTCAAATTCTTTGTAATGGGCAGTGTAATAAATACTGTAATGTATTCTTCATTAAATGCTACCAGGTGGCAGACATTTATTTTATCTTTATGAGGACCATTCTTCCTGGTAACAGACGGAATAGTTGCCTTCGGTTTCAGCTATCCTCTACCTTCGGCTCCACGTGTCGCTTCCTTATGCGTTCATTTAATGTAACATATCTTACCCGATACAGATAGTCCCCCTACTTTCCGGTGACATAACTTTGTGTCACTGAAAGTTGGTAGAAACATTCTTTTTGGCGGAAATTTTACTGACCCCCTATGAAAAAGCTTCTAACGGTTGACTACATGCACGTTTCTCCGTATTTAATTCCCCAAACATGCGTCATCCCACAATTCAACATAGTTTTTGGCGGCTATCGAGGTTATGACCACGAGTTTAGCCGCCTAAACCTTTACTTATACGCATCAACCTCCTTTATTCACACCTCATAATTCTCGAACTCTCTCAAACTCTCTTCATTCAACTTGTACCCTGTTCTGCAACCTTTCTTTAATTTTCTTCATAAGAGAAAAACTTTCCTTCTTCTCTAACATAGAATGGCTCCTTCTTCCAAAAACCTTAGTTCCTCAAAGAACAAAAAAAAAACCGATGAAGCTGCTCCTCCTACAGTGAGCACCATCATTACCAGAAGTCTACTCACAACTAAAGACATCGAAGAGAAATTTCCTTCTGCTAACCCTCATACATGGGCCGTCGGTGGATACCCTTCTTCTCTTCGTCCTTCCTGTATTCATGTTGTGAAGGAAGATTTACATTGCCATGATTTAGACATGATCGCTCCTGATTTAGTAGAGCGGGTAACCTTACCCAAGAAGGGTTTTACGTACTTCTATACGTATCCCTTCACTTTGGGGACGTTTTCTCTGAGTAGAGAGCTTGACTCCGTCATTGCGGATTTTTGCCTCCGCTACCAGGTGTATTTGACATAGGTGAGTCCTTTCGTGTGGAGGACGATTGCTTGTCTTCGGCGCCTGTGCCAAGAAATGGGAGAGGAGCTATCGCTAGCTCACCTGATGAACCTCTATTCCCCCAACATCTTCCGTGGGGGAATGATTAATTTTAGCAAGCGAAGCCACCATGCATTGCTATCTAGCATGGATGATGATAATGACCGTGGGTGGATGGAATGGTTCGTTTCAGTCGGTACCAGTGACATCATCCCGGCCTCGGCTCCTTCTTTCCCGGAATTATGGAACCGCACTCGTAAGTATATAGTTTACTTCTCTTTTTGTTAAAGACCATTCCTCATCGTTATTGACTTTCCTTCCTTTACCTATCTCAGCGACTCGGTGTGTCCCCCTAAGGTTGAGGGCTTGGGCCAATGGGTTTAGAAAATTTTGGACGTTACTATGCCCGAAACCCACTTGTGGAAAGAGTTGTCCCTGAAATACGGGTGGAAGGCCAAAAATCATGGTAAGTTGAACTCATCTTGTCTTTACCTTTTCTCATATGGAAATTATCTAATTCTTCTCTCCTGTTGAATATAGGTCTACCCGAGGGCTCAGTTGTCATCCCCGAGGAGGACGTTTTGGCTGATCCTACTAATGCAACAAGGCTGCTACAGAAGGCCTTTTTGCAAACAGGTGTCTCTAGGCCTACTTCTAGTGCGAGTGCTTCTTCTCAGAGTCCCCCGCCAGAGAACAAGCAACCAAAAAGAAGGCGTTCCTCCATGGCCAGGAATAAGAGGGCGAAGAATGCTGCCCCCGAGTCGTCTTTGGAAGTTATGGTGACGAACCCTCCGCCGGGGCCGACCATAGATATCGTGATGATTGACAATGATGGAGAAACCAGCAAGGATGGGGCTTCTCTACATAGAAGATGATGACCTTCCTCAACTCAACAGACTGCTCAATCTGTTGAGTTGGTTACACCAACCGAGGACGTGCCTCGGCTCTCTAGGGGGAGTTTGAGATGGTGGAAAATGCCAACTCCCATTTTTGGATCCCAGTCGATATGCCCGATATGTGGGGCTGAGTACCAGGTCCCTGCCGTCTTCGGTTGACGAGCAATAACAACTACCACTGCATTCACCGCAGCTTCTTCTCGCCCTTTAATGCCATCAGCTTCATCTCCTTCTTCACCAATTCTTCCACCAGCAGTTGCTACATCATCTACATTGGCCGCATCTGTCTGAGAAGAGGATGTTTCTCTCCCAGTCCCCAGTTCATTGGAATTCGGGGCAAAATTATGCTGCCCCTCAGAAGATCCGCAAAGGAGGAGGAATGTCACTCTCTTGGTCTCTATCGGATGCAATTTGTTGTCTCAGCCGGTGGAACTTGCTAACTATCTAAAGCCTTTGGCATTAGGAAAAGATTGGGAAAAGATACAGGCTCTCTCGGGAGAGTGCTTGTTGAACAATTCTATGCACAACACCGCAGCAGTATACTCTTCATTTCCTTTGTCCTTTCTTTTGTCTTTCATTTAGTATTATTTTGAGTTTACCTTTCTTGTTTCGCAGGCAAACTTCCTTACATCTAAGGGCCTCTAAAGGTTGATTTGGGAAAAAGGAGGAACTTACCTTCGAGCGAGATCATCTACTGGTCGAGCGGGACCAAACTGCTATTCGCCTCTCAGAACTGGAAGCCAAAACTGTTGAGGTTGTCGTGTTGGAGGCTCGTTTGCAGCAGATCAAGCAAGAAGTAGAGACCCTTAGTCAAGAGATCACCTCGTTAAGGGTTCAATATGAAGAGGCGAGGGCCAAATGGGCTGAAGTCCATAGTGCAGTTCTTGATGCATCCGATCACGAGGCTGCCTCCACTGAAAGAATAATAACTTGGAGGCAGCCATCAACTCCAAAACTGAAGAGCTTGCTGCTGCCAGGGCGAAATGTGCCCAATTGGAGGAAAAGCATAAGAAAACCATTTAGCATAATAGACTTTTCTGCTCTACTGTTCGTGAACTCGACGTTAGCCTCAAATCGGTTAGATCCGCTTGGAAAAATCTTTCTGCCGAGGTTAACCAACTTAAAGAAGAACTCAAGCGTCGAGCGGCTTGCCTCGATGTTGAAAAAAATGTTATGTACAGCATGAGGAGAAAAACCTTGGAAGAGGCTAAAACGGGTGTCATTGACTTTGATGCCAAAATTGCTAAAGCCCGTGAGCTGGAGTTAACTGCTAAAACGGGTCTCCCCGCGAGGCCTGATGCTTCTGGTTCTTCTATTTCCGGCTCTGAATCCTTGGGAACCGAAGAGGAACCGCTGGGCGAAGATGTTGAAGGCCTAAATAACGAGGGTCAAGATGTCGAGTCGGCGGCAGATCTACCCACTTCCCCTGGGGGCGCGAATGCTTTTCTTCCTCTAGGTTCCGGAGATGCAGCAACTTAGTTTTCTATTTCTTTTCCAACTTTTGTACTTGTGCCTTTCTGGCACGCTTATTGTGAATAAAAACATCTTTTGCTCAAGTATTGCATGGGACCTTATGCATTCTTTTGTTTGAACATTTATGCAAGTTTTAATCTTTGCGTTCTTTCTTGCTTGAGTGTTTTGCGCAAATTTTACTGTTTGCGTCTGATTATGCAAGGCTTTGGGTGTATTTTCCCTTGAAAGTTTGGATTTCGGGCACAAGTTCTTCCAAAATCAACCCTTTATCATGAGGGTTTTTAAAAGAGAGGGCCCTCTTATGTTTACGGTGCTCTTAAGAGGACATCTCCTATTCAATACGGCACTAACATTTGAAGTACTTGTTTAACTTTCAAATGACAAAATCAATTCATCGTTCAGACAAGGAACATGATAGAAATAAAAGGACTTTTCTTTATTCCTTCCATTTTCAAAAAGAACATAAGCATTCATTTTGCTAAAATGAAATTGTCATTTCTTGTAGCTAACTTGTACAACTTGTTTATTTGGGGCTGGCCGCGCAGTCCCCAGTCGCGATGACACAACTATGTTTCGGGTTTTTGTTTTTCGGTCAATGTGGCAGTCATTGTTGTTGTATCCTCATATCATTCCCCCCAATGTTCGAATCCAAAGAATGTGGATTGGAACACTAGAAGTTTTGCACTTCGAGGACTCTATTAATGAATTTCTAGATAATCTTCAGTTCGGTAACAAACTTCACTTCCTTTAGGAATTTATGCTATTTAGCCAAAGACTATCTAGCAATCCCTTAGTGGGTTGCACTTGTGAATGGTCGGGTAACTTTTGTTCGGTAGCAAAGTTAGCTTCCTGGTAGGAATTTTGCTACCGAGCAAAAGATTATCTAACCGCTCGGGAGTGGTTCTTTGCTTGTGTGCGTTGCCATTAAAAGGTCTCATTGGTGCCGTTAAAACCTTCTTCGTAGCATGCTTTCCATTGCTGCCTCGTTAAATATCTTGCCAGAAAAACCCAGTTGAGACAAAAACTAGACGAAGGGAAAAAGAGTGCAGCACATACTTTCAGTACAAGTGATATTCTGTGACGACCCGATCGGTCGTTTTGAGCTCTAGCACTCCGTTCAGCAGCCTGAGGCCGTGAGCAGCTTCATTTCAGGTATTATGACTTTTTCGCGTGGTCGGGATTGAATTTTGGGAAGTAAAGAGTTGAATTGGCAGGAGAATTCTCATTTTAGAAGCTTAAAGTTGAAAGAATGAACTAGAATTGGATTTTTGAGTAGACGACCTCGGAATCGGGATCTGAAGGTTCTAGCAAGTTCGTATGATGATTTCAGACTTGGGCGTGTGCCCGGTTCGGGTTTCGGATAACCCGAGAGCGTTTTGGCGCCTATTGTGGAAGTTAGCATTTTAGAAGAAATTTCATAAGTTTAACTTGAAGTTCATTTCAGTGTTATCGATGTCCGTTTGGGATTCCGAGACTGTGAATAGCTCCGTATGGTGATTCCGGAGTTGGGGGCGCGACCGGAAGTGAATTCGGAGGTCCGTGGGTCATTTTAGAACCATTTGGCTAAAGATAGAAATTTTAAGGTTTTTGAGAAGTTTGACCGGAGGTGGACCTTTTGATATCGGGGTCGGAATCCAATTCCGAAAGTTGGAGTAGGTCCGTAATGTCGAATATGACTTGTACGCAAAATTTGAGGTTAATCGGACGTGATTTGATAGGTTTAAACATCGAAAATAAAAGTTTGAATTTTTTGAGTTCATTAAGTTTGGATTGGAGGTCGATTCATGATTTTAGCATTGTTTGATGTGATTTGAGGCCTCGAGCGAGTCCGTAATGTGTTTTGGGATTGGTTGGTATGTTTGGTTGGGGTCCCGGGGGCCTCGGGTGGATTCCGGGTGGTTAACGGATCAAAATTGGGATTTTTGGACAGCTGAAGGATCTGGTTGCTGGTATTTTCTCTTCTGCGGTGGGTTAACCACAGAAGCGGCCCCGCAGAAGCGGAAAATGAGCCACAGAAGCAATTTTTGGTCAAGGGCTCGAGGACCGCAGATGCGGTCAAGGTTCCGCAGAAGCTGGACCGCATCTGCGGAAAGGTGGTCGCAGAAGCGGAAGTGAGCGGCTTGGAGTGGACCGCAGATGCGGTCAGAGTTCCGCAGAAGCGGGATCGCATCTGCGGAAGGCATATCGCAGAAGCAAAAGAGGGCGGCCTAGGGAGGATCGCAAATTCGGCATTTTAACCACACCTGCGGAACCGCAGAAGCGGTCAAGGGACCACAGGTGCGGAAACAGCTGAGGCAGTGAGGTCTTTTAAAAGTTTGGGGTTGGGTTCATTTCAACCCCATTTTCTTCCATTGGAGTCGATGGGGAGCAGCATTGAGGTGCCATTTTTGTCACTCATCATGAGGTAAGTAATTTATGCTAGCTTTGAGTTAAATACAAAGTTTATACATGGATTTAGGCAAGAAAATTATGGAAAAATTTAGGTTTTGGTGGAAAACCTAGAAATTGGCATTTCTTCGAATTTGACCAAGATATTGAGCATGAAATTTAGTGAAAATTATATATTCGAGTTCCTAAGGTCATGGGTAATCTTTATCTTTAAAAAATATCGGATTCCGGGCACGTGGGCCCCAGGGCGTTTTGGTCAACTTTTTGATCGGAGTTAGGAATTGCTATAAATTAGATTGTAACAAATATTTGAGCATATATTAATGGATTTGCGTAACCGTTGGCTAGTTTTGGAGCGTGGTGCATCAATTAGAGTCTTCGGAAGGGCGTGGAATGCCAGTTATGGATCTTCGGAGCGAGGTGAGTCTCCTTTCTAACCTTGTAAGAGGGAATTGTCCCCATAGGTGAAATAATTGATTATGTGCTCCTATTTCCGGGGGCTACGTATGCACGAGGTGACGAGAGTCCGTGCGTAGCTACTATTATGGTATTGTCCGGGTAGTTAGGGCCCAAAAGCATGTTATACTTGGATTATTTATGAATCCATTGATAGCTTAATTGCTTGAATCACCTTGGATTAGTAAATGAATTTAAAAAGGAGATTAAACATCATTTTTCCTGAATTGTTAAAAAGAGAAATTGTTTTATTTGGGTAAATATTCCCGATAAGTTCTTAATTGACTGATTGAGCGTGTATCTCTATGTGTACCTACGTCGCATGCATAAACTATTGTACCCTGAGCGGTACATCTGAGGGCTCTGAGGCTAGGCACAAGTTGCCATGATGCTATAAACTATTGTTCCGCAGTAGTGATATGATGGTAGGATGTTTGCCCACGTATCGGGGCAGTGAATGACTTGAAGGGAAGTTTACTCAGTGCGTGATTCAGAGATTCAGTATTTTACTTCCGGCGGGGGAAAGGCAATCGAACTAAGAATGTGCAGATTCGGGATGGTAGAGGAATGAGACTTGGTATTTGTGAGCGTGGTGGAGTTTTTCTTCTATGATGAGGTGTCATTGTCCTTATTGAGCGTACTAAGCTCGCCGGTGTTATGACCTTCTACAATTCGCCTTTGGGGCAAGATATTGTTAAATAGTATTGAAAATGCGGTTGTCAGATATCGCAGGGTGCGGTAGTTCAGGATTGAATCGGTGTTTGTAATGTCGACGGTATGAGAAAGATGATCTTCCTCAGGCGTAAAGTTAGCAGCAATGGTGGTTCAGGTGCCATGAAGATAGATTTTATTTAAGGCAACAACTGAGCAGCAAAGGATGAGGATAGACATGTGGGAAGTGTCAGGCGGTGGCAAAAGATTTCTAGAAGGTCGCGTATAAGGGGCCAAGGGTTGAGTAGTCGATTAAAGGGATGAGTTCCGCCAAAGTGGGAGAGTGGTGGAGTTGCATATGGGCATTGTGGTAGGATGACTATGCACCTTGATAAGAGTTTGGAGTGATTTGGGAATTTTGGTGATTGGTGGTTTGGGCCTACGGATTAATTTGAAGTATGGGCTATTATGCGGCAGGAGATTTGATATAACGGGAAGGAGCTGCTTGACTAAAGAAGGGTACAACATAAATTTGAATTTGGAAGATGTCGCCGCACGTTTAATGGATGTCCACGAGGGGTGAATGGACTTGTGCAGTAGGAGAGTGAGCTCGGACTCTGGACGAGTTATTGATGTCGTAGTAATTGTACCCCGTGTAGCAGCGCTGGAAGATGTCGGGAGTGATTTCTACAGGTAGTTCATCCCTGTGAGCAGGTTAGCGATCGCGTGGTTGGCGAGCTTCTGCGAAGAATTCTATTGGTTATACAGCAAAGGGATCGGTCGTGCGAATGTTGTTGATGATTCTGAGTAAAAATAGGGGGTTTCTACAGTAAGATATCGAGCATGTTGGCAGTTGATTGCGCAAGGTTATGTCAATAGGAGAATAAGAATCTTGGTACATTCCAGAGTTGTGTAATAGTGGCTTCGAGCTAAGTGGGAGAGTTCCACCGCCTATGATGGGGTTGCACGGTTAATTACTTGCGAGGTTTCTGGTTATTAGCATATTGATGGGCTATTTCAGCTACGGGAAAAGACCATAAGGGGTAATTTGAGCAGAGGAATTATTTAAGGTGGGCTATCGTTGGCCTTATTGGCCCATGTTCAGACTTGGGGAAAGATTCAAGATTGTGTTTGTAAAAATGCGGGTTCCAAGGGAAGGGATTCTGCCAGGTGCATCACCAATGGGGTATTCATGTGCTAGAAGATTTATGGAATTGATTATACTCGGGGCCAAGTCAGAGCGGGTGGCTCTCAACAACGGTCCTAGTGAATTCAAAAGATAAAGTGTGATGCCTAATGATTTCGAGCCTATAGATACGGTTTAGAATCGAGCTTGATAGCAGCCTATGAGAAGAGGCACAGAGTGTTCTACGATGTTTCGACTTGTAGTGTAGAACTTGAGAGGAAAAGGAGAAGAGATTTCGGATTCGTAAGAGGATTAGCAGAATGTACATATCAGTTGAGGGTGCGAATATGCGCGTAAGAAAGGTATGAAGTGGTTCGTGGGATTCGGGAAAGCATGGTCTCGTGATTCAAGGTCACTCGAGATGAGTGCAGATGGAGTATGTTATGTGTTGGATGGAGTAACTATTATCTCTAAGGCAATCAAGGATAATTTGGAAGAAGGTAGATTGATTAGCCATAGTTAAATTTGGCATATTGGTGTTAGTGATCAGTTCCTTCAGCGTGATCAAGTTATGCAAGTGATTTGTGATGGTGCGTGTGAGGTATGTCGGCCGCCGTAATTGATTTTATTCAGAGGTATTCCACTGTTATGGCCTGTTGCGTATAGGCGGATTTTGGAAGGGTTATGGTGGGGTTAGACCACTACTTAGGGATTTGCATATTCTACGATTATGTGAATTCACCTGTCTGATACTATGGATCTCCTGAAGTGAGTCAAGTGAAAAGTTTTTTTTTAAGATGAAGTGTTAACCTATTAGTGGTTCCGAAGCTATGATGAAAAACGAGTTCTATCGTGTACTGGCATGTTGAGTGCAGTGAGTGGTATGGAAATTGCAGTGAAGATCAAGTAGCAGCTCGGTGCGGACAAGGATGTCACGAGCTCAGATGAGCAGGAAAGGAGTTTCGATGTTTAAGGTAAGTTGGTATTGTCTTCAGCGTCACCTGAGATTGGTGTTTTGTAAGGGGCTTGTGTCATGGTTGATGATTCTTGATTGCCTTTCAGCGTTAGTGCGGCCGGTGGTTTGGATGTGTGGACCTGTTATGTGTTTCGGAAGGTTGTGGGAGCGAGTCCCACAGGAAGATCGTATAAGTGTGGCATGTAGTCACTTGATTGATTGAAGCAATTAAACCAAGTATGAAGATTTATGGTGATATCGATAAGTTGAGGATATATGCCTGTAGGGCACTCCGTTACTGAGTTGTGGACTGTGGATGAGTACTCCGGTAATGATGGTTGTCCTTGTGTGCTATGAGAAGAGGGAAATTAGTATGGACCTTTGAAAGGTTATTGGCTTAGTCTGATATGATCAGGATCGACTTGAGGTCGGTGGATGGGTTTAAATATGAATTTGGGCTCTATGTCAGGTCAGTTGTGTTCATTTCAGTAATGTGCTCCTTATGGAGTAGTCAGGGTGTTATTTCGTTGCCAAATATTTCATGTAATGATGCGTTGCGCCGTGTGAGTTGGGAGACGGCTTGAAAAATTGCTTATGTGTTGAGGATCCGCGTAGAGATGATGTTATATGAGCAGGATGCTTGTGAGATTTCAAATCGTATATCGCACCTCAGCCGTGCTTGAGTTTTGTGGCTTCTGGCGCTATATGTCTCCCCGGGGATGGAATTATGCACTTAGTGTGCTTGTGACTGATATTCGGTATAATATTGAAATGAGCAATCTAGCTCGGTGCGTATCTCCTTATGCGAGTTTATGGGTGGATCGGGTGGCACGCTGCCATGGTTATATTGTTCGGATCGGGTTGCGCGCCGCCACAGTGTGAAGCTGAGTACAGATCCCTGTATCTGTTTTTATGTGTTTTGTTTCCTACTTTATGAGGAAAGCTTATATTAGCTGTGTGCCCGCATCGCATGTATGATTCGCGAGCGGGGTGTTTGTTAAATAAGTCCACCGCGTCGCATGTATGATTCGCGAGCGGTGTAGTTGAGTTTCCTTCTCAAAGTTTGCTTTCCTTTATATCGCATTCGTTATGGTAGCCTATTGGCACATTGTAGTATCATATGGGACTTTTGGTCCTGTCGGGGTGGCTTATCGCCTGAGCAGTTCGTACTGGGTGAGACGAGATCATTGGATTTAGGATCAGTGCAATCTGACTATATGAAGTACATTAAAGAGCTAAGACCATTATTTGGTTCAGAATGGGGTGATGGTTATTGTCAGGAGAATAGACCCAAATGATTGGTTAATTCGGCAGTTGATCATAAATTTTTGCACATCTCTTCCGTTGTGGCGGTATGAGACCTGTGTATGTCATGGGGTGCAATGGGAGCATCAGATTCGGGGAATTTCGATAAGTTGATCAGAAAATATTATTGTGGTCCGGTGAGTAAAATGATGCAAGGTGTGAATTCAGCAAAGTTATGCAGTCATGTTTGGGTACAACGTGTAGTGATTGATACGGTGTTCGTGTGTTGGAATCAGACCTGATAGAGAATTCCGGATGTTGGAATTAGGCTCTAAGGCCTATCTGCTTGAATAAAAGGGAATATCTTCAGAACTGATCGAGCTAATGTGCTCAACTGAGTGGTGGCAGCACGGGAAGGTGCATGAGAAGTTAACCGGTGATTTCAGACTACTTCAGTATAGTTCTTAGCACGTTCGAGGACGAACGTATGTTTAAGTGGGAGAGAATCTAACGACCCGACCGGTCGTTTTGAGCTCTAGCACTCCGTTCAGCAGCCTAACGCCGTGAGCAGCTTCATTTCAGGTATTATGACTTTTGCGCGTGGTCGGAATTGAATTTTGGAAAGTCCAGAGTTGAATTGGCAGGAGAATTCTTATTTCGGAAGCTTAAAGTTGAAAAAATGAACTAGAATTGGATTTTTGAGTAGACGACCTCGGAATCGGGATCTGAAGGTTCCAGCAGGTTCGTATGATGATTTCGGACTTGGGCGTGTGCCCGGTTCGGGTTTCGGATAACCGGGGAGCGTTTTGGCGCCTATTGTGGAAGTTAGCATTTTAGAAGAAATTTCATAAGTTTGGCTTGAAGTGCATTTCAGTGTTATCGATGTCCGTTTGGGATTCAAAGACTGTGAATAGCTCTCTATGGTGATTCCGGAGTTGGGGGCGCGACCAGAAGTGAATTCGGAGGTCCGTGGGTCATTTTGGAACCATTTGGCTAAAGATAGAAATTTTAAGGTTTTTGAGAAGTTTGGCCGGAGGTAGACTTTTTGATATCGGGGTCGGAATCCAATTCCGAAAGTTGGAGTAGGTCCGTAATGTCGAATATGACTTGTACGCAAAACTTGAGGTCAATCGGAGGTGATTTGATAGGTTTAAACATCGGAAATAGAAGTTTGAATTTTTAGAGTTCATTAAGTTTGGATTGGAGGTCGATTCATGATTTTAGCATTGTTTGATGTGATTTGAGGCCTCGAGCGAGTCCGTAATGTGTTTTGGGATTGGTTGGTATGTTTGGTTGGAGTCCCGGGGGCCTCGGGTGGATTCCGGGTGGTTAACGGATCGAAATTGGGATTTTTGGACAGCTGAAGGATCTGGTTGCTGGTATTTTCGCTTCTGCGGTGGGTTAACCGCCGAAGCGGCCCCGTAGAAACGGAAAAGGAACCGCAGAAGCGATTTTCGGTCAAGGGCTCGAGGACCGCAGATGTGGTCAAGGTTCCGCAGAAGCGGGACCGCATCTGCGGAAAGGTGGTCGCAGAAGCGGAAGTGAGCGGCTTGGAGTGGACCGCAGATGCGGTCAGAGTTTCGCTGAAGCGGGACCGCATCTGCGGAAGGCATATCGCATAAGCGAAAGAGGTCGGCCTAGGGAGGACCGCAAATGCGGCATTTTAACCGCACCTGCGGAACCGCAGAAGCGGTCAAGGGACCGCAGGTGCGGAAACAGCTGAGGCGGTAAGGTCTTTTAAATTTTCGGGGTTGGGTTCATTTCAACCCCATTTTCTTCCATTGGAGTCGATGGCGAGCAGCTTTGAGGTGCCATTTTCGTCACTCATCATGAGGTAAGTAATTTATGCTAGCTTTGAGTTAAATACAAAGTTTATACATGGATTTAGGCAAGGAAATTATGAAAAAATTTAGGTTTTGGTGGAAAACCTAGAAATTGGCATTTCTTCGAATTTTACCACGATATTGAGTATGGAATTTAGTGAAAATTATATATTCGAGTTCCTATGGTCATGGGTAATCTTTATCTTTAAAAAATTTCGGATTCCGGGCACGTGGGCCCGAGGGCATTTTGGTCAACTTTTCGATCGGAGTTAGGAATTGCTATAAATTAGATTGTAATGAATATTCGAGCATATATTAATGGATTTGCGTAACCGTTGGCTAGTTTTGGAGCGTGGTGCATCAATTAGAGTGTTCGGAAGGGCGTGGAATGCCGGTTATGGATCTTCGGAGCGAGGTGAGTCTCCTTTCTAACTTTGTATGAGGAAATTGTCCCCATAGGTGAAATAATTGATTATGTGCTCCTATTTGCGGGGCTACGTACGCACGAGGTGACGAGAGTCCGTGCGTAGCTACTATTATGCTATTGTCCGGGTAGTTAGAGCCCAAAAGCATGTTATACTTGGATTATTTATGAATCCATTGATAGCTTGAATTTCTTGAATCACCTTGGATTAGTAAATGAATTTAAAAAGGAGATTAAACATCATTTTTCCAGAATTGTTAAAAAGAGAAATTGTTTTATTTGGGTAAATATTCCCGATAAGTTCTTAATTGACTGATTGAGCATGTATCTCTATGTGTACCTGCATCGCATGCATGATTCGCGAGCAGGGTATGTGTTTATTTATGGAACGGGCCGAACGCCTCGGCAGATTAAATAGATGCATCTATAGGCGCGTCGTCGACCCTCGGCAAGTGCACAGTTTGTTTCTATTGGATCGGGCCGTCGCCTCGGTGTGATTTGCGCATGTTATATTGTTGCTTGAGAATTTTAAATGTGAAATTTGCCCTTCGTGGCTTGATATGAATTGATAAGATAATAAAGAGTAAATCTTGAAAATCCTTGATTATTTGTTGAAGGTGTTTACCTGTTTTCTGGCTTCGTGAATTAGGACTGCCATATAAATCCATGATTTTCTCACATTCTTAGTATATTGTCAATTGACCTCTAGTAAGTGTCGAAGTTGACCATCTCGTCTCTACTTCTTCGAGATTAGACGGGATACTCATTGAGTACACGTTGTTTACGTACTCATACTACACTTCTGTGCATTTTTGTTGCACAAGTATATTTATCTCTAGCAGCCCACTGGGCATAGCAGCACGGATGATTCGGGGACTAGGTGAGTTGCATTATTCGAGGCGGCCCGCATCTAGTAAAATCCCTTCCAGTAAATTGTATTTTCTTTCTGTCCTCTGTATTCCGGACGGATGTTGTATTGTATTTTATTTCCTTATCAGTAGATGCTCATGCACTTGTGACACCGGGTTCTGGGATGGTTTTTAAATATTTTTGTATTGATTGCTAGTATTTAATTTGAATTGAAGCAGTTATCTTCTTACTTATGAAATTCAAAGGAAAATCTTGGTTTCAAAAATTGTTAAAATTGGAGTTTAATTAAGTATTTGGTTGGCTTGCCTGACAGCGGTGTCTGGCGCCATCACGACCCTTAATGGATTTTGGGCCGTGACATATTCTTCAGCAATAATATCTTTTGAGGTGTGCCACGCTGCAGTTGCTTGGCAGCTTTTCCCCATGTTGGTTCTCCAATTGTAGACATGTGAGTTTTGACCCTCCCCAAGATTTTAAATATTTTAGAATGTAAATATTTAATTTAGGCCTAAAATAGCTATTTCAACTAATTTTTACTCTTTTACCTTATTTTATTACAAGAAAAATGAAAATTACAAAAATAGTTTTGTTTAATATTTTGTAGTCATTTTTAATTTTGAAAAATACCAAAAAAAAATAGTTTTGTTTTAATGGTGAATCTTGTTTTAACAGTTATTTTATTTAAGTAGGACTAATTAATAAATGAGGTCGTATTTTAGTCCCGTTCGCGGAGAAAGAATAAAACTTGGGCCCGAGCAACCAATTTTTAGGCCTAATTTTTGGACCTAGTCCATAGTTACCAAGCTCATAATTCCTAAGCCCATACCCCTAACCTAATCCCTACCCCTATATAATAGTACCTAATCCCTACATAGACCTACACCTAAAAACACCCTAAAAAATCAGATCCGCCGCTTCACTCAAAATCTCACCCTCGTGACTTCATCCTCCTCGCTCCAACCCAAACGACCCTCTGTTCAAATGCTAGGATCGCTGGAGCTCATCAGCCGCAGAGAACAACAGAAGAGACCCCCCTGAATCCCGTCTTCTTCAATCCCTTCATCAGTACTCTTGTTCTTGAATCGACAACAAAAATCCCTCACCCCAAACCAACCGTGAATCATCCATAAATCCGCCGTCAAAACCACCATAAAACCCCTGTAACAACAGCTCATGGAGTTGCATAATTTCATCCACAAAATCCCATGAAAATCACCTCAAAACCTCCATCAAAGCAACGTGAAACAGTCCAAAACAACTCCAAAATCATGAGCCACTGTCCTGGAGTTCGTTGGGTCCGTTTTCTGGTTTAGTTTGAATTTTTTGGCGAAGTTTCGAGTGTGATTTGGAGTCGAGAAAAATAGAACAATATTTCGAGGTCGTCGTTTGTCGCTCTGAGTTCGTCGAGGTTCGAAGGTTCCTGTTCTTCGCCCTTTGTTTCATTTCGTGTATTTCTTATATTATGGTTCAATGTGAAGATTTATGTGAATTCTCGTTGCTTGTGATATTTTGAGGAGGAATCTCTACTCTTAATTAAAATTCGTTTGATGCAAAAATTGAGATAGAACTGTTATATTCATTTGTTGGTGCCCATGTTTAAAACAGGTATTAGTTCTTAAAAAAGAGTGTTCGACCATTTGTACTTATAGCTTTTCCCTTTTTCTTATGAACTTGGAGGATCGGAATTGGTGCTAACCTTCAGTGGGCTTGTTTGTGGCGTTTGAATTTTTTAAAAGGATGCCGTTAAGGGGTGTTATCTCTTGGTTTACGATGTTCTCTGGTTATTGTAAAGTGGGTGATTTGAGCGAGGCATGAGTCGTTCGATGAAATGACTCAAATAGACAGTGTTAGTTGGAATACTATTTTAGACGGATATACAAAGGCCGGGGAAATGATTGTGGCCTATGTAAAATAAGTAATTGTGTACACGTTCCTGTGACACGATTACGATTGTCAATCATGAACATCCGTAGTTTGCTTTAGTTGAGTACAATCCTTTGAATCCTTAGAATTCGAGGCGTGCCATTTAGTTGAATTTCCTTGGCCCTCGCAAAGTTAAAAACGCGCAGTTGTTTTAGGCGCGTTATTTTAATAATATTACTTTCCTAAACTCGGGTGTGCATTTCATGTGACCCAAATCCAAATCTTAATAACGTTGAATAAAATGTGTTTCGGATTGCGGGTGCATTTCATGTGACGCGGTCCAAAGATATGTTTTAGACAACGTTAAATCTTCTTTAAAATGAATAAAAGCGGTTAATAAGTAAAAGTTGTACCATAGGCTAAAACATGTATTAAAATCAGATAATAGGCCAATTATAATAGTTTAAGCGACCGTGCTAGAACCACGGAATACGGGGGTGCCTAACACCTTCCCTCGGGTTAACAGAATTCCTTATTCAGAATTTTTGGTTCGCAGACTTCACAAGGAAAGTCAAATTTTTCTATATTTAGGATTAAAATAAACCGGTGACTTGGGACACCAGTTAAACTATCCCAAGTGGCGACTCTGAACAAAAATGAATAAATAATCCCATTTCGAATAATGTCACTTAAAGTTGAAAAACTTCCTTATACTATCCTTTCGGGATGGTATGTAAAAAAGAAGGTGTGACAGCTCTAGCGACTCCGCTGGGGATCCAAACCCAGAACTTCGGTTCAGGGTTCAAGAATTCGAGCTTAGAATAGCTGTTATGATAGGCTTTATTTATTATCTGATTTTCCTACAAGTTTAAGCCAAATGTGCTAAATGCTTTTACCGCTTTGATATTATGTGAATTGTATATAAACTGCTACGAAACCCTTCCTCTCTCTGAGACTTCTAAATCATGGAGAAGGGTGCACTTCGTGTGACTTCTCTTCTGTCTAGAGTCTTATCCCATTTTAGAACGAGGTTCGGACAAGTTGCAAAGCCGGTGAAGCTTCTGTATTCCCGGTACGCTGCCCTCCCCCCTCCTCCGGCTCGAATTGTCCGCTCGGGTAAGCCAGGTCTAGAACAATAAACCCAGGTTTATACCTAGTATAGCAAAGCCTCATGCCGGATCCCTAGTAGGAACGCTTATTTGCATCATGTGCATTTGACTTTGGGGACTCAACACAGGGGTTGGGTCCGTCTAGGACAGGTGTACCCAGATTAAAAGACCATCCCGATGCATCTTACGTGCTACTTGCGTATCTGTCTGTTCAGGCTTGCATATTGACTGGCTTCTAGAATAGGGAAAGAAAATAAAAAAAAAAGAGAAAAAAAAGAAAATCAAAAAAAAAAGTGAGAGGTAGGTATTTAGAAAATTTTGAAACTCTCCCGAAATTAAAAAAAAACAGAAAAAAAACAGAAAAGTCATTTCAAAATAAGTCATGTTTTTCTTGTTCCGTCAAAATTGGCAGAACTATGCGAGTCTGATTCTCACCGGATGTGAGATACATAGGCAAACCTCATCGGTTCCGGCCCCCAATTTTCAAAAATCCAAAAAATATTTTTTACTTCCTTCTTTAGAAAAGTTTTTCTTTGAGACCCCATTTTTAAAAACTACTAAAAAATATTTCTTTTAGTTGCTTCTCAAAATCAAAAAATACAAAAATATTTTCATTCTTCTTTCGAAAATTGAAAAGAAAATTCAAGATTCAAAAATACTTTCTTTTTCTTTAGAAGTACTTCTTTCCTAACTTCAGAATAAAAATTCATAAATGCAAAAATATTTTACTTTCTTCTTTAGAAGTTTTTCTATTGAAACTCCAAAAAAAACAATAAAAAGTCGAAATTCAACAAAAAAAGGAAAAAAAAGTCTTTCTTTGCAAAAATGCTTAGAAAAATCAAAATCCAAAAATATTTCTCTTTCTTCTTTATAAGTCTTTCTTTTGGAAAAAAAAGTGAAAAAAACGAAGAAAATTTGAAATCCAGAAAAAATATAAATTTAGTTTATTTCCTTTATTTCTAATCTTCCCGAACTACGCACGATCTGATTCATGTTCCAACATGATACGTAGGCAACCCACATCAGGTTCGATCGAATGATTTTGAAAAAAAAAAGAGAGAAAGGAAAGAAACAAAAAAAAAGAGAAAAAAAGAAAAAAAAGGAAGAGAGAGTTTATTCTAACATGTTTGTTGTTTTGGAATAAAAGCTAGTCAAATTAGGTGGTCGGTTTGTTGGTTTGCAATTCCGAGTCACAAAAACAATCCAAGAACCCTCGGAAATAAAAGTATCTTCTCAACCAATGGAACAAGCACTACTGTTGTTAACCCAAAGTCACGAAAAGGCTAGTAGGAAAGTTGGCAGTGAAAATAAAAATGGAGGCAAATGTGGGGTTGACTTTACCAGATTTGAGCAATAGGATATGGCCTGCTCGGGAATGATTTGATGATGGGGAGACATGAGAATTCTTTCAAGTCCTTTAGTAAATTAGTTGCTTTGAAATTTCCCATTTCGCCAGTCCTGAAATCCGACAGCCGATATTGAGAATAAAAGTCAAAATTTGAGTGTTGAATCAGAAAGAATAAAAAGGTTGAATGTCGTAGCAGTGCTGATGTGCAAATGTTTGGCTAAGATGTCGCTTAGTAACTGAAAAGTCACTCCTTTTTTAGCCATGGTAGCTTATTTTGTCATCTTTTCTTCTTCTTTTTGTGTTAGAGGACCCTGCCTTCCTTTATTCAAAAAAAAAAGCCAGTCACTTTGTATCTATTTTTTAGCATAGTTCTTTTCACGCTAGTTCTAGTGACATGACATGCATGCGGAATTTTTGGCCAGATCTTAAAAAATTGATTTAAGCTTGAATTGGACAATTGAGAAAAAGACAGTTTCGAGGATAATAAAAAGTTGAAATACTTGGGAATTAAAGTCTTCTTGAGGTTTGGAGGCATTTTTCTGCTACCCAAACACTTTATACTATTTGTCACCCCTTTGAGCCTGTGTTATTTTCTTTGACCACCCTCTTTTAGAATCAAGTTTAGAGTCAAGATTAAAAAAAAAAGTCCATGTCCCAAGTGTACAAACTGGGGCAATTCTTAGAAAGTTCAAGTGAAAAAAAAATGAAGAAGAAAAGAACTGGCAAAGGTCCATGCCCCTAGAAAATAGAAGCTGGGGCAACTTGTTTTGAAAACAAAAAGAAAAACTAGAAAAAAAAAAAGAAAAAAAAGAAAAAAAAGGAAAAAAGAGAAACAAAAAGAAGATGAAAAAAATTAGTTACGTTAGATGTTTGAACTATGTTAGACCTGATTCCTTAAAAAATAAGGATACGTAGGCAACCTCACGGTTCGGTCCAACCAAATAAGAATTCAGAAAAATCCAAATAAATCCCCAATATCTAAAACTGGGGCAAAGATTTTATTTCATTTTTAAAAGAGTCGATTCCAAAAGTTGTAAGTATACAACCCCGTCATCTTTAGTCTGTTTTGAGCCTCATGCCGGCCTTTCGTCCAACCCTATCCAAAAACCTTGCAAACAAAGACCTCCCGATATGCCTTCAAGAATGCCAAGAGAAGCATGCAATGAGCAACAATTCTCACGCGACAAACATTGTCAAGTTGCTCACACAAGAAAGCAAAAGAAAAAGAAAAAGAAAAATGAGAGTCTTACTAGTGAAAACCTCACGGGCACTGTAAGGCGACGGTAAGTAGAGATAAATAAATGCGAGAGACTTGTTGGTGAAAACCCCTCGGAGCACCACTAGTCGAAAGTGAGTTGAAGCTGATACAAAGGATTGGCACGAACAAGCCCGACTTCAAAGGCCATAAGAATGGTAAAAGGGAAGATTGGATTAGTTTGATAGATCAGGCCGTTGAGTCCAAAATGCATGTCACGATCATTAAGGCTAGTTATTGAAAAAAAAAATTCTTCCTTTTGTCCTTCTGACAGGGGCATCTCTTGTTAATATTTGTTTCTTTGCATCATTGTGTCCTTCACTCTGAGTCAGTACTTATCAAAACAAGTAAGAAAAGATTTCAAAATCTGCTACCAGCTTTTATGTTGCACAAAGTAAATTTGGCCAGCACACTAGTTGTTACAGTCAACATGCCTTGAGGATTCATGCAAAGGCTCCCCCTAAAGACTCTTGTCAGCCTACTTGGCGCAAGCAAAGATAACTGATGATTCTCTCTAATAGATAAATTGCTCAAAAGTAGGAAGTCATTCAAGATATCGGAAAAGGTCACCTAAGCAAAGATCTCCAATTGTGATAAGGCTGTTTGAGCTGCAATACAAATGGTACTGGTGTAAAACAATCAGAGCTGGTGCAGAACAAAAGTCTTTTGAGACCGACTCAAGCTGATCGAGCAGAAGCCAAGCTACCCAAGATTCAAGGCCACAAACCGATCACCACTTTCAAAACTGACAAAATTTTCTTTGTTTGCAACAGGAACGGAGCAGTGCAAGAAATGTGGTTAAAAAAAAGGAAAAGAAAAGAGAAAAAGAAAAAAGAATAGAAAAAAGAGAAAAAAAAATTAATGAAAAAAGGAAAAGAAGAGAAGAGCCGACAAAGGGAAGTTCTCAAATTTTTGCCTTCTATTTATCTTGCTATTGTGCATAAAATCTTGCTATTGATTTTTACATTTTTCCTCCTAGGATAAAAAGTCCTGGTCTGATGGATTTTCCTCCAAATAGAAAACCTAGTCTAATGAACTTTCTCCTAGGATCAAAATCTTAGTCTGATGAATCTTTCTCCTAAGATAGAAGACCTAGTCTGATGAACTTTCTCTTAGGATCAAAATTTTAGTCTGATGAATCTTTCTCCTAAGATAGAATACCTAGTCTGATGAACCTTCTCCTAGGATAAACGTCTTAGTCTGATGAATCTTTCTCCTAAGATAGAAGACCTAGTCTGATGAATTTTCTCCTAGGATAGAAATCTTAGTCTGATGAATTTTTCTCCCAAGATAAGAAAAGAGACCTAGTCTGATGAACTTTCTCCTAGGATCAAAATCTTAGTCTGATGAATCTTTCTCCTAAGATGGAATACCTAGTCTGATGAACCTTCTCCTAGGATAAACGTCTTAGTCTGATGAATCTTTCTCCTAAGATAGAAGACCTAGTCTGATGAACTTTCTCCTAGGATCGAAATCTTAGTCTGATGAATTTTTCTCCTAAGATAACCAAAAAAAAAGACCTAGTCTGATGAACTTTCTCCTAGGATCAAAATCTTAGTCTGATGAATCTTTCTCCTAAGATAGGAAACCTAGTCTGACGAATTTTCTCCTAGGATAATTTGAAAAAAAAAAGGGATGTCTCGAAAAAAAAGGTCATTTGTTCATGCCTTTGAAAAAAAAAAGCATCTGAGAAATTTGTTTAAAAGAATGATTTCTCAACAAAAAAAATGTTGTTTTTTCTAAAAAAAAAAGAAAAAAATCCTTTTTGGTTCATTTTAGCATAAGTACACAATTTAGCAGTCTCATTTTTCCAACATAGGACTCTAATCCCTAGTTGAGATTTTTAGACATAGGGCCTCCATTCCCTAGTCGCCTTTTTGTCAACATTAGGGCTCCAATCCCTGAGTTGAGATTTTAGACATAGGGCCTCCATTCCCTAGTCGCCTTTTTTGCCAACATTAGGGCTCCAATCCCTGAGTTGAGATTTTTAGACATAGGGCCTCCATTCCCTAGTCGCCTTTTTTGCCAACATAGGGCCTCCATTCCCTAGTTGAGAATTTTAGATATAGGGCTCCATTCCCTAATCTTTCCTCCTAAAGATACACAATCCTTATTTTATCACTTTCAAAAAAAAATAGTTTAGATTTTAGCTACAAATAACTCACGAAATTTTCCTAGTGAAAACTGGGGCAGAAAAATTTCGTTCGTTTGTTTGTTTTGGTGTCTGAGCAGGTTTTACCTCGAGGCACAGGATTCAAGATGACCAAAAGAATGAGTCTCAACCCAGAATAAAGAAAAGAAGAAAAGAAAAAGAAGTGAACTCGAAATGTAGAAGCGGAGAAAGATGCGGACTGCTCAAGATATAATTGAAGTCACAAGCTTCGCATGTCCCGCCTTGATCTGAAAAAGCTGAAGAAGATCGAACCAACACCTGCAGCTAACAAGCATCAAGATTCAGATCAGAGTCCGAATGAAGAACCAATCAAGACTCAAGATCAAGCTTTAGAAGACTCATAGATATGAATCTTGTAACTCGTAGTTGATATGCTTAGTTAGTCTTCTTCATTTTTGATTTTGATGTAATAACGGGACCGCGGACTAAACCTCGACGGCACCTCGCTCGGCTCTCAACCTCGGTACTCCATCACCTCACTCACTTCTCAACTATACGTGGCCTGATTCCTTTATAGCCAAGGATACGTAGGCAGCTCAGATACCAGGGCCCGGTCACATTCTCCCTCCTCTTAGTTTTGGTCTCACTAAATAAGGGTCGGGTCAAAGACCTGTCTAGTCATTCTTTGTCTGAAAACTCTTCGCGTTTCCAGTCAAAGAGGGGCAGCTGTAGACATGTGATTTTTGACCCTCCCCAAGATTTTTTATATTTTAGCATGTAAATATTTAATTTAGGCCTAAAATAGCTATTTCAACTAATTTTTACTCTTTTTACTTTATTTTATTACAAGAAAAATGAAAATTACAAAAATAGTTTTGTTTAATATTTTGTAGTCATTTTTAATTTTGAAAAATACCAAAAAAAAAAAGTTTAGTTTTAATGGTTAATCTTATTTTACCAGTTATTTTATTTAAGTTGGACTAATTAATAAATGAGGTCGTATTTTAGTCCCGTTCGCGGAGAAAGAATAAAACTTGCGCTCGAGCAACCAATATTTAGGCCTAATTTTTGCACCTAGTCCATAATTACCAAACCCATAATTCCTAAGCCCATACCCCTAACCTAATCCCTACCCCTATATAATAGTACCTAATTCCTACATAGACCTACACCTAAAAACACCCTAAAAAAATTAGATCCGCCGCTTCACTCAAAATCTCACCCCTGTGACTTCATCCTCCTCGCTCCAACCCAAACGATCCTCTGTTCAAATGCTAGGATCGCTGGAGCTCATAAGCCGCAGAGAACAACAGAAGAGACCCCCCTGAATCCCGTCTTCTTCAATCCCTTCATCAGTACTCTTGTTCTTGAATCGACAACAAAAATCCCTCACCCCAAACCAGCCGTGAATCATCCATAAATCCGTCGTCAAAACCACCATGAAACCCCTGTAACAACAGCTCATGGAGTTGCAGAATTTCATCCACAAAATCCCATGAAAATCACCTCAAAACCTCCATCAAAGCAACGTGAAACAGCCCAAAACAACTCCAAAATCATGAGCCACTGTCCTGGAGTTCGTTGGGTCCGTTTTCTGGTTTAGTTTGAATTTTTCGGCGAAGTTTCGAGTGTGATTTGGAGTCGAGAAAAACCAAACAATATTTCGAGGTCGTCGTTTGTCGCTCTGAGTTCGTCGAGGTTCGAAGGTTCCTGTTCTTCGCCCTTTGTTTCATTTCGTGTATTTCTTATATTATGGTTCAATGTGAAGATTAATGTGAATTCTCGTTGCTTGTGATATTTTGAGGAGGAATCTCTACTCTTAATTAAAATTCGTTTGATGCAAAAATTGATATAGAACTGTTATATTCATTTGTTGGTGCCCATGTTTAAAACAGGTATTAGTTCTTAAAAAAGAGTGTTCGGCCATTTGTACTTATAGCTTTTCCCTTTTTCTTATGAACTTGGAGGATCGAAATTGGTGCTAACCTTCAGTGGGCTTGTTTGTGGCGTTTGAATTTTTTAAAAGGATGCCGTTAAGGGGTGTTATCTCTTGGTTTACGATGTTCTCTGGTTATTGTAAAGTGGGTGATTTGAGTGAGGCATGAGTCGTTCGATGAAATGCCTCAAATAGACATTGTTAGTTGGAATACTATTTTAGACGGATATACAAAGGCTGGGATGATTGTGGCCTATGTAAAATAAGTAATTGTGTACACGTTTCTGTGACACGATTACGTTTGTCAATCATAAACATCCGTAGTTTGCTTTAGTTGAGTACAACCCTTTGAATCCTTAGAATTCGAGGCGTGCCATTTAGTTGAATTTCCCAAGTGGCGACTCTGAATAAAAATGAATAAATGATCCCATTTCGAATAATGTCACTTAAAGTGGAAAAACTCCCTTATACTATCCTTTCGGGATGGTGTGTAAAAAAGGAGGTGTGACACCAATTCTTATGAACCTTTCCCGGTGACAGCTAAAACCCGGTAGGGGCCTTCCGATGTAGGATCTAACTTCCCAGCATTGAGTTCCCGGGTGTTTTGAGTTACTTTCCTTAGAACCAAGTCTCCCACTTTGAAATAACGGAGGATAGATCTTCGATTATAATATTGTTCTATTATCTACTTTTGAGCTGCCATCCTTAAATGCGCCAAGTCCCTGCGCTCATCGAGTAACTCCAAATTGACTAACATTGCTTTATCATTTGCCTCTTCATTTGCCTAGAAATACCTCAAGGTAGGTTCCCCTACTTCCACCGGGATCAAGGCTTCTGCTCCGTATACAAGAGAGAAAGGAGTCTCTCATGTGCTCAATTTGGCCGTTGTTCGGTGCAATGACCCGACCAGTCATTTTGCTTTCTAGAACCACATTCCCCTAAATAAGACTTCCCGTACTTGGTTTTGCTGATTTATGACTTGCGGGGATGTGTAGTTTGGAAAAGTTTGGGTTAAAATCGGAACACTTGGTTCCTTAAGGATGCCTTAAAAGGTCAAGTTTGACTTCGATCAACATTTTAAGTAAACAACCTCAGAATAGGGATTTGACGGTTCCAATAGGTTTCTATGATGGTTTTAGACTTGGGCGTATGTTCGAATCGGGTTTTGGATAACCCGGGAGCGTGTTGGCACATAATAGTGGAAGTTGGTTCTTGAAGGTTTTAGAAGTTCCTTAAATTTGGTTTGGAGCTGGTTTAGGTGATATCAAGGTCCAAACGGAATTCCAAGACCGAGAATAGTTCTGTAATGTCATTTAAGACTTGCAAGCAAAAATTTGGTGTCATTCCGAGTAGTATAAGTACGTTTCGGCGCATTGAAAGTAAATTGAAGAACTTGAAGTTCAAAAGTTTGATTCAATTGGTTTTGAGGTGTGATTCTTAGTTTTAGTGTTGTTTCGGGCATTCCAAGAATTCGAGCGCGTCCATTTTATGATTCCAAACTTTTTGGTATGTTCGGGCGGGGCCCCGGGGGGCCCCGAGCGTCAATCAGACTAGGCTTGGACCAAGTCAAAAATTTGGAGCAAGAGCTGAAGCTCCAGCTGCTGTCATAATCGCACTTGCGCTTAGCCTGCCGCAGGTGCGAGATTGTAGAAGCGAGCCAAAGGACGTAGAAGCGGCCCAGCATGGACTGCCCAGTCATCACAGATGCGGAAGAGGGACCGCACCTGCGAAAGCGCAGGTGCGTTAGAAGTGATCGCAGAAACGGCTTGAGCCGCAGAAGCGGCCTTTCAGCCGCAGAAGCGGGACTGCAAAAGCGAGACCCTGACCACATCCGTAGAAGCGGACCTTTGATCGTAGAAGCGATCTCGCAAAAGCGGAAGTCCCTCCGCAGGTGCTGAAATCACAGAAGGCAGAACCTTCATTTAATACGGGACTTAAGCATTTTTGACTCATTTTCTTCCACACTTGGGCGATTGGAGAGATCTTGAGGAAGGGATTTTGACCTAGCTTATGGAGGTAAGTAATTCTTACCAAATGTGAGTTAAATACTTAGATTATGTATAGATTAACATGTAAAAATTAGTGAAAATCAAGGGTTTAGAGAAAAACCTAGGTTTTTGATCAAAACGAGATTTGAACATGAAATTTATTATGAAACTTAGTAAAAATCATATATTATTTTCCTAAGGTTATGGGTAACAACTTTCTTCAAAATTTTCGGAATCCGAGCATGTGGGCCCGAGGGTGAATTTTAGGAATCTTGCAATTTGGGTTGGGTAATCACCTTAATAGTGGAAATATGAAGTTTCGAGCATAAATTGATTAGTTTATATAATGTTTGATTATTTTTGAGTCATTTGGCATCGAATTTGGAGGTTTGAGCGCATTCTTGAATTGGGAAGTAGGCTTTGAGACGAGGTAAGTCTCATTTCTAACCTTGTAAGAGGGAATTAACCCCATGGGTGAATTAAATAAGTGTTTGTACCTAGATGTGAGGGCTACGTACGTACGAGGTGACGAGAGTCCGTACGTAGCTACTATTATGCTATTGTCCTGCTAGTTTAGGACCCGTATCATGCTATATTTGAAATGTTTGCATCCTTACTTGCTAATATAATCACTTAAGTCATGTTAGAAATTGATAAAAGAATTATAGAAAGTTATATCCACTTACTTGAAGATTTGTATGAGATGCTTTACTGTAAATGAGAAATTTGTGTTTTCTTAAAAAGAATTGTTATTTTGGATCGGGCCAAGCGCCTCGGTAGTAAATAGGTGCATCTATGTTTCGTGCCGTTCGACCCTCCGGCAGTGCACAGTTTAATATGTTGGATCGGGCCGTACGACCTCGGCATACTTTGCATATGTTGATTATTTGGAACTCTCCGTGACTTATACTACTTAAATGCTTTGAAATGTAAGCTGTTAAATGATATGACTGAAATTGGAATTATTTTTGTGAAAGAAGAACTTATCATTTTCTGTTATTGGGTTTTCAATGTTGTTCATGATATCTATGCTTAGCATAACACTTTAGTTATATTATTGTTAGACCATAGTAAGTGTCTAAGTCGACCCCTCGTCACTACTTCTTCGAGTAGACTGGATACTTACTGGGCACATGTTGTTTAAGTACTCATATGACACTTCTGTACTTAATTGAATAGGATCTAGTTACCCTTCCGGACCGAGTAGTTGATCCCCACTTCGAGACTTCACGGTGAGCTGCCTTTCGAGCCGTTTTGCCTTATGTTTTACTTTTCTGTCTATTTCCTCTAAGATAGTAGACTAGCAGTATTCTTTTGTATATTCTACTAGATTGCCCACACACTTGTGACACCAGGTCCTGGCACACTCACTAGTAGACTTATGATTTTGGGTTTGCTTACATGATTCTGATTAGTACTTATTGCTTCCGCTTATTTATGTTTCACGTGATATTTCTAAATTTATTTAACAAATAAGAAAATGTTACTACTTAATAATTTATTTAAATAGGAAAACACTAGGTGATTAGTGTTAGCTTGCCTAACAACGGTGTTGGGCGCTATGGCGCCCCCTTTTTTCTCGCGAAATCGGGTTTCGACATTTCTGGACAACTCCTTTCCTTTTGGGATGGGGTAAGGAATTTGAAGAGTCGCCACCTAACGGATTAAGATGCGTTAGGGCACCTAAAGCAATTAACTCATATAACCAGTTTACATCACTAGAGATCGGGTAAGGGCTCGAAATCACCTTGAGGGGAAGGTGTTAGGCACCCGTCGAGGTCCACAACGGTGGGTCCCGACCATACTTAAATTAAGCGAATAAGTCTTATGGGAAAATAAAACAATTTAGACAAATAGATATTACTTTAAAACTGGAATTAGAGAGGTCCTAGGTTTTTAAGCCTATAGGATCATTTCCATGCAATACTTGGTAACTTTCCCCAAGTTGGGGTGCTACACATAGCATTAGCTCACGGGTCATCAGTTCCTTTACTACCCACTTACTATCTTTCAGTTGTTACCTAAGCGTTCTAGTAGCTTCTAATGCGTACCTTATGCGTGCACTACCCGTTCCTTACCTACAGTCCTCGAGGTATTTAGGACCTCTATTTAGGGTGGTTCTAGACTGACCTATATTGCTTAAAATGAGAAAAGCTAGGCGACAAACAAAATTCAGATAGGACTATCATATAAGGAGCAAATAAGGGCTCATATTAACCTCCACAAGTAGACGACAAACGCACGCAGTTAAATCAACAGGTTTCGTTAATTAGGGATCCTAGAGGCAGGATATCTAGATGAGCAGAAACAGAATACAAAACATCAATTTATTAAGGCGGGCATCTGGACCTATCAATTTGCCTACTAATTTTTATTAAGCCTTGAATCTGGGCATTTTCAGGGAGTATAATATCAGTATTTTAAACCCTAGAATAATTAATAACCCTAGAAATTTGCCTAAGTGATTAACAGAATCCTATAGGCATGGATCTACAACTGTTAATTATAAACCTATAACACGGTTTCTAAGCAAATTACCGATTTGAACTCGTAAAGGCAGGTTTTAACTCTTTAGATCCTATAGGCATGATTTCTAATTAGTTTAAACCCCTATAGGCGGGATTTCTATTAGATTAAATCCTATAGACGTGATTTCTAGGTTTGAAACTGATTCCTTTATTTTCTATAGGCATGGTATCTAAGTGGAAACTGATTTTAGTTCCTATAGGCATGATATCTATTAATCACATGTGGGCAGAAATTTTAAGCAAATTGCCAAGAAAGTTATCATTCAAACAGATAGAATCTTATAGACATGGTCACTAATGCATGTAGGTTAAGAATGTGCAGGGATCCTATGGACAGGATTTCTAATGCAAGGGGGCCTATAAACAGGATTTCTAGCATGCGAGTGAAATACGGAACAAAGCAATCAGAAAATCCTATAGGCATGATCTCTAAACAAGTAGTAACATTCACATAGTCACCAATAAACCTATAGGCAGGATTTCTACCCGAGTTTCAAACAAAGATATAGAACCCCCCCCCCCCAGCTTTTACTAATAAACCCCAGATCTTTTATGACAAAGATTATTACATCCCAGAATGAATAAATTATATAACAATGTCTATTACACTATAGGGGCAGAATTAGAGGTAAACGGGCAAAAGACAGTAGAATACATAGTCAAATAATCGAAACCCTAAGAAATACAAAGAACTTTGATCAAATCAAGTAAAAATCAGTCAATTAGTAAATAAGAAAATCAGAGATGAAAACCTTTAAACGCAAAAACCCTTTTTGCAAAAATCAAAACCCTATCCTTTAGGGTAAATGAAATCGGTTGATAATAGTCGGAAAATAGAAGAATCTTAAAGGAAAAGTAACAAACAAACTCAAACCGCTTCAGATCTAAAGGGATCTGACCTGATTTAGCCAAAAATAGTTAGGTTATGTAAAAAAAAATAGAAGTGAAGAGATCTGGTTTGAACCAGAGAGTTGAAGCCATAAACACGAAGATATTAGTACTTACAGACGTATGAGTGAACACAGACGGATTAACAGAGAAAATGGGAGATTTGAACCAAATCTGGTTCGAATCTCTTCGAGATTCCATCAAGTATCATGAAAATCGAACAACCAGTGGAGATATAAGGCTGGATAAGGCTTGAGGTTGAAGAAAGAACCCATGAATCAAAGGGGTTTCAGTGACGGCGGACGAGGGTTAGGAGGAAGGTGAGAGAGACGAGAGATGAGAGAAGGATTCAGAGGCGGCGGGTTGGGAGAAATGAGATAGGGTTTGGGGGTTTAGTGTAATAATAAAGGAAGGTGGATCCTGGACCGTTGATCTTCTAAGATCAACGGCCAGGATTAGTTTTAGGCCAGGGCGGGTTTAATTAGACGGGTATTAGGGTAATTGGGTCAGGTTATGGGCTGGCTAGTATTGGGCTAGGTACGAAATTAGTTAATTAAAAAAAGGCTAAATTTTTAATACCCAATTAATTTAATAAAATAATTTTATGAAATAATTTATAAATGATAAAATGTCATTTGTGCATAAAAATGATTTAAACTAATACTTAATATTATAAAAATATAAAAAAGTCATTTTCCATGTAAATAATGTAATTATGCATATATATGGGCTATTATTGCAAAATATGCAATTCTAGCCTTAAAATGCAAATGTAATTATAAAAAATGCAATAAAAATATTTAAGCGCTATATGAGCTTAAATGATAAATTTAGATGATTAAATCATCATAAAATGATATGAAGGATAATTATTGGATATTTGTATAATAAAAATGCAGAAATAACTTGATATAAAACTTTAAAAATTATAGAAATACTTGTGCATGTTTGTAAATGCATGTGCACTATTTTTACAAATATATATATGCATATTAAAAATATATGAGGGAAAATTTAGGTGTCAACAACTGCCCCTCTTTACCCAGGAAGGATGAAAGAGTTATCGGGTAAAGAAATGATGACCGATTTTGACCGAATGGAATGTTTTGCAAAATATAGACCGCACCCTGATCACTGAGTTGCCTACATATCCCTGGTTTTACAGGAATTAGGCCATTTGCAGTTCTGTACCCAACGGTGAATGAAACCAATGGAATTGTTATATGAATGGTCGTATGTTTTGGAAAGGGTTTCTTGGGAAGGATAGTATCAGATCGGTTTATGCGGAGTTATAAATATGAGTCTGAAGCGTAACGGATGTATCACAGAGCAGGTATCTGAATGGTCATGGGGTAAAGGCGAGTAATTAATGAGAATCGGTTACGTTTGAGATAATAGCAAGATAAAAATGGTATGAATGGAAACCGGAGCAAAGGTTGCTCCTGTTCGAAGAACGGTTACCTCCTGGATTTCCTGCAAAACTTAAAACACGATGCATGCAAATATATAGATTACTGCGAGAATTTAAACATGATGCAGATTCCCTTTGGACCATGAAGGTTGTCTTTGGACAGTGAAGATGACGTCTTTAGACCATGACGTCCCGGGCCATGAATCATGAGATAAGGGATTCGCAGGCCATAAAATGATGTTCTCGGGCCATGAGGATGGTGCCTCTGAACCATGACGCCTTTGTATAATGATGTGCAGTATTGAGAGATCATCAGGCCATGACATGGTGTCTTCAGGCTATGAGGATGATGCTTTTGGACTATGATGCCTTTGGACAAGTTGGCTATATATCAGCCCATGAAGTGTCGAGACATGATGATGGATCATATAAGCAAACAAGACAGAGCTTAGTCTTGCATAGAATCGGGACAGAGCTTAGTCCCGGAAAAGGCAAAATAATGCTAGGTTTCAGATAGTGTAACATTCAGTATAAGACAAGGAAAGGCAGAGCTTAGCCTTATGCAGATAGGGAGGCAGGGCTTAGCCTCATGCAAGATTTGTGACAGGGCTTAGTCTCATGCGAGGAGAGGAGACAATGCTTAGTCCCATGTAGATATGGAGGCAGGGCTTAGCCTCATGCAAGATTTGAGACAGTGCTTAGTCTCATGCAGGGAGAAGGCAATGCTTAGCCTTATGCAAATATGGAGGCAGGGCTTAGCCTCATGCAAGATTTGAGACAGGGCTTAGTCTCATGCGAGGAGAGGAGACAATGCTTAGTCCCATGCAGATATGGAGGTAGGGCTTAGCCTCATGCAAGAATTGAGACAGGGCTTAGTCTCATGCAAGGAGATGAGACAATGCTTAGTCCCATGCAGATATGGAGGCAGGGCTTAGCCTCATGCACGATTTGAGACAGGGTTTAGTCTCATACAGAGAGAAGGCAATGATTAGCCTTATGCAGATATGGAGGCAGGGCTTAGCCTCATGCAAGATTTGAGATAGGGCTTAGTCGCATGCGGAGAGAAGGAAATGCTTAGCCTTATGCAGATATGGAGGCAGGGCTTAGCCTCATGCAAGATTTGAGATAGGTCTTAGTCTCATGCAGAGAGAAGGAAATGCTTAGCCTTATGCAGATCCGGAGGCAGGGCTTAGCCTCATGCAAGATTTGAGACAGGGCTTAGTCTCATGTAGAGAGAAGGCAATGCTTAGCCTTATGCAGATACGGAGGCAGGGCTTAGCCTCATGCAAGATTTGAGACAGGGATTAGTCTCATGCAGAGAGAAGTCAGTGCTTAGCCTTAAGCAAATACGGAGGCAAGGCTTAGCCTCATGCAAGATTTGAGACAGGGATTAGTCTCATGCAGAGAGAAGGCAATGCTTAGCCTTATGCGATTGACAAATAGCAAATAGGAGCAGAATATTTCTTAGCTGGAGATATATTTGCGCTCGGCGGTCCGATTGTTATGAGGATAGTGATTTTGATATGTGTATATTTGCGTGTACTCCTATTATGTTCACTGTGCCTGCACCCAAAGAAAAATTGTGAGTTTTGTGGGGAGGTTGGTTCATGCCTTTGCCTGCTTGCACTGCTTTGCTCTGCTCTGGAGACCCCGTTCGAGTTACCCTGGGTAACACCTGGCTATCACACAAATAAAGTTTTCGAAAATATGCACTTATTTGATGAAATAGAGTTATTTAGAAAACATAGTTGTATATAATATCAAGTAAATTAGATGAACTAATGATTGTAACACTTTTAGAGACATTGCGGCTTCCTAGCATTAGAATTTTGAGGGTCCTCCTCAAAATTATGCCCCAGTTTGGTGAATAATCCTTTGGTTGTTTTGCGTGTAATGAAGTTTGTTGGATCTGTTTCTCAAAATTCTTCCCCAGTTACTTAACCGATTTCTGACTGTCTTGCATATGATTGCGTCGGCTGGACTTGTTCCAAAATTTTGAGGGTCCTCCTCAAAATTCTGCCTCAGTTTCTGGTTGTTGGGAAATGAAGGTTTTATTAAGATGTGACCGAACCCACAGGGCTGCCTACGTATCCCCTCTTAAACGGGAATCAGGTCAAGTGTAGTTCAGTTACATCAGATGAAGGAATGCAAATGATCTAAACATAATATTTCTTGACTACATCTGAATTGATAGGTTTTGGCCAAACTTCTCCGTCCATTTCTGCAAGTTTGAGTGCTCCTCCTGTTAGTACCATGTGAACCATGTAGGGACCTTGCCAGTTGGGTGAAAATTTCCCTTTGGCTTCATCCTGATGTGGGAAGATCCGCTTCAGTACCAGCTGCCCCGGTGTAAATTGTCTTGGTCTGACCCTCTTGTTGAAAGCTATGGACATTCTATTCTGATAAAGTTGAACGGTGACATACTGCATTCATTCTTTTTCCATCTATGAAGGCTAGTTGCTCATAGCGGCTCCTTATCCATTCTGCATCACTGAGTTCGGATTCTCGTATGATCCTTAAAGAAGGAATTTCTACCTCTACTGGAATAACAGCTTCGGTTCCATAAACCAGTAAGTAGGGAGTTGCCCCAGTTGACGCGCGGACTGTGGTGTTGTACCCCAATAGGGCAAAGGGTAACTTCTCATGCCATTGTTTGTGATTTTCTACCATCTTGCTCAATATCTTCTTGATGTTATTGTTGGCAGTTTCCACAGCTCCGTTCATTTGAGGCATGTATGCTGTAGAGTTTTTGTGCTTGATTTTGAAAGTTTCACACATGGTTTTTATTAGATCTCTGTTGAGATTGGCAGCATTATCAGTGATGATGGACTCGGGAACCCCGAATCGACAAACAATACGATCCCTGACAAAATTTGCGAGGACTTTCTTGGTTACAGCTTTGTAAGATGCAGACTCTACCCATTTTGTGAAGTAATTGATGGCCACTAAAATGAACCGGTGCCCGTTTGAAGTAGTGGGCTCGATCGGACCGATGACATCCATTCTCCAGGCAGTAAAAGGCCGGGGTGCACTTGTTGCATTGAGCTCATTTGGTGGTACCTTTATCATGTCTGCATGTATCTGGCATTGGTGGCACTTCTGGATGTATCGGATGCAATCTGTTTCCATAGTCATCCAAAAATATCCAGCTCTGAGTATCTTTTTGGCTAGAACAAAACCGTTCATACGTGGTCCGCAGGTTCCAGCATGTATCTCCTCGAGCAATCTGGAAGCCTCTTTTGTGTCAACACACCTTAACCGTCCTAGATCAGGAGTTCTTCTATGCAGGGTTCCTCTGCTTTGGAAGAAGTGATTGGACAGCCTCCGCAGTGTGCGTTTCTGAGTATGGTTTGCCTGTTCTGGGTATTCTCCTTTTGCCAAATATTCCTTAATGTCGTGGAACCAAGGTTTTCCATCCATTTCTTCTTCAACATGGGCAGAATATGCCGACTGATTATGGATCCTCACCGGAATGGGATCGATGAAATTCTTGTCTCGATGTTGTATCATTGAGGACAAAGTGGCCAGTGCGTCTGCGAACTCGTTCTGGACTCTTGGAACATGTTTGAATTTTATCTTTGTGAACCTCTTCGTTAGTCCTTGCACGTGATACAAATATGTTAGTATCTTGGTGTTTTTCGTAACCTACTCTCCTTGAACCTGATGTACCAGAAGATCCGAAGCACCAATTACCAGCAACTCTTGTATATTTATATCGATGGCCAAATTGAGCCCCATGATGCAAGCCTCGTATTCTGCCATTGTTGGTGCATGGAAACCTAAGCTTTGCGGATACCGGATAAAGTTGACCTGTCTATGATACCAAAACTGCTCCAATACCCACGCCTTTGAAATTGGCAGCTCCGTCGAAGAACATTCTCCAACTGTCATAGGCTTCAGCAATGTCCTCCCCTGCGAATGACACTTCTTCATTGGGAAAAAACATTTTTAATGGTTCGTATTCTCCTCCCACAGGATTTTCAGCAAGATGGTCTGCCAATGATTGTCCTTTGACTGCCTTCTGAGTTACATAGATGATATCGAACTCACTTAACAATATCTGCCACTTGGCTAACTTCCCGGTTGGCATGGGCTTCTGAAAGATGTACTTCAGAGGGTCCATCCTGGATATGAGGTATGTGGTATAGGCACAGAAGTAATGCCTCAATTTCTGAGCTGTCCATGTCAAAGCACAGCAAGTGTGTTCTAGGAGAGAATACCGTGCTTCGTAAGGTGTGAACTTCTTACTCAAGTAATATATGGCTTGCTCCTTTCTTCCTGTCTCATCGTGTTGTCCCAAAACACAGCCGAAAGCCCCATCTAATACGGACATATAGAGTAGCAAAGGTCTCCCAGGTTCTGGTGGGACTAGGACTGGTGGCGTAGACAAGTATTCCTTAATTTTGTGAAAAGCCCTTTGACAATTCCAGTCCAACTAGTTTCAGCATCCTTTCTCAACATTTTGAAGATGGGTTCACATATTACTGTGGACTCTGCTATGAAGCGGCTGATGTAGTTGAGACGTCCCAGGAAGCTCATCACGTCCTTTTTGCTCTTCGGTGGTGGTAATTCTTGGATAGCCTTAACTTTGGACGGGTCCAACTCGATTCCTCGGCGGCTGACAATGAATCCCAATAATTTTCCTGCAGGAAACCCGAATGCACATTTTGCGGAGTTCAGTTTTAAATTGTACCTTCTTAGCCTGTCAAAGAACTTCCTCAAGTCTGCTATGTGATCCGTGGCCCTCTTGGATTTGATGATGACGTCGTCGACATACACCTCTATTTCCTTGTGTATCATATCATGGAAGATGGTCGTCGTGGCTCTCATGTAGGTAGCCCCAGCATTCTTTAGACCGAATGGCATCATTTTGTAGCAGTACACTCCCCATGGTGTAATGAAGGCTGTTTTCTCTGCGTCTTCCTCGTCCATCCAAATCTCATGATAATCCGCGAAGCAATCTACAAAGGATTGGAGTTCATGCGTGGCACAATTGTCGATCAGCATGTGTATATTTGGCAGCGGGAAATCGTCCTTGGGACGTGCTCTGTTTAATTCCCGATAGTCAACACACACCCTTACTTTCCCATCTTTCTTCGGAACTGGTACGATGGTTAACCAGGTTGGGTACTCAACTATCCTGAGGACTTTGGCTTTGATCTGCTTAGTGACTTCTTCCTTGATCTTTAGGCTCATGTCTGGTTTGAACTTTCTGAGTTTCTGTTTCTTCGGCGGACACATTGGATTGGTAGGCAACTTATGAGCCACTATGGATGTGCTCAGGCCGGTCAGTCATCATATGACCATGCAAAAATATCCTCATATTCTTTCAGGAAACAAGTATATTCTTCTTTTTATGGCGGTGATAGGTGAATGCTTATGCGAGTCTCTTTGGCGGTTTCGGAATCTCCCAAATTAATTGCCTCGGTTTCGTCCAGATTGGACTTAGGTTTGTTCTCAAAATTCTCAACTTCTCTGACAACATCCTCAGGTATTTCATCCTCTTCTTCTGAATCACTATCCTTATATTGCGTTGTCTCATTACAACAGTCATCGGTTCATCAGAAAAAGTAATAATAATGCTGTAGAAAAAGAAAAAATGTAGAAGATAATAGTAAATACTAAAGAATAATGCATTAATTAAATTTTGAAAATATCTAAAATAGGTACGGCTCGATGACTCGAGCAATTATTTCGAAACAAAATGCGTCTTCAAAACAAAATACTGAAAAATATCTTAAATGCCTAAGATGGCTATTAAAAATAGGTCAGGCTAATTGCCAAGCTACCCAGGAACTCGACGGGCCCGAGATGGTGCAGCAGTCCAATTCTTGAGAACAGCTCCCTTCTCCACCATCTGAAGTTCCAATATTCTCAGCATGTGTAGCGTTAGCTTTTCCTTTGCTTTTCGGATTTCTTGGAGGAGGAGGAGGGAGGAGGACCTCTAGATCTGGTGTGATATGCTGACGATGCCAGTATGTGCGAACCAACCTTAGGGGAAGGGAATAATCAAAATAAAGAAAAACAAAAGGTAGACAAGTCAGTCAGGATTCTGAAAAGTATTTGCAGTATTTAAACACGTATTGCAGGAATGTAAATTCGCATCCTAATTTGGGGAACCTCGTTGTGCCCAAGGTAAGCCTAGCGACAAGTAGATTAGGAGAGATTTAATGGCGATAAATGCTTCATTTCATTAATGTAATAAATAAGACGAACCTAAAAATGACAATAAATAAATGAGTTACTAATGGCATATGCCTTATTACATTCGAACTCCAAAATGGTTCAAAAAATAGATAAACCTAATCTACTTAGTCTCGGAGGGGACCTTCTCCATATTTGACTCTCTTGGGTCCGTCGATCAGATTTCCCAGGTTGCGCATGTCCAGCAGCTTCGGACCATGCCGAACCTGGGGACTTCGTGCCTCACTTTCTGCAAAATAAGTTAGACCCTTAACCCCTCCGAATTTGACTACTTACACATTAATGATCAGCATGTCGGCATTTATCTCTCCAAATAATGCACATATTATGGTTGCGTCCGTTGGGATTATGGAAATCCCGGTGGACTTTGGACAAGGCTTTCTTAGAGGGTTATTATGCGGACAACATATTAACCCAGGCTAGGTTTGATCATGATGCATGTACAGTTATTATCAGAGGAAGGTTTCTATAGAAGTCTAGACTGGTACCCTCAAGCGGACAACTTGAGAGGGAAAGGCACAAAACCATCGACTGCACCGCTGATCGACTAGTTTTACCGCAAATAAGCCTTTCCAAATTTAAAGGGTGATATTAGGAAGAGCGCGGACACTCATCAAGCACTGTTATGGTATTCGTACGCACGAGTGGAATATGATGTTGAGCATGGAGTTATGTAAAAAGAAAACAACACGTTGTCAAGTATTTGCATGATGAATAACAATGAAATGCGATATTTAATAATTGTAAAGACATTTATCAAAAGAAAAACAAGGAGATAAGTCAGTTTTCATAGTAAAAGTGATAAAGCAGGGGGGAAATTGTAAATGAATAAGGATAGGCAAATAAATCCACATAGAATGGGAAGGGGTGTTAAGAATTTAACAGAATAATAAAGACATGCTTAACGACTAATTCACAGACAAGATCGTTATGGTAAGAGCCTAATGATTTCCCCAGCAGAGTCGCCATGCTGTCACGCCCCTTTTTTTCTCGCGAAATCGGGTTTCGACATTTCCGGGACAACTCCTTTCCTTTTGGGATGGGGGAAGGGATTTGAAGAGTCGCCACCTAACGGATTAAGGTGCGTTAGGGCACCTAAAGCAATTAACTCATAAAACCAGTTTACATCACCAGAGATCGGGTAAGGGCTCGAAATTACCTTGAAGGGAAGGTGTTAGGCACCCCTCGAGGTCTACAACGGTGGGTCCCGGCCGAACATAAATTAAACGAATTAGTCTTACGGGAAAATAAACAATTTAGACAAATAGATATTACTTTAAAATAAGAATTAGAGGGGTCCTAGGTTTTTTAGCCTATAAGATCATTTCCATGCAATACTTGGTCACTTTCCCCAAGTTGGGGTGCTACACATAGCATTAGCGCACCGGTCATCATTTACTTTACTACCCAATTACTATCTTTCAGTTGTTACCTAAGCGTTCTAGTAGTCGCACAAAGAGAGAACTTAAATTCGTTGAGGAAAGGTAGAGAGCTTTTGAGTTGTAAAGTGAAGAAATTGTAAGACTCTGTAAGTGTGCGTATGAGTTTATAAGCGTGAGCATCTGTTAAAGTCAGAGTAATGAAAGATTTTTATAGCATACAGTAGAGTAAAACCAAATAAGATAGGAGAATCAATGGCACACAAATAAGGCAAAGAGATCAGTCAATCAGTCAATTAGGGTTAACAGGAACCAATTAATAGGCAGAATCACGGAAGTATCACTTAATTTAAGGGAAATCTCTCACGGAATCATCAGTAATTAAGAATAAAGTTAAATAAGGTAAGATCTAATTCCAAAATCAATTTAGGAGTCATAACACAAAATCAAGCCAGTAGTACGGATAATTTATCACACAAATAAGGAAGAGCAGGTAAACCTTAATAGAGAAATACCCGTACTAATAGGAAAGCTGATTCCCAAACCCTAATTTAGGTAAGTAGAATTAATTAACACTTAACTGACAGAATTAGAGGTAAACGGGCAAAAGACATTAGAATACATAGTCAAATAATCGAAACCCTAAGAAATACAAAGAACTTTGATTAAATCAAGTAAAAATCAATCAAAAAGTAAATAAGAAAATCAGAGATTAAAACCTTTAAACGCTAAAACCCTTTTTGCAGAAATCAAAACCCTAGCCTTTAGGGTAAATGAAATTGGTTGACAATAGTAGGAAAAACAGAAGAATCTTAACGGAAAAGTAACAAACAAACTCAAACCGCTTCAGATCTAAAGGGATCTGATCTGATTTAGCCAGAAATAGTTAGGTTATGTAAAAAAAACAGAAGTGAAGAGATCTGGTTTGAACCAAAGATTTGAAGACATAAACACGAAGATATTAGTACTTACAGACGCATGAGCGAACGTAGACGGATTAACAGAGAAAAATGGGAGATTTTAACCAAATCTGGTTCGAATCTCTTTGAGATTCCATCAAGTATCATGAAAATCGAACAAACAGTGGAGATATGAGGCCGGATAAGGCCTGAGGTTGAAGAAAGAACCCCATGAATCAAAGAGGATTCAGTGACAGCGGGCTAGGGTTAGGAGGAAGGTGAGAGAGACGAGAGATGAGAGTAGGATTCAGAGGTGGCGGGTTGGGAGAAATGAGATAGGGTTTGGGGGTTTAGTGTAATAAAAAAGGAAGGTGGATCCTAGACCGTTGATCTTCTTAGATCAACGACCAAGATCAGTTTTAGGCCGGAGCGGGTTTAATTAGACGGGTAGGGTAATTGGGTCAGGTTATGGGCTGGCTAGTATTGGGCTAGGTCCGAAATTAGTTAATTAAAAAAAGGCTAAATTTTAAATACCCAATTAATTTAATAAAATAAAATTATTTTATAAAATAATTTATAAATGATAAAATATCATTTGTGCATGAAAATGACCTAAAATAATTACTTAATATTATAAAAATAGAAAAATATAATAATTGTCCTTCATAAAAATGATATGAAGGACAATTATTGGATATTTGTATAATAAAAATACAGAATTAACTTGATATAAAGCTTTAAAATTATAGAAATACTTGTGCATGTTTGTAAATGCATGTGCACTATTTTTAAAAATATATATTTGCATCTTAAAAATATATGAGGGAACAATTGGGTATCAACAGGCACCATCACGACCTATAATAGAATTGGGTCGTGACAACATGGTATCAGAGCATTAGGTTCACGTACATCTCACAAGTTATGGGCAGACCTAATAGAGTCTTACGGATCGGTACGGGGTCGTCTGTACTTATCTTCGAGAGGCTATGGGGTCTTAGTAAACTACTCTTTATTCACCTTCTATCGTGCAGTTGATAGTATACTAAATTCTCTCTCTTATTCTCTCATAGAAGGTGAGAACACGTGAAGCAGACAGTTTGAACCATGGAGGAGCTGCTCCCCCATTGCTAGAGGCCGAGTCAAAGGCCAGGGGAGGGTACCAGCCCGAGGTAGGGGATGAGGATGTCTCAAAGTTTCCCCAGTTGCACTGCCAGCGTATCATGTAGAGTATCCCATCATTGAGGAGTAGGGCGAGGTGCCCGTAGCAGAGCCTGCCCCGGTAGATTTCATGACAGCATCGGGCTTTCAGGAGGTCATGGGTTGTATGCTGAAGTTCATGGATTCTACGAATCAGGCTGGTTTATTTCTGGCAGACCCAGCCATATCCCAGGCGGGAGGGGGAGCACAAACCCCTACTACTCAGGCTCCTAGACATGCAGCTGCAGTGTATCAGACTTCGGGTGCACTACCCGTGGACGGGGCACAACCAATTGCAGCAGTTGCACCTGAGCCTAGACCAGCTGCAGACGGTGAGCCGCAGAAGTTATTGGACAGATGGACTAGGCTACACCCTCATGTCTTCGGAGGCTAACGTCATGAGTATGCCCAGGACTTCATTGATAGGTGCAGGGACAGACTGCACAACATGAGGATATTGGAGTCTCATGGGGTGGACTTCACTACTTTCCAGCTGGAGGGCAGGGCCCGTAGATGGTGGCAGTCTTATCTTCTTGGCAGGCCAGCGGGTTCTCCTCCCATGACTTGGGGCCAGTTCACACAGCTTTTCTTGGAAAGGTACATTCCACCCTCCGAGAGGGAAGAGTTGCGGTATCAGTTTGAGCATCTTAAGCAGGGTCAGATATTAGCGACCAATCATGAGGTGAGATTTTCTGAGTTGTCTCACCATGCACTTATGATACTTCCTACTGAAGTAGAGAGAGTGCGGAGGTTTGTTGTAAGGTTGCACATTGGTATTAGGGCCAATATGGCCCGAGAGGTTGAGATGGGGACTTCTTATCAGCTGGTAGTGGAGATTGCTCGGAGGATTGAGGGCTACCGTCAGCGAGGTAGATAGCAGATGCAGCAGGACAAGAGGGACTGTTCTCTAGAGAGTTTAGAGGTGCCCCGGCTAGGGGCAGAGGTTAGTTTGGGAGGGGGTCAGCCTAGCAGACCCCCATATTCAGCACCACCACCTCCTCGAGGTGCTCCAGCGCGCCCCTATTTCAGCACCATGCCTGAGAGTTCTTACCTCCCACCAGCCATCCAGGGTTCTTCCAGCTCCTATTTTAGTGCCATACCAGAGAGTTCATACCGCCCATTGGCTTTTCAGGCATCTTCTGGTGGGTCTACAGGCCATAGGGTCATACATCAGGGCAGCATATCACCGCACCGAGGGGCTATTTTGAGTGCGAAGATCTCAGTCACATGAGGAGATGCTACCCTAGGCTTCGGGGCAAGGCAATGCAGCAGGGTCAGCAGCCCATAATTTCAGCACCGGCTGTCCAGCCGCCCAGAAGCGGAGGGCAGACTGGTTGGGGCCGTCCTAGAGATGGAGACCAGGAAAGGGGAGGTCAGCCAGCTATTACTCAGCCAGGTAAAGGCCAGCTAGCCGGCGCTCGGGCTAGATTCTAAGCTTTTTCGGCCAGACCAGATGCATTGGCCTTAGATCCCGTGATCACAAATATTATTTCTGTCTTCGGTAGGGATGCTTTGGTGTTATTTGATCCAGGATCTACCTATTCATATGTATCCTCTCTGTTTGCTCATTTCCTGGATATTCCTCATGAGTCCTTGGGTACTCCCGTTTATGTATCCACTCCTATAAGCGATTATGTGGTTGTGGATCAGATCTGTTGGTCCTGTATGGTCACATTCTGTGGTTACAAGAGAGCAGACCTTCTGTTACTTGATATGACTGACTTTGAGGTCATCTGGGCATGGACTGGTTATCCCCATATCGCGCCATCATTGATTTCCATGCCAAGACTGTTACTTTAGTGATGCCAGAATTGTCAAGATTGGAGTGGAAGGGTTCCTCTATGAGTACAGCGAGTCGGGTCATCTTTTTTCTAAAGGCTCGACACATGGTCGAGAAGGGTTGTTTGGCTTATCTAGCTTATGTTCGGGATACTATAGCAGAGTCTCCGACAATTGATTCAGTGCCAGTAGTTTGGGAATTTGCCGATGCGTTTCCTTCTGACCTTCCAGGCATGCCACTAGATCATGACATTGATTTCTATATTGATTTGGCTCTAGGTACCCAGCCTATATCTATCCCACTGTACCGCATGGCTCCGAAAGAGTTCAAGGAGTTGAAGGAGCAGCTTGAGGAGTTGTTAGCAAAGGGGTTTGTCAGACCAAGTGTATCACCTTGGGGTGCACCAGTGTTATTTGTGAAGAAGAAAGATGGGACTATGCGGATGTGCATTGATTACCGCCAGTTGAACAAAGTCACTATCAAGAACAAGTACCAGTTGCCGCGTATTGATGATTTGTTTGACCAGTTGCAGGTGCTAGGGTGTTCTCTAAGATCGACTTGAGATCGAGGTATCATCAACTGAATATTCGGGACTCAGATGTCACGAAGACTGCCTTTCATACTAGATATGGCCATTATGAGTTTCTGCTAATGTCCTTCGGCTTGACTAACGCCCCGGTGGCATTTATGGATTTGATGAACAGGGTGTTTAGGTCGTATATTGATTCGTTCGTCATTGTCTTCATTGATGACATTTTGATCTACTCACGTAGCCTAGGGGAACACGAGCAGCATTTGAGAGTGGTGCTTCAGACCTTGAGTGAAAAGAAGTTATATGCTAAGTTCTCCAAGTATGAGTTTTGGCTAGAGTTTATGGCATTCTTGGGGCATGTTGTATCAGGCAAGGGTATTAAGGTGGATCCTAAGAAGATTGAGGCAGTTCAGATTTGGCCTCGTCCCATTTCGGTGACTGAGATCAGGAGTTTCCTGGGGTTAGAAGGTTATTATCGCCGATTTGTGCAGGGTTTTTCATCCATTGCATCACCTCTGACTAGATTGACCCAAAAGGGTGCTCCATTCTATTGGTCCGATGATTGTGAGGCAAGCTTTCAGAAGCTCAAGATAGCTTTGACTATAGCACCGGTTCTAGTGTTGCCTTTCGGTTCAGGGATGTATACGGTGTATTGCGACGCTTCACGCATTGGCTTGGGTTGCATATTTATGCAGAGGGGGAGAGTTATTGCATATGCGTCGCGCCAGCTGAAGATTCATGAGAAGAATTACCCTGTACACGACCTAGAGTTAGCCACGATTGTTCATGCTCTTAAGATTTGGAGGCATTACCTTTATGGGTGTCATATGAGGTTTACACTGATCATCGCAGTTTACGGCATTTGTTCAAGCAAAGGGATCTCAATTTGAGGCAGCGTAGATGGCTTGAGTTACAAAAGGATTATGATATCACCATTCTTTATCATCCGGGCAAGGCAAAAATGGTCGCGGATGCCTTAAGAAGGAAGGCAGAGAGTATGGGGAGCTTGGCATTCATTTCAGCAGAGCAGAGGCCACTAGCCTTAGACATTCAGTTCTTGGCTAACAGACTTGTGAGGTTGGATATTTCAGAGCCCAGCCGAGTTCTTGCATGTGATATTTCCCAGGCTTCACTATTGGAGCATGTCAAGGCTCGATAGTTTGATGATCCGCACTTGGCATTCCTCAGAGAGACGGTACTACAGGGTGGTTTTAAAGAGGTTTCTATTGGCGAGGATGGTGTTATGTGACTCTAGGGTCGTCTATGTGTTCCTAATGTCGATGGCTTGAGGGAGAGGATTCTAGAGGAGGCACACAGTTCTTGGTATTCTATTCATCCAGGTGCTACGAAGATGTATCGTGACCTGAGACAACATTATTGGTGGCGGCGGATGAAGAAAGACATAGTGGAGTGTGTAGCTAGGTGCCTAAATTGCCAGTAAGTCAAGTATAAGCACCAGAGTCCAGGTGGCCTACTTCAGCAAATGACTATATCTGAGTGGAAATGGGAGCGCATTACTGTGGACTTCGTAGTTGGGTTTCCGCGGACCTTACAGAAGTTTGATGCAGTTTGGGTCATTGTCGACAGGTTGACCAAGTCGGCACACTTCATTCCGGTTGTGACTACCTATACTTCAGAGAAGTTGGCCTAGATTTATATTCGGAAGATAGTTCGGTTGCACGGCGTGCCTGTTTCCATCATATCAAATAGAGGCCCTCAGTTCACTTCACATTTCTGGAGAGCCGTACAGAGTGAGTTGGGGACCCGTGTAGAGCTCAGCACAACATTCCATCCACAGACCGACGGGCAGTCAGAGCGCACAGTTCAGATATCGGAGGACATGCTCAAAGCATGTGTGATCGACCTTGGGGGACAGTGGGATCAGTTCGTACCCTTGGCCGAGTTTTTTTACAACCACAGTTATCAGTCCAGCATCGAGATGGCTCCATTTGAGGCTTTATATGGTCGGCGATGTCGTTCTCCCATCCGATGGTTTGAGCCAGGTGAGGCTAAGTTATATGGTACTGACTTGGTGAAGGATGCCTTGGAAAAGGTAAAGTTGATCCAGGAGCGACTTCGCATAGCACAATCCAGAAAGAAAAGTTACGTGGATCAAAAGGCGCGGGATGTATCATTTATGGTCGGCGAGAAGGTTCTCTTGAAAGTCACGCTGATGAAGGGTATTATGAGATTCGGAAGAAGGGAAAGATAAGCCCTAGGATTATAGGCACATTTGAGTTGTTGAGGCAAGTTGGGGAGGTTGCTTATGAGCTAGCTTTACATCCCAGCCTATCAGGAGTTCATCCGGTTTTTCATGTGTCTATGCTCCGGAGGTACCACGCCGACTTGTCACATGTGTTAGACTTCAACACTATTCAAGTAGATGAGAGCTTGAGGTATGAGGAGGAGCCAGTTGCCATTGTTCCTAGACAGGATCGCTAGTTGAGGTCCAAGAGGATTTCCGCGGTAAAGGTTCAGTGGAGGGGCCAACCAGTCGAGGAGGTGACCTGGGAGTTCGAGGAGGACATGCAGAGCAGATATCCACACTTATTCAGCACTTCGGGTATGAATCTAAACCCGTTCGAGGACGAACATTTGTTTAAGAGGTGGAGAATGTAACGACCTGACCGGTCGTTTTGCTTTGTAGAACCCCGTTCCCCTAAATAATACTTCCCATACTTGTTTTTACTGATTTATGACTTGCGGGGATGTGTAGTTTGGAATTTGGAAGAGTTTGGGTTGAAATCAGAACACTTGGTTCCTTACGGATAACTTAAAAGGCCAAGTTTGACTTCGGTCAACATTTTCAGTAAACGACCTCGGAATCGGGATTTGACGGTTCCAATAGGTTCATATGATTATTTCGGACTTGGGCGTATATTCGGATCGGGTTTTGGATGACTCGGGAGAGTTTTGGCACCTAATAGTGGAAGTTGGTTCTTGAAGGTTTTAGAAGTTTCTTAAATTTGGTTTGGAGCGGGTTTTGGTGATATCAAAGTCCAAACGGAATTTTGAGACAGGGAAAAGTTCTGTGATATCATTTAAGACTTGCACGCAAGATTTGGTGTTATTCCGAGTAGTATGAGTACGTTTCGGCGCATTGGAAGTAAATTGAAGAACTTGAATTTCATAAGTTTGATTTAATTGGTTTTGAGGTGTGATTCTTAGTTTTAGTGATGTTTCAGGTGTTCCGAGAGTTCGAGCGAGTCCGTTTTATGATCCCAAACTTGTTGGTATGTTCGGGCGGGGCCCCGGGGGCCCCGAGCGTCAATCGAACGAGGCTTGGACCAAGTCGAAAATTTGGAGCAAGAGCTGAAGCTCCAGTTGCAGTCATAATCGCACCTGCGCTTAGCCAGCCGCAGCGGCGAGCTTGCAGAAGCGAGCCAAAGGACGCAGAAACGGCCCAGCATGGGCTGCCCAGTCATCGCAGATGCGCAAGAGGGACCGCACCTGCAAAAGCGTAGGTGCGTTAGAAGTTATCGCAGAAATAGCCTTCTAGCCGCAGAAGCGGGACCTACCCCCCCCCCCCCCCACAGAAGCGAAACCCGCCAGCCTTAGGCTCCTCCGCATAAGCGGTCACGCAGAAGCGGAAGTCCCTCCACAGGTGCCGAAATCGCAGAAGGCAGGACCTTCATTTAATACGGGACTTAGGCATATTGACTCATTTTCTTCCGCACTTGGGCGGTTGGAGAGCTCTTGGAGAGGGGATTTCGACCTAGATTTTTGGAGGTAAGTAATTCCTACCAAATGTGAGTTAAATACTTAGATTATGGGTAGATTAACATGTAAAAATCAAGGGTTTAGAGAAAAAACTAGGTTTTTGATAAAAACGAGATTTGACCATGAAATTTATTATGAAACTTAGTAAAAATCATATATTATGTTCCTAAGGTTATGGGTAACAACTTTCTTCAAAAATTTTTGAAATCCGAGCATATGGGCCCGGGGGTGAATTTTAGGAATCTTGCAACTTGGGTTGGGTAATCACTTTAATAGTGGAAATACGAACTTTTGAGCATAAATTGATTAGTTTATATAATGTTTGATTAGTTTTGAGTCGTTTGGCATCGAATTTGGAGGTTTGAGCGCATTCTTGAATTGGGAATTTGAGACGAGGTAAGTCTCCTTTCTAACCTTGTAAGAGGGAATTAACCCCATAGGTGAATTAAATAAGTGTTTGTACCTAGTTATGGGGGCTACGTATGGACGAGGTGACGAGAGTCCGTACGTAGCTACTATTATGCTATTGTCCAGGTAGTTTAGGACCCGTATCATGTTATATTTGAAATGTCTGCGTCCTTACTTGCTAATATAATCACTTAAGTCATGTTAGAAATTGATATAAGAATTATAGAAGGTTATATCCACTTACTTGAAGATTTGTATGAGATATTTGACTATAAATGAGAAATTTGTGTTTTCTTAAAAATAATTGTTATTTGTGGATCGGGACGAGCGTCTCGATAGTAAATAGATGCATCTATGGTTAGCGTTGTTCGACCCTCTGGCAGAGCACAATTTAATATTATGTTGGACCGGGCCATACGACCTCGGCATAATTTGCGCATGTTAATTATTTGGATCTCTCCGTGACTTATACTGCTTAAATGCCTTGAAATGTAAGCTGTTAAATGATATGACTGAAATTGAAATTATTTTTGTGAAAGAAGAACTTATCACTTTCTATTATTGAGTTTTCAGTATTGTTCGTGATATCACTTGTGACACCCGGTTATGGCATAACACTTTAATTATATTATTGTTAGCCCATGGTAAGTGTCTAAGTCAACCCCTCGTCACTAATTCTTCGAGGTTAGACTGGATACTTACTGGGTACATGTTGTTTATGTACTCATACTGCACTTCTGTACTTAATTGTACAGGATCTGAGGCAGGTGCATCTAGTTACCCGTTCGGCGCGCGTAGTTGATCCCCACTTCGAGACTTCACACGAGCTACCTTCTGAGCCGTTCTGCAGCAGCTGGAGTCTTGCTTATGTTTTACTTTTCTGTCTATTTCCTCTCAGACAGTAGACTAGCAGTATTCTTTTATATATTCTACTAGATTGCCCACACACTTGTGACACCCGGTTCTGGCACACTCACCAGTAGACTTATGATTTTGGGTTTGCTTACATGATTCTGATTAGTACTTATTGCTTCTGCTTATTTATGTTTCACTTGAAATTTCTAGATATTTTTAACAAATAAGGAAATGTTACTACTTAATAATTTATTTAAATGGGAAACCACTAGTTGATCGGTGTTGGCTTGCCTAACAACGGTGTTGGGAGTCATCACGGCCTATAATGGAATTGGGTCGTGCCATTTGATATGCACATAGTACTCCAGGAAATTCCTCGGGCCATTTACCTTTAGCTGCTTCCAATCTCTTTTTGAGGTTTTGAATAATCACTTTGTTTATTGATTCTGCTTGACCATTTGTGCTCGGATGATAGGGCGAAGAGGTGATCCGTTTGATTTTCAAGTATTCAAGGAACATTGTGACCTTTGCACCTATAAATTGTGGCCCATTATCAAAGGCTATCTCTTTTTGTATTCCAAATATGAAAATTATATTCTTCCACAAGAAATCCATCACTTCACATTCGCTGATCTTCTGATAAGGACCTGCTTTGATCCAGTTAGAAAAATGGTCAGTTAAAACAAAAGAAATCTTACCTTACCAGGGGCGGCGGTAGTGGTCCGACGATATCCATTCCCCACTTCATGAACAACCGTGGAGACAGAACAGAGTGCAACGGTTCTACTGGTTGATGTACCAGTGGTGCGTAACGCTGACACTTATCACATTTTTGTACGAAAACTTTGGCGTCAAGTACCATTCGGGGCCAATAGTATCCTACCCTTACCAACTTTAGTACTAAGAAGTCTGCGCCCGAATGATTTCCACATATCCCTTCATGGACTTCTCGCATAACATAATTAGCTTCGGAAGCTCTGAAGCATCGGGCCAGCGGGCCTTGGAAAGATTTCCTGAACAGGTGTCCACTTTTGAAGCTATATCGTGCTGCTTTAGCATGCAGTGCTCGAGATTCCTTGGGTTCCTCGAGCAACTTCCCATGCTCGAGATAATCAATGATCTCATTCCTCCAGTCCTAGACCAAATTAGTGGTAGTTACCTCATAGTAGCTATCTGCGTCCAGAACCGAGTGCATGAGTTGTACTACCGTACCGGAATCTGATCCCTTCATTTTCGTCGATGAGCCAAGATTAGCTAATGCATCCGCTTTTGCATTTTCTTCCCTCGGGATGTGCGTAATTGGCCACTCCCGGAATTAAGCAAGCCATTTCTGTACCTTCACTATGTATTGTTGCATGCGCTCCTCTTTGGCTTCGAAGATCCCATAGCCTTGATTTATCACCAGCTGGGAGTCGCATTTGATTTCTACGACCTTAGAATCTAGTCCTCGGGCTAATTCGAGTCCTACAATCAAAGCTTCATACTCTGCTTCGTTATTAGTCAAAGGAATCGTTCTTATGGCCCGCCTTAGGTTTTCTCCCAAAGACGTGATTAATACTATGCCAAGCCCGGACCATTTTATGTTGGAGGCTCCGTTCGTAAATAGGGTCCAAACTCCTGATGTCGATTGTGACACCATCATTGCTTCTTTGGTTGCCAAAGGCAGCATTCCCAGACTGAAGTTGGCCACAAAGTCGACCAAGACTTGTGACCTAATCGCAGTCCTAGGTTTATATTCTATGTCGAATTCACTCATTTCGATGGCCCATTTACCTACATGTTCGGGTTTATAAAGGATATTCTATAGGGGAATGGTGGTCACCACAACTATCGGGTGACACTGGAAGTAGGGCCTTAGCTTTCGTGCGGCGACTACGAGAGCTAAGGCCAGTTTCTCCAAATACGGGTGGTGATTTTTTGCTCCCGTTAAAATTCTGCTAATGTAATAAATGGGAGATTGCGTACCTTCGTCCTCATGGACTAAAATGGCACTTACCCCTACTTTCGAGACTGCTAGGTAGATTAATAATTTTTTGCCTTCTTCTGGCTTCGATAGTAACAGAGAGCCTGATAAGTACCTTTTCAAATCCATCAAATCTTGTTGGCATTCCGGAGTCCATTCAAAGTTGTTCTTCTTTTTGAGTAGGGCGAAGAAATGGTGACATTCTCTGATGATCGAGAATGAACCTGCTGAAAGCGGCCAATCTCCCTATGAGCCTTTGAACTTCTTTTACGCTTGATAGCTGGTCCGGGATGTCTTCGATGGCTTTGATTTTATTAGGGTTTACCTAACTCCCCCTTTATGACACTTGAATTCCTAGGAACTTGCTGGAGCTGACCCCGAACGCACACTTCTCGGGGTTAAGCTTCATGTCATGCTTCCTAAGGATGTCAAAAGTTTCTTGTAAGTGCTTAAGATGGTCACCTGCGTTCAAAGACTTAACGAGCATATCGTCTATATAAACTTCCATGGTTTTCCCTATCTATTTTTCAAACATCTTGTTTACGAGCAGCTGATAAGTGGCTCTGGCTTTCTTTAGCCCGAAGGGCATCACATTATAAAGATATGTGCCAAAATTTGCTATGAACGAAGTTTTTTCCTGATACTCCGAGTTCATCTTAATTTGGTTTTACCCGGAATAAGCATCGAGGAAACTCATTAACTAGTGCCCGGTCGCCGCATCAATCATTTGATCGATGTTTGGCAGTGGGAAGGAGTCCTTTGGGCACGCCTTATTCAAGTCCTTATAGTCTACGCACATGCAAAATATATTGTTCTTCTTAGGAACTACTATTACGTTAGCTAGACAGTCCGAATATTTTACCTTTCGGATCGAACCGATATCAAGTAGGGGAGTTACCTCTTCTTGACGAATTTATTTCTGGCCTTGGCAATAGGACATTTCTTTTGTCTACCCGTAGGGATGTTGGGATCCAAGCTTAGCTTGTGTACGGCCACTTCCGTCGGGATACCTGTCATATCCGCATGCGACCACGCAATACAATCGGCATTAAATTTAAGAAATTCACTAAATCCAAACCTGAGCTCGGGGTGCAGTCCTATCCCCAAGTGGAATTTCCTTTCTAAGAACTTTTCAAACAGTGCGACTTGCTCAAGCTCTTCCGTCGTTGACTTCGTTGCGTCCATCTCTTCTGGTACCTGGAAATATCTTGACACCTGATAAGTTTCCGACGCCTCTTCCCCCTGGTTCACTTTACTTGATTCGGGAGTAGGAGCCTGTTCCTGTAATTGCTATGACGCATGCTCCTTCCCTTTGCTACTGGGGACCGGCTGGCCTTTTATCAGTTTAACCCCCTCGAGAGTTGGGAATTTTAGCAGCTGATGATACGTCGGTGGTACAACTTTTATCTCGTGCAACCATGGTCTTCCCAGGATAATATTGTAACCTATATCACCGTCCACAACCTTGAAAAGGATCGTCTTCATCACCCCTTTGGCATTTTGGGCAGCAGGATCTCTCTTTGGGTTGTCAAGCTTGCGAGGTTGAACCCGGCGAGGAGTTTTATGGTCGGAATGATGCTTCCGATAAGTTTGGCTTGTTCCAATACCCTCCATTGTATAATGTTGGCCGAACTCCCTGGATCCACCAGAACACGTTTGATTTTAAAATCAAATAAATTTAAGGAAATTAGCAATGTGTCGTTATGCGGTAGCAACAATTTGTCTGCATCTTCCTCTGCAAAAGTGATGTCGTCTTCAGCGACTTCCCGATGCCTCTTGCTATGGGTTGATGTTACCTTCATCGTTTTTGCTGCCGAGAAGGTAACCCCATTAATCTCGTCCCCCCTTGAAAATCATGTTAATCGTCTGGCGCAGGGGATCTTCTCCTGCTTTCGAGGGCTCCGTGTTATCCCGATTGCGACCATAATTGTTTTTGGCCCGGTCACTTAAGAATTTCTTGAGATGGCCATTTTTCAGTAGTGTCGCCACTTCTTCACGCATATGTCGGCAGTCCCCAGTCTAGTGACCATTCATCTCGTGGTATTGGTACCACAAATTAGGATCCCTCTGGCTGGGATTAGACCTCATCGGCTTCGGGAACCGTGCTTCTTTAATGTTCCTCATAGACGACACCAACTTTACTACACTGACATTAAAATTGTATTCTGAAAGTTTGGGGTAGGAAGGATCTCGAGAACCTGATGTTTCCTTATCCTGTAGAGATCTGTTGTTACGATCAGTTCTTTATCGATAACGAATCGGTCTTCCATCCGGAAACCTCTGCCACATCCTTTGGCCCGTTCATAGGGCAAAAACTGGCCCCTCGAAGACTGTCTATCTGTGACGAAATCATCTTTTGATTTCTTTTTAATCGTCTCCCAACCCTTAGCTGACGTCGGATGAACCTTATCTTTGACTCGTACCGGTTATGAACATCCCGCCCAAGTCATTGCTTGGAATTCGATCAAGTTTTCCTTCAACTTTCGAGAAGCATCAAAGCTTCTCGGATTCAAACCCTTGGTGAATGCTTCAGCCGCCCATTAATCCGGAACAATCGAGAGCAACATCCTTTCCTTTTGGAACCGGGTTACAAATTCCCGCAGCAACTCGGACTCTCATTGTGCAATTCTGAATATATCGGCCTTCCAGGCCTGCACCTTTCTAGCCCTGGCATTAGACTTAATGAAGGAATCCGAGAGCATCGAAATCTATGAAATGCTCGGGTAATAGAGAATACCACGTCAAGACTCCCCTCGTGAGAGTCTCTTCGAATTTTTCCAGCAAAACTAATTCGATCTCGTGGGGAGCTAAATCGTTCCCCTTCACCACTGTTGTGCAGGTGGTAATATACTCCCGAGGGTTCGAAGTTCCATCATATTTTGGCACGTCGGGCATTTTAAACCACTTCGAGATCAATTCTGATATCGTGCTTGGTTTGTATGGCAATTGAGTATACTTCTTTGAGTCCGGCCCTTTCAGCACTGGTGGTGCACCCAGGATTTTGTCCATGCGGGCATTCACATCCCTCATAAACCGCATGAGTTCGCTTTTGAAGGGATCGCTCTCGTTGTTGTGATCGAATTCTCCCCCTCCCCCCACCCCCCACCTACCTCCCCCCTCCCCCCGCCTCATGGAAGCCGACCTCGCCCCTCGGGGTGTTGTTGTCGACCCTCTGCGTTGTTTGATTTGCGGGAGCACCAGGAGGAACTGCACCTCGCCCATTCGCATTAGTGGAAGCGCACGATAACGCCTATTTTAGTTCCGTCATAACCTTATCATGTCATGTGAGATGGCCTAGAATGACCTCTTGTTGCTCCTGAAGGACCCTTACCACTTCAACAACATGCTCTTCTTCAGCACCATCAGGAGTTGCCTCCCGAACATGTCGTCGGTACAGCCTGTCGTGGACCGGCGTGGCATCGTTCCCTTCATTGCTGGTATCACTGATTGAATCCTCGTGCTGAGGCTGGTCTCCTTGGGCCTCAAGATTAGGTATGTTGTTAACACCATTATCTGCCATTTTCTGTAATTTTTTTGCTAAGAACAAATAATCAAAACATGTTAGTAAAAGAGGCAAGGACCAACCTAATTACAGGGATGTCTAGGCCCCACGGTGGGCGCCAAACTGTTTACCCGTAAAACGGTACAGTTGAATTTATATGCAATTTCTAGACAAGTGAATTAATTTGATCCTGGGATAATAGAAGAATTAGATAAATATGAAATATTTAGCCTTGAGATATAGACGAAATAGCAGAAACAGTAGCTCCGGGAGCGGGGCTTCCGGGCACAACAGCAATGAAACCAAAAAGCAAGAAGATAAAATTATTTTAAGCTTTGAATAGAGTGTAGCGTAAGTTTGCCAGAAAATTCGTATCCTTTACAATGATAATAGAGCTCACTATTTATAGCTGTCTCTAGGGAACAAGGTCCTAGGATCAAGCCCTTCTTTAATGTCAATTATGAGGGCCATTAAAGAATGTGTAACGACAGACATGAATGTCAAATTCTTTATGATGACCATTCTTTTCTGTAACAGACGGAATAGTTGCCTTCAGTTCAGCTATCATCTGTTTTCGGCTCCGCGTGTCACTTCCTTATGCGATCATTTAATATAACATATCTTAGCCTATACAAGAGGTGGTGCTACGACTATGTTCACTTTTTCTTCCTCTTGTTTACATTTCTTTTTTTTTAATTTACTCATTAGAAGACATTATTAGATGGGGGTAATATAATATTAGTAATATTAAAGGGGGTGGTAGGGGGAAACGAAACGCAACATGAAATGGTATTAATTGTATAAGTACTAATAATTGCATGCACGGAATCATGGAAACTCGAAAGAAAGAAGGATGGGTACCCACTGCCCACTTAATACTGTGAACAACAATAACCCAAACCGTTTTCCACTGCCATTACATGGAATATGGAGAAATTTTATTTGTACTAGATTCAATTATTTTGATTTTAGTTTTACGAAGAGCTAGAGTAAAAAACCAGATTCATCTCAGCAAATATCTTCTTTTCCTGAAAAAACAATGTGGAGCTCACAGACACAGACCCATTGCATTGGTATGGAGGGAGGAGGAAGATGAAGAGTTTTAAGGAAAAAGAAAAGAACAAAAAAGATAAGAGGGAGGAACATTTGCCTTGATTGAAGAAGTGACGTCGAAGGAGATGTTAGAATAAATGGGACTACAAATTCCAGATGTTACTAAATAAAGGCCTCACATAAGTATTACATGGTATATGAAACTCAAAATAAAATTTCTAGTAGCCTCAATAAATCTTGCGTTAATTTTTCAGCCAAAAGACTATACATTTTCTCTTTATGTATCCCATTGATTTCGTTGCCCTCCTTTTGATAAATCGGATTCAACTCCTCTCCATTTCCTAATATTTCCATTTCTCCAAGTTCTTACTTGGATGGAAGGCACATGTAACATTTTAAGATTAATGGCTTAGATTTAATTAATTAGAATTTGGCATTAACCATGGTTAGAATAACAGATAGTCAATATAAAATTTTCAAAAATTCCGATACTTTAATTTCATAAAAATACTTCCTGTTCTGACGCCAAAAAATATCCCAAAAGTTTTTATCACCGTATTAATCCCTTTAAAAGTTTAAGTTGCAATATATTTCCAAGTTATGTATTATGATTACTTTCTCCTTTTCAATGGTTGATTTGTGGATATGACGTCCCAAAACGAACATACGGACATTTTCCATTCCTTTGTGCCTGTGAATCTTGGGATGGAACTTGTTTCAGAACATGAATATGAATATTTTGAAAATACACTGCTAGAATTGATTGAACATGAGAAAGCCGAGAAGATGAACAGAGGCATGTAGAAAGAAAGAAATAAAGAATGATGTGAATTCGAATGCTTTGAGATCTGTTGATCGCCTAATTTTAGTTGCTTAAACTTAAAATTGTTTTTATTTTATTTACTCGAATTTTGTTAATTTACTGTAGATCATGAGTATTTGAGAAACAGTGTTAATAATATAAGGAAAAAATAAAATCAGTAGCTAGAATTATGGGATTACCAAATCTTTTGGGAGCAAATATATAAAATATCAATTACTATCTAATCATGGTTAATGTCTAACTTTAGCTAATTAAATCAAAGCCATTGATCTTAAAATCATACATGTGTCTTCCATCCAAGTAAGAACTTGGAGAAATGGAGACATTAGGAAATGGAGAGGAGTTGAATTGTGATAAATCATTTAATGTCATTTGACGATATTGTTTGTCACAGAAGCGCAGCATTTAATTTCTCCAGCGGCTATTGACTAATTGTCATAGTACACTGTGTTGCACCGATCGATTGGTATTTGTCAAATGGTATAGAAGCGTTAGGTTGAATGAAACAAGTTGAAACCTCTAGCAAAAGAAAAGGAACAATTAGATCGAAAGAGAGAAGTATTTGGAGGTCCTTCCACATAATGATTCGTTCAAACTTCTATAAAATTTGAAGAAATATTATCCTTTCTCATGAATTAATGACATGCACAAACTAAGAAATTATTCTTTCATTCTGTTATCCTTTCCCTTGTGTTTATGATGAGTAAATTGTTGGAATTGGATAATTATGACCCAACATGAGATATTTGACAAAATTGGAACTAAATCTCACTGTACTTTGCGTGGTTAAAGTACTATTGCATCTCTCTCTGTACTTATTTTCTTTTTGGGATTGTTCTTTACATCGGTGCGAGGTCAAATGTCAACGGAAGAGCCTCCCTTCTTTGTGCATAAAAATAATGCAAAAGCCAGAAAGTTCTTTGGCATATCAAATGTGGCGTGTTCAAGATTTTCTTTTGCTTTTAAAAGGTGAGAAAAATGCCATAGCTCGTCTAAAATATTTAGTCCTGAATTATTGGTTTATGATCTGGTCTTAATTTCGTGTTATTCAATGCATATATTCGATCTCTTCAACTAAATTAAATGGGACATCCTATAACTCAAGGATGTTTACAACATACAAATGTCAAAAAATCATACTTCATACGTTTGAATCAAACGTATTTCCTTTTCAATCTATTCTAAAAAGAATTTTTAAATTTAGTAATTTTACTTAAACTTCAACTCTTTAGTCTTAATGAGAAACTTTTAAAGTCACACAACTGTTTAACACAGGGGCGGAGCTACAATAGTGAGTGTGAGTTCGGGCGAACCCAATGACTTTTTCTCTGACCCTGTATTTGCATTAAAATTTTTTATTGATAGTATATAAATATACAACGGCGAACCCAGTAACAAAAGTTCTCTAGGTTCAGTGGTAATCGTTCTGGGTTCGGAGTCTTCAAATTACGCGGAACACGCGGGTTCATTTCTGCCCAGAAGCAGTGTAATTTTTCTCCTTTTTAACAACGTTTCCTTTTTATTTTTTTTGGAGAAAACCCACAAATTTATTACTAAGACAAAAAAGGAAAAGACAAAGGCTCCAAAACAGCCCAACTGTCCTTTACTTCTTTAAGAGAATTATTCCCCAATCAAAATCAAAAGAAAAGTGTGGGAAAGAGTTAAGGTTTTAAAAAGTTTTTGTCATTGCTTAAAATCAAAAGTACCAGCTAGTCATATTTTTCTTCAAGGTTTCATCCCTGCTATTTTATCTTATTTTCTTCTTTTATTTTATTTGTTTGCCTTTATTTTATCTTTTGATTTTTTAAGAAAATGTTACTTGATTTTAAATTTTTTGATTCCAAAGGTTGAATTTTTCATTTCGCTTTTTATATTTGTATTTGTCTGCATTCCTTAAAATTTTAGACCCATCTCTTAAACTTTTTTCAGATTTGTCACGTGAATATGATTTGTGTATTAATTGGAGGGTCGACCATAGATTTTGTTCTTTTTCATTTCTTATAAATTTTTAATAATATTTATATATGGCTTCAAAAGTTTCACTGACAAACACTAAGCGATTTAAATCTTCAACTGTTTTATTTTTATTTATTTTATTGTGCAAAATCAAATTAAAGTGAGATGTTCAATTTGTAATAGTTGACTACAAACTAGTTTTTTCAAAATAAAAAAAAATATTTTTTATAGCAATATTTGTTTAGGCATGAGAGGATGTGGCCATTAAGCCAGTGAGGGAACTTTGCATCATCTAATAACCTTCTATTTACAAAAAGAAAAAAAGAAAAACAAAAAAGCCTTTCTATGCATCTAGTATTGATTATGCAGTGAACTTTGAAAACAAATATTCACGAGATATGGAAACTTGTTTATTTGTTTAAATTTGATATTTTTTTGGGTTACTGCAATGGTGGAAAGAACTTTTATTTTTATAAATTTTTGCATTGGTGATAACTGATAACTTTTTGAATGATTGTTTAGTTTGATATACATAGAATAAAATGTTGAAACTTAAAGACCTGCCCAATGATGTGATATTTTTGGTTTTCAAAACATGACGAGTCGTCAATTGCAATTATAATGATAATGTTTATAGTCATATATTGTGTTAAGTGGTCGTTTTACCCTCTCTCCTCTCCTCTCTTCTCTCTGCTCTCTCTATATATATATATATATATATATATATATATATATATATATATATATATATATATATAATAGTACTCATTTTTTAGTATCACAATTGTGTATATTAGCTTGAGGTCGCGGTCGTGTCTTATAATTCAGAACCCATACACTTAAAATCTTGGCTCCGCCTCTGGTTTAACACCACAAGTTTCAAAAGAATTATAACCCCACACAAAAATTATGGCTTATTTAGGACCGCAAATTTTATAAGTTTTTATTTGTTTCTTAATTTCGTGCTAAATTGAATAGATTCACATAAATTTAAATGGAGGGAGTAAGATAAAAGAAAAAAGAAAGAAAGAAGAAAAGCAGAAAGGTAGATGGAAAATGGAGTAATTTTATTTTGTGTCTCACACAATTTACACTAGTTATGTGAGGGCTCTTTTTATCTCACATATTTGTGGACCCATATCTTACATATCTGGGTCCACAAAATTCTGGGACCCACATAATTGTGAGACAAAAAAGAGGCCTCGCACAACTAGTATCAGTTGTGTGAGGCACAAAAATAATAGAAAAAAAGGGGGTCCAAGGTATCTTTTACGGGAGATGTCAGTTCGAATGGCAAAGCTGGCGTGTAGAAATGATTTCTCAGTAGTGAAGGGATTTCTAAAATGGATATGTACTCCTTCTACAACTCCAAAACTATTTTCACCATGAACATTCCCTTCTTATGAGCATCACCCTACAAGGATTTTGTCCACATTTCTGCGATTAACTCATCAATAGGGGTTAAGCGCTAGCTCACTTAGTGAGTTTCCTACATATCACAGTTAGAATAGAGGGTTTAAACCCCGTTAGTACCATATCATTTCCCTTTTCCTTACCTATCCTCTCCCCCGATGTAATTTTAAAAAAAATCTCATAAATGTCAAATTAATAACCATTATAACCTGTTTTTGTACAATTCCAACCTATTTAAAAAAAAAAATTGGCAAAAATTTTATCGCCATGTTTTCATTCCAAACGCCACCTAACTGTCACGACCCTAACCCCGAACCCGGTCGTGATGACGCCTCTCGTGAATACAAGTCCAGCCAGTTTAATCCAATTCATCTTTTAAAGCAGTTAAACAACACAAAATAGTCTAAACATGATTTAACAATTCTAAGTAGTGGAAATATCAAGAATAATGCGGAAATCCAACCCAACACAGCCCTAACCGGGGTGTCACAAGTCAAGAGCATCTACGAGTCACAGTACAGTCTGCTAAAGTCATAAACTACTACAAGTGTTTGTAAGAAACAGAGATGATAGAAGAGTAGAGACACGGGGCTACGGACGCCAACAACTACCTCGTAATCTCCGAAAAAGCCCGCCTGGAACTGGAGGAAATCAACACTCCGGAGCGAAACCAGCTACGCCTGAATCTGCACACAGGGTGCAGGGAGTAAAGTGAGTACTCCAACTCAGTGAGTAACGAATATAAATAATGACTGAAAGTAAGAAAACACGTAAGGCACAAGACATTCTATAATGAAGCAGTAAAATCATTTAAAATCAGGAAAACCAGTGAGAATCAGGAAATATGCTCTTTAAACCAGTAAACAGGTAATTGACAGATAATTATGATAAGGTAAACAAATAAAAGTTCGCCCCTCGGGCACAATAACACCACATCCGCCCCTCGAGCAACAATTCACAACAGTAACAGCCCCTCGGGCTCAATCTCACATCACTATGTCAAATAATAAGTCAAAACAGTGAGGAAATATCAAATAAAAGTCCCGAAAGGGTTCAAATAGTTGGCACGAAGCCCAAATATGGCAATCAGCCCAAATAAACGATGATAACAAATAGTTTTAAATCAAATACGCGGAAAAATCATCAATCGGGACGGACCAAGTCCAAATCCCTAATAGTATACAACCCCATGCTCGTCATCGAGCGTGTGCCTCTCCTCAATATAGTACTACGATGCACAATCCGGGGTTTCGAACCCTGAGAACATCATTTACAAGCATTACTCACTTCGAACCGGCTAAATCCCTAGCTCCCGACGCCTTTGCCCTTCGAATTGGCCTCCACGTGCGTCGAATCTATCCAAAACCAGAACGAATACGTCACAATATGCTAAGGGAACAAGACCCAAGCGAAAACAATCGAAAAATACCAAAAATCTCGAAATTAGCAAAACCCAAGCCCCGGGCCCACTTCGCGAAACTCAAAAGTTTTTACACCAATAGGTTCCTTATCTCCCCACGAGTTCATACACACCAAAAACTCACATTCCGGCAACAAATGGCCCTTCAAATCCCAAATCAAAAGTCCAAAATTCCAAGCCCTAGTTCTTACATTTTAGCCTTTAAATTCCTTTAATTATAGCCCTAAATCCATAAAAATCTACCATAGAATTGTGTGTTAGGTCCAAAATTCCTTACCTTAACGGAGTCTCTTGATTTCTCTCTTCAGATTCGCCCCAAAAGCTCCAAGGTCGAAGGCAACAATGGTGAAATAACCCAAAATCGCGAAATGAAATAACATATATGGTCTGCCCAGGCCTTTCCGCATCTGCGGTCCAAAACCCGCTTCTGCGGTACCGCATTTGCGGTCAAAGCTCCGCTTCTGCGTAAATTCATTAATCCAGCCCAAACCGCATCTGCGGTCCGTTTGTCGCTTCTGCGGCTCTGCAGGTGCGGGCCCCCTACCGCATCTGCGGCTCCGCAAGTGCGGGCCCCCTACTGCATCTGCGGTCCCAGACATTTCTTCCAAAATCGCTTATGCGGTTCTTCTCACGCATATGCGACGCCGCACCTGCGGTCCCCCAAACCGCAGGTGCGGAAACACCAGAAGTAGCAAATCTGAAGCTGCAATAACCTTCCAACACCTCCGTTAACCACCCGAAATCACCCCGAGGCCCCCGGGACCTCAACCAAAAGCACAAACATAACCCAATACCTTATTCAAACTTGTTCCAATCATCAAAACACCTCAACCAATATCAAATCTACCAAATCACATCGAATTCAAGCCTAAGTTTCCAAATTCTTCCGAAATACGCTTTCGATCAAAAACCCAACCAAACCACGTCCAAATGACCTGAAATTTTACACACACATCCCAAATGACATAACGAAGCTACTGCAACTCTCGAAATTCTATTCCGATCCCTGGATCAAAATCTCGCCTATCAACCGGAAATCATCAAAATATCAACTTCGCCAATTCAAGCCTAATTCTACTCCGGACCTCCAAAACTCATTCCGATCACACTCCTAAGTCATAAATCACCTCCTGAAGCTAACCAAACCATCGGAACTCACATTCGAGCCCTCTAACATATAAGTCAACATCCGGTTGACTTTTCCAACTCAAACCTTTTTTAAAAGAGACTAAGTGTCTCAACTTCACCAAAACCAAATCCGAATCCAATCCAACCAACCCGATACCTCAAAACATAGATGAACAAAGCAAATAGAAGCAGAAATGGGGGAATCGGACCGGTAACTCATGAGACGACCGGCCGGATCGTCACACTAACATTCCTTTCTTATGAGCATCTATTGAGTTTTTAAGCTTAATGTAGCTTAAAAGAGGGTGAATGGGAGATAGAGGGAATATAAAATATTTGAGTTTAATTTGAGATTCCCTCCTCAACAATGGGACATTGTCCCATATTGGAAGAGGAAGAGGTTTTTGATAGGTATATATAATTGCTCTTCTTGTAGCTTTTAAAGAGTTAAGAAGAAGGCAAGCATCGCGCCGTCGTCGCCGTCGCTCGCTAGGCTTCGACTTCGGTCAAATGATTGATTGATTAATTTTTTTCATAATTCAAAGGCCATGGCCGTTTTACATAACTGGCCTCTGAAGAGTTACAACTCTTCATTTGAACTCAACAGGTTGGGGTTATAAATTGCAGTCCATTCTCTTAGATTTTCCATACGAATTTCTGAGTTCTCCTCCTTTCTTCTGTATTTTTTAACTACAAAGAAAGCAACAGTAAGTGTGATTTGCTACCGAACTTTGTGTTCGCTGAAACACTGGATTTGAAGTACCGCTACACCTCTGTCAATTCGTTCTATCCTGAGAGGAAATAATCCACAACCTTGGGTACTAGGAAGGGATTAAATTCCTTAAGAAAACACTGTGAATTCAGTGGGCTCGGATTAAATTTTGTTTCTGTTTTTCATTTCTATTTATATGTTATTTTATCTTCTCCAGAATTATTTTATAAATACGGTATACTAATAAGCTTAAGGAATTTAGTTATTTTCTGTATTTGTGTTATATTCACTGTTTCTGGAGACTAAAACCTTTGTGTTTACTCCATTGTAAATTAAAATCTACGCGATTTAAACGTTTGTTTGTGTTATTCTGTTACACAAATGACGAATGACAACGGGAACCAGACTGCTCCTGTGGTGACTGTCAATGCATCGACAAGCCGAACAACACCGGCAGAAAAACCCGAAAATTTTTCCGTGATTGATTTCAATCGGTAGCAGCAGAAGATGTTCTTTTACTGGACTACTTTAAGTCTATAGAAGTTCATTAAGGAAGATGTTCCTGTTCTTCCCGATGAAACTCTAGAGAATGAACGCTTTTCTCGTGATTGAGGCGTGGAAGCATTCTGATTTCCTGTTAAGAATTATATTATTAGCGGACTGGAGGACGATCTGTATAACGTCTATAGTAATGTGGGGACGTCAAAAGAATTGTAAATTGCGCTTGAAAGGAAATACAAAACTGAAGATGTCGGGTTGAAGAAATTCGTTGCCGCAAAATTTTTGGGCTACAAAATGGTAGATAGCATGTCTGTTATTACCCAAGTCCAGGAATTGCAAGTGATATTCACGATCTCCTTGCTGAAGGTATAAGTCGAGTTACTACTAATGTTGAAAGTAGTAATTTTAGTATTTTTACTAACAGAATTTTTATTGAAGGTCTTGTCATCAATGAAGCATTCCAAGTTGCAGCGATGATTGAGAAGTTGCCTCCTTTGTGGAAGGACTTCAAAAAATACTTGAAACACAAACTCAAGGAGATGTCGGTTGAAGATCTCATTGTTTGACTGAGAATCGAAGAGGACAACAAAGCTGTTGAAAAGAGAGGCAGTGGAAACTCAACAATAATGGAAGCAAACATTGTTGAGGATAGTCCTTAAAATAAGAGAAAGAGGAAGCAGGCTTTTGTACCTAAAAGCAACTCAAGCAAGAAGCGGTTCAATGGAAATTGCTACAACTGTGGGAAAGCAGGACACAAATCTACAGATTCTCGTGCTCTAAAGAAAGACAAGGAGAAGGGTCAACCAAACATGGTTAAAAAGCACGAAGATGTTGATGACTTGTGTGCTATGCTTCTGAATGCAACTTGGTGGGAAATCCTAAGGAGTGGTGGATTGATTCTGGAACCACTCGCCATGTTTGTGCCGTTAGAGAAGTGTTTGCTACATGTGCTCCTGTTGGATCCGAAGAGACGCTTTCTATGGGAAATTCTGCAACGGCCAAAATTGAAGGATGTAGGAAGATATTTTTGAAAATGACTTTTGGCAAGGTGGTGACACTAAACAACGTCCTTCATGTTCCCGAGATTAGAAAGAACTTAGTCTCTGTTGGACTTCTTGTTAAGAACGGATTTAAATGTGTCTTTGTATCTGATAAGTTTATAATAAGTAAGAATGAGATGTTTGTAGGAAAAAGTTACCTCACTGAGGGCCTTTTCAAGCTGAATGTAATGGTTGTTGAGAATAATAATAAAATTTTAGCTTCTTCTTACTTACTTGAGTCAAATGATTTATGTCATATACGTTTGGGTCATGTCAATTGTTAAACCCCATGTTTTCATACGTGGAAGTACGCCATAAGTAAATTGAGATAAGCTCGAAAATGAGATGTTACATTTCGTATTTTTGTATGTTAAAGTTTCGTCGTAAGGTAATCGACATATGTTGGGGAATGAGATTATAAGTATTATGCTATTTCAAACAAGTGATAAGTAAATTCGTGAAGGTGAGAGGGTAAGCAAATCGAAGAAAATGAATTTCGTCGAAATTTGACATTGTGGGATAAAATACAGCCCGAGCCAAATACCCGATATTTATGGACTAGTACCATACAAGGTACCAACATGACCATGATAGTAAGATGTATAAGGTATGTAAAAAGTGAGTAGTATTTTAAATAAGTGAAACTAATTCTTAATTATATGTATAATTGAATAATTAACTGGGTAATTAATAATTTCTAGTGGGAGATTAATTAAAAATCTTTGGATAAATTAAGAGCCTAACGCGGCAGCCCATCCATCAAACAAAATGACTCATGACCCAAATTGAAAGGTGGCAACAAATCTGTACACATGATTCCATGCACCGAAAGATTAGAATTCCTAAATTCTTTGATGTCCACTAATTTTATTAGTGACTTTGTGATAGGTAAGTGGGAATCAATTTTAAAATTGAGAAATTCTTGTTTAGTACATGTTTACCATTCTTGATACTCCATTCCTAGTTACTAATTACTATGTTCTTCTGATGCACCTAGCTCTTTAGAATGCCAATACAAGTTCGTTGAAATGGTTAGAAGGATTAGATATCTCTTTCATGGATTAAAATAACACACGATGAAGCATTTAATTTCCTAGCATCTTAAGTTAACGTGTGATTTTGCGATACTAAGGGAATACGGTGCGATTTTTCCTAATAATATCATACGGATATTCCATACTCCAGGTATGTTAAGGCTATCCCTTCTTTCTTTTTGGCATGATCTATATGACACAAACGAAACGAGCAAATGCACAACTTCCATAAATTATTCTATTCGTATAAATGCTAGAGATGCGTATATTCTTGTTTTCCCATAAGTCTTATTATTCTATCGTCTGTTCATGGGTCTCAGAAAATACATAAGTTGCTAAAGTCTAATTCATGATATAAATCAAAGATAATGGTCTTATGACGTACCGAGATATTTTATTAACATATTTCATATTCATTTCATGCATTTATACATGCATATTGACCCATGACCAGATGGCGTTATATACGCGTATATATATGTATATATATGTATATGAGATATGGGAAGGTTATGGCGTTATAAACGCACCACCACCTGATCAGCTGGTATACGTTGATGATTTTGCCTACAGTGGCCGAGATGATGTGATGGGATGCCCTCAGAGGCTTGATGATGTTATGAACACATGTACTTACGCACGGCATGACATTCATATGCATATGCATGACACTATGAGTATTTCATGATTTACAGAGTTATTCAGACTTATATGTCAAGTCTTTTACTCCATGTTTCTCTCATGCCTATTAGTTACTGATTTTCATTCCTTACATACTTGGTACATTATTTGTACTAACATACCTTTTGCCTGGGGACGCCACGTTTCATGCTCGCAGGTCCCGATAGACAGGTCGAGAGCCCTCCAAGTAGGCTATCAGCTCAGCGAAAGATGTTGGGGCGCTCCATTTGCTTCGGAGTTGCTTGTTTGGTTAGTATGATTTAGACTTGTATTGTTTGGTATGGCAGGACTCTGTCCCGACCTTTATGAAAATTATGTATTCTTAGAGGCTTGTAGACAAATGTCATGTACGTAAAAGATTGTATGGCCTTGTCGGCCTATGTTCAGTACATGAGTGGTTATTTTGGTCTTATAGACCCGTACGTCTTATGTATAAGTTGATATCACATGTTGTATTCTACTTATCTCACGGTAGCCTTCCAGCTCAATTATCTAAGATAGTATGACATGAAAAGATACGTTATGCTGGTACTCGGTTGAGTAAGGTACCGGGTGCCGGTCGCAGCCCCTCGGTTTGGGTCGTGACATCAATTATAAAACCTTGCGAAAAATGATTAACTTGGAAGTATTGCCTAAATTTTCAATGCGACAAAATCAAAATGTCAAATATGTGTGGAATCTAAGAATGTTAAACATCCTTATATGTCAGTTGAAAGAAATTCAAATCCTTTAGACTTAATTCACATAGATAATGTAAGTCAGTCCAGAATGTCCACTGTGTGAGCATGAGATGGAGAGTCACAATCATATCTTCTTTACTTGCTCTTTCTCAGAAGATGTATGGAGAAGATTACAAAAATGGATGGACATCAGTTGTGAACCAAAAGGATGGGATGAGGAGGTCAAATGAGCAATAGAGTAGGTGAAAGGCAATGGAGCCAAAACCATGTTGTACAGGCTATGTATGACTGGAGCAGTGTATCACATATGGCTGGAAAGAAATAGAAGAATCTTTCAGAAGATTAAAAGAAGTAGTGAAGATATTACTAAGCAAATAGTTAGAGACATTCATTGTATAGGTTATAGGCATGGTAGATTGACGAATAGTATGCAAAAGCTCAACTATTATTCTTAGAGTAGGCATTGAAGAAGAGATGTTACTAAGTTTGGGGATGAATGTCCAAACTTAAGGATATACATGTATATATTTACGTGGAAATAAAGTTAATTACCAAAAAAAAAATCACACAGATATTTGCGACATGAAGTCAATATCATCTCGCGGTGGAAAGAAGTATTTCATAACTTTTATTGACTACCGTACTCGATATTGCTATTTGTTAATAGTAAATATTAACGTAATCCGTGTCTGTAACGGAAGATTAATAATTCAAAGGCCATGGCCGTTTTACGTAATTGGCCTCTGAAGAGTTACAACTCTTCATTTGAACTCAACAGGTTGGGGCTATAAATTGCAGTCCATTCTCTCAGATTTTTCATACGAATTTCTGAGTTCTCCTCCTTTCTTCTGCATTTTTTAACTATAAAGAAAGAAACAATAAGTGTGATTTGCTACCGAACTTTGTGTTTGCTACCGAACTGGGGTTTGAAGTACCACTAGACCAGTGTGTAATTCGTTCTATCCTAGGAGAAAATAATCCACGACCTTGGGTACTAGGAGGGGATTAAATTCCTTAAGGAAACACTCTGAATTCAGTGGGCTCGGATTAAATTCTGTTTCTATTTTTCATTTCTGTTTATATATTATTTTATCTTCTCCAAAATTATTTTACAAATACAGTATACTAACAGACTTTGTCCGCATCTCTGCTATTAACTCATCAATGTCAATTAGTAACCATCATAAACAGAGATTGCTCTCGTAAAAGTAAATAAATTACCAATATTTAAAGGAAAAGAAGCATGCTTAATGAAAATTTTTATTCTGTGCCTCACACAATTCACACAACTGACACTAGTTGTGTGAGGCCTCTTTTTTGTCTTATAACTGTGTGGTCCTAGATTTTTGTGGACCCAGATGTGTGAGATATGGATCCCAAATATATGAAATAAAAAGAAGCCTCACCCAACTAGTGTAAGATGTGTTTGACATAAAAAAAAAAAAATCACTAATGCTAGACATCAACAAACACGCAACACCCCACCAGAAACGGTCAACACAAAATGTCTTTTCCGAGTAGGAGAACTCCTGTCCTTTTCAAACCCCAAACTACATTACAAGTCCCCCAAACCCAAAGGCGCCAAAGCAAAGCATGTCTTATTCCTGTGTTTTCGAGAAAGAATACGAACCCAAACTGCTAACCTCAAAAACATCTGCAGCTATCCCACCTTCCTAATTTATAGCCAGCCCCCCTACTCACCGGAACTTTAGTTTATTAGACTAAAGGAATTTTTCTCCCCCACCTTTCACCATTCATCATTCATCAGCAAAAGCTCAATCCCAATTCTTTGACCCAGTTTTCATTATCCACTGTTCCTATGTCTCGTAAAGTTCCTATGATCTTTTTTTCCCCAACTATGATTTCACTACATAACCGATAACCAAATTCTCAAATATCCCCAAGTTTACATCTATCTCCCCCTCTTTATGTGTAAAACTAAAATGGCAGTGGATGCTGCACAGCCTATTCCAAGCCCATCACCAAGATCCCGCTCTTCAACAACTCCTAAAGGAAGCTCCTCTACACATCCACCATCTCTATCTTCAACAACTTCTAAACAACCACCAAAATCCCCAGTTCCTCACTCCGGCCCATCAAACAGCAGCGACCGGATCAGCTACAACTCCAACTCCGTTTCCGGTTCCGGATCCGAATACCGCCTCGATACCTCCGTCGCAACCACCTCCGTCTCCAGCCAAGCATCCCTTTCCAGTTTCCGGTCATCCTTGCCGGATAATCCTCAAGTCTATGATTTCGCCGATATTCGTGCCGCCACCAACAACTTCCTCGCCAAGCGTTACTCCTCCACCTCTTCCTCCCAGTCATGGCGTTGCACGCTCCATGGCAAAGATGTAATTATCTTCCAACGAAGAATCCAGAAATCCATGGAGAAATCTGAATTAAGGGCAAAATTATCAGTCATTTGCAGGAGTCATTACAGAAGTATAATTAAACTCCTCGGCGCATCGATTTCCGGCGATCACATTTACTTAGTTTACGATTTTGTCGCAGGTTGTAATCTTTCTCTTTGCCTCCGAAACCCAAAAAATCCTAGCTATACAGTTCTCTCTACCTGGATGTCTCGAATGCAAATCTCCACCGATGTAGCTCACGGCCTTGATTATATACATAATACTACTGGTTTGGATATAAATCCGGTTCACAAGTATGTAAAGAGTAGTGGTATCATCGTTACAGAGCCTTCCTTTAATGCGAAGATTTGCCATTTCGGATCGGCGGAGCTTTGCAGTGTAACCGAGAGTAAGGTCGTGACGAGCGGCGGCGAGATCGGCGAGGAGCTGTCAGCGGATTCACCGCCGGAGCGGAGGGCGAGTAAGACTCGTGAATTTGAAGGCGTAAGAGGTTACATGGCACCGGAATTTCAGCTGACGGGAGTAGCAACACAAAAGTCCGACGTGTACGCATTCGGAGTTGTGCTATTGGAATTATTTTCCGGCGAAGAGCCTGTGAGGTACAAGTACGACAAGGCAACCGGAAATTACAGGAAAATCTCCGTTATAGAGACGGCGAGGGAAGCGGTTGAGTGCGGAGGCGATGTGGAAGACGACGGCGGCGTAGGCGTGGAGACGCGGTTAAGGAAGTGGGTGGACGGGAGACTGCGCGACTCGTTTCCGGTCGAGGTGGCGCAGAAGGTAATGCGTTTGGCGTTGGACTGTGTACACGTGGATCCAGATGATAGGCCAGACATGCGCCGCGTGGCGGGTAAGATATCAAAGCTGTATTTAGAGTCCAAATTTTGGTCGGATCGGGTCAAAATGCCCACGGAAATATCCGTATCCTTAGCACCTCGATGATTTGATTGTTTGGTCATTGGTGAAATGTACTCAATAGAGAATTATTTGGTAACAGGTTTACCAATTATTTTAAAGGAGAATATAATTTAGGCTGTCTATTTTGTCATTTTTCAATTATGATTATGACGCAACTGCTAGATGGTACAACAGAAAAATAGATTAGATAATGAAGGAAGTTATAGAATACTAATATTTTATACAATGCCTTTACTTGACCCATATTGTGAATGTTAATATAGTACTATTATTTTTTTAGTACTAAATTAGATAGGAATACATTCGTTATGTAAGACTGGAGAGCTGTTAATAAGGTTGACTTGGGTAATTTTTATTATTAAAAAAACAAAAAGTGCAAAAGTAACTAATTTATGAACCTTTTCCAACAGGAAAAAATAGTACTAGTTGTATGAAAGAGAAGTTGCGCAACAAAAGAAATGAAGCCAATGCGAGGGGAGAAAATCAAGCAATCTTTTTATCTGTAAACCATTTCGTTGTGTCTCAATTTAGAAAAATTGAATGTGTCACCATATTGCTGTTTGGACAACCTTTAGACAAGAAAGCGTGTTTGTATAGAAATAAACTGGCGGGGACCAAATGAAAGTGTCAAATGTTTTTTTTTTTTTTTTTGAAATGGAAATATCTCCCTCCGTTAAATATGAAATCGGTCTAAAATGATTCTTCCTCATTATGAGTTTAGAGAGCGAGAACATTTTCATCACCCAAGGGGATAAGCTAACTTGGTCTATAATAAAAAGAGCAACCTTGAAATTGAGTATATAATTTCGCCTCCAGGTCTAATTTCCCCTGAAACTGAGTCCACAAGCACCACTTTATTATTCAAATAAAACGAAATATACGTCAATCGAAATTGCAATAGCTTAGGTGCAAGTGTTGAACAAATCGAAGTTTAATTTGGAATATGACGGTGAAGAAAAACTCATGGGTCTTGATAATTCATTGTAACAAATATTTTATTGATAAATTTGGCCCTAAGCTAATCATTAAGATATTGTATGTTGCAACTAGCACGATCCAAGGGATCATGTTTTCGTTGGTCTCAACTTATCTAATGATATATCATTATTCAAAATTCATGATATTTAGTTGTTAATTGATATTTATTTCCCTGTTAAGCCATAGTCAGGTGACTTCTCATGAGATACATGACGAGACTTTCCATCTGATTTCCTATCTTAATTAATTGTGCTCAATCAATAAGTCTCTATGTTAATAATGCGACTTTGATCTAGTATTTGTATGCTCCTGCACCATTATTTATATGACCATTCTTAGATCTTAGGTGTCACGTAAACCCAAAATAATTTTTTTGAACCTAATGTACTGACTTAATTACCATGGCGAATGTTGGATTAGTTTATACAAACATTTGATGAATATGACCTTGTAGACGAGAAATTTTGAGTCTATTAAGTTTGATTAGTTGTTACACACGAATTCACTAACTAATGATTGTCAAAAGAAGTCAAAAAAAAGAGAAGGCTCTCCTACGATCACTAATGATATAAGTGAAAAAAAAAAGAGAAGGCTCTCCTACGATCACTAATGATATAAGTGAATATCTCGAATTTCGCATTGAAACAGATGAAGTTTGTATACGTTCGAAATTGGGCTTGTCATTTTGTATGATTGATCGATACTGAAACGTGATAAGTCAAGGTTCTACCTAGTATTATATCGAACCATGAAGCAAAGTTAGATTACCGAGCTCATGACCCAGAGACCGATCAAGATCGAGATCGGCCAAGATCGAGACAGAGCGAGATCCGAGGAAGTTTACCGAGCCAAATAACGAAAATTCGAAATATCCGTAATCGGGTGAGGATCGCGGCGAAAATCTCAACACGTATCAAGAAGAGACCGATTAATTAGCTAATCAAGAGATTTCTTACTGTATTTAGAATTGTATCAAGGGTAGGACTCCCCTACTATATAAAGGGGGTCTGATTATTTTGTAAAACATCATCACATTCATGCAATACAAAGCAATATAGTGCCTTTCTTTAGTTTTAATTATCTTGTTACTCTGTTGAAACTTCACTTGGTTCAAGAGAGATCGAACTCGAGGGCCACGATGTTCGATTCGTTCGGTTTGCATTTATTTCTTTGCAGACAATTTCAATATTAATATATATCTTCTTAATTTGTGTCAAGTTATGTCACGTATCCTTAAAATCACATATAAATTTAATTGTTATCCGATTTTACGGTAAACAGTTTGGCGCCCACCGTGGGGCTAAGGATAATAGTGGTTACTCGGTACAAACTTTCATAACACACACTATTTTTCACTTGTTCTTTGAAGTATCTTTGATTCCAGGATCAGAATGTCGAACACTCAGTCAGCACCCTTTAACGTAGGTAACGGTTCTGGCCACCACGGCGAGAATTATAACATAGCACCAGGAAACGACGATCCGATTGTAGATCGAATCGACGTCAGCTCACATATAGCCCTTAACGCTAATTTGGCAGTTGTTGGCCCAAGTAAAGGTTAGTTTTGAAGACTGACAAAGGAACTCAGACATGAACCAGGTCCATCCAGTGGTCCATCCTTCAGGTTCACAAAAACGGGCAGATTCAAGCATGTGGGATGCACGTGAAGGAGATAAGCTTAACTTGGTGTATTTAATATCTCCTGATCGAAAAGGTTGCATAATTGATAAGGAGAAGGAGTCCTTAATCAAAGAGAACACTATCCAAGATAGGGAAGGAGTTAGAAGTTGAAATCAACTAGAACTCTTCCACCAAGGAAGAGTTGCATCAGAACTCTAGTTATTTCTTCATCTACTAACTCTATAAATTGCAGGATGTTCTCACATTAAATTTGTTGCACAAAAACGCAGAAGTTAAACGTGAATTGGGAGCAAAATAGCAAGGCTTTTTGCAAGCAGTTCGTGTGTGATTCAAGTGTGCAAACCAGAACCTACATGAACCAGATTGAAGAATCAGCTCCATAAAGAGTTTTATGTGTCTTTCTTTATTTCTAGTTCAATTGTAGTAGGTGTTTCATATTGTACCTTTCAGCTTTATCTAGAAGCAATTGTAATAGGTATTTTGAGTATTCAAGTTAGAGTTAAGTTGAAGTTGTCGCAGCAGTTAGAGGCTGGTTGCTACAACGGGATTAGAGTTAATCCTTAGGTTTACAAAGAGTTTTGTAAATGCTGTTTTGGCTTAGTGATTTTAGTGGAAGTTTGGGAAAATTCTACTGAGTAGTAGGTCGTGGTTTTTTTCACCTTTTGAGCCAGGTGTTTTTCACGAAAAAATCTCTATGTTCTTCATTTTTGTATTTATTATTCCGCAACAGCAATAGTTAGTATACCTAGAAGAACCAGGTTCTTCTAGATCGAAAATTGGGTACCACACAAATCAACCCCCCCCCCCCCCCCATTGTGTGGTATTGACGTTTAGAACATCAATTGGTATTAGAGCAGGTTATCCTTGAAGAGGCTAACTCCTTAGGAACATATCAAGATGAGTGCACCACCTGAAAACTGGGAAGGGCAATCCACTGCTAGGCCTCCACTCTTTAATGGCCAGTACTATTCCTGGTGGAAGAACAGGATGAGAGACTACATCATAGGAGAAGACTATGAACTCTGGGACATAGTCACTGATGGTCCCTTGGCTACTACATATGTGCCAATGACAAGAGCTGACTGCACTGCTGAAGATTTGAAGAAATGGGAAAAGAATGCCAAGGCCAAGAAATGGCTTGTGTGTGGACTAGGTCCAGACGAGTACAGTAGAATTCAAAGCTGTACTACTGCAAAGGAAATATGGGACACTTTACGAGTGGCTCATGAAGGAACTCCTCAAGTAAAGAGATCAAGAGGGACACTACTATATTCTCAATATGAGAATTTCAGTATGAAGGAAGGAGAATCTATCCAAGAGATGTATACAAGGTTCACCACACTGACAAATGAACTTGAGTCTCTTGGAAGGGTTATTCTTGAAGAGGACAAAGTTGAGAAGATTTTGACAAGGGTTCTGCCAGTCTTTTGGGAAAGCAAAATCATAGCTATTTAGGAATCAAAGAACATTGCCACTCTTAAGTTGGATGAGCTAATTGGAAATCTCATTGCCTATGAACTTAGAAGGCAAACAATGAAGATGGATGCACCCAAGAAGTAAAGGAGCATGGCATTCAGAATCACTGAAGGTGCTGATCTAGAAGAGGATGAAATGACCATGATCACAAGGATTTCAAGAAGTACCTAATGAGAGGAAATGGTCCTTCAAGAAGTGGAAGTTACAACAAACCAAGGGTTCCTGAAAAACAAACCAATGAGGGGTGTTACAAGTGTGGGAAGACTGATCACCACATCAAAAATTTCCCTCAATGGGAAATTGAATGGAAGAAGGAAAGAGCTGAACGAAGGAACAGGAAGAAGGAACAGGTTCAACCCAAGAAGAACAAAGGATCAACAAAGGCTATGGTTGCTGCCTGGGGAGAAAGCTCAGATGAGGACTCAGAGGATGAAGATGGAGATGAACAAGCACTTATGGCAATTGGAGAATCCGATGAGGAATCAGAGGTAAGTATAATTCATCTCAAAGACAAGATTAAATTTTTGTCTAAAGAAAGGCTATCTGAGTTACTCTTGGATTTCATTGATGAATCTGAGGATCTAAACAATGAAAATGAACAGCTATCTAAGGAGTGTGTGATTTTGAAAGCTAAGTGCAAAAATCTGGAACTTAGGGCTAGTGAAAGTGATAGTAAAAATGCTGAGTTAAAGAACCAGGTTCATGAACTTAACACTACTGTCCTAGAGCTAAGATCTGAAAATCTAAAACTGAAATTAGGAACAGGTAAAAAGAAAGCTGATCACACACAACTCACATTAGAAGAAAATGTAGGAAAAATGAAAGCTGAGTTGTAAAAAAGAGATGAGCAGATAAGAGTCCTTAAGGAGGATCTAAACAAGGTTAAGCACGAGCTAGATAGAACCTGTAAATGGAATAGGTCGTCCGATGCACTTTCATGGCTACATGAACACCATAGTAGCAATAAGAGAGGACTTGGCTACGGGACCCCTGCACCTAAGTGGGATCCCAAAAGCAAGTACCTCACACTTCCTGAGAACATAATTTGCACACACTGTGGTAAAACTGGTCGCTATAAAAGTGAATGTATTGCAAAAGAAAAGGCTAGTCAAAAGAATAAAGAATTTGTTCAAGGGAAAAATAGACTACCAGGTTGGGCTAAAAGGAATCTGATTCACCCTTTTGCCTATAGAAACGGACCCAAACTAGTTTGGGTTCCTAAGACTAACCCCTGATTTTCTTTTGCGGGTCCAAGTGAAGGGGAGCAGCCTAATATGGTACATTGATAGTGGCTGCTCAAAGCATATGACAAGGAGCAAGAACCAGTTCCTTTCACTTGAGGACTTCAAAGGAGGTAATGTCTCCTTTGGAAATGGGAAGAAAGGTGAGGTCATTGGGGTTGGAAAGGTAGGTAAGACTGATTCTTACTCTATTGAGAATGTCTACTTGATAGATGGCCTAAAGTACAGTCTAATCAGTGTATCACAATTATGTGATAAAGTAACTTGGTAGCATTCACCACTACCAAATATTGTGTGATTAATCTTACCATTGACAAGATTGTTTTGCAGGGAAAAAGAGTAAACAATACATACATTGTAGATCTGTCCACACTTTCAGAAAATGAACTCACTTGCTTAAGTGTGTTGGACAATGATCCCCTCCTTTGGCACAAGAGACTTGGACATGCAAGTATGAGTCAACTCAACAAATTAGTCTCCAAGGATCTGGTGATAGGGTTGCCTAACATCAAGTTCAAGGAAGACAAAGTTTGTGAGGCTTGTGAAAGGGGGAAGCAGGTAAGATCCTCTTTTAAATGCAAGAAAGTGGTAAGTACCACCAGAACGATGGAACTGGTCCATATGGATCTCTGTGGTCCAATGGGAATATTAAGCAGGGGTGGTAAAAGACATGTGATGGTGCTTGTTTATGATTACTCTAGGTTTACTTGGACATTATTTTTAACATCTAAAGATGAAGCATTTGACATGTTTACTTCTTTTGTTAGAAAAACTCAGAAACAACAAGGTAATCAACTTGCATCAATTAGGTCTGATCATGGAACTGAATTTGAAAATGCTAAGTTTGCTGAATTTTTGCATGCTACATCATAAATACCTGCATGACTAGACTCTGTTAAGAGATTCCCTATGAGTCACTTAAAGGGAGAAAGCTAAATATATCCCATCTTAGGGCATTTATATACAAGTGCTTTGTGCACAATAATGACAAAGACTCCCTACGTAAGTATGATCCCAGAAGTGATGAGGGAGTATTATTGGGATATTCTTCACATAGTAAAGCTTATAAGATCTATAACAAAAGAACTATGTGTGGAAAGTGTACATGTGATTTTTGATGAAACTAACACTCTTTCTGAGAGACAGGAACATGAAGATGAAGTAATTGGGCTGGTAAGAATTTTAAAATGAAATTATAGCCCAGACTGAAGGTGCACCAGAAGAAGGAACATGTAATGGAACAGGTTCTCCTACCCAGGGCAACATGATAGGGGGAACTGACTAGAGAGGAACTGATTCTCAAACCTCGAGGGAACCTGTCCATGAATCTATTCCTTAGTAACAAAACCAGGAAGGAACATCCAAAGAAATTGACACTCCTATTGCAACATCCACGAAATTGGATATAGATGAACCTGGTTCATCTGTTGATCAGAAGTTGTATAGGGGAATGATTGGTTCTATTTTATATCTCACTACTAGCAGACCTGACATTGTGTGCAGTGTAGGTCTTTGTGCTCGATTTCAGGCAAATTCAAAGGAGTCCCACTTGACTAATGTAAAGAGAATATTGAGATACTTGAAAGGCACCACTGACCTTTGTCTTTAGTATCCAAAAGGTAGTAATTTTAACCTAGTGGGATATGCTGACGCTGATTATGCAGGTTTCCTAGTGGATTGGAAGAGCACCTCAGGTATGGCACACTTCCTTGGTTCATGTCTTGTGTCATGGGCTACTAAAAAGCAAAATTCAGTGGCCTTGTCTACTGCTGAAGCTGAATATGTTGCTGCTGCTTCGTGTTGTGCTCAATTGCTATGGATCAAACAGCAGCTAGTAGATTTTGGTATTGAAGTAGGTTGCATTCCTATTTTCTGTGATAACACTAGTGCTATTAGTATGACTAAGAATCCGGTTCATCATAAGAGAACTAAGCACATAGATGTTAGACACCATTTTTTGAGGGACAACTATGAGAAAAGCTTGATCACTATGGAGTTTTGTGCTATTGACAAGCAAATTGCTGACATCTTCACAAAAGCCTTAGGTAGAGATCACTTTGAGAGGAACAGGGTGGAATTAGGGATGATTAAGATCACCTAAAAGGACCAGTTCAAGGTTAAACGAAAAAAATGAATGAAAAAAGATTGAAAAAAATTTGGTTAGAAAGTCTGTAAATTGTGTATAATTAGTTTAAATCTTGCTCAGTCTCATACTTTCCATAGTATACTCTTGTGCCATGTTCTAAAATGACTCATTAATCTCTAATGATATTTTCTCTATTTTGGCAAATTTAGACTTACACAAGAGAATTTTCAGTGAAGAACCTGGTTCATCAAGATAACACGGTATGTTTTCTACACTCTGCATAATTTGAAATAACTATATTTGGATCATGAGCAGAGTCCTACCAAATACCAAACTTCTTTTGGACTTATCCGTTACAAGTGAACCAGTCCCATTTAAAAGAGTCCCAATCGAATGGAAGTACCTAGATTCTAGGGATACACTCCAATGTCTCTTCAAAGCTGAATTTCAGTTTGATTAAAACTTCTAAGAGTCTGAAAAGCTATAGTCACCCCATCAATTATTCCTGTATATTGATCAGCTTTAGTGTATTCCTTACCTCATCTCTCTCAAGACGTCAAAAACTCTCATTCTTCTTTTATCTTCCAAACACAATCTAATTTTCTTCTTTTCCATACCCTAGCCTAGATATGTCAAACACTTCTGAAAATCCTTCATCACCACCACAGGAAACCATTTCCACACCTTCTACCACTGCTTCACCCACACCAATCTCGAAGAAAAGTAGAGTAAAGATGATGGCTCATAAGATTGTCGCTGAAGGAGAGCAGATCAAGAAAATAAACAAGAAATTAAAAGCAGGTAGGAAGAAGAATCCTAGAAATCTGAAAATTCATTTAAGTCTGCTGCTAAGGGGGAAGAAAGTAGGTATTCCGAAACTGAACAGGTATTTTCTGATTCTAAAGTTACTCCTGAGACAATTTCTGAAGTTGCTGCAAATTTAGAGAATGGATTTGTACTGGTAGGATCTATAGCAGGTGTTGAGACTACAGAATCTGGAGAAGTTGGTGGTACAAAAAAAAAGGAAAAAGA
>NC_031994.1:27559300-27641073 GCF_001879085.1 Nicotiana attenuata
ACCCATCTAATTACTTCCCCTATATATTGATCAGTCTTTAGTGTACTTCCTTACTTCATCTCTCTACAGACGTTAAAACTCTCATTCTTCTTCACCTTCCAAACACAATCAATTTTCTTCTCTTCCATACCCTAGCCCAGATATGTCGAACACCTCTGAAAATCCTTCATCACCACCACAGGAAACCACTTTCACACCTTCTATAACACCAATCTCTAAGAAAAGATGATGGCTCGTAAGATTGTCGCTGAAGGAGAGCAGATCAAGAAAATAAACAAGCAATTGAAAGCAGGTAGGGAAGAAGAATCCCAGAAATCTGAAGATTCATTTAAGTCTGCTACTAAGGGGAAGAAAGTAGGTATTCCGAAACTGAACAGGTATCTTCTGATTCTAAAGTTACTCCTGAGACAATTTTTGAAGTGGCTACAAATTTAGAGAATAGATTTGTACTGGTAGGATCTATAGCAGGTGTTGAGACTACAGAATCTGGAGTAGTTGGTGGTAAAAATAAAAAAAAGAAAAAGAAAAAGAGAGCAAGGGTGCTAGGAGTGCTGTGAGGGGAAAGGGTAAAAGAGTGGTTGATTCTTCACCCACTCCTGTTGGTCGAACAAAAGAAACAGGTGCAATGGTTGTTTGGGGAGAGGAATTTACTGAAATAGAAGAGAGTGTGAGCAAAACAGGGGGAAGTGGGAAGCTGCTGAGGGGTAGGTTCAACTTGAGAAATATAGATGAACCTGTTCCATCTGAACAGGAAACCCTCTTGGACCTACTGATAGGATTATCAATGGCACCAAAACTCATGCCATTCCCTATGGTTTCATTCTCACAACTGTGCTTGCACATTTCAAGGTACAAGCAAGGATCATTTCGGGGTTAATACTCTGCTTGCTTGCGATTATGAAGTCAATGTCATTCTTAATGAACCTAGTTCATCTAAAAAGACACCTATCAATAGCAAAGTCAGAGTCTTGGTACATGAGAGTGAGGCAAAGGATATTGAGATAGCAAGGCTGAAGACATGATTGGTTGAGGTAGAATTTGAGAGAGATGTTCTCAGAACTGAACTTGCAAGGGAAAAGGAGAAGAATCATGGAATTCTTCAAGACATGCTAAAACTTCTCCAAGCAAATAACCCAGCCCCTACCTCTTCCAAGCCTTAAATCCTAACCTCGTGTAGATCAACCAGTGACCCAATTCGGGACTTTGTTTCTTTTGCTCATGTTTTCAGTATTTTTATTTCTTCTTATGCTTTATGGTAGAATCTTATCAATCATCAATGAAATTCACTGTTTTTGCTCTAACTGTTTGTTCATATTTCTTTGATGGTTAAAATTCTTAGCTTGATCTATGATGATTTATTCATGATTGCATTTGAAGTAGCCCTAGTGGCCATGAGTAAGTTTTAAAATCTGGTTATCTCACATTTTTTATGCAACTTTTCGATGATGCCAAAAGGGGGAAAAAAGGTTGTGCTTTAAACAAGTGATGTTTACACTTTGAACAGTGATGTTTATAACCTAATGTACCTGGTCCTTGATGATAAGTGATATAAAGGAAAAATATTTCTAACATTTTGTTGATGTTTGAGCTGAGTTCTGGCAGGGCCTAAGTGTATGAAAAGCACATTGTTTGTCATTATCAAAAAGGGGGAATTTGTTGGCCCAAGTAAAGGTTAGTTTTGAAGACTGACAAAGGAACTCATACATGAACCAGGTCCATCCAGTGGTCCATCCCTCAGGTTCACAAAAACGGGCAGATTCAAGCTTGTGGATGCACGTGAAAGAGATAAGCTTAACTTGGTGTGTTTAATATCTCCTGATCGAAAAGGTTGCATAATTGATAAGGAGAAGGAGTCCTTAATAAAAGAGAACACTATCCAAGAGAGGGAAGGAGTTAGAAGTTGAAATTAACTAGAACTCTTCCACCAAGGAAGAGTTGCATCAAAACTCTAGTTATTTCTTCATCTACTAACTCTATAAATTGCAGGATGTTCTCACATTAAATTTGTTGCACAAAAACGCAGAAGTTAAACGTGAATTGGGAGCAAAATAGCAAGGCTTTTGCAAGCAGTTCGTGTGTGATTCAAGTGTGCAAACCAGAACCTACATGAACCAGATTGAAGAATCAGCTCCATAAAGAGTTTTATGTGTCTTTCTTTATTTCTAGTTCAATTGTACTAGGTGTTTCATATTGTACCTTTCAGCTTTATCTAGAAGCAATTGTAATAGGTATTTTGAGTATTCAAGTTAGAGTTAACTTGAAGTTGTCGCAGCAGTTAGAGGCTGGTTGCTACAACGAGATTAGAGTTAATCCTTAGGTTTACAAAGAGTTTTATAAATGCTGTTTTGGCTTAGTGATTTTAGTGGAAGTTTGGGAAAATCCTACTGAGTAGTAGGTCGTGGTTTTTTTCACCTTTTGAGCCAGGTGTTTTCCACGAAAAAATCTCTGTGTTCTTTATTTTTGTATTTATTATTCCGGAAATAGCAGTAGTTAGTATACCTAGAGGAACTAGGTTCTTCTAGAGCGAAAATTGGGTACCACACAAATTACCCCCCCTCTTATGTGGTATTGACGTTTAGAACATCAGCAGTCGACCCAGAGGGCAGCGTTCGCGGGGATAACCGATCAGCCGCTCAAAGTGCACGCGGCGGGGTCAACTTGCAAGTGATCTTCGAAATGTTGCAGGCCCAATAGGCAGCGATAGCCCAACCCCAATATAAGAATCACACACCGAGCAAAGTCGAGCTCGAGCCGTCCCAGGAAATCGTACACATGGTCGAATCAGTTTCAAGGAAATCGAGCGAGAAAGAATCGGAGACCAATCCTGCTATCATGAAGATGCTCGAAGAACTGACAAAGAGAATCGAGTCAGGGAAAAAGAAGATCGAGGAAAACGACAAGAAGGTGGAAACTTATAACTCCAGGGTCGATCAAATCCCGGGAGCACCACCAATATTGAAGGGACTGGATTCCAAAAAGTTCATACAAAAACCTTTCTCGCCGAGTGTGGCTCCGAAGCCAATCCCCAAGAAGTTTCGCATGCCCAAGATTCCTACATATAATTGGACGATCGTTCCGAACGAGCACGTCACCTCTTACACGTGCGCTATCAAAGGGAATGACCTACAGGATGACGAGATTGAATCTGTTCTGCTAAGGAAATTCGGAGAGACCCTGTCGAAGGGTGCTATGATATGGTACCATTATTTACCACCAAATTCAATTGACTCGTTTGCTATGCTTGCAGATTCTTTTGTAAAGGCACACGCCGGGACCATCAAGGTTGAAACCAGGAAGTCGGACCTTTTCAAGATAAGGCAAAAGGACAACGAGATGCTCAGAGAATTCGTGTCTCGATTCCAAATGGAACGGATAGACTTGCCACCGGTCGCCGATGATTGGGATGTTCAAGCCTTCACTGAAGATCTCAACATTCGAAGTTCAGTGGCTTCACAGCAGTTGAAGCATAATTTGATAAAATACCCAGCTGTCACTTGGGCCGATGTGCACTATCGGTACCAGTCAAAGATCAGGGTCGAGGACGACGAACTTGGGGCTCCTTCAACATTTACCATATCAGATCCTTCGACAGAGTTAAGAGGGATATTGATCGAGAACCAAGGTCGAACAGAGATCGATACCAGCCATATAATGGAGATTGCAGGAACAACGGACCTGGGCGGAATCCTGTATGGAATGAAAGGAGAAATGATCGAGGTCAGAGCTCTCGAGGGCTCATGAGAAAGAGCGGCTTCGACAAGCCTATCGGACCCAATGAAGCACCTTAGTTATCAGAATACATCTTTAATGTCGACACAACCGCCATCGTATCAGCTATCAGACACATCAAGGATATCAGATGGCCTCGACCTCTACAAATCGATACGACTTGAAGAGATTCCAACCAAATGTGCAAATATCATGGCACCCATGGCCACAGAACGGAAGATTGTTGGCAATTAAGAGAAGAGGTAGCCGGTTATTCAACGGGCATCTTCGGGAGTTTGTGAGCGACTGAGCTAAGAATCACTTCAAAAATAGGAACTCCAACAAATAAAATGAACAAGACAAACCCCAACACGTCATCCATATGATCATCGGAGAAATCGATATTACTAAAGGTCCGATGTTTAAGCGCACCAAAGTATCAATCACGAGGAAAAAATGAACTCGAGATTACATGCCGGAAGGGACTTTATTTTAAAATGACGAGGATACGGAAAAAATCACACAGCCCCATAATGATGCACTAGTAATATCTGTACTCATGAATAAAACTCGAGTTAAACATGTGCTAATTGATCTAGGTAGCTCGGCTTATAAGACCAGATCGTACCCGCAACTCGAGTGCTAAATAGATTCAACATGGCTTGCAAAACTACTAAGGAAGAAATAACGTTGCTGGTAAACGTAGTCGGTACCACCTAGGAGACCAAGTTTTATGTAATCGAGGGGACATGAAATACAATGCCTTGTTCGGAAGACCATGGATCCACAACATGAGGTCCGTGCCCTCGACCCTTCACCAGGTATTAAATTTCCAACACCCGAGGGGACAACCACGGTTTACAGGGAACAACCAGCCGCAAAGGAGATATTTGCCGTCGATGAAGTAATTCCAATATCAACACTCTCATCAAGAAAGGACTCAGGTTCGAAAGCGAAACAGGAAGCCAAATAGCAATCATTGATGCCAGCCTCGACCCAACAGGACGAACAGGGGACTAACGAAGACGATGATTACGGGGTTCCTCGATCCTTCATAGTCCTTGATGATTCCGACGCTATCAAATTGACAGTCGAATAGCTGGAGCAAGACACATTGATCGAGCATCAGCTTGATAAAAAGGTATACCTGGGCACGGGGTTAACCCCTGAGCTCAGGAAAAAACTTATTCAATTTCTTATAACTAACATGGATTGTTTTGCCTGGTCCCATCTTGATATGACAGGGATCCCACTGGAAATCACCACCCATAAATTAAGCTTGGACCTGAAGTTCCATCAGGTGAAGCAGAAAAGAAGACCCCAATCCGAGATCAAGCACGCCTTCATAAAAGACAAGGTAAACAAGCTTCTTAAAATAGGGTCCATCCGGGAAGTAAATACCCTGAATGGTTAGCAAACGTAGTAGTAGTCCCTAAGAAAGGGAACAAACTTAGAATGTGTGTATATTACAAGGATTTAAATAAAACATGCTCCAAGGATTCTTTTCCTCTGCCCAATATCGATCACTTGATCGATGCCACGACGATCACGAGATCCTTAGTTTTCTCGATGCCTATTCCGGGTACAACCAAATTCAAATGGACCTGGATGATCAAGAAAAGACCTCGTTCATCACTAAATATGGTACCTATTGCTATAACGTAATGCCATTTGGATTAAAAAGTGTTGGTGCCACTTACCAGCGCCTAGTAAACCAGATGTTCGAAGAAAAATAGAGAAATCAATGGAATTTTACATTGATGATATGTTAGTTAAGTCCGTGCGAGCAGAGAACTATTTGAAGCATTTGCAGGAAACCTTCAGTACATTGAAAAAGTATAACATAAAGCTGAATTCAAAAAAATGTGCATTCGGAGTCGAATCAGGTAAGTTCCTCGGGTTCATGGTATCTAACCGAGGGATTGAGATCAACCCCGACAAGATCAAAGCTATCGAAGAAATCACGGTAGTAGACAACATAAAGGCCGTGTAGAGGTTAATCGGGCGCATAGCGGCCCTGGGGAGATTCATCTCAAGGTCCTCCGATAAGAGCCATCAATTTTTCTCGTTTCTAAAGAAGAAAAATAACTTCAAATGGACTCTGTAATGTCAACAGGCCTTGAAAGAGCTTAAACGATACTTATCGAGCCCGCCGCTGCTTCATACGCCAAGGGAAAATGAACAGCTGTACTTATATTTAACAGTATCGGAGATAGCAATAAGTGGAGTCTTAGTCGGGGAAGAACAAGGTACACAATTTCCTGTTTATTATTTAGTCGAACCTTCTATGAAGCAGAACCTAGATATCCCCACCTAGAAAAGTTGGTGCTCACTCTGATAAGCGTCTCTAGGAAGCTAAAACCATACTTTAAATGTCACCCCATATGTGTTGTAGCAACTTACCCACTTCGAAATATTATGCATAAACCCGAACTTTCGGGATGGTTGGCCAAATGAGCCGCAGAAATTAGCGGGTATGATATTGAATATCGAACCCAAACAACCATTAAGTCTCAAATTTTGGCAGACTTCGGGGCTGACTTCATACCAGCCGTAGTGTCCGAGGTTGAAAGAGAGCTGTTGGTAAGCTCGGGTATGTCCTCGAAAATCTGGACCCTCTTTACAGACGATGCTTCAAACGTAAAAGGGTCCAGACTCGGCATTGTGCTAAAACCACCCACAGACAACGTGGTTAGGCAGTCTATTAGAACTGTGAAATAGAATAACAACGAGGCCAAATATGAGGCCATGATTGTAGGTCTTGAACTAGCCAGAGGCTTGGGAGGGGAGGTGATCAAAGCCAAATGCGACTCCCTCTTCGTGGTTAATCAGGTTAACAGAACCTTCGAAGTTAGAGAAGAACGAATGCAAAATACCTAGATAAGTTACAAGTAACTTTGCATCGATTCTTTGCAACATGTACAGAATAGTGAGGCTGATATCCTCGCAAACTTAGGTTCATCAATCGAGGACAACGAGCTCAATTCGAGGGCCGTCGTGCAACTCATGAGGTCAGTGGTCGAAGAAGGTCACTCCGAGATAAACTCCACAAGCTTGACCTAGGATTGGAGAAATAAATACATAGAGTATTTGAAGCCGGAAAGCTTCCCTCAGCTCCAAAAGAATCGAGGGCCCTGCGCACGAAGGCAGCACGATTCACCTTGTCCTAAGACAGAACCTTGTTCAAAAGAATGTTCGATGGTCCACTAGAGATATGTCTGGGATTGGGTGATATCGAGTATGTTCTGAGGGAAGTTCACGAGGGCACTTGCGGAAATCATTCCGGTGCCGAATCGTTGGTACAAAAAGTAATCCGAGTCGGCTATTACTGGATCGACATGGAAAAATACGGAAAAACGTTTGTTCGAAAATGTGACAAATGCCAAAGGCATGCGCCGATGATTCACCAACCCGGGGAACTACTCCATTTGGTCTTATCACCATGGCTATTCATGAAGTGGGGAATGGACATCGTTTGCCCTCTTCCATGGGCACCAGGTAAAGCTCAATTTATTTTGATTATGACTGACTATTTTTCTAAGTGGGTTGAAGCACAGGCCTTCGAGAAAGTTAGGGAGAAGGAGGTCATCGACTTCATTTGGGACCACATCATATGTCGATTCGGGATGCCATTCGAAATTGTATGTGACAACGGAAACAGTTCATTGGCAGCAAAGTAACCAAATTTCTCGAAGATCACAAAATCAAAAGAATCCTATCGACACCTTATCATCCTAGTGGGAATGGGCGCCAAATCGACCAACAAAACCATCATCCAAAATCTTAAGAAGTGGCTATCCTACGCCAAGGGAAAGTGGAAGGAAATTCTGCTCGAAGTTCTTTGGGCATACCGCACAACCTCAAAATCCAGTACCAAGGCTACTCCATTCTCGTTGGTTTATGGTGCCGAAGCTCTAATACCGGTCAAAGTCGGAGAGCCGAGTGTCAGGTTTCGATATGCAACAAAAGAATCAAATGATGAGGCCATGAATACGAGCCTAGAATTATTGGATGAAAGGCGTGAAGCCGCCCTCATCCAACTGGCTGCCCAAAAACAACGGATTGAGAGATACTACAATCGAAGAGCCAATCTTCAATATTTTAATGTCGGGGACTTAGTGCTAAGGAAAGTCAGCCTCAACACCCGAAGTCTGAACGAAGGGAAATTAGGTCCGAATTGGGAAGGACCGTACCAGATCCTTGAGGTCACTGGGAAAGGATCCTATAAACTCGGAATACTGAATGGGGAACCACTGCCAAGCAATTGGGATGTAACTTACCTAAAACAGTACTAGTGCTAAGGTATGACCCCTTTTCATTACCTTTTATTTTTTGACTATTGCAGGTGATCAACAAGATACAACATGAAGTCTCTAGGTCTGAAAGCACGTGTTGCACTCTTTTTTCCTGAGGTAGATTTTGTCCCAAATGGGGTTTCCAGCGAGGTTTTTAATGAAGCAACAATGTATCGTACTAACTTAGAATCAAAGGCTGATCACGAATCGGTATCAAAGACTATGTTTACAGTATTCGAGATTTCTCTACAATCAACCTCGAATACTAGGGTGATTACCCTCGAATATCGAATTGTTCTAGCAAGGAAATTATTTTGTAACTGGAAGGGTCTCGATAGGGAGGATTTGTTGTACGGGCCAAACGGTCAAACGAACCGTGCCCACGTAGATTGCTCCAGCCCTAGCATAAAACATGTACACACGTATAACTATTTTTGACAAGAATAAAGAGAAGTACATTCCTTGCAACTATCTTATGTCTTAGTAAAATTTCCACTTTATAATTCCATACTTTTGATCTCTTAAGAAAATGAGCTCAAGGTCTGATTATAACCAAAGTTCGGATGGTCACTCCCTCACTTAGGGACTGTCGTCTGGAAACGAACTCGAACAGATCGAGCTATTAACACGTTGGGGATGCAAGATCTATTAGGCAACCCCTGAATTTTAAAGGCCACGTTCATACCCACTCGAGGACCGTTATCTTAGGTAAGCCTAGATAACTCGGGGAAGCAAGCCCATCGGGCTACGCCCAAAATTAGAAGTCCACGGCCATATTAACATGGCTCAGAGACGTCCGAGAATCGTAACAAAAATAGGCCTTCAAAATTTTCATAACCAGTTTGAAAGGCTAACCCTCGGCAAACTATATTTTGAATTACTTATTTTGTTCAAACTTACACAACTTAAGTTGTTTTGTGCTAAGGCACTCCGACCTTTGTGAACACAAGCAACAAAACAAAGGAAAAGTTTGAGAGCCGATAGGGATAGAAAGCCTTATATATATATAAACAATCTTTTTACAAAGGCCAGATTGGCCAAATACAAAATTAACAATGACCAAAACGGCCTAAAAAAAGATACAAAAGAAAGAAAAAATATAAATGCCTAAGTAGCGTGGTCTTCATCGGAGGCAACATCTCCATCCTCGGGATCTTCCCTGTCTTCGGACTCGCTTAAGCTCTCAGAGTCTTCCTCTGGAAAGGCCAGCTTTTGGGCCCTGGTTTCCTCTGCTTTGGCATTCTCGATTTCGGCCATAATATCGAAACCTTAAGCCTGAACCCCCTCGAGGGCTTCCCTTAGAGCTTTCCATTTGCATGATCCACCATGCTCCTGGCCTTCGCCTGGATGGCCTCGACGTCAACCTTATATTGGGTCACTTTAGCATCAGCTTTGGTGTTGGCCATGACCACCTCAGATTTAGTTGCCTCGAGTTCATTGGCCAAGTTTGCTTTATCAGAGATAGCCAAGTCCAGTTGGGACTGAAGCTCCTCAATTTTCTTGACCTGCAACGAGGCCTTCTCTCTTGCAGATCGTAGCTGGGACTCGGCCGACTCCAACTCTACTTGGATGGCCTCCTTTTTCGAGGATAAGATGTCCATATTTTTCTTGAACTCTTCAACCTCGGCTCGTATTCCATCTATTTGTTTCTGAAGATCCCCGATTTGTTCGAGCCTCTGTCGGACCTGCAGAATCGGATCGTTAGTCGTTATCTCCAATTCGTCATCACTATCGTGGAGTACTCAGAATACCTGCTCGGCCATCTCAGCATGCTCATCCCGAGCCATCACTAAATCTGCCTAAAGCTTCTCTCTGAGAAGCTTATAGGTGTCACTTCCCTTGGTGAGGTCCCGAACCACAGCCTCGCACTTCTCCCAGATTCGAAGGAAAGCCTCGTGATGCAACACTGAAGCCTACAAGCAAGGAAGAAGATGTTAGAATTACCTACAACTCCAAGTTTAAAAGAAATAATAGAATGGCCCTCGAAGTTACCCGATTCTGAGCATGGTGGGCCTCGTCTAACAGGCAAGCGGCTCTAACAACATTCATCACGACTTGGTCTTCCTTGGTCACTAAGCATCTAAGGTAGCTAGCAATCCCCATAGGGGGAGAGAAGACCCGGGCATCCTCTGGGAGGAAAGCACTATGTTACGCCTACGATCGGGGTTAACAATCCGGGCCGGGAATTAGTCCACCAGTCTTGGGCTTGATAAAGAACCAGTAGCGCTCGATGACGGTGCTTTCTTTGTCTCTGTTAAGTCACCAAGCCCGGTGACATCTCCCAAAGGGGCAAACTCTACCCCATCCAAGAAGTCGTGGATATCAACCGCCCCTTGAGGACCCTCGCAAGAGAGACCTTCCAACATATTGGCCTCACGGATTGTGGCATCCGAAAATTGAGGGGATTCAGAAATATCAATCACCCCGAGATCGTCCCTCGGGACATCTTCAGATACTTTGAAAGCCTTGCCCCCAGTTTCTTCCTCGACCATGTCAGCTTGGGACGGAGTGGCCTCAACTCCTTCTATTTCAGGAACTTCGGTCGAGGCTCCCTCATCAACCAACTCCAATTCGGAGGGCTTTTGTACGTTGACACCGGCCCGCACGCAGGTCACCAGTTTGGAACTATTATCCTCTTCTTCTTCTTTGGACTCATCCCTTAATCGGCGGATCGAGTCTTAAATCATGGCACTTGTGTCCTCCCTAGTCTTGTGAGACCTCCTTGAAGGTCTTTTCTTTTCCGGGCCAGGGGAACTCGGAGCCCCTTTTCTTTTCTTCTCTTTGGCCTGCTTCGGAGTGGTGGGGGAAGGATTTCTTCATCAGCAGATGGGGGCCTCATTGCTACGTCTTTCCCGAGGTCTGCAAATGAAAAAAGATGAGTAAGCTCAAGAAGAAGCCCAAACGGTGCCATTCTAAGAAAGAGACTTACCATGATTGTGGGCCTCCCATCGACTCTTCGACAACTCCATCCAAGCACACTCGGAGTATGGTCTCTGTGACACCAGGCCCTTGACCTATTTCTTGAGCTCGGGGACTACGTCCGGCATATGGGCCACAGCTGCAATACCAAAAAATATAGATGAGGAAAGAAGATAAGAAGTAAATCAGTAAAATTAAAAAGGCAAAGTACTACTCGCGGTTCATGTTCCATTTCTCAGGGAACGACATGTGTTCAGCAGGGATCAGGTCCGAAGTCCTTATTCAGACAAATCGGCCCATTCAACCTCGGTCATGAGCCTCGTCTGTGCTCCAGAACGGGGCCTTGATGGCCTCACGAGCAAGCTTGATTAACCCTCCTCGATAGAGTTGGGGACTATAAAGACACATAAGGTGATCGAGGGTGAAAAGATGTCCCTCGATTTTTCTTACAAAGAATCGGAGGAGAATCACTATTCTCTAGAAGGAAGGATGGATCTGGCCGAGGGTCATGTCATACCTCTTGCAAAAGGCGATGATGACAGGGTCTAAGGGGCCCATTGTGAAGGGGTAAGTGTAAGCACATAGGAAACCCTCCACGTGGGTAACGATCGACTCCTTAGGCAAAGGTACCACCCATGCTTTTCGACCCAGTTGCATTACTCTTTAATCTTGTTAAGGAGGTCGTTGGTAATTGTGAATATATACCTCGAGACCGGTTCACATCGACCCGGTGCCGAGGAAGTCTTCTCAATCTTGAAGTCGGCAATAGTAGGACACCTTCCCGGAACCAAATCCTCAAGGGGATATTCAGCCGCAGCTCCGTCGCCGGCAGGCCGCGACGAAGAGGCGGTCTCGTTTTGCAGTACGGTCTTGGAAGTTTTCACCATTATAGAAGGAAAAAGAATTAGGATACGATTTGCTTAAGGTTCAAGAAATTTGGGTACAAGAGTTACAAAGCAAAGAGATTTTGAAGAGAAGCAGGAATGAGGGAAAATTTTGAGCGTTAAGTTTGAGTGGAAGAAGGTGATGATACTTATAGCTTGCTGGTGGCGGTTCAGAACCAGTAGTGGTTGACCAGCAACTGACATGCATTTAATGCCTCGGTAACCGAATCGATAGGACGTTTTTGTATCCATTTATCGCTGACGTCATAGTCGGGCTCGTCGCTTCCGTCATGGCCCATCGAAACGGGATTGGAAAAGTTCATATCATTTCTCGTCATCTTCTCTCTGAGAAACCAGTGGACTATCTATATATGGTCAAAATTGGGCTTGCCCTTTTGTATGACTGATCGAGACTGGAACGTGATAAGCCAAAGTTCAACCTCGTATTATATCGAACCATGAAGCAAAGTTAGATTACCGAGCTCATGACCTAGAGACCGATCCATATCAAGACCTAGCGAGAAAAAGATCGAGCGAGATCTGGGGAAGTTACCAAGCCAAATAACGGAAAGTCGAAATATCCGCAATCAGGCGAGGATCACAGCCGAAATCCCGGCACGTATCAAGAAGAGATCGATTAATTAGCTAATCAGGAGATTTCTTACTATATTTAGAATTGTATCAAAGGCAGGACTCCCATACTATATAAAGGGAGTCTGATCATTTGTAAAACATCATCACATTCACGCAATAAAAAGCAATATACTGCCTTCCTTTAGTTTTCATTATCTTGTTACTCTGTTGAAACTTCACTTGGTTCAAGAGAGATAGAACTCGAGGGCCAAGGCTGTTTGAATCGTTCGGTTTGCATTTATTTCTTTGCAGTCAATTTCAATATTAAAATATATCTTCTTAATTTGTGCCAAGTTATATCACGTATCCTTAAAACCACATATAAATTCAATTGTTATCCGACTTTAGAGTATACAAAGTTATTTTTGAAAAGACTGAACCATAGTTTGTGTGAACTTGAGAAGTAAGCATGCGATATACCACTTGTGCAAGCAAGGCAAGTTGCCCATATATCAAAACTTCAGGTACTCCGCCAGAATTTGTGAAGAAGTCTTCTCAAAGTTATGATACAATTTTGAACAAAAGTTCTGACGATCCACTAGGAGTTGTGCAGACAAGGCAAGTTTATTCCTCCATCAAAACTTCTAGCGATCAATCCGCTAGGACTTGCAAGAAGTTCTGAGCCACAAGCTTCAAGTTTAGAGATGCAGGATCAAAACCTTAAGAATAACACGTAAATTGCCCATATATACAAATTAAATCATATGAATAATATCCATTCCATGTAGAGCAAGACCTATCTCTTGCATGTCTTTATTCAGAGTGAAAATTGGACTTTAACACATTTAAGCATAATAGTTTCAACTTTCAAATAAATTCGGAACCAAATGCATTGGATCCACCTTTGAGCCTGTCCTATGTCTAACAATAGCATCCAATTAAATGGCCCATGACACAAATAAGATCATTTATGTGTTTTTGTTGATTTTTGACCCTGATAACAAAAGCTATGGGAATACAGCCTCGCAGCAGATTCTTTTTTGGTAATTAAGTAATATTTTATTAATCATCAAAGGAAATACAAAACGAAGCAAAGCCATGCACATCTTGCAATCCAAAAAAGCAGATTTCACCAAAACTATCAAGAAAATTGCTAATCTACACCGCTCTAGGATCAAAAAACCAACCTTCCAGGAAGGATTTCCTTCTCATCCTATAACACATTTCAAGATTAGCTAAAGCTTAGAAAGCTAAGTTATCCAAAAATTGAATAGATTAAAAGAAAAAAACGTTGAAGTACAAGCCTAATATTGCTAGTAGCTGGGGTGTTGCAAATGTAGATAATTTTCCTTGTATTACTATCACTATCCCTCATCCTCTTCACAAATACCCTGTTATTCCTTTCATTCCAGATGTCATAGTTCTCAAATACCCTGTTATTCCTTTCATTCCAAATGTCATAGATAAATTCTGCATACGCCATTCTCATCATTGGAGCCTGAACACTTCTTCCTTTGGCCATTACCAGAACATATTGCAGGAACTGCTCCCAAGTTCCAGGAAATATAAGCTGCTTCTATAGCCAAGTAAGTAATCTGCACCATAAAGATCTTGAGAATGAACACTCTGCAACAATATGAATTTTGGATTCTGGCCATACCTGACATAAAACACAAATCAGATCAACATTTAAACCCCATTGAGATGAAAGTTTCATGGCCCACTTCAACGAGATGCTGGACTCACAATTGCAGATTGGGGGTATGCCTGCTACTCCTAATGAGCGAGTTCAGTTGGTGGGCGATTTCTACTCTATTGTTATGTGAGCTAGAAGTACACCAAGTGGCTACTTAAGGGACTAAAGTGTAAATGCTGTATTAGTTAGTTAATAGGCGGTTAATACTGTATAAAAAGGGACCACCTCCTTTGTAATGAGCTGAATTAAGCTCTTCTTCAAACGATCTCTGTTTCTCCCATTTTCTCTCTTCTTCTTCTTCTCCATTTCCATTGCACGTATGAATTCCTCCTCAATTAGTGTAGATTTTATCATGGTATCAGAGCGGTGATCACAGATTCATCGGAGTTAGAAAGAAATTTGTAGAATCGAAGCTTGACTGTAGCTCAACGGAACTCCGATCTGTTCAGCCATGGCCGGAAATGAAGTTGCTTCACTAGATCATAAAGGCGCATTGGCATAGCAATGGAAAAAATGCAGTGCAATAGTTTTGTCATGGATCGGGAGTACTGTATCAAATGAGCTGATGCCAAGCATTGTCTATGCTTCAAATGCGAGAAAGGTATGGAGTGATTTCCAGGAGAGTTTTGATAGATCAAATCTAATTAGAATCTATCATCTTTGGACATCTATAGCGACATTGAGACAAGGTACTGATTCTGTAACTTCGTATTTTCTAAAATGAAGGATTTATGGGATGAATTAGATGTGTTGGTGCCTCTGTCTTCATGTGACTGTGAGGAGGCTAGACCTTCAATTGAACATTTAAGATCACAACGTGTACTACAGTTTCTTATGGGATTAAATGAAACTTACAGTAACATAAGGAGTAATGTACTAGCAAAGAGACCTGTTGTGACTGTTAATGAAGCTTATGCAATAGTTACTCAAGAAGAAAGCCAAAGAGCCCTAGGAGTGGTAGATGCACATAAGGAACCACTCACTATGTTAGCAGGAAAAAGTACAGATTTTGAGGTAAAAGGCCAGGAATCATTTGTGAGCATTGTGGCTACAAAGGTCATCTTAACGAGAATTATTTTAAGATAATTGGCTATCCAGCTGATTTTAAGAGCAAGAAGAAAAACCAGACTGGAGGAGGAAAGGTCTATGCCAACAGTGTGAATGTGAATAATGAGGAAAATAAGGTAGCAGCCGTTCAGGTGCAGGGGAATGGACAGTTCTTCATTGAGGAACAATACAAGTAGCTTGTTCAACTTTTGTCAAAGTCAGCAACACCAGAATGCTCTACTAACATGATAGGTATAATTTCCTTATTGGCAAATGCTGGTATGTGTGATTTTGATTAGGTAATATATACAAGAGCAACTCATCATGTCACATATACTAAGGATATTCTGAGTAATATGAGAAGAACTAATGATCAAGGAAGGAGTAAAGTGCAATCGCCCACAGGAAATAAGGCACAAATAACTCACACTGGGGAAGCATCTATACTGGGAAATAAGACAGTTAAAAATATCTTATATGTACCATATTTTAAATTCAATCTGTTGTTTGTGTCAAAGCTCACCAAAGATCTCAGTTTCCTAGCCACATTCTTTCCTGATTTTTGTATGTTTACGGATCTTTACAGTGGCAAGGTGACGGGGATTGGTAGAGAACACAATGGATTATACTTGCTGAAGAAGAACATAACAGTAGCTGTAGGAGGTTTCTTGGTGAATAAAAGGGCTGAAAGTAAACTCTGGCACCTGAGATTAGGCCATGCATATCTGAAGTCAATGCAGCATATCCCAGAATTGAGGAATAAAGTGGACATGCAGGTGCAAGAAAATTGTAATGTGTGTCCATTAGCTAGGCAGTGTAAGTTAAAGTTTCCTTCAAGTAATAGTAGCTCATAGTGTTCCTTTCAACTCATCCACCTAGATGTTTGGGGACCTCATAAGGTACCCACATATGATAGAAAACACTACTTTTGTTACCATTGTGGATGATTACAGTAGATATACTTGGGTATGCTTGATCCAATCAAAGTGTGAAGTGCTGGTTGTAATAAAGAACTTTCTTGTTATGATAAAAAATCAGTTTGGGGTTAATGTGAAAGTGTTGAGGTCTGATAATGGTAGTGAATTTTGTAATTCTCAGTGCAAAAAAGTTGCTAGCATCTTTAGGAATTATACATCAGAGTAGCTGTCCATATACACCCTAGCAGAATGGCACAGTGGAGAGGAAACACAGACATATCCTAGAAGTTGCAAGGGCACTATTGTTTCAAAGCTCAGTGCTAATGAGATTCTGGGGTGATTGTGTGAGGAAAGCAACATACTTGATTAATAAATTGCCCATAAGAGTGTTGCAAGGGAAATGTCCATATGAAATACTGCATAACAAACCAGCAAAGATAGAGCACCTAAGGGTGTTTGGTTGTTTGTGTTTTGCAAGCAACTTACCAGGTGGTGACAAATTCAGTCCAAGAGCAAGAAAGTCAGTTATTATAGGATACTATGAGACACAAAAGGGGTACAGTTTATTTGACTTGGATGCTAGAAAAGTGTTCATCAGTAGAGATGTGTCATTCAGAGAACAAGCATTTCTTTTCAAGGAAGGAACTCAAATCACTGAAGATTTGTTTCCATGTGAGCCTCTCATACCAAATGATTCTTTACCTGAACACTCACTGCAGAGTTCTTCTAGTGAGGTTCAGATCACCCCTGAGGAATCAAACTCCTCCACAGCACATGATCAAGTTGAAGCAGCCCAGGCACCAGTCATGGAACCAACAGCTACAACAGACACTTAGACTCTAGATTTAGTTAAAGATGCAGTAGATTCAGTTGACACTATTGATCCCACAGAGACCATTGATGTGCAGTCAGGCACAAATCCAATTCCAAGCCAGTCACTTACTGAACATGTGGCTTCTGAAACAGCTGATGTCAGAAAATCTAGCAGGACCACAAGGCCCTCCATATGGCTGAAAAATTATGTGACAAGCTCAAACACTCAAAAACATCCCTATTGCATTTCCAACAGTGTCTCATATTCTCATTTGTCACCACATTATCAAGCTTACTTGGGAATGTTCTCTTCAACAGTTGAACCAAAGAGCTTTATGGAAGCATGTCAGGACCCAAACTGGGTAGAAGCTATGCCACAAGAGATCAAGGTTCTTGAAGATAATGCAACATGGAGCATTGCTGATCTGCGTGCAGGAAAGAGGGCTATAGGATCCAAGTGGGTGTTTAAGATAAAGTATAAAGAAAATGGGGAAATAGAAAGGTACAAGGCTAGATTAATAGCAAAGGGTTATACACAGTAAGAAGGGTTGGACTATCATGAGACTTTTTCTCCAGTAGCAAAGATGGTTACTGTTAGAACAGTCATTAACATAGCAGCCTCTAAAGGATGGGGTCTTTTCCAAATGGATGTGAATAATGCTTTCTTGCAAGGGGATCTATATGAAGATGTCTACATGGAACTGCCACAAAGTTTCCAGAGACAAGGGGAGTATAAGGTCTGAAGCTACTTAAATCACTATATGGTCTTAAGTAGGCTTCAAGACAATGGAATATCAAGTTGACTGAAGCTTTGGTGAAGGCAGGGTATCATCAGAGTGCTTCTGATCATTCACTCTTCACTAAGAACACAACTTCAGACATTGTTGTTATCTTAGTATATGTGGATGACTTGCTTATTACTGGAAGTAGTGCAGAGCTGATAAAGGAAGCCAAGCAGACATTACAGAACTCTTTTAAGGTTAAGGACCTAGGGGAGTTAAGCTACTTTCTTGGCATTAAAGTTTTGAGATCAAAGAAGGGGATCCTACTTTCACAAAGAAAATATGCACTCCAGTTGATATCAGAAGTTGGAGTTGCAGGAGCTAAATCCATCTCCACTCCAATTGAGCTAGATCAGAAGCTAACAACTAATGAGTATGATAAGCATGTAGGGGTAAATGGAGATGCAGAACTTGAGGACATAGGGAGTTATCAAAAATTGATTGGCAAACTACTTTACCTGACCATCACTAGACTAGACCTGAGTTTTGCTGTACAGGTACTCAGTCAGTTTATGCAGCAACCAAAGCAATCTCATTGGGATGCATTAATGAGAGTAGTGAGATATGTAAAGGCAACACCAGGCCTTGGGATTTTGCTTGAAGCAGGACCTATTGATACATTGTCTGCCTACTGTGATTCAGACTGGGCTTCTTGTCCTAATACTAGGAGATCTGTCACAGGGCATGTTATCAAATTGGGGAATTCTTTACTCTCATGGAAGTCCAAGAAGCAACAGACTGTCAGTCGAAGCTCTGCAGAAGCTGAGTACAGGAGTTTAGCAGCAGCAGCTACAGAAATCACATGGTTCCTAGGATTGCTTAAGGAGCTACAGGTCTAGGTTCAGCAGCCAGTGTCCCTGCATTGTGATTGTAAAGCAGCTCTACAAATAGCTGCTAATCCTATATTCCATGAACGTACTAAACATATTGAGATCGATTGTCACTTTGTGAGAGAAAAGATCAAGAATGGGTAGCTGACACCACAATACATTTCCACCAATTTGCAGTTAGCTGATATCATGACCAAAGGATTAGGGTCTTCTCAGCATCATTTTCTCTTGTCCAAGCTTAGGGTGCTGAATGTGTTTCAACCCCCCAGATTGAAGGGGAGTATTGTTATGTGAGCTAGAAGTACACTAAGTGGCTACTTAAGGGAAATGCTGTATTAGTTAGTTAAGAGGCGGTTAATACTGTATAAAAGGGGACCGCCTCCTTTGTGATGAGCTGAATTAAGCTCTTCTTCAAACGATCTCTGTTTCTCTCATTTTCTCACTCTCTTCTTCTTGTTCTCCATTTCTGTTGCATGTGTCAATTCCTCCTCAATTAGTGTAGATTTTATCATACTCAATGCTTACCCATAAACTTATAGGTATTGGTAAGTGCCAGGGCGTACCTCCTGAGGAGGATATTAACACACCTGAGCCATCTGTGCACGAGGAGGAGGATCAGAATGTGGATGATTTTGATGATGCTGCTAGTGAAGATGACGTTGAGGAGGATCTTAATTGGCAATGGTGCTGATGATCTGGAGCTAGCAGGCGGGCTTTCTTCGACGAAGGCTCTGATCGAGTGACCAGGGAGTTTTCCTTTTGCCCTCATTGACTTTGTGTTGATTATGCATTAAGGTCACCCTGTATTTTTAAATGTGGGGTGGGGCAATTCCCGCGAACAGCTAGTATTAGGATGTAGAAATAACGTTAATTTTTTATTTTAATTATTTTAGCTTCTTATTTTGATTTTTAGCTGCTTCTTGTTGCTTTTGTAGTTGGTGGAAATAGTAGCCTATAGCTTAGTAATAGTAGCTTAATGCTTATGAAAATCCGTATAACTTTGGTAAAATTCAATTACCTCTGGTCGAATTTTTACCATCCACCTTTGTTTTTTCCCCACTGCTTGTTAGTTTGAGTACCCGTATGGATTACTAAAGAACTTGGTTCTTTACCGTGTTCCTTAAGCGTAAAGTAAATAAGCAATATACCACATAAGATTTTAAACTCCAACTCCACTAGAACAATGAGCCAAAAATGTATCAATTACAGGACTGCAACTCAATACTCTCCAGTACCCCACTACTCCTATTTGATTCACAAGTTACTCTAACTTGTAAAGCAAAATGTTCACTCCAACTCACTAACTATTTATAACGTTTGATTACAACTAAATTTTCTAAGACACATTCACTAGATTTACTCGGAAGAATACAAAAGCAAGTACTCAATAGAAGTAAAAACAACTTATGGCACTTTAGTTGATGTGTAAGAGGATAGTTCAGAAGTCCAAAGTCAATCTTATTTAAACACGACTTGAGATCTTCTAGGAGATCTATTCATAGTCGGCTTCCTCTTTGATAAGAGTCCTATTGTTCCAAGGATTCCACAAGCTTTGGGAGATTTGTCTCTGGCTGACTTATCCATATCTTCTTGAGAAACGACCCTTATCACTTATAGCAACCATCTTCCACCAAATTCGGACCTGGGAACTTTGAGATAAAGTTACTGTCTTGTACATATGTACAAGTATCAATCATGAGGAGTTGATCCTTTAATCTGAGGAGCTGATTCTTCACAATAGTTAAGCAACTACATTGAGGACCTGGTTCTTTGAGCAGTTAGTCACACTTTGTTAATCATCAAAACATCAATGCTCAACAAATTCCCCCTTTTTGATGATGACAAACTTTGTACACAGAACCAGGCAATCACATTAAAGAACCAGGTGATCACAACAAGTACTTTTGAACATACATGTATGTTCATAACCCATCAACCTTATCTTTCCCCTTTTGGCATCACCGAAAAAACACAAATACATGTTAGACATTAAGCACAAATAATATGAGATTCAAGGCCAAACAGCCGACTGCACAAGCATAAGAAAACGCAACTAAACTTGGCTGATGATCCAACAGAGTACAAAGCAGTAAAGCCGAGCAATAAGAGACATTAAGTAGTGCCAAAAGGAGCCTAGGGCCCTGTCTTCATCAGTAGAACAAAATAATTTAAGCACTCAGACTAGGACAAAATTAACAAAAGAAAAGACATCCCTAGAATAGCAAAGGACTAAGAACACTAGGAAGGAACTGGTTTAAGGGTGAGAAGAAGAGGGGGTCAAAGCTTTTACAAGGGTAGCAATTTGTTGAGCGTGGGCCTCCCCGTCTCTTTTGAGCTCTTCCCCGAGTTGCTTTGTTTCCTTTCTCAGCTCATTATTGTCTTCACGAAGCTTAACATTCTCTTTAACTGCCAACTCCAACCTCTTGCTGAGTTCTGCAACCCTACTGCTCCCAGGAGGAATGGTAGATCATGTGGATCCTCTAGCCTTGATCTCCTCATAGCCACACTGATTGAGGGTAACAACATACAAAATATCATTGTGGTTTCCAACCTTAAGCTCAGGAAAGACAATGTTAAGCTTGTCAAATAAATTAGTCAACATGAAACCGTATGGCATAACATGCTTTGGTTTGGAAGTATCTGCAGCTCTTTCCATGTGCTGAATCATCAGGCTAGGAAGATTGATAGGTCCACCAGTGTCAAGTAGTTCCATCACAACCATGTCTAGTAGAGTAGCTTCATGCCTTCTCTCAGACCTCTGAAGGATGTAGGAGTTGACAAACTGAAACAGTAGCTTGTGAAAGGGAGTCATATCAGTCTTGTACACTTTCTAGGGAGCATCTAGTTCAAACTTTTGGGAGAACTTCCTGGTGACCATAATGCTAGTGTCAACATCATTGTCTATGGATGGCCACTTCTTCTTCAATAATTGTCAAATCCCAAAGAAGGGATATTCAGAAGCAACCCCAGCTCCTCAGCATCAAACTCCATGTCAAAGTCTCCTACTTTACTCTTGACTACCTTCCCATCAAAAGTGAAATTTGTGTATAACTCCACTACAACAGGAACACATACTGGGGGTAAAGCTTTAACTAACATGTGCTTCCATCGCTGTATCTCAACTTTCTCAACCAGTTGAGCCGGTCCCTTCATCTTAGTGTTCACAAGAATCTTCCTATTTAGTACTTTTCTATTTCTGAACTCTGTTCGATCAACTGCAGCTGGCACATTCTTCCTTGTCTTACCCCTACTGGCCCTTGCAGTGGAGGTAGTAGGTTTGGTGACTTTGGCTCCCTTTTTCTTTGGTGTGGTAGACTTTGCTGGCAAGCTGAGTCAGATTCATCTTCTCCATCCACTTCAATAGCAGATTCCACAATTGAAACCTTCTTCCTTGGCTTCTTTGCACTTCTGGACTCCTTCATGATTTGTGCATTAACAACCTTTTTTTACTCCTTGCGAGATGAGTTCTAGAAGGAGGAACTACTCCTTTCCTTGTTGAAATTGTTGTCTTTGTAGCTTTCACAGTGGCCTTTCTGGACTTCTTCCCTACCTCAAATAGTGGCATATCATCACTACTAACTTCTTCATCTCCAGGGGAAGGAGTTAACAGAGACCCAGGTTCTTGAACCCTTGTTTCTTCACCAATTTCTTCTGAAGGGGCTATGATAGTTTCCAATTGACTTGGAACCTTCAAATTCCTTACTCACATTCCTTTCTTCTTCCTCGCTCTCGTCATCACCTTCTTCACTCCCACCTACCTTTTCTTGATCCTCTCCCTCACTTTTAGAAACCTCCTCTTCTTCACTCTAATTTTATTCTTCTGCAGAATTATTAGCTTGTTCCCCTGCCTTATCCTCTGTATTACTCTCCTTCTCATCTCCAGATACACCCTCATTCTCATTCTTTTCTTCTCCATTAGCTATGTTGTTAGCATCATGTTCCATATGACTGGTCATAACTTCTTCTTTCTTTTCACCTTCATCATCTTCCTCATCCCCAGTCCAACTAAAATCAAGGCTATCAGAAGCCTCCTTTTGTACTGGTTCGTTATGTCCTTCCCCCTCAACCACAGGCTCCACAACCATTGTATCTACCTCATTTCCCAGATCCCCCGTACGCTCTTCTACTGTGAATTTCTCCACTGGTGACTTCTCACTTGTTGGTGGAGTATCTAGAGGTGCAACATCTATAGTAAAAGCCAAAACATCTAACATGGAAGTAGGATGTGGTCCCTCATCAGTAGTGCCTATAACTGATTCCTCGTGAATCACAGATTCTCTGACTCTAGTGTCACCCTGCGTAGCAGTTTTAGGCACTTTCTTGACAGATTTTTGTGAAGTTGCTTTGACCTTTGCTGTCTTAAAGGTATTTTTCTTAGGAAGCTCAAGTGAATGGGTAGTTGCTTTTGAAGGAAGGGGTACAGTAGAGATGAGAATGATAGGAACAAGGGAGGATGAGGTAGGTATGGTAGAGGATGTCGATAGAGAAGGAGCATGTGTGGGTGTGGGTTCTCTTGAAGGCTTGTCATTTTTCTTCGATTTGGGCTTCAAGATTTTGGATTTTACTTCAGCCTTGGTTGATGATTTAGCTTTAGAAGGTGTTTGAATGGCATTAGGCATGGTGATCAGATGAGAGACTCGAAGAAGAGAAAGAAAGGGTTAGTTCTTGATAATTGCTTTTGATTCTTACTTAGGGTTTGAGAGAAATAGCGAGGTTAGAGAAGCTGATCATAAGAGCCTTTTAAAGGTATTACTCCTGATTTGACTAGAAGAGAGAAGGCGACCGAATTTGAATTTTAACGGGACTCTTACAACAGTTACTTTGACTGTAAGGTTTGCAGGAGTGATCTTTAAATGCATAAGGATTCCCCCTACTCTTTGACTAGAAGACGATTAGAATGATGCCAATGGAATTAAAAGTCTAAGTATAGAAGTAATTTTAGAATATAAAGTACTAGTGATTTAAGACAGTATGGCACATACTTGAGTCAAAGAACCAACTCCTTATTCGTTTTTGCAATAAAGATTCAGAGCTTCATATTAGTATCATGCAACATAGTTATCAGCCACATTTTCTAAGCAAGTGGGTGAGCTTAATACAAGCACAAAGCCGAATCAAACACATTATACTTAATTATCTACGTCTTATTACGTTTTTTCTAACCAATCACTGGGAGTCAACTTAGTGGGAGGTGTTGATTAGACCTAGATCTAGTCTATTCCTTTCAAAATGATCCCTACTCAGAGCTTTAATATAAGCAATTTGATCTTCAATTTAATAGAAGTTAATTGAGATATTCCCCTTTTCAACATTATCTCTGAGAAAGTGATGTCTAATGTCAATGTGCTTGGTTCTCTTGAGCTGACAAGGATTTTTAGCAATGTTTATGGCACTGGTGTTATCATAGAAAATGGGAACACAATCAACAAATATATCATAGTCCCTTAGCTATAGTCTTATCCATAGTAACTGAGCATAACAGGATGCTGGTTCCACATATTCAACCTCAACCTCAACTGTAGATAATGCCACTGAGTTTTGCTTTTTGGTTCCCCAAGACACCAGTCAAGAACCTAGAAAATATGCTGTTCCTGAAGTATTTTTCCTATCAACATGAAACCTTCACAGTCAGCATCAGCATAACCAACTATATCAAAGTTGAACCCTCTAGGATACCATAAACAAAGGTCAGGGGTCCCCTTGAGATATCTTAGCTGATGGGCTTAAGGTCATTTAATCTATGTTTTGATGATCTAACAAACTTTCTATATAGAACCAGATAAAGGACCTGAAGCATGCCTGGTACATTAATTCAAGTTAATCAACTCAAGATAATCTGGGCAGTGTGCCTTTAGATTCACAAGAACCAGATTAGGGACCTGATCCCTTAGTGTTCCCCTGACAGAAGTATAAGTCAACTATACAGCTGGAAAGCAATTGTAGAAAGTGACTGCCTGCAACAGTGCAGCAGTCACTTCCCATTGGAAAAAGGCATGTACCAACCAAGAATTGACATTATCCTTGGGATGTCTTTAGTAGTATAACAACATGGTGTAAGGAACAAGAAATACTTGAGCATTCCGTGATATTCTTTGTAGTGCTAGCCACAACCTCTCTCAAGAACAAAGCTGTTGCAACCTCAAGGACCAGATCCAAAGGTTGAAGATATCTAAAGTCCTTAGGTTTGTTGAGTATTTGTTATTCGTTCTTCATTGTAACTCCTATCTTGCTTTATTAGAAGCTTTGTTTTAGGAAACTCAAAATCACAAACCATCTGAGTTTGTGTTGTGACTAGAGTTAGTCATAGGTTGAAGTCTTTGTAACTAGTGAGTGACAAAGTGGCTTGTGATAAGTGTATTACAAGTTAGAGTGATTGAACTCTTTGTAACTAGTAAGTGATGAAGTGGCTTGTGATAAGTGTATTACAAGTTAGAGTGATTGAAGTCTTTTTAACTAGCGAGTGACAAAGTGGCTTGTGATTAGTGTATTACAAGTTAGAGTGATTGAAGTCTTTGTAATTGAGTCATTACAAAGTGGCTTGTAATAGTGTAGTTACAAGTTAGTGAAGTTGAAATCTTACCAGTGTAGGTCGTGGTTTTTGTCCCGTTGAGTTGGGATTTTTCCACGTAAAAATCCTATGTCTCATTTACATACTGGTTCAGTAGTTAGCACTATGGGAACTGATATAGGACCATGTCTCTATACAGTTGGTGGACTCATATAAATTAACAATTGGTATCAGAGCAGGTTCTTTCTAAAAGGTTAACACCTAGAAAGGATCTTAATGGCTGCTCCACCTAACTTTGAGGAAGGACAATCAGCCTACAGACCCCCTAGATTCAATGGTCAGTATTAGGGCTAGTGGAAGACTCGTATGCATGATTTTATAATGGCAGAAGACTCAGAGCTGTGGGGCGTTATTTGTCATGGTCCACATGTTCCTATGAAGAAGCTTGGAGAAACTAGACCGATGGTGCAAAAAAACAGAAAAGAGTACAGTGATATTGACACAAAAGCTGTAGAAAAGAACTTTCGTGCCAAGAAAATCTTGGTATGTGGTATAGGACCTGATGAGTACAATAGAATCTCAGGATGTGATTCTGCCAAGGAAATATGGGAAGCTTTACAAACGGCACATGAAGGAACTACTCTGGTTAAACAGTCTAAGATTGACATGCTCACCACCGAGTATGAGCTCTTCAGGATGTAGGATGATGAGTCTATACAAGATATGCACACTAGATTCACATCTATTATAAATGAGCTTCATTCACTTGGAGATGTTATTCCCAGAAACAAGCTTGTAAGGAAGGTTCTCAGTGTTCTACCTGGCTCTTAGGAGAGTAAGGTGAATGCTATCACTGAAGCTAAAGATCTACAAACTCTAACCATGGATGAGCTAATTGGAAGTCTGAAGGCATACGAGATGAAAAAAAAGAAAGACAGTGAAAGAAGAGAGCCGAAGAAGGAGAAGAACCTGGTGCTCAAGGCTGAAAAGAATGACTCAAGTTAAGAAGATAGTGATATGGCTTATCTCACTACATGATTTCAAAAGATGGTTCGAAGAAATGGTGGTATACCTAAGATAGGTAGTACAAGCAAACCAAAAAATAATGATCGCTGTCACAAGTGCGGAAAGCCAGGGCATTTCATCAAAGACTGCCCACTTCTGAAACATGAGCATTACAAACAAAACTCTGACAAAGCAGCAAAAACGAACCCGGTTCCTGACAAACGATTTAGCCGAAAAAGTGCAGCTGACAATGTTTTGAGGCAAGCTCTTGCTGTTTGGGGAGACTCCTCCAATGAATTAGAAGGGGAACCAGATGTAGAAAACAACTCCATGATGGTAGTGGAAACTGAAGCAAATGAATATGACTCATTGTTTGCATTGATGGCTCAGTCTGATGATGAAAATGATGAGGTAAATTTTAGGGATGTTCAGAGAAATCTGAAGTCCTATTCCTCTAAGAGATTGATGTCTCTAGCAAATATTTTAATTGATGCATATTATAGTCTTGATAATGATAAGGAGGCCTTGACCATAGAGCTAGGAGATGCTGAACAATCTAGAGATGATCTTGTGGTCTGTGTGGAGGATTTAAATGAGACCATAGCTAATCTTGAAAAAGAAAAGGAAGATCTAACTGAAAATAAATAGTGTAGAAAATGAGAGAGATGACTTGATGGTAGTGGTTGTTGACTTGAAGGAAACCATAAAAAACGTAAGCAAAGAAAAGAATGCCCATGAAGAGAAAATTGCTGATACTGAGCAAGAAAGGGATGACTTTTTGGTGGTTATCACAGATCTAGAGGAAACCATTGAGGGACTCAAATCTGAACATAGGCATGTAAGTATTGAAAAAGGTAAGGGAGTAGCTAGTGAGACACACATCAAACTTGAAAAGGAATTAAATGATGTGAGAACTAGTCTATGTGGTGAACTTGAGAAAAATAGGCAGCTTCAAGCTGAATTGATGAAAGTAAAAATTGATCTTGAGAAATCACTCAAGTGGACCTGGTCCTCAGATGCTGTCACTGCCATGTACTTCAATAATAGTGGAAACAGGCAGGGAATCGGGCTCCAAAAGGAGAAAACTCCTTACAACCCTCACAATAAGTACGTCACAGTTCCCGATAACTGGCTTTGTACCCACTGTGGGAACAATGGGCATTTCAAAGAAAATTGCCAGGCCAGGGTTCAATCTGTTCAAAAGAACAAAGTGTTTGCTAAAAAAATGACTACTAAAGAGGGACCAGGTACCACTCACAAAAAATGAATATTGCCTGCATGGACAAGAAAAGCTCTTATTCATCCCTTTTCTCATTACAAGGGACCAAAACTAGTTTGGGTTCCTAAATCTAACCCATAATTTATATGTGTAGGGAACAGTGAGAGGAAGCGGACTATAATGGATCATGGACAGTGGATGCTCAAAGCACATGATTGGAAACACCATGGATTTTCTCTCACTAAAAGCCCTGCAGGGAGGGAATGTATCCTTTGGAAATGGAAAAAGGGGTACATTCTCGGTGTTGGAAAAGTTGGAAAGTCTCTTTCGCACTTAATTGAGAATTTGTACTATATGGATGGCCTGAAGTACAGTCTCTTGAGTGTTTCTCAAACTTGTGATAAAGGGAACAAAGTAGAGTTCTTATCAAAAGCGTGCACAGTTACCAATCTGGTAACTGGCGAAGTGGTCTTAGTAAGCTAGAAGATACAAGAACATCTACATTGCGGACTTTGAATCTCTACAAGCTGGTGATATGAGTTGGTTGAAGGTAGTTGATAATGATGCAGAACTTTGGCATTGAAGATTGGGGCATGCAAGCTTCTTACTTCTAAATAAATTGATTCAGAAGGACCTGGTTCCTGGTCTGTCAAATTTAAGATTCACCTGGACACTGTTCCTTAGAACAAAGGATGAGACCTTCGAGATATTTGTGGTCCTTGTCAAGAAGATCCAAGTGAAGATGAAATTGAAGGTAACATGCATCAGATCTGACCACGGGACAGAATTTGACAATGCCAAATTTGATGAGTTTTGTAATGAAAATGGAATAACTCACAACTTCTCAGCACCAAGGAATCCACAGCAAAATGGTGTTGTTGAAAGAAAGAACAGAACTCTGGAAAACATGGCACGGACAATGCTCATTGACAGTGGAATCGCCATAAATCTCTAGGCAGAGGCAATAATCACTGCGTGCTACTTGGTGAACAAGTGTATGATCAAGTCCCTCCTGAACAAAACCCCCTATGAGCTGCTCAATGGAATAAAACAAAAGATAACTCATCTGAGAACCTTTGGATGCAAATGCTATGTTCTCCACAAAGAGAAGGACCAGCTTGGGAAGTTTGATGCAAAAAGCGACGAAGGGATCTTTCTAGGATATTCCTCTCAAAGCAAAGCCTACAAAGTCTACAACAAAAGTACACAATGTGTGGAAGAAAGTGTTCATGTGTTATTCAATGACACCCTCTTCTAACAAGGAAGGAAACAGTGATGATCAAGATAATGAACCACTTTTAGTTCCTAGGGAAATATCTGATGTCTCAAATGGAAAGGCTGATACGATGAGCCAGATGAAGGACACAGGTGAAGACAATGTAACATCTTCTTCCACTTCTCAAGAGGAACCTAGTACCCGAATTACTACCACTGAAGCTGAAGAAAGAGTTGGAGATGCAGTGCAAGGCACTCCACAAGTAACAGAACAAGGAGTGCAAGGAAATCCAGTTAACTTACCCAGTTCCTCTACCAATCAAACTTCAGTCCCAAATTGGAAACACAAAAGCTCCCATCCACTTGATAATACAATCACCCCTTGATTCTGGAGTTCAGACAAGATCAAAACCATAAATTCCTTAGCCTTCTCAGCATTTCTACCCCAAATAGAACCCAAAACTGTCAAGGAAGCCTTGAAGGATGCAGACTGGATTACTGCAATGCAAGAGGAAGTACATTAATTTGAAAGAAACAAGGTATGGTACCTGGTACCTAGACCCTCAGACAGAACCATCATAGGGACCAGTGGGTATTCAGGAATAAGCTGGATGAACATGGAAATACTACAAGGAACAAAGAAAGGCTTGTTGTCCAAGGATACAATCAAGAGGAAGGGATCGATTATGATGAGACTTTTGCCCCAGTAGCTCGCATGGAAGATATTAGGATCCTCATTGCCTTTGCATCACATATAGAATTCACCTTATTCCAAATGTATGTAAAGAGTGCCTTCCTGAATGGTTTTCTCAAGGAAGAAGTCTATGTCAAGCAACCTCCAGGTTTTGAATGTCATGTACATCATGAACATGTATTCAAATTGGATAAGGCACTGTACGGATTGAAGCATGCCCTTAGAGCCTGATATGAGAGACTATCCAAGTTTCTCTTGGAAAATGGCTTCACAAGAGGAAAGATTGACAATACATTATTTTTGAAGAAACAGGGAAGGAACCTGCTCATTGTTCAGGTTTATGTGGATGACATCATATTTGGGGCTACAGCTGACTCATTATGTGAAAATTTTGCTAAACTCATGGGAAACGAGTTTGATATGAGTATGATGGGGGAACTGATCTTCTTCCTGGGTCCTCAAGTGAAGTAGTCCATAAAGAGAACATGTATCAGTCAGCAGAAATACATCAAAGAACTCTTGAAAAGGTTTGATATGAAAGCATCAAAGGTGATTGATACCCCTATTGCTACTGCTACTAAGCTAGACATGGATGATTCTGGATCACCTATAAATCAAACAATGTACATGGGAATTATTGGATCTCTACTCTACCTTACTTCCAGCAGGCCAGACATTGTATTTAGTGTGGTATTATGTGCAAAATTCCAATCAAATCCTAAGGAATCTCATCTGAAGGCTGCTAAGAGAATTTCGAGATATCTTAAAGGCACACAGGACCTGGTTTTGTACTATCCTTCAGGTGACAATTTCAACCTTATTGGTTATGATGACGCTGATTATGCAGGCTATCTGGTGGACAGGAAAAGCTCATCTGGAATGGCTCATTTCCTTGGATCACGTCTTATTTCATGGGGTACAAGGAAACACAACTCAGTATCTCTCTCAACAACTGAAGCAAAATATGTTGCAGCTACCTCGTGCTGTGCTCAGTTACTACGGATCAAGCAATAATTGGAAGATTTTGGTATATACATTGATTGTGAACCGCTTCTGTGTGACAACACCAGTGCTCTCAACATGGCAAAGAACCCGGTTCAACACAAGAGAACCAAGCATAGTGATGCCAGACACCATTTTCTTAGGGACAATGTGGAAAAGGGTCTTATTTGTATGGGATTTTGTCGCACAGAAGATCAAATTGCAGATATCTTCACCAAAGCTCTGAGCAGGGAACACTTTGAGAGAAACAGGATGGCACTAGGGTTACCTAAACCTAATGGAGAACCTGGTTCTGCTGACATGACTATGATAGTCACACTAAGGTATAATTGGCTAAAGTGTTTTATGACTAGGCCTAACTCATATCTATACCGTTGAAGGTAAACACGCATGATGATCATAGAAGCTAAAGGTACAGTGTTGAACTGCGGAAGAGAGCTGCAAAACCCTTTTTAAAAAAACAGGTTAGGAACCTGGTTCCTGTACCACAGGTTAGTAGTAATGTGTTTTTCGCATGCTTTTTCAAAAAGATAGCAAAATTAATTCAACTGCCACATCATCCGACTTTTCATACCAGCAGTTCTGAACCATTATCTCCCATTGCATCTTTTTATTTTTTCCTTTAGAGCTCTCTACCACTTCTCTCACCATGGACAACGAAGAATCGTCTCCTACTCCTGCCATCAACACCACTACCACATCTCCACCACCAGAAACCCACTTATTCACTAACCCTGATACTACTGTACCCATACCGGTTTCCTGTTTATCTCAATCACCTCTACTCCTCCGACAAACCCTGTCTCACTTCCATGTGTTGAAAACCCTACTTCTCCTCCTTTTTCTGAACAAACCAAAAGTGCTACTCCTCAGGTATCAATGGTATCTGAGGAAGATCCCGATCAGTACTTGAACTCCTATGTTCTAGACTCAGTGGCTCCCATGGAGTCACCAAAAGGAAGCGGCACAAGATATCATGGCTATTGCTGCTGAGAGTCTTATGAATGAAGGAGCTTCCCCCTCTGCCTGAATCTCAGGGGGAACAAACTTCATTCTTAGAGGATGAAAGGACTCTGGTGATTTTCAAGTCTCTGGTTGATGACATCGTCACAGAAAAACCTGTTAGAGAACCTGATTCTCTTTCATCTGAAACAAACCAGGAGGTTGCAGAAGAACAAGGCTTTTGAGTCTCCCTTGCAGAAGAATAAGCAGAGTATTAAGAAGAAGAAGAAGAGGTTGACTAAATAGGGGGAAGTTGTGGCTGACAAACACATTCCAGTGGTTGAGGTTGATGAAGATGCTGTGGCGGAACCTAGTTCCTTAGTGAAAAGATCTACAGAAGTCCAAAAGTCTGTGCTGGAGGCTTCAGAGGAAGCTGTGGAAAAACAAAGTGGAACATCTATGAAGAGTGGTGGTAAATCTAAGAAGGTTGTGGTTGAGAAAGATTTGTCTGAAGGTGATACTGTGGCTGTTGCAAGCAGGAATGGGAAGTTTGTGGAAATGTCTAAAAAATGAAAACGGGAAGCTGTGGGAGGACCTGGTTCAATGACGACCATTCCAAGTGATAGTGGCCTTGGGTAGAAGAGATTGAGAACTCAGAAAGTCTTGTGGGGTAGCATGTTTGACCCGGAAATCTCGGAGATGGCAGGTATGAGACAAGTTCTGGACTTAGGCAACAGGTGGAGAACCTGCGGGAGAAACTGCTTGAGGAACAACTATCTGCAAATGCCCGCATGAACCTAGTTCTCAAATCCATCGCTGCCTCCTCCTCCAAGCCTTTCTCTTCTAGTGCCCCTTAGGATCCTCTCAGTGACCAGTTATCTCTTGTTCTGATGTTTTGTGGCTGTTGTTGTTTTTTTTTGGCATGTTGGATTTCACCGTTGCTGCTCCTGTTGAAATAGTCCAATTTCTTATCAATGAAACAGCTCTTCTTTTGCTTGTACAATGCTTGTTTTCCTTTTAGCTTCACTTTTTTATCATGTTGTGTGCACATATGTGGCATGAGTTAGCTTTGTTAGACTTCTTTATGCCGTTTTGTCTGACTGTGTCTTTTTGTTGATGCCAAAAGGGGAAAGAATCGATTAAATTGAAATTGTAGCAAGTAATTAAGGGGGAAGCATAGAGTCAGGGGGAACATATGCGATTGTTGGTACCTTATCTAGTTAAGTCAAAGAGTCATCAATATTAAAAATTTGTCATCATCAAAAAGGGGGAAATTGATGTGCTTAAGGTCTTTTAATCTATGTTTTGATGATCTAATAAACTTTCTATATAGAACTAGATAAAGGACCTGAAGCATGCCTGGTACAATCATTCAAGTTAATCAACTCAAGATAATCTGGGCAGTGTGCCTTTAGATTCACAAGAACCAAATTAGGGACCTGATCCCTAGGTGTTCCCTTGACAAAAGTATAAGTCAACTATACAGCTGGAAAGCAACTGCAGAAAGTGACTGCCTACAACAGTGCAACAGACAATGCAGCAGTCACTTCCCATTGGGAAGAGACGTGTACCAACCAAGAATTGACATAATACTTGGGATGTCTTTGGTAGTATAACAACATGGTGTAAGGCACAAGATATACTTGAGCATTCAGTGATATTCTTTTTAGTGCTAGCCACAACCTCTCTCAAAAACAAAGTCGATGCAACCTCAAGGACCAGATCCAAAGATTGAAGATATCTAAAGTCCTTAGGTTTGTTGAGTATTTGTTATTTGTTATTCATTGTAACTCCTATCTTGCTTAGAAGCTTTGTTTTAGGAAACTCAAAATCATAAACCATCTGAGTTTGTGTTGTGACTAGAGTTAGTCAGAGGTTGAAGTCTTTGTAACTAGTGAGTGACAAAGTGGCTTGTGATAAGTGTATTACAAGTTAGAGTGATTGAAGTCTTTGTAACTAGTGAGTGACAAAGTGGCTTGTGATTTGTGTTACAAGTTAGAGTGATTGAAGTCTTTGTAACTAGTGAGTGACAAAGTGGCTTCTGATTAGTGTATTACAAGTTATAGTGATTGAAGCCTTTGTAATAGAGTCATTACAAAGTGTCTTATAATAGTGTATTTACAAGTTAGTGAAGTTGAAATCCTACCAGTGTAGGTCGTGGTTTTTGTCCCCTTGATTTGGGATTTTTCCACGTAAAAATCCCGTGTCTCATTTACATACTGGTTCAGTAGTTAGCACTGTGGGAACTGATATAGGACCATGTCTCTGTACAGTTCGTGGACTCATATAAAATAACATTAGCATTCTTTTCACAGCTTGCAGGTGAGATTCCTTGGGATTTGCTTGAAATCTTGCACATAATCCCACACTAAACACTATATCAGGCCTGTTTGCAGAGAGGTACAATAGTGACCCGATCATTCCTCTATATGGCTTCTGTTCCACACTTTTTCCTTCTTTATCAAGGTCCAAATTTGTTGCAATGGAAATGGGGGTATCAGTATACTTAGAGGAGTCCATGTTGAATTTCCTCAGGAACTCTTTAATATATTTCTGCTGTTGAATCATGGTTCCAGTAGGTGTTTGCTTGATTTGCAACCTAGGAAGAAGTTCGGTTCACCCATCATGCTCATCCCATCATCTCAGCAAATTCCTTGCACATTGCTTCATTGGTTGCCCTGAAGATAATATCATCCACATACACTTACACAATCAGACTATTCTTCCCTTTGCTCCTAAAAAATTGAGTGTTGTCCCCATTTCCTCTTAAAAAGTTGTTAGCTAAGAGGAATTTTGAGAGCCTTTCAAACCAAGCTCTAGGAGCTTGTTTCAGACCATAAAGAGCTTTATCCAGTTTGAACACATAGTTAGGAAATTCTTCACTTTCAAATGAGGAGGTTGTTTGACAAACACTTCCTCCTTCAGGTACCCATTAAAAAAGGCACTCATTATATCCATCTGGTATAAAGTGAATTCCATGTGAGCAGCAAAGGCTATCAGCATTCTTATAGCCTCCATTCTAGCTACATGTGCAAATGTCTCATCATAGTCAATGCCCTCCTCTTGATTGTATCCCTGAACCACCAGTCTGGCCTTGTTCCTTGTGATATTTCCTTGTTCATCCAACTTGTTTCTGAACACCCATCTGGTACCTATTATAGTTCTGTTCTTGGATTTCTGTACCAGGTGCCAGACCTTGCTTGTCTCAAACTAATTTAGCTTCTCTTGCATGGCTATGATCCAGTCTGGATCCTTTAGAGCTTCTTTAATGGTCTTAGGTTCAACCTGTGAGAGGAATGTTGTGAGTGTACATAGATTTCTTAGAGAAGACCTGGTTTGAACCCCTGCATTTAGATTAGAGATGATATTCTCAAGAGGGTGTGAGCTTTGATGCTTCTATGGTCTAATCTGCATACCCAGGGAAGATTCACCCGAGGAATGACCCAGATGAGCAGGTTCAGTAGGTGCGGCTTCATTTGTCTGGTCAGCAGTTAGAGTAGTTCTTTCTACTTCTTGTTCCTCATGATCACTGTCAATTTCCTTGTGTTTTTTAGATCCATCTTCATCAGATTCCTTTGTATCTCCATCACTAGTGAATCCTATGTCATAATTTTATCCTGCAGACCTTTCTCATCCAAATTGTTAGATTCATCGAAAATGACATAATTTCTTCCGTACACATAGTTCTTTTATTAAAAACCTTATATGCCTTACTATGTGGAGAGTAACCCGAGAAAATTCCCTCATCACTTCTGTCATCAAAGTTACCTAGAGCTTCTTTCCCATTATTATGCACAAACCATTTGCACCCAAAGGCTCTCAGGTGAGTGATGTTGGGTTTTCTTCCTCGAAGTAACTCATAGGGAGTTTTCTCAAGAATGGATCTAACCATGCATCTATTTAGCAGATAGCAAGAGTATTAATAGCCTCAGCCCATAGATTCTTAGACAGTCCACTGGCAATCAACATGGTCCTCCCCAGGTCTTCTAACGATATATTCTTTCTTTCAACAACCCCATTTTGTTGTGGAGTTCTAGGTGCAGAGAAATTATGGTCAATGTCATCTGAGCCACAAAACTCAAGGAACTTTGAATCTTCAAATTCAGTTCCATGGTCAGTTCTTATACTTAAAACATTACATCCTATCTTTTGTTGAATCTTTTTGACAAATACACAGAAAATTTCATAGGTTTCATCTTTGGAACCCAAAAACGAAGTCCAGGTATACCTGGAGACGTCATCAACAATCACAAACACATATCTCTTACCTCCTCTACTCCTTATTCTCATTGGTCCACATTGATCCATGTGAAGGAGTTCCAGAGGTTTAGAAGTATTTACAAACTTCTTAGATTTAAAGGATGACCTAACATGTTTCCCTCTAACACATGCATCACATAACTTGTCAGAGGTGAACTCAACTTTAGCTAGCCCAAGGACCAAGTCCTTCACTACCAGTTTGTTGAGTTGAGAGAGACTGACATGTCCCAGACTTCTATGTCATAGTAGTGGATCATCTTCCACTACACTCAAGCATGTGTTCTCACTCTAGGGAAGTGAGATAATCAATATCTTGTAGACATTGTTGTGTCTCTAACCTTTAAGCACAATTTCATCAGTATCAAGCTTAGTGAAAGTGCAGAGTTTCGGAAATCAATTTTACCTCATTTCCTTTACCGCACATTAGAAAGATGCTAAGAAGATTGTGTTTAAGACCTACCACATAATACACATCTTCTATACTATGAGAGAGTGACTTGCCAACCTTACCAATACCTGTTATCCGGCCCTTTTTCCCATTACCAAATGATACACTCCCTCCTTGGAAGGCTGTCAGTGAGAGAAAGTTTTTCTTTTCTCCAGTCATATGTCTTGAGCATCCAATGTCTAGATACCAGTTCTGATTGTTTCCTCTCACCTTAGCCTGCATCAAAATTCACAAGTTAGTTTTGGGAACCCACACTAGCTTGGGTCCCTTTTTATTTGAAAAAGGATGAATTAGATTCCTTCTTGCCCAGAAGGGGAGAGATTTAGAAGATATTTTCTTGTTAACCTTAATCCACTTAGTATGGACATGAGGATTAACCTTGGCCTCCTCTTCCTTCTTCACTTTTTTAGTAATACCAAAGGTGTTTCTAAACTGAGCATGAATTAAGACAGGACAAGTGTCTCTAAAGTGTCCTACTGTTCCACAATGAGTGAACATGTTATTATCAGAAATTCCTACATACTTTGGGTCAAACCTAGGGAAAGGTTGTCTATAGCCAATTCCAGATTTGTTAGAGCTACAATTTTCGTTTAGCCAATTCAAGGCATCAGAAGATCTATGCATTTGCTTAGTCTAGATAGTTCATAGGTAGCCTTTTTTAGGTTTTCATACAGAACTTTTTTCTACATTTATCTTCACAAAGATTATCATTAGCAATTTTTAATTCTTTTTCAAGATTATCATGTAGACCACTCATTTTGCTTTTTCCATGTGTATTAGAAGACTTCTCACTCTTAGAAGTTAGTTCAAGAACTTGGTTCTTAAGGTCTTTGACATGTTTCTCTAAACTAGCTTTGTTAGATTCAAGCTCTTTGACGTCAAGTTTGACACAAGAAAGGTTATTGATTAGCTGATCATTTCCATTACTCATTTTACCCATTTCATTCATTAAGGTCACAATTATGGCCATCAGTTGCTTTTTGGACATAACATGAATATTTTCTTTCAAGTCAGATATACTTACCTGGTTTGCCTCATCTTCAGTTTCTGAATCACTCATGGCCATCATTCCTATCACTTCTTCCTATGTTTTTGATTCTTCAATCGCCATCAGAGCCACTTTGATGTTTTCATTTTCAAAGTTAGTTTTCATGGTCCTCCATATATCATGAGCAGAGATGCAAGAGGACACTCTGAGGAGGGTGTTTCTAGACACACTTTTGAAGAGCAAGTCCTTTGCCTTAGCATTTTTCTGAACTAGCTGACGATCTTCCTCATCGTATTCCTCTTATCTTTTGTTGCACTTGTTACCTTCACCATCCAATTTGGTTGGGAGAATTGGTCTATGGCTTATAATTACCTATAGGTCAAAGTCAGTAGCCTGAAGAAATATTTCCATACATAGCTTCCATTCATCATAGTGGTGTTCATCAAACAAAGGAAGTTTTCCAATGTGCATCCCAAGCTGCATTGGAGGTTTTGTTTTCATAGCTTGCTGTTCATCAATCACATGATAGATACTTATAGCCTCATCCTCATTTTTCTTACTCTTGATCACTCCCACTATCCTCATATGCTGCCAAGAATGCTTGCTTCATGGCTTCAGTAAATCCTTTGCCTAGGATTTTTCCTTTGTCGGAACCCTTTTATCTCATCTTCTCTCGTTTCTCCTTTTCTGACCGTTCTTTCCTCAACTCAATTTTTCATATTAGGCAGTCCTTTACCATGTGATCTAGCTTGCCACACTTGTAGCACCCATTATAATTAGATTTGTCGATCTGCTTGTGCTTACTGCTGATCTCTCTCTTGGGTGCACTTTTGAAATTCATCATGAACCTCTTTAACTTGGCAAACATTGCTAGATCAGGATCATCATAGCCAGAGTCATCATACTCAAATGTTTTAAGAACCAAGGCCTTATCCTTCTTTGGTTCTTCTTTGTGCAACTATATCTTTATCATTTCATGAGTTTTTAAGTTTCTAACCAACTCATCAAGTGAGATTTTATTCAATTGCTTGGCTTCCAAGATTGTAATGACTTTTGATTCCATGAAGGTGGAAGGATTCTTAGGACTTTGCTAACCACCTCTTCTGAGGTAAACACCTTTTCAAGTGATTTCAGTTTATTGGTTATTATAGTGAGCCTAGTCATCATATTCTGGATGGTCTCAGACTCCTTCATGGAGAAAAGCTCATAGTTTCTCATGAGTAGTTCAATCCTTGATTTACTTGATTTGTTCCTTCATGAGCATTTTAGAGTGCATCCCATATCGGCTTTGCATTATAGCACATAGAAATTCTATTGTACTCATCAGGACCAAGTCCACAGATAAGGATTTTCTTAGCCTTTGCATTCTTCTCCATCATTCTGAAATTTGATGCCACAAATTTAGAAGGGTCCTTATGAACTGTTTCACTTTGTGCATTTTTTTAGTAGGAATCAAAGGACCTTGGTTTACTATGGTCTACAGTTCATAGTCTTCAGATAGTCTTCAGCTATCAAGAAATCTTGCATTCTTGCTTCCACCAACTGTAATATTTTTCATTGAGCAAGGGTGGTCTGGTAGTTGATTGTCCTTCATTAATTCTAGGTGGAGCACTCATCTTTCTTTCAAGATCTCTCTAGGTGTTAGCCATGTAAATGAGAGAACACACTCTGATACCAATTGTTAGTTTGAGTGCCCGTATGGATACTAAAGAACTTGACTCTTTACCGTGTTCCTTACGTGTAAAGTAAATAAGCAATACAGTGAACACAATAATTTTTACGTGGAAAATCACCCGGTTCAAAAGGTGCAAAAATCATGACCTACAACATAGGTTTTTCAACTCCAGCTCCACTAGAACAATGAGCCAAAAATGTATTAATTACAGGACTATAACTCAATACTCTCCAGTACTCCTTCTACTCCTATTTGATTCACAAGTTACTCTAACTTGTAAAGCAAAATATTCACTCCAACTCCCTAATTGTTTAAGACGTTTGATTATAACTCAATTTCCTAAAACACATTCACTAGACTGACTCGGAAGAATACAAAAGCAAGTACTCAACACAAGTAAAATCAACTTATGGCACTTTAGTTGATGTGTAAAAAGATAGTTCATAAGGCCACAGTCAATCCTATTGAAACATGACTTGAGATCTTCTAGGAGTCCTATTGATAGTCGGCTTCATCTTTGATAGGACTCCTACTGTTCTAAGGATTCCACAAGCTTTGGGACTTTTGTCTCTGACTGACTTATCCATATCTTATTGAGCAACGATCCATATCACTTATAGCAACCATCTTCCACCAAACTCGGACCTGGTAACTTTGAGATAAAGTTACTGTCTTGTACATACGTACAAGTATCAATCATGAGGAACTGATCCTGTAATGTGATGAGCTGGTTCTTCACAGCATTTAAACAGCCACATTGAGGACCTGGTTCATTCAGCAGTTAGTCACACTTTGTTAATTATCAAAACTTCAATGCTCAACAATGCCGTTATGTACTACTACTATAGTAGCCCCTTTGTGACAATAGAAACCAAAACTTTATAATATCACACATTTAAAACTACTTTTTAACTATATATATACATATATATATACATATATATATATATATATATATATATATATATATATATATATATATATATATATATATATATATATATAAAGAGGTGGAATTGGAAAAAAATGGATAAGTATACATCTGTTACCTCGATCGAATATATTTGAATCTACTGCTAACCTCTGTTTACCGTTTTCCATTTTTTCCCCCTCAACACTATGTAATATTTGGGGACACCTCTGCCATATCTGAGTCAGCGTGGATGATGTTAAATCTACATGAAAAAGTCTTGGCTATAAAGTTTAGTAAAATCTTGGAAATGATTACGCATATATAATTTATGTGGCCTTCTTGTTCAACGACAAATGGAAATCTTCGGAATAGTTATTTCACCTTTTGTTGTAGCTCTTTCATGGCATAACAAAGGCAGCTCCCATGTCTCGAGACGCATTCGATTTGTCTGATCCCGTAATGGGAAATAGAAACAAATTGAAAACATTAATTTCATTACTCTATAACTTCATCTGCACTACAATATGTTTATGTGAAACTAAAACTTGCTTACAATTATACACATATCTTAATAAATATTAGTTTTTTTACAGAGACATGCAGTTAACGTAGATAAAGATTTTGTTAGCTAGAGTATACGAGTTGACAATTCAGATGAGCCCCGCATCGCTTCACTGGCGAAGAGTTTACCTATTTGCTATTGTTCTTTTCTTTAAAAATCTTAAAGATATTCCGTTAGTCACTTTTATTAGTGTCTGAGTATTCTTTCATTGATATAGACTCGTATTAGAACATCTTTTCGTGTTTGGAGATTGATTAAGTATTTTTCGGTTGGGCTTGCCAAAGATTATGACTTGTTTTGGTGGATATTGGTTGGTTGTATTATTGATTTCTGAGACATAATAATTTTGGATGGTCCTAAAATCGGGAAGACTCATATGATTTTCTATAAAATATCAATGAGGCTTACTTGGGCTTTAGCTCATAAGCGCCATCATGGTCCTAATCTGGGTTGCAACATGATATTTTAATAAATATATTATCTTTTAGAGTTTAATTTCTACGTACTAACAATATAACGTAACTTTTAGAGTATATTGGACATACTAGGCAGCAGTAAGCTTGGCTATATATACATAAACGTAAATTATAGATAAAATTTCAACATAAACTCCTACTACAACTTTCATCACAATATTATCCAAAGCAGCAGCATAATTAACTACCATATTCAATTTACACCAGGCCAAACATTGAGATTAACTTTGACCACATCATATTCCCATTCACTAACACATATACATATTACAAATACCATATCAATATGTTACATTATTTTAAGAGTAGTCTACTATATAGGGTTAGAACTTAATTGTTTCCAGTATCTATATTATCTCCTTTAGGAGTAGCACCTCCATCACCATTATTATTATTGAATTCCTGCCTACTCACATGATGATGGTTATCCATAGTTCTGGTACCTCCATTAGGCTGCTGCTCGTTATTCTCACTCCTACTTGTAGCCAAGCACGAACTCATCACCATAATAACTAACACAAGAACATCGAGTCTCATTTTCAAGACTTCTCTTCTTTTCTTCTGCTGCTATTTGAGGAGATAAAATAAAAGGTATAACTTATATGTAGAAACATTAATGTAAAATAGATATTGTTACACTATCAGTTTAACTAGCTACATCGGATTATATATGTACTTTGTACTTTCTAGGTTGCGAAATTAGGCATAACATATAGACCAATTATCCATCGCAGTAAGTTACTTTTACCTGATGTTATTAAAAATATTTATACTGCCAATGCACAGAAGTTAAAGTCAAAAATAAATTGAAGAGCTAGCTAGCTTTGTTATTTGAATATTTTCCAATAATATACAATGAAACATCGTGAAATTTGAACTTACCCGGATTAGATAACAAGAGCTAAAGGATGGTTGACGTTAAGCTGTGAGGTATCAGAAAAGATTAGCTTTATGTAGAAAATAAATCTAGTTTTTATGTTAATACTGTTTTTCTTAATTATTTCGGGGTAATCCACCAAGTGAGGCAATACTAAATGGGATTGCCATATTGGACGAATAAGATGATCCTTCAAACAATCTAATGACGGAGTTAAGGAATTTTTTTGTCCTCATTGTGAAATATAATTTAAAAAATTCCACATTTTGTCAGTGGATTTTATGATATATCAAAAGTCAACCAGTCACAGTTATTTCACTATTGTATATCATTATTTTGATTAGGATAAAATCTCTAAAAGCTTTTAATTTTTTCAACATGTCTGATGTGGTATAATTATAGTCTTGAAATTTGATTTCCATCATCAAGTAATAAAGAATTGCATATTAATTAATCTGAATTCTGAGAGGCATCGTGGTTAATTAATTGCTCCTAAAGAAAGCAATTTGTGTTCTTGACCATATGATCACATCTAATCACGCTTCTCCACTGCCATTTGAATGACTTTTGGATTCTAATTCCAATTGGACAAATAGTAGCTCCAGTGAGTTTTTAAGTCTTGATCTGTAAGAGATTACAAGATAATAAAGACGCCTATATTTTTATCATGTAACGACCCGGCAGTTCGTTTTGAGGGTTGTAGCTCTGTTCCCCCATTTACCGCTTATTATATGCTCAATTGTTAATATGTGACTTGCCGGGGTAGTTGGTTTGGTTCCGGGGATGTTTCGGAATGAATCGGGACACTTAGTCCTAAGGTTGGAAGCTTAAGTTGAAAGAGTTGACCGGATGTTGACTTATATGCAAATAGCTCCGGAATAAAGTTTTGATGGTCCCGGTAGCTTCGTATGGTTATTCCGGACTTAGGAGTGTGTCCGGATATTGATTTGGAGGTCCGTAGGTGATTTTGGCTTAAATGACGAAAATTGAAAAACATGAAGTTGGAGAGTTGAGAAGTTTGACCGAAAGTTGACTTTGCGGTTACCGGGCTCGGATTTTAATTCTAGAAGTTGGAATAGGTCTGTTGTTTCATTTATGACTTGTGTGGAAAATTTGAGATCAATTGGAATAGATTTGATAGGTTTCGGCATCGAATGTAGAAGTTAGAAATTCATAAGTTCATTAGGCTTGAATCGATGTGCGATTCGTAATTTTATTGTTGTTTGATGTGATTTGACGCTTCGAGCGAGTATGATATTTTATTACTTGTTGGTATGTTTGGTTGAGGTCCCAGGGGCCTCGGGCGGATTCCGGATGGTTAACAGATAAAAAGTTGGACTTGTATCATTGCTGAGATTTTTGCCTTCTGGTGTTATTGCACCTGTGAGGGGATTAGCCGCAGGTGCGGATGATGTGGCGCAAAAACGGAGCTGGGGCTGGCCTAGGGTGTGTCGCATGTGCGAGGGGTCTTCCGCAGATGCGAGCTCGCAGATGCGGAGTATGAGGAAGTGAAGTTGTCTTCGTATAAGTGGACGGTTGGTCGCAGAAGCGCTTCCGCAAGTGCGGATCTTGGAGCACAGGTGCGAACCTTGTGGACTTAAGTGAGTTTCCACAGAAGCGGGATTTTTATCGCAGAAGCGATTCCGCAGATACAGAGTTTTGGCCCGTAGGTGCAAAAGCACTTGGCAGAATATAGGTTGAAGGGTTCCGAGGTTTTTATCATTTTGGACTTTGCAAGCTCAGATTAAGGCGATTTTTGAGAGGGGTTTCGAGTGATTTCTTGAGGTAAGATAGTTTTGGTCATTTTTATTCAATAACATTGATTACCCATTGAATTTACCACCTAGTTTAAGTGTTTTTAAGGTGGAATTTTAGAAGTTTTGGGCTATGGATTGGAGAGTTAAATTTGGGGATTTGAGTGATGATTTGATGTCGGAATTTGGTAAATTTGGTAAATTTGGTATGGTTGGAATCGTGGTTGAATTGATGTTCAGATTTTGTAACTTTTGTTGGGTTCCGAGACGTGGGTTCAAGCTTGACTTTTTGAGTTGACTTTTTGACTTTTGATTAAGAACTTAGCATTTTCATATGGAATTGATTCCTATAGCTTGTGTTGATTATATTAAGTTATTTGTAGCTAGATTCGAGGCGTTCAGAGGCTGATTCGCAAGGCAAGGGCTTATTAGAGTAGAGATTCACACGGTTTGAGATAATTAACACTTCTAAACATGGTTTTGAGGGTGCGAATCCTTGAATTTCATGTTATGTGATTGGCGTTGAGGTGACGCAGGGCGTGCACCATAGAAATGGTGATCCGGTTTATTTCATGGTACTGTGTAGTCATCAGACCTCATTCATGTGATCCCTATGTGTTAGAGTAATTAAGCTGCAGATTCATATTAGAAATTATGTTAGGCTATATGCTAATCCTGTTGAGACTTACTGTGGTCATTTCTACTGTTGAATTATTTGCTTATATGAAAATTTTGTACTCAGTCACATCCATCATTTGCAAATCATATCTCAGTCTCTGTTACTATTATTGTTGTGTTATATATCATTGTTTGGGGTAATTGGCATGAGATTTGTAAGCCCGAGAGACTGGAGAGATTGATGACTGAGTTGGGGCCTGAGAGCCGTATTGTGAGTGAGATTTGTGGATCGGGTTGTATGCCGCAACATGCCTTATGGCTATATGTGGATCGGGTTGCACGCCACAACATGCCTTATGTGTAACGATCCGACCGTTTTGAGTATCTGCACTTCGCTTGGTATTTTGAGGGCTCGAGTATCTCCGCAAATGTGCTATGACTTGCGTAAATCGTCGGCATTGGTTTTCAAGTTATCCGGAATCAATTTGGAAGAATGACCTTCAAGATTTAAGTTCTAAGTTGGAAGAATTGACCAAATTTAACTTTTTAGCCTTTGACCTCGGAATAAAGTTTCATTCTGTTCCGTTAGCTCCGTTGGGTGATTTTGGACTTAAGAGTGTGTCCGGATTGTAATTTGGAGGTTCGTAGTCGAATTAGTGTTGAAATGGCGAAAGTTGGATTTTTGAGAAGTTTGATCGGGAATGGACTTTTTAACATCGGGGTCGGATTCCAATTCCAGATGTTGGAATAGGTCCGTAATGGCAAATTTGACTTGTGTACAAAATTTAAGGTCAATTGGAGGTGATTTGATATGTTTCGGCATCGGTTGTAGAAGTTGAAGTTTCAAAGTTCATTGATTTTGACTTGACGTGTGATTCGTTGTTTCGAGGTTGTTATGCTTTATTTGAAGCTTTGAGTAGGTTCGTTTTGTCATATGGAACTTGTCCGCAGAATTTGGCTCCATTCGGAGTTGATTTGATATGGTTCAGACGCTCAGTTGCGATTTTAGAAGTTCTTGACGTTTAAGTTAATCTTCATCCATTTTGGTGTCCGATTCATGGTTTTAGAGGTTATTTTGATGTTTTGATCGTGCGAGCGAGTTCGTATGGTGTTAATAGACTTGTGTGCATATTTGGTTTAGAGCCCCGAGGGCTCAGGTGAGTTCCAGATTGGTTTCAGAATGATTTTTCATAATTCTTGAGTGTTGGTTCTGGTTTTGTCGCATTTGCGATGTTTTGCCATTGCATTTGTGAAGGCAGCCTCGCAATTGCAAAGCTGGGCTGTAGGAGAAGGATTCGCATTTGCTAAGAATTTTTCGCTTTTGCGAAGGACCAGTGCTCGCATTTGCGAAGGCAACAGAGATTCCAAATCTTCGCATTTGCGATAAGTTGTTCACATTTGCGAATCTCATGTCGCAAATGCGACATATGCAGCCTGTTAAGTGCTGAGAATTCCGAGGCTTAGCTTCATTTTCACATATTTTGTACCCTTGCTTCGATGAGAGGCAATTTTATGAAGGGATTTTCATACCAAATTATTAGGTAAGTGACTCTAATCAATTTCCAACTATATTTTATGATTTTATATAAGATTTAACATCAAATTCATGAGAAATCTAGGGAAAAATGAAGATTTTGTCAAAGTTTGAAAAATAAAAATTTGGGATTTAGAGTCGAATAGGACTCAGATTTGAAAACAAAACATACATTTGGACTCGTGAGGCCATGGGTAGTCAAAACCTACGCTTGGACCCGGGTTTTGACCGGACGGGCCCGAGGTTTGACTTTTATTGACTTTTTAGAAATTGAATATAATCACAGCTTTATTGATTAAAATTGTTTTCTCTTGCATTGTGTGGTGTATTTAAGTCGTCGTTGGCTAGATTGAGCCGGGCAGAGGGGAATTTGTAACGGAAAAAGACTAGATTGAGTGTAGAGTTAGCTGAATTGAGGTAAGTGTTTATCTTTGTTGAGGGATTTTTTCCTCCTGTTTGTCATTGTTTGCTACATGCGAGGGTGAACATATATGAGGTGACAAACGTATATGTATGTGCCAGGGTTAATCATGCTCGGGGGTAGATTATGTTACTTTTATGTTTGTAGAATTTCATGACCTCCTGCTTCATGCCTTACTTGACTCTTAGATACTAAGAACATAATATTAAATGATAGAAGTCCAGACATAGCTTATTATATCTTGATCAAACTTGACGGAAATTCTGAGAATACATTGATGTGTCTAATTCGGTCATCTCTATGTGAAGTCATTACTACAGTACTACGGCCGATATTCTTGAGATATTAGACTTTATGCTTGTGTTGTGGATCATTTGTGAGGTTTGTGGAAATATTTGAATAGTACGGTTCTTGAGGGTTATTGAATCATTATTGACTTGGAAAGTTGTGATTGAGATTTGTTTGGAATATCCGTTAAAACACTCTCCTTGATGTTATTTATGCTTCCTGCCTTGTTTGTCATTGATATACATATGCTTGGTAAGGATGAGTGTGAAACACGAAGGGTGATGCCATGCCATTGTTTATACATTATCATGTGAGGGAGAGTGTAAAGCACGGAGGGTGATGCCGTGCCATATTATTGAGAGTAAAAGCACGAAAGGTGATGTCGTGCCATGCTATGTGAATGAAAAGCACGAAGGGTGATGCCGTTCCATGTTATGAGAGTTTAAAGCACGAAGGGTGATGCCGTGTCATTTTATTTATATGGTTGTTCTTTTATATCATCGTGAGGTCATAACACGATGGGTGTTTTCGTGCATGCGAGGATGAGGGACATGCATTATGTTGTGATAACTGTTTTTTTCCGTGTATATGTTCATGTCTTTACCTTGAGCTGTTATTGTCGCAATTTCAGATCTGATGTGACTTGTTGCTACTGTTCTATCATTTATCTCTATATCAATTGTTGTTGTGCCGCTCATATCTTCTGCTCGTTTAACTTGCAAATATCATGCCTATTTTCCTGCTTTTGTAATTACACTCATGTCATATCTATTCTGTTGCTCTTTGGTACAAGCCTTCCACCATGCTAGTCATTCATGCCTCTACTTGTTAACTTGTAAAGATTATGTGCTTCCTTTCTGTTTGTTATATCTGTACTTAAGCCTCCATAATGCTAGTTATTTGAAGCTCATATTCCTTGTTTCCATTTGCTGTCATCACTCACATGCTTTCCGCCTAGTCTTTTACTGTTGTCCATATAGTTATCCTTATTTCTACTTTCATATTCCCTACCTTGTGATTCCTGTTATTGGTACTTCTACCATCTGATTGGTTCTGTTATACGTATATTGAGTGAGGATGAGATAAAAGAACGAAGGGTGTTGCCATGTAGTTGACTTGATATCTTAGTACATCCCTCATGCTATGAAAGTTAAGAATTGACTGTTGTGGTTTATGGTTCCATTCTAAGGAAAGGATTGGTTGAGGTATTTGAGGATGCCAAGTTGTGATCTCTGTTAACACTCGGTTATTGATTTGCGTATCCGTTTTCATGTATTCTTCTCTATTATATTGTTGTATAGCTCTATTGCTGATTCATAATGCTGGTTTTATCAGTAAGTGTCTTTTAACTAAAAAGCCTCGTCATTCCTTCGACGAGGTTAGACAACATACTACAGTACATGGGGTCGGTTGTACTGATAGTACACTTCTGTACGATGTGTACAAATTTCTTGAGTAGAGCTGCTGGTGATGTCGGGTGTTGACTCCGAAGATGTTCGTGCTTTCCGAATATAGCTGCCACTTGTCCTTGGTAGCTTAGATTTTGCTAATAGTTTTATGTAACTTTCAAACAGAACGTGTAATTATTTGTATCAGTTTTGCAAATTCTAAGTCTTAGAACTCATGAGTCGTACTACCAGGTCTTGGGTAAATTTGTAAATGTTAAGTTATCTATTCTCTATTTTCTTATAATCTTAGTTGAGTTGTATTTTCGGTTAGTTGGCTTACCTAGCGGGTTAAGTTAGTTGCCATCATGACTTGTGGTTTTTGGGTCGTGACATTATGGCTATATGTGGATCGGGTTGCATGCCGCAACAAGCCTTATGGCTATATGTGGATGGGGTTGCACGCTGCAACAGGCCTTATGGCTATACGTAGATCGGGCTGCACGCCGCATGAGGTACCATACAGTGTAGAGGGACTAAGTGTGGCAAGCGAGAATTGAGACAGTCAGATTGAGTACTCTGAGTGTGAGTACATGAGTTTTGATTGTGTTGCATCAAATACAGTATGCATATCTGCATGTAGATATAAAGATGTCATATTCCTGATATCAGTCACACTTGGTATATTTTATTTGTGTTGAGCTTAACTGTTAAACCTGAAAGCATGTCTACATTTCTTGCACTGTGTACGAATAGACAATGAGTTTTCTTGGAGATATTATTGTCCGGTTTCCTATCATTTCTGCACTATTAAACTCTGTATTTGTATTGTATTGGTTGAGCTCGTCACTGCTTTCAGTCCAAAGGTTAGTTTTGTTACTTATTGAGTTGGTTGTACTCACACTACACTATGCACCTCGTATGCATATCCAAGTATTTTCGGGCATGGTTGTTGCTGATCTTGGAGTTTTTACCCGTTCGGAGATTATCGAGGTAGCTGCTTTGGCGTCCGCAGACCTTGACTCTCCTCCTCTATATCTCAGTTTCACTTATACTATTCTACCTTCTTAGATATTGTATAATACTCATATACTCAGTGACACCCGAAATTTGGGAAAGTTTGTATTCGAGTTGCAGTTGTTCATATCGGCTATTTATGAGAGCTATTACTGTTAAACTTGCTTCATTTTTTTAAATATAAAAATCCCTAGTTTTATTGTGATTTTTGGCTTGTCTAGTTCTGTGATAAGCGCCATCACGACACATTGAGTTTCGGATCGTGGCATATCAATGTAGTGGTTTTAACATATCCTTAGCTATTATTCATATTAGGTTAGTATAATTTTTTTTTGTAAAATAAGACTTCCATAATTTTCAATATTTTATAAGCGCCTTTGAAAGTCCTACCTATACGTAACTCATGGAAATCTACATACATAATTCAACATTCAACTAAGTGCACCACTCACTCTTCTTGAAGAATGAGGTCCAACAGTTATTATTATACCAATTTTAGAGAATACCTACATAAAATATTTAATTTTACGGAGAGATCATGGGTTCACGTGGCCATCATATCCTTTATAAATTTGCCCCATATAGATGGATCTTAATGCAGACTTTTGTCCAGTGTGAGTATAAGTTTATCAAAATTTGAAAATGATACCATATGAAAAATATGAGCAATAGGTTGAGAAATGAAGATCAAGTCAAGCTTGATAGATAGAGAGATCTATTAAATAGATATATAGATAGAGAGGGAAAAGAAAAGAGACCAATTCAAGCTTGATAGATAAATAGATAGAGAGATGGGTAGAAAATAGAGAAGGAAAAGAAGATAGAAAAATCAAGCTTGGGATATAAAATTCAAGGTATCTATATTTTGTCACTTCCACTTAATTAGTATTATTTTTATTCTATAACTCCACATTCTTATTATTGTTGGTATATATCAAAATGATGTTATCGATAGGAATTGGGTTATATCGTTATAATTGCACATGAATTATGTGAACGAAAGTGATTAACCTCATATACTCAAGACTGGGGCATTTTCTTATATCCTTACTTTTGGGGTCACCGGGGAAGTTATATCCACATTGCACAAAATTTGTAAAGTGCTTCCGTTCGGATCTGAAGTAGTCCAATCTCTTCAATGCAACTTCATAAATTAAATATGAAGTTCTTCTATCTTTAAAATGCAACTTCAGAACTTCGAATATGAAGTAGTTCAATCTATTGAATGCAACTTCAAATTTCAAATCTTATGTTGTGAAACATATATTTATTTTTCGAATTTCAACAATCCAATACACGATTCAATGTCCAAATCTACTCAAAATTAGCTCAACTTTGAAACATAACTTTCAAATATTATAAAGAACAAATCTCAATTATTAAATTGTCAAAACAACACAAATTTAACAAATTCATTTTGCAACTAAGAAGAAAAAGAAGAAGAAAACATCAATAAAGAAGAAGAGAAAAGTGTATGCATTTGAAGTTATCCAAAAAATGAGTATCAATTAAACTTTTTTTTAAAAAAGTGAATACAAATTCAATGAGTGGCGCAAAATTGGACGACACATGAAAATTTTACCTCAAGACTACTGTTAAGGTTAGAGTTGTATTGTATTTAACTAGTAGCCATATTTAGGAATGGTTACTATTGCAATTGGTCGGTTAAGTTGTTAGTTAGTGGTAGTTAGGCGGTTAGCAAAAATGACAGTTGTACAATGTCTTGTATATGTAGGCGCACTACTTCTCTTTTTCTTTCGATGAAAATAATCTTCTCAGTCCAAATTCTCCCGAAGCTTCTTCACCGTCTCTAAGCTCCATGGATTTCAGCAATGGCAGTTGAACTTCTACTCAAATTCCTTCCGCTAATTCTCAGTTTTGACATGGTATCAGAGCATAGGCTTCATATACTGAGGTAACTCACGATTCCTTACTTCATTCTATCTTCAATTCAAATTGAAGATTTAGGTTTTCTTCGATATCGTAATTCAATTTTTAGGGTTTTCTCAAAGCTGTAATTCATTGTGATTTCGTCTAATAGCGACGACTTGTAGCGATTTCGGTCTGTGATTTTCTCAGAACTGTGTGGCTTTTCTGTGTTGCCTCTGTTATTTTTATTTTGTCTTTGATTCACGGTTTAATCATCTGTCATGCGGTTTACGATTTGAGCGATGGCTGGAGATAAGGAAAGTACTGTAGATAAGGATGCTTTAGACACCTCGAGTCCTTTGTACATGCATCCATCGGAGAGTGCCGGGTCAGTGTTTGTAACTATAGCCTTTGATGGCACATGATACAGATCTTGGAGGAGAGGTGTACTTAGAGCTCTCTCAGTGAAGAATAAGGTTGGTTTCTGTATACGGCGAAATCGGAGGGTCCAATTTCCCATTATTAAGGCATTCCAGAAGACCATCTCGGAGCCTCGAGGCCACAAAGCTGTGAATGAGTTCCCTCCCTCGAGGCTCGTCGACACCCGACTTAGAGGTAATATTGACCGTGGCAGGGGTAAAGACGGGGAGTTCCCAAGACACACGGCTAAGTCTGGAAAAGCTTAGCTGGCCTACTCTGAACGGCCTACTCTAAACCCGAATCAGGGTGTCGTGTCTAGCCGTCCTATCTCCATATCTTTACAATTAATGTATTTTATACCGTGTTGGGATTCCCCTTCTATATAAAGGGGATCTTTGTCATTTTGTAAAGGGCGACTGTTGCTCCAACTACTTCACACGAAATATACAAGAACTCTCTCTTTCTCTATCTAACATACTCTCTCGATATTGTTGCTCTTATTTATTATCTTCATATTTGTTCTTCATTTATTGCTTATCATTGGTCATAAAGTGCCTTTGCCGATTATTTTATAATTGTTAGCCCTTCCCCGATTGCCCTTATTAGCTCGAGCCCGAGCCCAGGAATCAACCTCGAGGCCCCGATTAGCTAGCTTGTCGGTTTAATTATAACTCTATTTCAGCTCGCATTTCGTCTCTCAACTTCATATACTTAACATCATCTACTTAAAAAACTAGCATAAAAATAGATTACGTATTTTTAGAGTCCCATCAACAAATTTAATTGTTATTACCATTTTCACGGTAAACAGTTTGGCGCCCATCGTGGGGCTAAAAATAATAGTGATTTTTTTCTAGCTGGTTTCATCACATAACGCAAGTTATCTTTCACGCATTTTCTTGTCCAAGATCTTCGGTTTCAGGTTAAAATGTCTAATTCAGTAAACAACAATACTGAGAACCACGGAGAAAATGGTGTGGCTGTTCCAGGTGTTGGTGAGCCGCCACAAAATCTTGAGAACGTGCCAGGAACGATTCCGGCAGACGAAATCTCATGTGACGCTCGACACGTCGAAACAAGCTCCCACACTAACAGGAGCATGCACTAAGTCGACCAACAGGAAGCCCAAAAAACCCCAGCTCGGGAAGAACGGAAAGTTAGCCTTCATGTTATTTTTGAAATGTTGCAGGCACAACAGCTGGCGATTGCTCAGTTGCAAAGTCACCAGAAGACTCCTAGCACGGTAGCACCGGAGACAGCCTCCCTGGCCGAACAGGTACCAGAGAGGTCAAGCAATAATGGGTCGATAGCCGATCCCGCCATCATGAAAATGCTCGAGGACCTCACCAAAAGGATCGAATCGGGCGAGAAAATGATAGGAGCCAACAACAAGAAGGTCGAGACGTACAACTCCAAGGTCGACCAAATCCCGGGCGCACCCCCAGTCCTGAAAGGTGTGGATTCGAAGAAGTTCGTGCAAAGGCCGTTCCCTGAGGAAGCAGCCCCGAAACCCATTCCAAAGAAGTTCAGACTGTCAGCACTCTTAAAATACAACAGGACCTCGGACCCCAATGAGCACGTTACTGCCTACACGTCTGCAGTGAAGGGCAACGACCTAAAAAATGACGAGATCGAGTCCGTCTTACTGAAGAAGTTCGGGGAAACACTCTCGAAGGGGGCCATGATGTGGTATCACAACCTAGCTCCCAACTCCGTTGACTTATTTGCCATGCTGGCAGACTCCTTCATAAAGGCACATGCCAGTGCCATCAAAGTAGCAATGAGGAAGTCTGACGTGTTCAAGATCAAGCAGAGGAAGAACGAAATGCTGCGAGAGTTCGTATCTCACTTCCAAACGGAACGAATGGAACTACCACCGGTCTCCAACGACTGGGCGGTGCAGGCCTTCACTCAAGGCCTGAATGAGCGGAGCTCAGTAGCTTCAAGGCAGCTGAAAGAGAATCTGATCGAGTATCCCGCCGTAACATGGTCGGACGTCCACAACCGATATCAGTCAAAGATCAGGGTCAATGTTGATCAACTAGGAGCCCCCTCGGGCTCAGTATACCCGATTAGGCTTCTGACGAAGGAGCCAAAGCCAAATAAGGAAAGATACCAGCCATACACTGAAGACAGGAGGAACGCCCCGAGGCGCAACCCACCTCGTAACGGTCGATTGATCAACCGAGGAAAGAATCCTCGGTGACTCATTAATAGAACCGGATTCGATGGAAACACGGGGCCAACAGGGGCACCGCGCTTATTAGAATACAACTTCAACGTTGATGTATCGAATATCATTTTCGCCATCAGCAAAATCAGAGACGCCAGGTGGCCCAAGCCTACACAGTCGGATCTTTCCCAAAGGAATCATAACTTAGTATGTGAATTTCATAACACTCACGGCCATAGGACCGAAGATTGCCACCAACTCCGAGAGGAAGTAGCTAGGCTACTCAATAAAGGTCACCTCCGAGAATTCTTAAGCGACCGGGCCAAAAATCAGTTCCGAGAAAGAGAAGCGGCCGAAAAGAACGAAGCGAACGGGCCACATCATGTTATCCATATGATCTTGGGAGGCGTCGACGATCCCCAGGAGTCCGTGATGAGAAAGACAAAAATATCCATTAATAGAGAAAAGCGAACTCGGGGGTACATACTCGAGGATGCCCTCACGTTCAGCGAAGAGGACTCCGAGGCCTTGTCTCAACCTCATAATGATGCACTGGTAATCTCTTTCTTCGTGAATACATTTCAAATAAAATGTGTACTCGTGGACCCAAGTAGCTCGGCCAACATTATCAGGTCGAGGGTAATAGAGCAGCTCGGATTGTTAGACCAAATCGTGCCTGCCACTCTAGTCCTCAACGGTTTCAACATGGCAAGTGAAACAACGAAAGGAGAAATCACCCTCCCAGTCAGCGCGGTCGGCACGACCCAAAATGTCAAATTTCATGTCATCGAAGGAGCCATGAGGTACAACGCCTTGTTCGGACGACCGTAGATACACTGCATGTGAGCAGTGCCATCCACCCTCCACCAAATGATGAAATTCCCAACAAAGAACGGGATTAAAACCGTCTACGGGGAACAGCACGCGGCAAGAGAAATGTTCACGATGCACGGCATGGAACCAACACCAATATCTCCACTCTCGAAAGAACCAAAGGGCAAGCAAACTGCATCATCGGCTAAGCCCGATTAAACATAGTGAAGGACCGTACCGCATCCTTATTTCAAGCGACAGGGACATATCAGACCTCGAAACATCGCTGACGCATCCCACGCTAAGGTATAATCATCGCCCTTTTCATTTTGTATTTCATACTAACCCTCATGCAGGCACCCAATCGAAAGAACCAGAGCTCTTCCCAACCCGAAGGCCTTAGGTTTCGAAAGCATGTGTTGTACTCTTTTCCTTTGGCCGGGTTTTCATCCCAAGAAGGGTTTTATCGTAAATGTTTTTAACGAGGCAAAATCTATATGCTACCTAAGGAAGATCCAGGCAAATGTTCAAGGCTTCTTTTGCAATCAACCTCGAACACTGGAGGACATACCCCGGAAGATCATCCCCTCGGAAAAGCCAAAAAATGCCAAATGGGGTCCCAATAGGAAAATGATGTACCCGGCCAAACGGTCAAGTAAACCGTGTCCGCATAGCCGGGCCTCCGAAGGCGGAGACACATGTACTTGTGTCAAGCAATCAAAGAACACCTTTTATCAAAGCATCTCATACTCCAAAGGAAACTCAACATTTTTCGCCAAAACGATTCCTCCATAAAAAATGTACCGAATACTCGGAGACTGGCGTTAACGATTCGACATCCGCATGACCTCACGGTCAAAACTCCAAACTCATATGCCCTCTACGAGGTAGCGTGAAATTCATGAAACACCTCCAAAGGCCAAAAGTGCCCCGACACTCGGGGACTGGCGTCAAAAACTCAAAAATCTCACGACCTCAGGGTTGGAATCTCCAAAATTTTAAGCCCTCAATGAGGTAATACCGGACTGCAGAGTAACGACTCCCGAGCCAAAACAACCTTGACGACTCAGAGACTGTCGCCAATCGCCATTCAAAAAAAAACCCTAGGCCATAAGACCCCGAGCGGGCAAACTCGGTCTCGTAAGACCTATATAAGGCATCAACAAAAAACCGTAAGACCTCAAAGGCATGAAAATTTTGTAAGACCTTACTACAGGCATAAACTCGATCCCGAAGTTTAGGCTATATATCGAACTTGTAAGATTCCTGAAAAAGCATACCCTCGATATAGACACCTAAACTACTACACTCGGGACCAAAAATGGCTCCGGCCAAGCACAAATGACCACGGTCATACTTCTGTACCAGCCAAGCTAACACGACTCGGGGACGCCCGACCGTCGCTACAAAATCATAGGCCATTACTTCAAATCTACTTCGAAAAGAACCGGTTAAACAGGCTACCCTCGACATAGGCAAAAAGAGCTTCGACCATGTCAACTCCAAATCACAGGCTTCGAGCTACTCAGCCTCCGAGCCAAACCTCCCGAGGTGCTCGATCATCACCACGAAATGACTTGAAATCAAGGTTCTTCCCGAACCGACAACGGGTCAGACGAAAGTTACTTCAAAAAGTCCTTAACGGCAGGAAAACAAAGCCAATAAAAGGTCGCTTCGACCCAAGGCGTAAGAGCCACTGTTGCCAGCCCACACATATGCCTAAGAGCAAAGTGTAAGAGCCATTGTCGCCAGCTTACAATAAAAGGCCAAATCGGCCCGAAGTGTAAGAGCCATTGTCGCCAACTCACACAAACATGAAAACTTGAGGAGAGCTCGAGTCGTAACCCAATTCGGAAACAGATCCCAAAATAGTTAACTGCATATGCCTCAGGCCAAAGCGTAAGAGCCATTTTCGCCAGCCTAATGAGCCTCAAGGCCACGCACATAAAAGATCGCTTCGATCAAAGGCGTAAGAGCCATTGTCGCCAGCCCATGCAAACATAAAAGCTTGAGGGACAAATAAGCTCGAGTCGAAACCCGACTCGGAGACTAAACCCAAAACAGTTGAGGAAAAGCATAAGAGCTCAAACGCCAGCTTACACTATAGGTCGCATTGACCGAGCGCGTAAGAGCCCCCGGGTCAGCCTCATGAGCCCTAGGGCCATATCACGAATCTAAGGATTCTCACCAACTCTGAGACCAGTTCACCTGGCCGAATGCGAGACAGAAAGGGGTACAGAAGAAGTAAAGCCACAAGGTTTCTTTTATGCGCATACACGAAAAAGCACGTTCTCTATCTACAAACATACTCTGGAAATGCTACATACAAAATGGCAAATATCGAAAGGCCTATATCGAAACCCACCGCGAATTGAAGTTGACGGACTTCCTCGAAGGCCGAAGGCAAATCTGTTAATCTAGTCCCCTCTGCCCTGGAAGAAGCGACTCCAGTTGAGGCACGATCGCTCGGAGAAACCACCTTTTCAGAACCAGGAACTTCGGGCGCTGTAGGCTCAGATGTCGTTTCCGTCTCAGAGCTCCGGCCCCGTTTCGCCTTACTCCGAGCGTCGTCGCCCTGTGAATGCATACCTCGCTTATTTCTGTCATTCTTTAGCTCGGGAGTTGGCAACCCCTTCCCCTTTCCGGAGGAGCACGGCCTCGCCTCAGAAGACTCTCCGATACCTACTGCAGCAAGATTAATACGCAGAAAGGGAAAATGCCTCTCCAAATGAGCAAAGGGTAAGGGAAAGGTAGTACAAAGACACACCTTTTTGTTTTTCTCCGCATCTGCTCCGGGACACGGCTCGCCACCTACGCTCATCGCAAGTCAAGTGGGTCGCAAACTTCCGGACCCAACCAGGCAGATCAGGAACATCGCTCGACGCCCATGAAATCGCTACAGAAAAGGAAAAAACACGGTTACAAACTAGCCTTCGCCATAAATAAATCTAAGAAGGCACGAGATGTACTACTTACGTGCATAGTTCCATTCCTCGAGGAATGGCATAAGTTCCATAGGGATAACGTCAGCCGTCCGAACCCGGACGAACCGACTCATCCACCCCCGATCTCCATCTTCCTCTTCGTCAACAATGAAGGGCATGGTCTACCGATACGGCAAGGTTTGCAGACCTCGATGGTGAAAGGGCCGCTACAGCCTAATGAGATGACTGAGTGTAAATTCAAGCCCCGCCTTCTCTGTAAAGAACCTCATCATCAACACTACTCGCCAAAATGACGGATGTATCTGCGCCAAGGTAACCCGATACCTTAAACAGAAGTCTAGCACAACCCAATCGAGGGGGCCCAGTGTGAAAGGATACGTGTACACGTTTAGGAATCCATCAACATGATCCGAGATACCCTCATCCGGGGAAAGAGTCTGTAACACTACCCTTTTCCCCCCATCTGCAATCTAACCTCACTAACTCAAGGTGCCCCTCTCCTATCAAAGAAATAACTTCAAGGAAGGCTCTCTTTGATCCTGAGCATCGGGAGTGGAACTCTCCCCTCTCTGCTGAATAGGCCCCGATGTAACAGTCATGGCTATGGCGAGACTAGAAGAACTAAAGCAGGAACCTGCACAAATACTTTAGCGCTAAGGTAATGAAGGGCACAACTCCGAAACGAGAGGATAACTATCTAAAATGGGGAGATCCCTAAGCGAGCGGAAGCGACCCTATATATATATAAATATGAAGAAGCAGCATCGTCGCCAATCCCGAGGTGGTACCCGACCTCGAGGATCTCCATCAAAGAGGGAGCCAGGCTTTAAGAAACTAACGGCATCATCTCCAATCCCGAGGTGGTACTCGACCTCGAGGATCTCCATTAAAAAGAAGCCAGGCTTTAAGAAGCCAATGGCATCATCTCCAGTCCCGAGGTGGTACCCGACCTTGAAGACCTCCATCAAAAAGAAGCCAGGCTTTAAGAAGCCAACGACATCATCTTCAGTCCCGAGGTAGTACCCGACCTCGAGGACCTCCATCAAAAAGAAGTTAGACTCTAGGAAGCATTTTGCACCGTTGCAGGATTCGAGATAGTACCCTATCTCGAAGGCTTCTCTCAAGTAGAAAAATAAGCACTTCGAGCTCCGTCCATAAGGGTTCGACCTCAGGATATCGCCTAAAGTCTGGCGACCCCTCATCTGGGACCTATCTACAACACCTCAAAGGTTATCCACATCAAGTTCAAAGCAAGTTTCCAGGTGCCTAAAGCCGACCCTCACTCAAAGACTGCTCTCAAAAATTTCAAGGCTCGAGGTACTATGTTCATGTGACCCAAGGGTCCCGACGACCCGAGTCTATCGGACCAATTCAAGCTTGATCCGAGGAACAACAGAGGGCTCCGAGAGGTGCCATTTTTATCGACCAAAGGCCAAAAAGAATACTCGCACCCGAGTTAGATATCGACGATAGTCAACAAAGGCACACATTCAGAGTCTCCATAAATGTAAAAGAATATGGCAAGCATTAAAGACGAAAGTCGAGAAAATATCTTTATATTCATAAACGTGTGGTTACAACGGCCCACAAAGGGTCCTTACATATGATTACAAAAGCCCATAAAGGGTCGTTACACAGAAACAAAGAAGCGAAGGGGTACACACCCATAGTGAAAGCCTAAGAGCCTAGTCTAACCTCGAAGGTCCATCTCCGGTATCTGATGCTCTCAATGCACCTCCTGACATATATAAGTCTGGTCCCTACTTTTGCAATACCGCCATGACGGAAGAGAAGTGTAAAAACTCATAACCAACTGCCGAGTCAACAAATAATTGAGTCTATACTCTTGACAAGAACCATTACCTCAATCTGAACCAAATAATGATCTTTGCTCTTTAATATTCTTTGTATAACCCGATTGCACCTATCCTAGATCCAATAATCTCGTCTCACCCAGTACGAACTGCTCAGGCAATAAGCCACCCCAGACATGATCAAAAGTCTCATATGGTGCCACAACGTGCCAGTAGGCTACAAACTCGAATGTGATACATGAAGAAAACGAACTCTAGAATGGACTACTAAACTCACGCAACTAATATGAACTTTCCTCAGAAAATGGGGAAACAAAACACACAGAAGATAAATAATAAAACTATATTCAACATCACACTGTTGCGGCGTGCAACCCGATCCAAACAACATACCCATGGCGGCGTGCCATCCGATCTACACATAAAATTCACATAAGGAGATACACACCAAGCTAAATTGCTAATTGCTACAAAATATCGAATATCGGTCACAAGCACGCTAAGTGCACAATACCATCGCTGGGGAGACAGATAGCGCCATAAGCTACAAAACTCTAGCACAACTGAGGTGCGATATATGATCTGAATCTCAAGAGTCATCCCGCTCACATAACATCATAGCTACGCGGAACCTCAACACATAAGAAATTTATCAAGCCATTTCATAACTCACACGGCGCAATATGGCATTACATGAAATAGTTGACGACGAAATAACACCCAACATCCGAATACTCCTCCATAAGGAGCGCATTGCTAAAATGAACACATCAGGCCTGACATAGAGCCCACCTTCATATTTAAATCCATCCACAGACCTCAAGTCGATTCTGATCGTACCGAAATAGGCTAATAACCTTCCCTGGGTCCATAATAACCCCATTTTTCTCATAACACACAAGAACAACCATCATAGCCGGAGCAATCTTCCACATTCCACAACCTAATAAATCGAGTTCCCTCCAGGCATAACTTCTCAAATTAGTGATATTACCACCATCTTCATACTTGGTTTAAATTTTTAATCAATCAAGTGACTGCATGTCACACTTATACAATCTTCCCGTGAGATACGCTTCCACGATCTCATGCACCAGGTAACATGTCACGACCTCAGTTCGCCCTCCGTGAACTATCGTGACGGTACCTACTCTCTATAACTAGGTAAGCCTAACAAATTACGGAAAAAGAAACAACAGAATAAAACTAGCCAAAAACTGTGGAACAACATCATGAAACATTTAAGATGTCGCTCGGCATATACAATACAAACTCTCAAACTGAAACTACATTTCCCAAAACCCGGAATCTCATGAAATCACAAGCTGTGGAATAACTACAGTGTTCTAACTCCAGAGTGTCTAAACAAAAGAAAAAATACAAAAGGGCTATAACTAAAAGAGAGAGAGTAGATAGGGACTCCTCGGTCTGCGGACGCGGCAGATATACCTCAAAGTCTCTAGAGATTGCCTCGCCCTACTAACGATATGGCTGAGTCGATGTACCTGGATCTACACACGGAAAACATGTGCAGGAAAGGGCATGAGTGCACCACAGCGGTACGCAGTAAGTGTCAAGCCTAACCTCGGTCGGGTAGTCATGAGGAAGGTCAGGGCCCTACCGGTTATATTCAATAATATATAAGGAAGATGAGCAGTAGTAAAGAAATACAGATAATAAGAGAAACAACAACCACAACCAAGGCAAATAATCACAGAAGGTATACAACTCAACTTAGAGATAATAATCGGGGGTCTACCAAGATCCTGTCCTGTATCCACAAAAATAAATAATCAGTGGATCTCCCGAGTGCTGTCCCGTACTCCATATCGCTGTGCAGGGGGATCTACCGGAATACCACATCCGTAGTCCCAAAAGTAAATAATCGGTGAATCTCCCGGGTGATGTCCCATAGTCCATATCACTGTGCAGGGGGATCTACCGGAATACCACATCCGCAGTCCCAAATAAACAGACAAGGGGGATCTACCGGGGACCGCACGTAGTCCCAATGTAAACACGCAGCAACAACACAAGCATAATCAACTCCATTCAATTTAATATCAAAATAGACATATAATTCTAACCTAGCATGTTGCACAGAGTTTAGATAAGGGAGTTTGAGCAAGTAGGCAATTTAATCATTTAGGCATGCTTTCCTAAGCTAACAGTAAGCTCAAAGTTCAAGTAGTGTAAACAGTGAAGTAAAATACGAATATAGATACTTAAATGGAAAATAGGATTTTCAACAATCAGCGCAAGTACGCGCTCGTCACCTCACGTACAAGGCATTTCAGATATCATAGTACCAAATCCTAAGGCGAGTTCCCCCACACGAGGTTAGACAAGCCACTTACCTCGAACCAGCTCAATCAAATCTATACCACGTTCTTGCCACGAGTATCCGACTCCAAATGGCCCAAATCTATTCAAAGTAATTGCATAATGTAAATAACACTTCAAGTAACTAATTCAACTAATTAATTCTAAGCTAATACGCGAAATTAGGAATAAATGACCAAAACGCCCCACGGGCCCATGTCTCGGAATCGGGTAAAATTTACAAATTCAGAATCCCCATACTCTCACAAGTTCATTTATACAAAAATTATTCCAATCCGACATCAAGATCTAGATCAAAACCCCAAAATTAGGCCTAAGAACTTTTCTCCACTTTTCCTAAATTTTTCATCCCAAATCCGAAATTAATGACAAAACTAAGATTAGATTATAGGAATACAACTAGAAAGGGATTAGGAATCGTTACCCAATTGTAACGACCTGACCGGTCGTTTTGAGCTCTAGCGCACCGTTCAGCAGTTTGAGGCCATGAGCAGCTCCATTTCGGGTATTATGACTTGTACGCGTGGTCGGAATTAAATTTTGGGAAGTTCGGAGTTGACTTGGAGAGGAAATTCTCATTCCGGAAGCTTTAAGTTGAGAGAATTGACTAGGATCGGATTTTAGAGTAAACGACCTCGGAATCGGGATCTGAAGGTTCCAATAGGTTCATACGATGATTTTGGATTTGGGCGTATGCCCGGATCGGGTTTTGGGTGACCCGGGAGCGTTTTGGCGCCTATTGTGGAAGTGAGCATTTTGGAAAAAATTTCATAAGTTTGGGTTGAAGTGCATTTCAGTGTTATTGATATCCGTTTGGGATTCCGAGTCTGGGAGTAGCTCTGTATGGTGATTCTAGAGTTGGGAGCGCGATCGGAGGTGAATTCGGATGTCCAAGGAGCATTTTGGAGCCATTTGGCTAAGGATAGAAATTTGAAGGTTTTTGAGAGGTTTGACCGGAGGTGGACTTTTTTATATCGGGGTCGGAATCTGATTCCGAAAGTTGGAGTAGGTCCGTAATGTCGAATATGACTTGTGCGCAAAATTTGAAGTCAATCGGACATGATTTGATAGGTTTAAACATCTCGAGTAGAAGTTTGAAATTCTAAAGTTCATAAAGCTTGGATTGGAGGTCGATTCGTGGTTTTAGCGTTGTTTGACATGATTTGAGGCCTCGAGCAAGTCCGTAATGTGTTTTAGGACTGGTTGATATGATTGGTTGGGGTCCCGGGGGCCTCGGGTGGATTCCGGGCGGTTAACGGATCAAATTGAATTTTTGGAGAAGGCTGAAGTTGCTGGTTGCTGGTATAACCGCACCTGCGAGACTAGGGCCGCAGGTGCGGAGCCGCAGAAGCGGCCAGAAGAGCCGCAGATGCGGTTTCGGGCTGGAAGTTAAGGAACCGCAGATGCGGTCATGTAGCCGCAGAAGCGGGACCGTGATCGCTGCCAACTCCGCACTACTAATAAGTAGCAAGAGAGGGTCGCAATAGCTTTTACCCGATTTTGGGTCGGGATCAATATCCACAGAAAGCTAGAATTGGAGTCGAGTATCTATTTAGGTTGGAATTGCGTATTTGTTCCAAATATCACTTCTATTCATTTTTTATTTTTCTTTATATTCTACTATGATCAAACTACAAATTATAATTGCAACTAAATTAAACTAAGAGTAAATTGCCACAAGTTGTATCTAATGGTTTAAAAGGCACTAGGGTAGTGACTTTCACCTAGGTGGCCAATTGACGGGTACTTGCATCCAAGGCACGATTGACATGATTGGGGAATATGTTATAACCGTTGCTCGACACTACCCACTCTACACCTCTCGGTAGAAAGAGTGATTTTGTCCAATTGACTTTCTCAAGACCAATTGGGTATGCATATTTGTCCAAGCAACTAGGGTTCAAGTCGGGTATTACTCTCTCGAGGTTTAACTCTTTAATTGGGACTATCAAATCTCTTGAGTCCATCCCAATTCCTTGTTGAGTCAATTTTGGAGACTTAGGCTCTCTTTCTCAAGAAGAGCCCAAGTCAACTTAGCACAAACTAGTGTTTGCAACCACTAATTCATAAATTAAACCATAAAATTGACCCAAATAACAAACACCCATAGTCAATCTAACCTTAAATCACAACACCCATCAATTACCCACACTAGGGTTGAGCCACAACCCTAGCTAATGGGTCTAGCTACTCATGCTTGAAGATAAAATCAGAGAAATAGATGAAGAGAAAGACATATTAATTAATTACTAAAGTAAATACAAAGTTTCAATGATTAAAACCACGTAAAGATGCCAAAAATGGCTAAGAAATATCGTCTCACGAGCGCAGCTACAGTATTGTAATATCTGATACCCTAAAAATGGAAAAATGTTCTATTTATACTAAGCTGGAAAAACTGGACAAAAATGCCCCTGCGGGGTCAGTGCGGACCGCACAAAATGGTGTGCGGCCGCACTAGGCTCTTGACTCTGAAAAATCAACTCTCTGAACCCAGGCTCCGCGGACCGCACAGAATGGACTGCGGCCGCGGAGGCATCTAGCGCGGTCCGCACAAACACGACCGCGGACCGCACAGGCTTGAACCTTGGCACTTGACATCTCTCTGAAGTTTGCTTCCGCGGACCGCATAAAATGGTAGTGCGGCCGCGGTGTCTTCAGTGCGGGCCGCACAATATCTACTGCGGCCGCACTGCTTTGATGCCTTAAAATCCAGGTCTCTGAATCTCCCTAGTGCGGACCGCACAAAGTGTAGTGCGGCCGCACTAGGCCTGTTTGTCCTGAGTTGTCTTGTCTTTGGTACTTGTGCAGGTTTCACTCCTTTTGAGCCGATCTTTGACATCTCGTCACTTTGTTGATCAAACCTGCAATCAAGCACAACTTATGAGCCTTTTGGGACTATTTTGTAAGAATTTATAATCAAAGCGTAAGCAAGAAGGAGCATGAAGCACGTCAAAATCCCTAGTTATCAACTCCCCCAAACTTAAGCTTTTGCTTGTCCTCAAGCAAACAAAATAAGACCCACCCCTTGAGGTAAAATCCAAGAATTTTTGGCTATCCTAAAGTAACCTCAACTAGCATTAATTGGGACTAACAATTGCCCTCAATACAAATGAATCATTAACAACATTTAACCTTTGAAAAACCATGGATCAAGTGCGACACAAGAGCATCAAGAGTTGACTCAACACATCAAAGAACTCTTTCAATTACTTTGGTCATTGTGGAACCCAAACTCACACATCCTCAACTCTCCCTAAGCAATCCTCACCTTTAAGATAGTGGCACTCAGAACGAGGATAATGGGAATTCACTCATCTCTCTCAAGAAAAAGCCACAAGTCCGGCTCTAGGTACCATATGCTTGCCCCTTATGTGAGTATCCACTAATGTAAGCTTCATTCAACTCAAGATCATATAGGGCTTTTGTGGAGACATTGTGAAGGCTTTTGGTTCAGGGTAGGAAATGTTTTGGTCTAAGTAGGTTCCATCTTCCCTTAAGCACTTCTTTTGATTCATTTGGCATCCATTCACTTGACTCTTTGAGTCATTTCACTTCTTTCTAAGGGGTTAGAGAGACACATTGTCACTCTTTCTTATGCATTTCAAACCTTTTCTCCTTTTTCAACTTTCCACACCTTTCATTCTTTGCTTTTCTTGAATCCCTTTTTATTCTTTTTCACATTGAACTTTCTTTTTGTCTTTTTGCTTTTCTTTCTTTTTCATTGCCTTTCCTTTTCTTCATTTTTGTGCCTTTTTACCACTTTGTTGCAATCCTCGTCTCTCCCCCCAAACTTATACTTTTGCCATGTGCTAAAGGAAAGATCGGGTGCCAAGAGAGGGTATCTTTTAGAACGGGTATAGGCTTGTATCATGGTTCTTGAAGGAAAAAGGTCTAAGGCTCAAAAGGGTTGACTAGGGATCTTATCATTGGTAGGTTATGGAAGTGTTCAAGCTATCATTTGGACCAAGGAGAGCCTATAATCATGTCTCAAGTCAAAATTCACTTAGGATTTCGCCTCAACAAACATTCAGGGCAAGTTCTAGACCAATGGCTCGGGACATGGACTTGCAATACGATTACTCACCACACAAGCTATGGGATTGCTAAAGACACAGAGTCGGGGGCCCACAACGACCTTAGATAAGATTTGAGCACACAATGGTCCCGAAAAACCACTTGATGATTATCGGTCAACACAAGAGTCTCAAGGTCACGACTTTCACCATCCTAAACACAACAATTTGTTTTTGACCATAAGATCAAAGGCAAATGTGCTAGGCCCAAGTGAAGCTTTGCTTGAGGCACCCTTAACTACTAACTACTAAAAACAAAAAGAAAAACGGACTCAAACCCTTAAGAAGGTTGTCACGCCATCTATCATTGGGAAGAGCCACCCGGTTCACACAACACTCCACCTTTGGAAAGAACCGTGGCATTAAGAAAACCAAAGGCTTATTGCAAATTTCAAAAATGAAAAGCTACGAATCACATATAAGAAGCTAAAAACGAAAAATTTTGTGGAAGATAGAATGAATATATACAAGAGGGGATTTGAATATACAATAGATGGGATGAATATATACAATGAGATGTAACTTTACATACAGACCAAAGTGAAATAAAAATGCGATAAATGTAACGAAATATCAAAATTATATACAGACCAAAGATAAAAAGATAAAGAAAGCATAGAAATGTATCAAAAATATATACAGTCATCTGAATGTATCCATCAAGCAAAAAGTAGGGCCTACCCCCTCAAATGAAAGCTGGCATTGTCCCCTATGCCAACTAGTCAAAACAAAGCAACAAAAAGAGAGAAGGAAAGGATATAGAAGACTCCCTAAGGCATGTCTATCTGGGTAGGATCCTGAGTGGTCCCTGGGTCCTCAATGTGCTCGGGAACCTCAGACTGGCTCCATGTGGCCTGCTTCTCTGCTGCTGGGACCTGGGCCTGAACCTGTAGGGTCGGCCAACTGGATGACTGCATCTGGGTCTGCTCTGGGAATCACCCTACTCCTCTTGGGAGGCCTCTGAGACTGCTCCGGCTATGGATGAACTGCTGGTGCTAGGTCCTGGAGCAATAAGTCTAAAGGCAGATGGTCTGCCTTCATCCTGTCAACGTTCGCTCTCAGCTCCTTCACGGACTCCTTGGAGGCCCGTGTCTTCCTTAGCTTTTTGTTCTCCCTAGCAAGCTCCTTGAGAGCCTTGCTGTGTGAATCAACTACCTCAGCAAGCTTCTTCTGGTTGTCGAGGATTTTCTTCTGATTGTCTAACATCTCTTTAAGAGCATCCTCTATGGACTGTGGAACCTGTTGAGCTGGAGGAGTCGACTGAGCCTCAACGGTGGTGGTCAAAATGGACAACTTGGATGAGGTCGTCTGCATCCAGTTGTTGATACTCAATAGTTCCTGGCTCAGTCTGTGGGCAGTAATAGGAAGGGCCCGGGAAGATGGAATCTCCGGGCCTGTTGAGGTGGATGGGCCAGCAGGAATAGCTGTAAAAGTGGATGGACCAGGAGGGACATCTGTGGAAATAGAGGTAGGCTCAGCAGGAGCCACTACCACGACTGGCTCTTCAGACTGGCCAATTGTAGTAGTAGTTGTACCCTTAAAACTCTTGCTCTTGGGGTTGTCATCACCCTGCATGCTATACCAGGAAAAAGAAGCCTTTGCTTTGACTTTGACATCGAAGGGATTCTTGTCCACTTTCAAGTCCCGGAAGTACATAGTGAGGGTGATGGGGAAGGGATAGTTCCGGTCTACGATGGAGATAATCCTCGACATCACATTCCCCACATTGATGGGGTACCCTGCCATGATAGAAGCCACCAACACAACCCGGGGAAGAGAAAGGGTCTGGTCATGTGGCGTGGGGTCCAACCTGCTACACACAAAGGTCTCCCATCCCCGTGTTTCAAAATTCAAAGTCCGTCTCAATATCTTGACTCCAGCAGTCAAACAGTCAGGGGTGGTACCTGGGATTGCCAGATACTGTGCTAGCCAGGGACGAACCTCCTCGCCCATCTCCAACTTCGCCATGTACAAAGTTTCATCCTCCTCATTGAAGCCAAGGTATTCATTAAGGTACTTCCCTTCAAATAATACTTTCATATTCCACACCTTGGTCACTTTGGAGCCCTTTTCGATGTGGGCTACATTGCAATAAAACTCCTTGACCATGTGTTCATTGGCATCCACACATTCCTCTAGAAAATGTTCCCAGCCCACTCTAGTCCTAAATTGTCTTTGCACATTGGGGTTGTGGGGTAAAAGATCTCTATCGATGAAGCTCCTCTCCGGTATCAATTTTCTCACCAGTCACCACTCCCTAAATTTGTGGTACGCTACCTCACTCACGAACCTATCTCGCCAAACCTCCGGTTTTCTAGTTCTGGCAATACCTCCCACCTGAGGCTCACCTCCTTCTGCCACTTCCTCCTCTCCCCCAACTTCCTCCTCCGTACCTACTGCACCCTCTCCAGATAATGAAGCTGTAGGAGAGGTGGATTATTACCCACTACCTGCTGCTGAGCCCTCAGACGACTCAGAAATCACATGTGTTGGTGCTTGAGCAGTGGGTGATGGTGGAGGAGTGTCTCGTAGCCTGAATCTCTCCGACCAGTCTTCGACATATTCTGGCACGGAGTCCGAAGAAATGTCCCTTGATGGTTCATACTCACTCCCCGAGGAATGGGAGGCAGCTCTATCAGTAGCTTTTATTAGTTTTCTGGTCCTTTTTATGTTTTCCCGAGCTTGGGGAGTGAGTTTTATCATCTTCTTTTTCCCTCCCCGGGAGGATTCTCCTCTGCCCGATTGTTTACCCCTTTGTCTCACCATGTCTGCAATCACAGTTCAAACAGCTTGTTGGTATCAGTGTAGTCAGATAAGAATAAAGTAGCAGAAGAAGAACAGGAATTGTTGCAGACATATTGCAGAAGTACCCAGTGCGGACCGCACAAAATCAACTGCGACCGCACTAGAGACTCCGCGGACCGCACAAAACCTACCGCGGTCCGCACAGGTGTGGGGTTCCAAAAACATAGCCTCTGAATCTCAGCAGTGCAAACCGCACAAAAGCAACTGCGGCCACACTGGGGCACCACGGACCGCACAGAATTGACCGCGGTCCGCACAGGGTGCCCAGATTTGGCACTAAACTAGGGTTTCCAAATTTTAGATTTTAAGCTCAATTTTTCACCTAATTAGTGTCTCTAAATGATTGCCCAGTCCATTCTACTAACTAAGTCCACATGAATTAAGATTTAAACTAACCTAGCATGGAAATTTAAGACAATAGGGGAGGAAGAAGACCTAAAAGCTAAGAAAAACAAAAATTAACAAAATTAAACAAGTAAAAGGAAGATTGTGGTACAAGATAATGAGATGAATTGAAGCAAATACGTTCCAACAATTAATTATGAGCAAAGGGTGTGATGAATAGTGTTTTTCTTAGGTCTGAGAGGCACAAGTACGAAAGTAGTAAAAGGAGGCCCCAAGGGTCTATTAATAGAGAGAACCCTAGGGCCCAGTCTCACCTACCAGTGCGGACCGCACAAAATGGACCGCGGTCCGCACTAGGCTATTTTGTTCAAGTTTGAGAAGGCAGCCCTCTGCGGTCCGCACAAAATGGGCTGCGGCAGCAGAGGCCCGATGCGGTCGCAGTGGAAAACTTCAGAGAGTTCACTCTTCACCCTCTGCCAGTGCGGTCCGCACAAAATGGTAGTGCGGCCGCACTGCAAACTTCAGAGACCTGTGCATTTTTTCAATTATGTCCTGCACTGCATCAACTCAATCCTGTAACATCTCACAACCAGTTAGCCAAAAAATCAATCTACGCTATAATGAAAATTAAAGAAAACAAGAAGAATAACACATAGGTTGCCTCCCAAGAAGCGCCTAATTTAACGTCGCGGCACGATGCAAGTTACCACCCAATCACTTGAAATGAATAACAACCACCACATGGCTATCATCAAACTTCCCCAAATAATACTTGACTCTATACCCATTCACTCTAAGTGCTTCCCCACTTTTGTTCTTCAAATCAAGAGCACCAAACGGGGTCACACATACTACTTCAAATGGTCCACTCCACTTTGATTTCAGCTTTCCCGGGAACAACCTTAGACGAGAATTGAATAAGAGCACCAAATCTCCTACCTTGAACTCCTAGCCCCAAGTGTATTTATCATCAAGGTATTTCATTTTATCCTTATACAGGGACGAACTGGAGTAGGCATGGAACCTAAATTCATCAAGCTCATTGAGTTGCTCCACCCGAAGATTAGCAGCTATATCCCAATCAAGATTCAACTTCTTCAAGGCCCACATGGCCTTATGCTCCAACTCCACTGGTAAATGACATGCTTTGCCAAACACCAACTGGTACAGCGACATACCAATTGGGGTCTTGTAAGCGGTCCGGTAAGCCCATAGAGCATCATCTAACTTTTTAGACCAATCGGTCCTATTGGCATTGACGATTTTGGACAAAATGCTCTTGATCTCCCTGTTAGACACTTCAACCTGGCCACTTGCTTGAGGATGATAAGGCGTAGACACTTTGTGGTTGACACCATACTTGGAAAGCAAGGCATCAATATCTCTATTACAAAAATGGGATCCTCCATCACTAATAATTGCCCGAGGTGTACCAAACCTTGTGAAAATGCTCTTCTTCAGAAATGCCACCACACTCCTAGCTTCATTATTGGGCAAGGCCACGGCCTCAACCCATTTTGACACATAATCAACCGCTACAAGAATGTAAGTGTTTCCACATGAGCTTACAAAAGGGCCCATAAAATCGATACCCCATACATCAAAGACATCAACTTCAAGAATGGTGTTTAGAGGCATCTCATCTTTCTTGGAAATCCCGCCCGCTCGTTGACATTGATCACATCTTTTTACTAGATTACTTGCATCTTTGAACAAGGTTGGCAAATAAAAACCACAACTCAGAACTTTCGAAGCCGTCCTCGCCCCTCCATGATGGCCACTATAGGGGGAGGAATGACAAGCCTCTAGAATGCTAAATTGCTCCTCCTCAGGTACACACCTCCGGATGACTCCGTCGGTGCAAATCTTGAACAAGTATGGCTCGTCCCAATAGAAGTCCAAACTATCCCGTTTGAGCTTCTTCCTTTGGTTAGAAGAGAGCTCACACGGGATGATGCCAGTCACAAGGAAATTAGCAATGTCCGCAAACCATGGCATATCACACATCGACACAGAAAGTAGTTGCTCATCGGGGAATGTATCGTTGATCTCTAGGCCATCACACGGCCTACCTTCCTCCAAGCGGGACCAATGATCCGCCACTTGGTTTTCACTACCTTTCCGGTCCACTATCTCCAAATCAAACTCTTGAAGTAATAAGACCCATCGCATCAGTCTAGCTTTGGAGTCTTTCTTTGTCATCAAATATCTAAGAGCTGCATGATCAGTGTGCACAATGACTTTAGCTCCCATAAGATATGGCCGAAATTTTTCCATGGCGAACACAATAGCCAATAATTCCTTCTCAGTCACCATGTAGTTGCTTTGAGCCTCATTCATAGTCTTGCTCGCATAGTACACTGGATGAAACATTTTGTTCACTCTTTGACCCAAAACTGCCCCAACCGCAACATCACTCGGGTCGCACATGAGCTCGAAAGGCAAGCTCCAATTGGGTGCGATAATGATCGGGGTGGTGGTCAACTTATGCTTGAGAAGTTCAAAGGCTTCCATACATCTCTCATCAAACACAAACTTGGTATCCTTTTCTAGAAACTTGCAAAGAGGAGTCACTACCTTCGAAAAGTCCTTGAATCGCCGGTAGAACCCCGCATGCCCAAGAAAACTCCTCACCCCCTTGACAGAAGTGGGGGGAGGAAGCCTTGAAATCACCTCTATCTTGGCTTTGTCAACTTCAATCCCATGCTTTGAAATTTTATATCCCAACACTATGCCCTCTTCAATCATGAAGTGGCATTTTTCCCAATTTAGCACAAGATTTGTGTCTTCACACCGGGCCAACACTCTATCCAAATTTCACAAACACTCTGCAAATGAATCACCAACCACACTCAAGTCGTCCATGAACACCTCTAATATATCTTCCACCATATCGGTGAAAATGGCCATCATACACCGTTGGAATGTTGCCGGTGCATTGCACAACCCAAAGGGCATCCGAGAGAAAGCAAGGTGCCATATGGACAAGTAAAGGTGGTCTTCTCTTGGTCCTCCGGAGCGATTAAGATTTGATTATACCCCGAATATCCATCCAAAAAGAACTAAAAGGCATGCCCCGCAAGGCGATCAAGAATTTGCTCAAGGAATGGCAAAGGGAAATGATCCTTGCGGGTCACCTTGTTCAGTTTCCTGTAGTCCATGCATACCCGCCATCTGGTAACCGTCCGAGTGGGAATAAGTTCATTGTTGTCATTTGTCACCACAGTCATCCCACCCTTCTTCGGTACACATTGCACGGGAGAAGTCCACGAGCTATCGGAAATAGGGTACACAACCCCGGCATCCAACTATTTTATCACTTCTTTCTTCACCACCTCTTGCATTGCCTCGTTCAATCTTGTTTGATGCTCCAAGGAGGGTTTTGCATCATCCTCCAAAATGATTTTGTGCATGCAGAATGCGGGGCTTATTCCCCGAATGTCAGCTAGAGTCCATCCAATTGCCTTTTTCCGCTTTTTTAGCACCGCCAACATGGAATCTACCTGCATGTTAGTAAGACAAGAGGAAAGAATAACTGGTAAAGTTGAATTAGAGCCCAAGAATTCATACCTGAGGTGTGGAGGTAATGGCTTCAACTCCAACACCGGGGGTTCCTCGATTGAAGGCTTTGTTGTCCAAAGAAAGTTTCCTAGGCTCATAAGAATAAGAGCCCATTCCATGTAGAGCATTCACGCACTCCACTCGGCCCGCATCATCGACATCAAATTCAACAATACGGCCTCCAAAGGGTCCTCAACATTGATCATTGCACTAGTATCATCAATTATCATAGCCGTGACTAAATCCACAAATGAACACACTTCGGTACAATTGGGCTGCTTCATTGACTTGCACACATGAAATACTACCTTTTCATCACCCACCCTGAAAGTGAGTTCCCCTGCTTCTACATCCACTAGAGCCTTCCCCATAGCAAGGAAAGGTCTCCCTAATATGATCGGGACCTCATAATCTACCTCACAGTCCAAGATGACAAAATCAGCTGGCAAGATAAATTTGCCCACCCGGACGAGCACATCATCAACAATACCCAATGGTCGCTTCATAAATCGGTCCGCCATTTGCAAACGCATGGAAGTTGGCCTCGGAGGCCCAATACCCAAAGTCTTGAAAACTGAGAAGGGCATTAAATTGATGCTTTCCCCAAGATCACATAAAGCTTTGGCAAAGTTTGCACTACCAATAGTGCAGGGGATACTGAAAGCACCGGGATCCTCTAATTTCGGAGCCATTGAATGTACTATGGCACTAACTTGGTGGGTCATCTTGATAGTTTCACAATCCATTGATCTTTTCTTTGTAACCAAATCTTTCATGAATTTAGCATAACCAGGCATTTGCTCCAAAGCCTCCACCAAAGGCACGTTGATGGATAAGCTCTTCATCATGTCAATGAACTTTTTGAATTGATTCTCACTTTTCTGCTTGGCTAGCCTCTGAGGATAGGGGGAGGTGGCCTAGGCAAAGGTGCCTTGGCTTTTGGCACAACCGGCTCCGGCATGTCAATTACGTGCTCCCTAGACGGGTTCACGGCCTCTTGAGTTTCCACCTCGGTTTCATTAATGTCAATCCTCACTTCATTGTTCACATTGTCTTCAACGACATCGTCAACTACCAAAGGAACCGCATCTTCTTGCAACTCAACATCATCTTCAACAACTTGCTTTTGTTTCGAGGCATTCACATCACCGCCTCTCCTATTTCTTGTTGCAACCGCCATAACATGGTTGTTACCACCCTTTGGGTTCACTACCATATCACTTGGTAGAGCACCCTTCGGGCGAGTATTCAATGATTGAGAGATTTGGCCTATTTGCACCTCCAAGTTTCTAATAGAGGTATTGTGGGAAGCTAACTGTGCATCCGAATCCGCGTTCTTCTTCATCATTTGTTCGAACATCATTTCAGTTCTACCCATATCATTGTTGGAAGAACTAGTACCTTGAGAAGGGAAAGGGGGTGGATTGCTCTGTTGTTGGTACATTGGGGGCCTTTGAAAGCCTTGCCCCCGGTTTCCTTGGTTCCCATTGTTCCATCCACCTTGATTGTTATTGTTGCCCCAATTGTTGTTATTACCATTCCAATTCCCTTGGTTGCCTTGATTGTTGTTCTGATTGCCCCAGTTGTTATTTTGATTATTGTTCCCCCAATTACCATTGTTTTGTTGTTGATTGCCCCAATTGCCCTGGGGTCGCCACTGTTGTTGGTTGGAAGAGTTGCCCCGTTGGCCTTGAAAATTGTTTACATATTGTACCTCTTCATTTTGCTCATCATAGCCATCATTTTGAAACCCAACAATCATCATCAAATTGCTCAGAATTTCCTTGGTTTTGTTGCCTTCGTTGCCTTCTCTTGTTGACAAGCATATTCACACCCTCCATGGAATTCACTTGGCGAGGATTTTGGACTTGTTGCAACTGTGCCTTAGCCAATTGGTTCATAGTAGTTGTCAACTCCGCTATAGCTTGCCCATGGTCATGTAATTCCTTATGCAAATGAATAACCGTAGGGTCACCTTGAGGAATATTGGCCCTACTTTGCCATGCGGAGGATGTATCCACCATCTCATCAAGAACGGCACAAGCTTCATCATACGTCAATTTCATAAAATTACCCCCAGCGAGTTGATTGACTATGCATTGATTTGTAGTATTGATGCCCCGGTAGAAAGTTTGTTGCAACATATTCTCCGTCATGTCATTATTGGGGCATTCCTTCACCATCGTTCTATACCGCTCCCAAATCTCATGCAAAGGTTCCGTGGGCTCTTGCTTGAAGGCCAATATCTCATCTCGAAGTGCCGCCATGTGCCCGGGTGAGAAAAATTTAGCAATAAACTTATCCGCCAACTCATCCCAAGTTGTGATGGAATGGTTGGGGAGTCTCTCGAGCCAATCCAATGCTTTCCCCCGAAGTGAGAAGGGGAAAAGCCTCAACCTAAGAGCATCCTCGGACACATTCGCTGCTTGCTACCCCAACATGTATCCACGAACCCTTTGAGATGTTTGTAGGCATTTTGATCTGCAGCGCCCGTGAATTACCCACGCTGCTCAAGTAAGGTCAACATCACATTGGTTATCTGAAAATTGCCCGCCCGAATTCTGGGAGGGACAATAGCACTTGCATAGTCTTGGTTCGGTAGCACCCGAGGAACCGCTCTTGGAGGTGGTGGAGGAGGGTCTGGAACGTTTTCATTTGCATTGTCCTGGCGGCCTCGTCGTGGTCCGGGAGGTACAAGAGGCACCTCGTCCTCTCCAATTTCATCTACCTCCTCCCCCGCATTCACATTTCCAAGAGGGTCATTTGCATTTAAAGCCATTTTGGTACCTGTAGTATTGACACAAACATATTAGTAACAAGAAGGAAAGAAGAACAACACACAAAACTAACTAAATAGATAGCCAAAACCGTTAGCTCCCGGGTAACGGTGCCAAAAAGTGATCGTTGCCAACTCCGCACTACTAATAAGTAGTAAGAGAGGGTCGCAATAGCTTTTACCCGATTTTGGGTCGGGATCGATATCCACAGAGAGCTAGAATTGGAGTCGAGTATCTATTTAGGTTGGAATTGCGTATTTGTTCCAAATATCACTTCTATTCATTTTTGGTTTTTCTTTATATTCTACTATGATCAAACTACAAATTATAATTGCAACTAAATTAAACTAAGAGTAAATTGCCACAAGTTGTATCTAATGGTTTAAAAGGCACTAGGGTAGTGACTTTCACCTAGGTGGCCAATTGACGGGTACTTGCATCCAAGGCACGATTGACATGATTGGGGAATATGTTATAACCGTTGCTCGATACTACCCACTCTACACCTCTCGGTAGAAAGAGTGATTTTGTCCAATTGACTTTCTCAAGACCAATTGGGTATGCATATATGTCAAAGCAACTAGGGTTCAAGTCGGGTATTACTCTCTCGAGGTTTAACCCTTTAATTGGGACTATCAAATCTCTTGAGTCCATCCCAATTCCTTGTTGAGTCAATTTTGGAGACTTAGGCTCTCTTTCTCAAGAAGAGCCCAAGTCAACTTAGCACAAACTAGTGTTTGCAGCCACTAATTCATAAATTAAACCATAAAATTGACCCAAATAACAAACACCCATAGTCAATCTAACCTTAAATCACAACACCCATCAATTACCCACACTAGGGTTGAGCCACAACCCTAGCTAATGGGTATAGCTACTCATGCTCGAAGAAAAAATCAGAGAAATAGATGAAGAGAAACACATATTAATTAATTACTAAAGTAAATACAACGATTCAGTGATTAAAACTACGTAAAAGTGCCCAAAATGGCTAAGAAAAGTCTTCTCACGAGCTCAGTTTACGTAATACAATATTTGATGCCCTAAAAATGGAAAAAGAATCTATTTATACTAGGCTGAAAAATCTGGACAAAAATGCCCCTGCGGGATTAGTGCGGACCGCACAAAATGGACCGCGGTCCGCACTGGGCTTTGGCCTTCAAAATTGACCTCTCTGAACTTGGGCTCCGCGGACCGCATAGAATGGACCACGGCCGCGGAGGCTTCTAGCGCGGTCCGCACAGAGTTGACCGCGGACCGCGATGGCTCAAAACTCTGAAAAGTGATCTCTCTGAATCTTCACACCGCGAACCGCACAGAATGGACCGCGGCCGCGGTGCCTTCAGTGCGGACCGCACAAAATGGTGTGCGGCCGCACTGCCTTAAAGCCTGGAAATCAGCTCTCTGAATCTTCCAATGCGGACTGCACAAAGTGGTGTGCGGCCGCACTGGGCCTGTTCTGCATGAGATTGCCTTGTTTTTGGTACTTGTGCAAGTTTCACTCCTTTTGAGCCAATCTTTGACATGTTGTCACTTTGTTGATCAAACCTATAATCAAGCACAACTTGTAAGCCTTTTTGGGACTATTTTGAAAGAATATTTGATCAAAGAATAAGCAAGAAGGAGTATAAAATGCATCAAATTCCCTAGTTATCAGACCGCACCTGCGCTAGTCTAGTCGCAAAAGCGGAAATGGGCGGCTAGGCTGGGACCGCAGATGCGGTCATTTTGCCGCAGATGCGGGACCGCACCTGCAGAAGGAGAAGCGCAAAAGCGGGCTGGGGCAACTGGAGGAAGATCGCAGAAGCGGTATTGGACCGCACCTGCGGAACCGCAGACGCGGTCAAGTGACCGCAGGTGCGGAAAGTGCTGGAGGCAGTGAGTGTTTTAAAATCGGGATTTGGCCCATTTCTTTCATTTTCTCTTGGTTTTGGGCAATTGTTGGAGGATTTCAAGAGGGGATTTCATCATTCAATGGCAAGGTAAGTCATCCCCCCTATTAGGAGTTAAATACATTGATTATGTATGGATTTTATCATAGAAATTAGTGAAAACTTGGGGTTTGAGGGAAAACCTAGAAAAATTGATTTTTTTGGAATTTGACCACGATTTTGGGTATGAAATTGAGATTAAATTATATATTTGAGTTCGTGAGGCTTTGGGTAAGCTTTATCGTCGAAAAATTTCGAAACCCGGGCACGTGGGCCCGAGGGCGTTTTTGCCAACTTTTCGATCGGGGTTAGGAATTGTTACAAATTGGGTTGCAATGAGTAATTGAGCATATATTAATGGATTTGCATAATTATTGGCTAGCTTTGGAGCATTTAGTATCAATTCGAGTCTTTGGAATGACGTGGAATGCCGGTTATGGATCTTCGGAGCAAGGTGAGTCTCCTTTCTAACCTTGTAAGAGGGAATTGTCCCCATAGGTGAAATAATTGGTTATGTGCTCTTATTTGTGGGGGCTACGTACGCACGTGGTGATGAGAGTCCGTGCGTAGCTACTAATATGTGTAAGTCCGGGTAGTCTAGGACCCAAAAAGCATGCTACACTTGGAATATCTGTGATCTTATTGACAATTAAATTTCTTAAATCCTATCGAATTGGTAAATGAATTTCTAAGAGGATTAAACTACATTTTCTTAAATGATTAAAAGAGAATCGGCCTTTATGTGGATAAATCTTCCCCGATGAATTCTTAATTTGCTATTTGAGCATGTATTTCTATGTGTACCTGCGTCGCATGCATGATTCGCGAGCAGGGTGATTGTTTAGTTAAATTTCACCGCGTCGCATGTATGATTCGCGAGCGAAGTAATAGATGCATGTATGGTTCGTGCCGCTCGACCCTCGGCAGTGCACATTTTACATTTTATGTTGGATCGGGCCGTACGACCTCGGCATGATTTGTGCATGCTTGTATTGCTTGCCTTGAGATTTATTGATATTGCTATCTACTCTTCCGACTTGAGATAATTGTTAATTAATGGATTATGAATCCGGAGATTTTAAATAAAAAGGAACTATCACCTATTTAGTGACTCATTTGAATTTACTATTGTTCTTAATAAATCCGTGAGTCGTCGCATTAATAATATTATTACTGGACCTTTAGTAAGTGTCGAAGTTGCCATCTCGTCTCTACTTCTTCGAGATTAGGCGGGATACTTACTGAGTACACGTTGTTTTTGTACTCATACTACACTTCTGTGCATTTTTGTTGCACAGGCACAGGCACCTCTAGTGGCCTAGTGGGTGTAGCAGCATGGTTGACACGGAGACTAGGTGAGGTGTATTTCCTCGAGGCGACCCGCAGCTAGCAGTCTCTCTCAGGATTTTATTTATTTTCTGTCCAATTTGTATTCCGGACAGCTGTTGTACTTTATTCAATTTTCTTAGAAATTGCTCACGCACTTGTGACACCGGTTTCTGGGATGGTTATGAAGTATTTTGTATTAATTGCTTCTCATTTAATTTGAAATGAAGCGATTGTCTTTTTTATTGGTAAATTTGAAGGAAGGTCATAGTTTTCAAGAGTATTAAAATGAGAATTTAATTAAGTATTTTGGGTTGGCTTGCCTGACAGTGGTGTCCGGCGCCATCACGACCTTTAGTGGAATTTGGGTCATGACACCACTGATTTCCTCTTCAAAATCCTCCCAAAATCGAAATTCCTAAGTTCTACCAAAAATTGCCAATTTTTACCATGAAAACTCTAGAGTTTTGGTTGAAATCTTGTTAAAAGTTGAAAAGGATTGGAAGGAATTAGTTAGAGATACCTTACCAATGAATTGGAGAAGTTTGGGTCTTTGAAAAATCGCCTAGGGAGGTTTAGGGTTCGGAATTTTGAGAAATGAGTTCAAAATCCCGACTAAGTGATATTTTACCCAGTTACAGGTATCGCATTTGGGATCCCAGGTTCGCAAATGCGACCAAGGCTTCGCAACTGGGAAGCTTGGCCTGCCCTACTAACATCGCAAATGCAAACCTTTTGGTCGCAATTGCGATACTCCCCCTAGCCTGATTTCTTCGCAAATGCAAAGAGTTGTTCGCAATTGCGAACACTGGCCTCACAGCTACTCTTCGCAATTGCGAAGAGTATGTCGCAAATGCGAACCCAACAGTGGTCGAAAATGCGAGGATTGATCTCGCAATTGCGAGATCTGAGGCTCTACAACAGAACTGAACCTGCAACATTTTTCTACCAAGTCTAATACACCTCGAAGCCTAACTAAAACTCATCCGAGCCCTCGGGGCTCTAAACCAAACATGCATACAAGTCTAAAAACATCATACGGAATTGCTCGTGCGATCAAATCACCAAAATAACATCTTAAACGACGAATTTAACACCAAAACTCATGAATTTTTCAAGATAGTTCAAAATTTCTAACTTTTCGACCGAAGGTCCGAATTACGTCAAATCTCTTCCGTTTTTCACCAAATTTCACATATATGACTTAAATATAATAACGAACCTGTAGCGAGCTCCAGAACCAAAATAATAGGGCTTGATACCATCAAGTTCCAACACTATTCACTTTCTAAAAAAAACCTTTATATTTTTCAGCAAACAATTCTCTTCAAAAATTCATTCCTCGGGCTAAGGACCTCGAAATTCAATTCCGGGCATACGCCCAAGTCCCATATTTTACTACGGAACCTCCGGGACCGTCGGAACACGGGTCCGGGTCCGTTTACCCAAAATATTGACCGAAGTCAACTAAAATCATATTTTAAGCCAAAAATCATTATTCTTTAAATTTTTCACACAAAAGCTTTCCGGTATCGCGCCCAGACTGCGCACGCAAATCGAGAAGAGATAAAAGGAGTTTTTCAAGGCCCCATAACACAGAGACGGATTCTAAAACGAAAGATGACCTTTTGGGTCGTCACATTCTCCACCTCTAAAACAACCGTTCGTCCTCGAACGAACATAGAAAAGTACCTGAGTTGGTGAAAAGATGGGAATATCGGCTGCACATATCCTGCTGGGTCTCCCAAGTCTCCTCCTCAACCGGCTGACCCCACCACTGAACCTTCACTGATGCGATGTTCTTTGACCTCAACTTTCGAACCAGCCTGTCCAATATTGCCACTGGCTCTTCAACATAAGATAGATCCTTGTCCAGCTAGACTGAACTGAAATCCAACACGTGTGACGGATCGTCATGATACTTCCGGAGCACCGAAACATGGAATACCGGATGAACTCCTGCCAAGCTGGGAGGTAAGGCAAGCTCATAAGCAACCTCCCCAACACGTCGCATATCTCAAAAGGGCCAATAATCCTCGGACTTAATTTCCCATTCTTCCCAAATCTCATAACGCCCTTCATAGGCAAAACTCGAAGCAAGACCGCTCTCCGACCATATAGGAAACATCACAACCTTCCAGTCCGCATAACTCTTCTATCTGGACTGGGATGTGCGAAGTCTATCCTGAATCACCTTAACCTTCTTCAAGGCGTCCTGAACCAAGTCTGTGCCCAATAATCTAGCCTCACCCGGCTCAAACCAACCCACCGGGGATCTACACCGCCTACCATACAAAGCCTCATACGGTGCCATCTGGATGCTGGACTGAAAATTGTTGTTGTAGGCAAACTCCGCCAGTGGCAAGAACTGATTCTAAGAACCTACAAATTCCATCACACACGCACGGAGCATATCCTCAAGAATCTGAATAGTGCACTCGGACTATCCGTCAGTCTGGGGGTGAAATGATGTGCTCAACTCCACCCGAGTACCCAACTCATGTTTTACGGCCCTCCAGAAGCGTGATGTGAACTGAGTACCTCTATCTGAAATGATGGAAACTGGAATACCATGCAGACGAACAATCTCCCGGATATAAATCTCCGCCAACCGCTCAGACGAATAGGTGGTACACACAATAATGAAATGCGCGGACTTGGTCAGCCGATCCACGATCACCCAAATGGCATCGAACTTCCTCAAAGCCTGTGGGAGTCCAACTACGAAGTCCATGGTGATTCGCTCCCACTTCCACTTCGGAATCTCTATCTGCTGAAGCAACCCACCCGGTCTCTGGTGCTCATACTTTACCTGCTGACAATTGAGGCACCGAGATACAAACCCAACTATATCTTTCTTCATCCGCCTCCACCAATAGTGCTGTCTCAAATCCTGATACATCTTCGCGGCACCCGGATGGATGGAATACCGCAGACTATGGGCCTCCTCTAGAATCAAGTCCCAAAGCCCATTAACATTGTGTACACAAACCCGACCCTGCATCCTCAATACCCCGTCATCACCAATGGTCATATCTCTGGCATCACCTTGCAGAACCTTGTCCTTGAGGACAAGCAAATGAGGGTCATCAAACTGGCGCTCCCGGATACGATCAAACAAGGAAGACCGAGAAACCACACAAGCAAGGACCCGACTAGGCTCCGAAAGATCCAATCTCACAAACTGGCTGGCTAAGGCCTGAACATCCATCGCATGGGCCTCTCCGCTGCTGGTAAATAAGCCAAACTCTCCGCCCGGCGACTCAAGGCATCCGCGACTACATTGGCCTTGCCCGGGTGATACAAAATAGTAATATCATAGTCCTTCAGCAGCTCTAACCACCTCCTCTGGCGTAAATTAAGGTCCTTTTGCTTGAACAAATGCTGCAAACTCCGGTGATCAGTATAAATCTCATAAGGCACACCGCACAACTAATGACACCAGATCTTCAAGGCATGAACAATAGCAACTAACTCAAGATCGTGGACAGGATAATTCTTCTCATGAACCTTCAACTATCTGGACGCGTAGGCAATCACCCTACCGTCCTGCATCGATACCACTGCAAGGCCAATCCTCGAGGCATCACAATAGATAGTATAAGACCCCGAACCGGTAGGCAATATCAAAATTACGGCTGTAGTCAAAGCTGTCTTGAGTTTCTGAAAGCTCTCCTCACACTCTTCCGTCCACTGGAACGGAGCACCCTTCTGGGTCAGTCTTGTCATAGGTGTTGCAATAGATGAAAATCCCTAAACGAATCGACGGTAATCACCCGCCAAGCCGAGAAAACTACGGATCTCTGTAGTTGAGGATGGTCTGGGCCAACTCTGCACTTCTTCCACTTTCTTCGGATCCACCTTTATCCCCTCACTAGATACTACGTGACCCAAGAATGCCACAGAATCCAACCAAAACTCATATTCCGAGAACTTAGCATATAACTTCTTCTCCCTCAAAGTCTGAAGCACTGTCCTCAGGTGCTGCTCATGATCCTCCTGACTCCGGGAATATACCAGAATGTCATCAATAAAGACAATAATGAATGAGTCAAGATACGGCTGGAATACACTGTGCATCAAGTGCATGAAGGCTGCTGGGGCATTGGTCAGCCCAAATGACATAACAAGGAACTCGTAATGACCATACCGAGACCTGAAGGTAGTCTTCGGGATATTTGGCTCCTGAATCTTCAGCTGATGATAGCCTGAACGCAAGTCAATCCTAGAAAACACACGAGCACCATGTAACTGATCAAACAGGTCATCAATACGAGGCAAAGGATAACGGTTCTACACTAATACTTGTC
>NC_031994.1:27646675-27701670 GCF_001879085.1 Nicotiana attenuata
ATTACATCGTGGATCCCTGTAATTACGCCTTAATGGCCTGAAGTGGTTGAGAAAATCACGTTTGGGCGAGATATCCGGCGACGCTTGGTTATCCGTTACGAGTCCGGCTTCCGACCTTGTGTGTTTCTCCATCCGGTGGTGACTCATATCGAGCTCTGCAACGGTCTCGAAATGACTCGACCTCGGTTGTTGACGTGGCCGTCGTTCTACCTTGCATCCAGGTCGGGTTCGATGGCCCCGACTTGCCCCGGACCGGACCCAACCCGGTCGGGCTCAAGCAAAAAGGGTATCACCCAATACAATATTATATTTTTAGACTTGTGTGTATGTTTGATTTGGATACAGGAGGATCAGGATGAGTTTGCAGTACTAGAAAATTGCCAAAAGGCGTCCAAGAATATCAACCGAAATCAGTCGGAATCTATAACGACCCGACCAGTCATTTTGAGCATTTACGTTCCATTCAGCCATTTGAAGTGTTGAGTAGCTTCGTATAATGTATTATGACTTGTGTGAATCGTCGACTTTGGTTTTCAGGTGTTTCGGAACTAGTTCGGAAGAATAAATTTCATGTTTGAAGCTTTAAGTTGGAAGAGTTGACCAAGTTTGACTTTTAAGTATTCGACCTCGGACCGGAGTTTTGGTGATTCTGTTAGGTCCGAACGGTGATTTTAGACTCGGGCGTATGCCCGAAATTTCATTTGGATATTTCTAGAAGGTTTCGACAATAATCGACGAAAGTTGGCAATTTGAAGGTTTGGAAATGTTCATAGGTTTGACCGATGTTTGACTTTATTGATATCGGGGTCGAATTTCGAGTTCGATTTCGAAAGTTATAGTAGGTCCGCTATGTCATTTATGAATTGTGTACCAAATTTGAGATCAATCTGATATGTTTAGGCTTGTTCGCCGTTAATTTCAAATTTTGAAAGTTCATTAACTTCATTAAGTCCATTTGAGGTGCAATTTATGATTTTTATGCTGCTAAGTGAGATTTAAAACATCGAGCAAGTATGCGTTATGATTTGGAACTTGCTTGCAATATTCGAGGTCGTTCGGAGTTGGTTTGATAGCATTCGGGCGCTTGGTTGCATTTCTAGAAGTTCTTGAGTCCTCCCTTCAATTTTCATGCGTGTTGATGTCCAATTCATGGTTTTAGGCATTGTTTTGGTGATTTTATTGTGCGAACAAGTTCGCATGATATTTCTAGATTTGTGTGGATGTTTGGCGTGGAGCGCTCGAGGGCTCGTGTGAGTTTCGGATCCATTTTAGGCCATTTTCAGTAGCAGGTTTTTGGTACAGGGGTGTGCATCGCGATCGCAAACAATTGGTCGCGTTCGAGAAGAGCAAACTGCAATTTGGGTCCTTGTGAATCGCGATCGCGTAAGCATTTTTGCGATCGCGTAAGAGGAATTTCTGCTGCAGAGGGCTGACTTTGGAAGCTTATATTTGGCAATCTATATTGAATTTGTAGATGATCCAAAAATAAAAGTTGTAGCCCTTTGTGTCTAGTTTTCAGAAAATCAAATTGTTTGGCATTTAATGTTTTGTACAAAGAGTTATGGTGGATACACTACATGCTGTTTGGGATGAGTTTGGAAATCGCTATTGAAGAATTTGTTCATTGCGATCTCGAAGAAGGAAGCCTGGACAGTGGACTTAATGTCCAATATCGGACATTTGAGCCATTTATCCATATTTTATGTTGGGGACCTCGGGATTTAGCAATTTTTAGGCGATTTTCTTGGGGTAAGTGTAACTTGCTTGTGATTATATGTCATGAATTTATCTTCGTTTTCGGCGTATCACTATTGATTTTAAAGAAAAATCAGAGGAATTGGTTATTATTTCATAAAAATTATATTTCTAATTTTGAACATCGATTCACAGTCGGAATTTGGTATATTTGGTATGGTTGGACTCGAGGTTGAATGGGCGTTCATATTTAGTAACTTTTGTCGGATTCCGAGACGTGGGCCTTTTGGTTGACTTCGGGATTGTAATTATAAATTCAACCTTTATTATATGGAATTGTTTCTTTAGGCATTAATTGATGAAATTGAGTTGCTTTTGGCTGGTTTTGAGCCGTTCGGAGGTTGATACTCGCGGAATGAATTTTTTGAGTATTGTTTAGCTTGCTCGGCATTGGATTGGACTTGTTCGAGGTAAATAATACTTCTAATATTGGAGCTGTGGGTATGAACCCCTGCATATATGTGTTATGGGATTGGTGTGGAGGTAATGCACATGCTAGGTGACGGGCGTGTGGGCATGCACCGTAGAAATTGTGACTCAATCGATATTGTGGAACTATTGTTGACACCCAATTTTTCCTCATATATTTTTAATGCATATATATACTTTTAAAATAGCATATATGCAGTTATAAGCATGCATAAATATTTTTTTTAAATTTTTTCTTATAATTTTAAAAGCTCCAAATCAATTTATTTCTTATCTTTTTTATTTATATAAATATCCAATAATTATCCTTCAAATTATTTTTGTGATGATTTAGCCATCTAAATTCATTATTTATGCCAAAATAGTGTTTAAATATTTTTAGGTGCATTTTTGTAGTTATATTTATATTTTTAGGCTAAATTGCACATCTTTGCATTTATAGCCCATACAAATGTATAATAACATAATTTATGCATAAAATGGTCATCCATATTTTTAAAATGTTAAATAACTATTTTAAATTATTTTAGTACACAAAGATATTTTTGGAATTCATTTATTATTTTTTAAAAAGTATTTAGTTATTAAAAATGGCTATTTAAAATCTAGCCCTATTTTATTTCAATTTTGGCCTTAATTTAACCCAACACCCAGCCCAATTTTGAACCCAAAATATACCCAACCCAATACTCATCTGCCCCAACCTAATACCCGGGCAAATCCTGGCCGTTGATCATTGTGATCAACGGTCCAGATTAACCCTTAATTAAAATAAACCAAACGACCCCCCCCCCCCAAACCCTATCATTTCCTCACCAACCGTCGCCCTGAAATCCCTCTCCTCTCTCAAAATCTCTCAAACCTAACCCTAATCGGACCTCGCCGTCACTCATCTATGGCTATCTATGGTGGCTTCTCACCACCCCAGGCCTCTAGTAGCCTCTCTTGCACTGGTATCATCATCTCTAGGGTCCTCAAGGGACCAGGGTTAGTTTGCTTGCATCTATGGCAACTTCTCTCCTGTTTCAGGCTGTCCTGGTTTGATTCCGAGTGAGATATTTCTATATCTATGGGTTTCTAGGTTTGCTTCTTCATCTCTGCGATTGTTCTTCTCGAAACCCTAATTTCTTTCTTCTGAACTTCTTAGATCTGTATAGATCTGAGATGGTTTGGACTTATTTCATATGAGTTTTACAATAACCTTTTGGTTTTTTACAAGAATCATATGATTTTTCATTTTTTTAAACTAGGGTTTCCGGAAATTTCTTTTTCCAAAACATTTGGTGATTCGAGTGTTTAATCTTCTATTTCTATATGTTTTAACCGATTTCGTTAGGATTGCTCTAACTTCAACTCGTTTATACTAAAAGCCCTAATTTTTTCGACTCTTTTGTTTAGTTTCTGAGTTACTTGTGTACTGCCTTTGTTCTTGCCTTGGTTCTTGCGATTTCTCTTTAGCCATTTAAATGTCTCGTGATTTTCTTATCCTAATATGCCTCTACTAAGCTCTTGGTTCAACTTTTCTACTGATCCTATCTGTCTATGTTCATTCTGACTGTTATTTCTTGCTTTATTTAAGTTGTTTGTGATATTTGCTGATTCTTTACCTGATTTCCTCCTTAATTAAACCATGTTTATTCTGAAGTTCTTATTTTCAGTTTGAATTGAGCCCTTTTCCCTAACAAAGTCCTTGATTTTTATTTCACTCGGTTTGACTGAAATTCTTACCTTAATTAGTTCCCTCTTGCCTTATTTGTTATTTGCTGATTCTTGCTAACTATTTCCTTAATTGAACCCCTATTCATTCACCCTTAATTACCTTGCTTGATTTCCTTCCTTAAAATGTTTGTCCTGCTTTTACCGTTGATTGATTGTCCCTTAATTAAAGGGAAGACTTACTGATTTTCATGTGTGATTGATTCCATGAATTTCTTGATTGCTACTTAATGATCCCTTACCTAATTTTGTTTAACTCTTGATTACTATATAAACTCCCTCCTATTCTCACTTCACACGAACAATTAGTTCACAAAAACACACTTACACTCTAAAGCTCTCTCTTTTCTTCTCTGCTACTTGTGATATTCACTCTGAAAGCCAAGGCTAGACATTGGAATTACATCTGCTTTATATTCTGCACTCTTTTCTTCAACTAGTATGTCTCTAGTTAAATTTTGAAACCCAAACCCTATGTGTTTCATTCCTGCACTAGTTCATCAGCTATGAATTCAACCTGTCTTCCTGCTTACTTCTTTGCCTAGCATGTCTAAACTCTGTCATGTTCAATGTATGATTAGCATGTCTACACTTCACTTAGTTATTTGATACTTTACCAGCCTGTTTGTGAATATCTGTTTAATCCCTTTATTATGTGATCATGTTGGTTATGTGATGTATATGATTGACCCTACCTGTATATTTAATCATGTTCAAGATATGTCAGGCTTTCTATATTACATCTGTGATCTCTGCCTTAACTATTTACTGCCCATGACTAGCCTCCTAAGTCTCTAAGACACTAAGTGTTTTATGCAGTTGTTGACTGTGTGTTTCCTCTATACTCTATCCATGTACCCACAATGTGACTCTTATGTGTCCCCAGTCCCTTTATCCCCGTGTGAGATCCGTTTGTTGAATGTTTTCTGAATCTGGATGTTTTATGACCAATTGATTATCTGTTGTTTTCAAAAGAGTTTTGGTACTCTTCTCAAACTGTCTTTTACCACCAAACTATTTCCTATTTCAGAAAACCTTTTCACTCCTAGAGTCATCTCTGTACTATTTTCAAAACATTTTCAAAACTATGTCAAGCACACTCACTTTACTCTTAGATTACTAGGTTCTGCCCCTATGATATGTGTACTGCCTTGAGACCCTTGAGATCTCTCTGAACTCTGGCATATCAGGGCTGGCACTTCCACACTGCACAATAATCAGTTATTATTTGAGAAAGGTCTAGGTGTGAGCACTGCCCGGGATCCATGAGGTCCTTTGGGAACTCTAACACACCTAGACATGAAATTGGCTATGGAACTCTAGCATTTGAGACTACTGGAGGCTTGGAAATCATTTGGGCCTACTTCAGGCTCCCTATAGCTTAGCTTCTATTTTATTTATGTAATTTATATTCAGTTCTTGGTCTGTAATAATTATTGTAAACAAACATTGGGGTGATTAGTGAAAAGGGGGTGGGTAGCTGCATATTGTGGGTAAAATCGGGTAGATAACATGCCTATAGGGTCTATTTCAATTCATAATGTGTTTGTTAGATAATATGCCTATAGGACCTGCTTTGGTGAATTCTGCATGCTTTACTTTCACACAATTAGAAGCCATGCCTATAGGATCTAAATCAGCTCTATAATTAGATATCATGCTTATAGGGTGTAAAGTAATTGAAGTGCAGTTTCCCTTACAGCATGTATTCAAATTCATCTCCTTAGAGATCATGTCTATAGGATTAAAATCGGTTTTAATAGAAATCATGCCCATAGGATCTAATATCGGCCTAACTTTAACTCGCGCCTGGAAGTTCTAAATCAGATTAACTAACCTACTCGTTTCTCAATTAATTCAATAGAAAGCATGCCTATAGGGTTCAAATCACTCGTTTGGAAACTGTTTACTGTTTTACTGCATTCCTGATCAATAATAGATACCATGCTCATAGGACATCATTGTTATACGTCTAGGAAAGCCTATAGGGCGATTAATATTCTGCAACTGTAAAACCATGTTCTGCTATCTGCGATTGCTCATATTCAACAGGTCTAAGATCAGTAGGCCAGCTGAATAGGTCTTTGATACTTTGGTCCTAATTCAATGTTGTGTACTCTTATCTCACCTAGATATCATGTTCTAAGATTTTTTTACTCTTAAACGGTTGTTTGAGACGTGCACTTATTTGTTCTTGCTTGTGGAGGTAAAATGTAAGCCTTTAATTGTCCCCCCCCCCCCCAAATGCAGTCCTACTTGTTTTGGTTGACGCTTAGCCTTTTCTCCTATAAAAACCTTAGGATGGTCTAGAACTACCCAAATTAGAGGTCCTAAATACCTCCAAGGCCACAAAGAAGGGACGGGTAGTGCACGCATAGGATATCTTTCAAGGTTGCTATAACGCTTTAGGCTATGACCAAGGGGAGGGAATTGGGTAGTAAGGATATGATGACTACGCGCTAATGCCACGTGTAGCTCCTCATTGAGGAGTGATTACCGGGCATTGTGTGGGTATGATCCTGTAGGCTAACCAACCTAGGACCCCCTTTCCCAACTCCCGTTGTTTAAATGAATTTACTTTTCTCTGTATATGTGCAACTTGTTCAAGCCTTTTCCCTTGTTTCATTACTTGAATCATACATGTGCTTAGAATGTCAAAACATGCCTTTACTTGCAAGTACGTGGTAAAACTGTTTATCTGTTAAAACAACTAATTCACATAAGTATAAGTTCGTTCGGGACCCACCGTTGCAGACCGCGATGGGTGCCTAACACATTCCCCTCAAGGTCATTTCGAGCCCTTACCCTAAATCTCTGGTAATGCAAACTAGTTTATGAGTTAATTGCTCAAGATGCCCTAACACACCATAACTCGTTAGGTGGTGACTCTTAAAATACCCAATTCCCAAAAGGAAAAGAGTTATTCCCCCATGAAATGTCGAAACCCGGACTTTCTCCGCAAGGAGGAAAAAAGGGGGCACGACAGCATAGCGACTCTGCTGGAAAATCACAATATAACCTGCATATAGTGTATAATAAAAGCAGAAAGAAAGACATGATAAAACATAGTAGTAACTTGCAAGAAGTGAATACAATTCTCGAAACATATCATCAGTGTTCAGCTATTACCAATCCTCAAATGCAATTTAAGACTACCGTTCAGCTAACACAGTCAAGGAAAATATAATTATATAGGTTGTTGCGGCGTGCAACCGGATCCCACCGTACATCTCATATTCCTTCCTTATTTCCTCTAATTAACATAAGCAATAGAATATAGATAAGAGTGTTGCGCTGTGCAACCCGATCCCACCACATCACAATAATCACAATCACAGTTCACCCTTATTTCACCACAATCCACCCTTATTACACCTGTTGCGGCGTGCAACCCGATCCCGCTGTACATATTATTTCACCCTTATTCCTCCTCAATATATCACCCTTATTTCACCTGTTGCGGCGTGCAACCCAATCCCACCATATCAGTATCAGTAGTTCAGCAAGTACAGAAATTTCACAATTCAAATCACATAACCCTTCACAAGGCTTAACTTCAAACCAAAACTACTAGGGAACTTATACACTATGAGACTTTACACAAGTAATACTACTCAGCGAGACCAATCCAGAATATATCATGAAAGTACCGATAACCAGCCTAAGCAAATAATAGGAGACAATGAAGCTGCGAAATAACTAATACCTTCAACAAATAAAAACAATATCTATCAGGTAGCAATTAAGCATGGAAATACAAGTAGAGCATGTTGCAATTATGACAGGGAAAGAGACAATATGAGAAGAACCGGAAAGAAACAGGCAAAAACAATTAAATTGGCGGCGCATAGGTACTCGTCACCTCACCTATACGCCACTCACATGGATTTCATATAGCAAATAAGCCAAGGGTTCCTAATTCCTCGAGTCAAAGTTAGACACGACACTTACCTCGCTCCACGGGCCATTCAAAGCTCAATTACCGCTTTTCCTCTAGTATCCACCTCCAAAGCACTCGTATCTAGTCACAATTAACTCAATAACATCAATATTGCTAAAGGAATCAACTCCAATGCATAAATTTAGATTTACCAAACTTTCCCCTAAAAGTCAAAAACTGACACCGGGCCTGATTGGTCAAAACCCAAGGTTTGGACCAAAATCGATTTACCCATTCACCCCCGAGCCCAAATATATAATTCGTTTTGGAATTCGACCTCAAATCGAGGTCTAAATCCCTAATTTCCCAAATCCCTAGTTTTTACCCAATAACCCCCAATTCTACCGTCAACACTCTAGATTTTAGGTTGAAAATTCATGAGATGCAATGGGTAATTGAAATAAAGTGGTTTAGAAACACTTACCAACACTTTGGGGAAAAATTAGCTTGGGAGAATCGCCTATAGGCTGTCTAGCTTTTGAAAATTTGTAAGAATGGCTTAAGTCCCGTTTTGATTCTATTTCTAATAACTGAGCAGGCCTTCTTCGCGTTCGCGAAGGGCCTGCCACGTTCGCGAAGGGTAGCGGCAGGCCTACGCATTCGCGAAAGGTTGCACGCATTCGCGATGGTCTGTCCCCCCTGGCCATCACGTTCGCGAGCCTTGGCTCGCGTTCGCATAGAACAGCCTACTGATTCCCAGCCCACCTCCAATAACTATATGTGTTCGCATGTTGCCGGTTGAGTTCGCGAAGAGTAGACCCACCAGTGCTCCGTGTTCGCGACCATGGCCTCGCGTTCGCATAGAATAAAACCATCCCTGGCCCAGCTTACACTTCGCGTTCACGAGAGTAGCTTCGCGAATGCGAAGAAGGAAACTAGAAAACACTGATTGTAGAAAAAACCAGATTTTTCCCAAGTTCAAAACATCCCGAATTCTATCCGAAACTCACCCAAGCCCTCGGGGCTCCAAACCAAACATGCACACAAGTCCTAAAATATCATACAAACTTGCTCGTGCGATCAAATCGCCAAAATAACACCTAGAACTACAAATTGAACACCAAATCGAATGAAATTTTCAAGAAAGCTTTAAAACTTCTAACTTCACAACCGGACGTTCGAATCACGTCAAACCAATTCCATTTCTCACCAAATTTGGCAGATAAGTCATAAATATTATATTAGACATGTACCAGGCTCCGGAACCAAAATACGGACCCCGTATCAACAAGGCCAAACATAAATCAATTCTTAAAAACCATTATATTCTTAGACTTTCAATTTTCAGCAAAAATTCATATCTCGATCAAGGGACCTCGAATTCGATTCCGGGCATATGCCAAGGTCCCATATTTCATTACGGACCCACCGAGACCGTCAAAATACGGGTCTGGATCCGTTTACTCAAAACATTGACCGGAGTCAACAAAAATCAAGTTTTAAGGTAAAAAATTCTTATTTTCATCAACTTTCAACATAAAAGCATTCCGGAAACACGCCTGGACTACGCACGCAAATCGAGGAGGGTAAAAATGAGACTTTTAAGGCTTAAGAGCGCAGAATCGAGTTCTAAAACATAATATGATATTTTGGGTCATCACAAAAATTATAATTAAGATTAAATATTCAAAACAAGAGATGAACTAATATTAAGATCTAAATCAACATAGAATAAATTATTTTTTATGTTAAACCAAATAATTAAATCTCTTAATTAATTATTTAGAAAGAGAATCCCATCCAGTTATTTTTTATATTTATAATATGAGTAAATTCTTATGCAAGTAAAAAAAATCTTAAGGTACATAAATTTATTCCATAAAAAGACTGTTAGAACACAAAGTAAAAAGGTTAGTATATTATTAAGAATCAAAATGCTATACAAGTGTCTGAGAAAGCACAATCAAAGCTAAATCCTAAACAAGAACAAGTTTTCAAGACTATATTATAAAGAGTCAACTCTGGTATAACGAGATTATTCTTTGTAGATGCCTCTGGCGGAATCAAAATAATATTTTTATATCATACATTACTTGCAAATATCATATCAAGAGGCATGAAACTGTTAGCAATAATAGCAAGTGGTGTACCAACAATGATTTTATTGTGAGACCACTCACTTTAGATTTGATACCTCTTCAAAAAACTTAAATAACCATCACAAATATATCAAAGCAGAGCAATCGTGCTAAATTTATAAGGAAGGCAAAATTGATAATATGGGATGAAGCACTTATGACTAAGTGTCAAATGATTAATTGTCCGAAGTTCTAGAGATATATTGGATATTAATGAACCGTTTGGTGAAAAATTAATGGTTTCGGAGGTGATTTCTGTCCAGTACTACAGTAGTTCCAAAATCGACAAAAGCAGTGTCACGACCCAAAATCCACTAAAGGTCGTGATGGCGCCGAACATCGCCGTCAGGCAAGCTAATGGTGAATGATCAGCTTAATTACTCATTATAGTATTTTCCAAAGCATAATTCTTCATTTAGTGAATAGTATGAAATAGAATTTCCAAGGTAAAATAACAATAAATGTGCAATTACAATAATGAACAACCCCCAAAACCTGATATCACAAGTGCATGGGCATTCTCAAAGAAGTACAACAGTAAGACAACATCTGTCTAGAATGTAGATAAGACAGGATAAAACAAATAATACAATGGGGACTCGGTGGGCTGCGATGCGTAATCTGGATTGCAGCTCACATAAAGTCCCATCAACAGGTGCACCTACGCGCCAAGATGATCACCAAAAGACCTGTCAGATCCTGCACATTTAGTGCAAAAGTGCAGCATGAGTACGTAAATCAACGCGTACCCAATAAGTATCTAGCCTAACCCCGAAGAGTAGTAACGAGGGGTCGACATCGACACTTACTAGAGGTCCAAATGAATAAATAATATGATAATTTCTAACAAATATGAAGTGAACAACAATAGTGGAGTAAATCTGTAATATCAAAAAATTCCAATCATCCCTTTTTAAAGCATAAATCTCTTGGTCTTGTATTCTACCTCAATGCCTCAAAAATTGCCAAGTGTCAATATCAAATCAATAAGAAATACCGTAAAATGTCGGGCATCAATGGAAGGTTTATCTTGTGAATATTCAAACTACTAGCGATAACGCACGATTCTGTCGAGGCCATTTGGCCTGATCCAGAATAATGTGTATGCTGCCGAGTTTCGAGCGACACGAACCATAGATGTATCTATATATTGCCGAGGCGTTCCGCCCGCTCCACAAGAAAGGAAGGAAGTTTCCGAATCACAAGATACGAGTTTACAATAAAATACATGAGCACAATAATAAGTACACCCCTTTACATGTATCGAATATCTTAGTAACAACTCAAGGTGATAAAGCTTGGCCAGATACTTTTATTTCTAAATCAATTTTAGTTATAACTTTAATTAATTAAGCCAGCAGAATAAGTTCAAATAATTCAAATAATACATGATGAGATCCTAAGTCTATCCGTACATAAACATACTTTAGCTGCGTACGAACTCTAGTCACCTCGTGCGTACGTAGCACCCATAATTAGTGCACATAACAATAAATATCACCTAAGGGGTAGTTTCCCCCTCACAGGGTTAGACAAGAGACTTACCTCGCTCCGAAATTCTATAATCAGCTCCAACGCCTCTCTAACACCTAAACTCCAAGCCCAGCGTTACGAAACTAGTCAAACCATGTGCAAACCAATGAAAATATACTCTAATACTATCACGAACCAAAAACCACGAGTCGTGATGGCACCTAACTCGATCCGCTAGGTAAGCCAACTAACAGACAATACAATCCAAATGAGATTATAGGAAAAGTAGTGAAGAATTATCTGATCATTTACAAATTAACCCAAGGACCGGTAGTACAAATCATGAGCTTCTAATACTTGGAATTTACAAAGCTGATACAAATAATTACACGATCTGTTTGAAAGTTACATAAACAAATTAGAAAAATCTAAAGCTACCAAGGACAAGTGGCAGCTATATTCGGAATGCACGAACATCTTCAGAGTCAGCTCCCGACATCACCAGCAACTTCATTCCAAAAATCTGCACACAAGGTGCAGAAGTGTAGTATGAGTAAAACCGACCCCATGTACCCAGTAAGTATCTTGTCTAACCTCGTCGAAGTAGTGACGAGGCTTTTTAGTTAAAAGATACTCACTGATAAAACCTGCACCGTAAACCAGCAATAGAACTATACTACGATATAACAGAAAGGAATACATGAAACGAATATACAAAACAATAAATAAGTTCTAGCAGAGATCACAATTTAACAACTTCAAATACCTCGACCAATCTTTCCCTTAGAACATAAACCAATAAACTACGACTGACACTCCATAACTTTCATAGCATAAGGAATGAACTCAGATATCAAGTCAAATACACGGCAACACCCTTCGTGCTTTTATCTCATCCTCACCTAATATACGTGTAACAGTACCAACCGGATGATAGAAATACCGATAACAAGAATTATAAAGTAGGAAATACGAAAGTAGCAATAATGAACGAGGATATGCATGTGGGCAACAGTAATAGACTAGGCAAAAGGCATATAAGTAATGACAGCAATTGGAAGACACGGAATATCAACTTCAACTAACTAGCATGGTGGAGGCCTAGATATGGGTATAACAGATAAGAAGGAAACACATGATATTAACAAGTTAACAGGTAGAGGCATGAATGACTAACATGGAAAAAGGCTTGTACTAAAGTGCAACAGAATAGATACGACATGGATTTAATTATAATAGCAGTAAGTAGGCATGGTATTTGCAAGTTAAGCAAGTAGAAGCTATGAGCAGCACAACAATAATTGAGATAGAGATCACAGACAGGACAATAACAACAAGTCACATAAGAATTATAAGTAGGACAATAACAGCTCAAGGTAAAGGAATGAACGTATACACGGGGAACACATATCACAACATAATGCATGTACCTCATTCTCGCTTGCACGGAAACCCCTTCGTGCCATGAACTCACGATAATATAAAAGCATGACAATATAAATGAAATAGCACGGCATTACCCTTCGTGCTTTTACTATCAAATGAATGGCACGGCATCACCCTTCGTGCTTTACACGCTCATAATATGGCACGACATTACCCTTCGTGCTTCACACTCTCATAACATGGCACGACAGCATCCTTCGTGCTTTACACTCTTCCTTACCAAGCATATGTATATCAATGGCAAACAAGGTAGGAAGCATAGATAACATCAAGGAGAGTGTTTAAATGAATATTCCAATGAATCCCAGTCCAAACTTTCCAAGCCAACAATAGTTCAATAAACCCGCAAGAACCTTATAATTCAAGTATTTCAACAAATCCCACGAATGATCTACAACACGAGTATAGGATCTAGTATCTCAAGAATATCAGTTGTAGCAATGTGTTAATGATTAAGCATAGTGATGACCGAATAAGACACATCAATATTTTCTCAAAATTCCGTAAAATTTAATCAAGTTATAATAAACAAAGTCTTGGTTTCTAACATTTAATACTTTGTTCTTAGTATCTAAGAGTCAAGTAAGGCATGAAGCAAGAAGGTCACGTAATTCTACAAGACACAATTTATTACATAATTGACCCCGAGCATTGTTAACCCTGGCACATGCATATATGCTCGTCACCTTATATATGTATCACACCCACATGTAGCAAACAAAGTCAAATAGTAGGAAAAATTCCCTCAACAAAGTTAGGCAAGACACTTACCTCAATTCGGCTAACTCAATACTCAATTTAGATTTTTTCCTTTACAAATTCACCTCCGCTCGGCTCAATCTAGCCAATGACGACTTAAATACATCACAAAATGCAAGAGAAAACAATTTCAATTAATAAAGTTGTAATTTTTATACAATTTCTAAAAAATCAACAAAAGTCACCCCCCCCCCCCCCCGCCAGGTCAAAATTCGGGTCCAAGGGTAGGTCTTGACTACCCATAGCCTCACGAGTCCAAACACGTGTTTTGTTTCCAAATCCAGGTCCTATTCGACTCTCAAATTCCAAATATTCATTTTTCAAAACTTTGACAAAATCCCCAAATTTTTCCGTAGATCCTCATGAATTTGTTGTTAAATCTTATGTATAATCATGAAAATTGAGAATTGATTAGAGGTACTTACCCAATGATTTGGTGTGATAATCCCTTCACAAAATTGCCTCCCATCGAATCTAGGATTCAAAATATAACAAAATGAAACTAAGTCTCAGAATTCTCAGCTATATGCAGGCTGCAGATATCGCATTTGCGACATGGGGTTCGCAAATGCGAACCCCGTAAATGCGAACCCCGCAAATGCAAACCCCGCAAATGCGAACAACTCATTGCAAAATCGAACTAGAAGAATTCCTACTGAGGTCGCATTTGCGACCAAAGTATCGCAAATGCGAATAGCCTACACTCGCAAATACAAGAAATAGCTTTGCAAATGCAAAGTCTGCCTCAGCATCCCAGCTTCGCAAATGCGAGACTGCTTCGCAATTGCGACAGTCGCATTTGCGACAAAAACATCGCAAATGCGATGACACCAGTACCAGCACTCAAAATCATTCCAAAACAAATCTGAAACTCACCCGAGCCCCCTGAGGCTCCAAACCAACCATGCACCTAGGTCCAGAAACACAAAACGAACTTGCTCGCGCGATCATATCATCAAAATAACCTCTAAAAGCACGAATCAGACGCCAACACGCATGAAGATCAAAGTAAACTTCAAGAACTTCTAGAATCGCAACCAAGCGTCCGAACCATATAAAATCAACTCCACATGGTGCCAAATTTTGTAGACAAGTTCTATATGACGAAACGAACCTACTCAAGGCTTCAAATCATGCATAACAACCTCGAAACGACGAATCGCACCTCAAGTCAAATCAATGAACTTTGAAACTCCAAACTTCTACAACTGATGCTGAAACCTATCAAATCACGTCCAATTGACCTCACATTTTGCACACAAGTCAAATTTGACATTACGGACCTAGTCCAACTTCCAAAATCGGAATCTGACCCCGATATCAAAAAGTCCACTCTCGGTCAAACTTCCCAAGAATCCAACTTTTGCCATTTCAAGTCTAATTCGACTACGGACCTCCAAATTACAATCCGGGCACTTCTAAGTCCAAAATCACCCAACACAGCTAATGGAACTGACAAAACTCCATTCTAAGGTCAAATGCTAAAAAGTCAAACTTGGTCAACTCTTCCAACTTAGAGCTCAAAACTTGAAGTTCATTCGTCCAAATCGATTGTGAATAACTTAAAAACCAACATCGACGATTCACGCAAGTCATAATACATCATACGGATATACTCGAGCCCTCAAACTACTGAGCAAAGTGCAGATGCTCAAAATTACCAGTCGGGTCATTACATATTTCGCCACTTAAACATATGTTCGTTCTTGAACATGCCAGGAGTCGTTCCAAAGATATCAGATCACGGTGTAACCTTACTATGCATATAACCGGGGATGATCCCACGTCACCCTGCTCCATATAAGACTGCAAACACAACATAACTAGAGATCCTTCCTTCAACTTTGGACCTTAAACCATAGAACCCAATTCCCACCATCCGAATTTCATTATAAGGCCTGAATCTCGTATCTACACTGTATAAGTCTGAACAAGCTGTATCAAGTCATAACCATAACCGAAGATGTGATCACATGATATACCCCATCACTCAGATACTCACAGTAGGAACTGCTAACCACCATTACTACTGCAAAAAAAACACAAATCCAGTGCCGGTAGCAAATCTCATATCGGTTAGAACCTTGTTCAAAACCTTCATACCCTGTCGATGATGAAAGAAACACGCATAACCTCTTAACCACTCATCTGATCAATAAGCCAAGAAACTCACTCGTCCGACCAGGTTCGTTGCCCAAATCCTCAGCAAAATATAGTATCACGAAGGCCATCTCACGCATAACGCCATAAGGCCTAGACTTAATTACAATATGCGTGCGAAGAACCATGTAACCCTCACAACCCGTCATAGCATAAGAGAGAACACATAACATTGACCAAGGCGCGAATAGAATCTATTCCGCCCAACGATATACCTGTGCTAACAGCTGCGCAGGAGCAAGCAAACCTGATCCGATACAGAATACACATTCTCATTGGGCCAACCAACGGGCTCCTAAATCAACTCTGGTCATCCCCGAACGGACAAATAGCCCTCCAAAAGTCCACAACGAAAAAACCATAACACATACTACCATCTGGCTAGCTTTGGCCATATTTCACAGTCCACAATCATAAAACAATCTGCTTCTGAGGACTCCCAGTGTCCAAATCCATAGAACACACGAATCACCATACCTGATCCCAACTCCACCGCCCAAATGTCTAACACATCTCTCGTATACAATCATCCCACGAGGAATACTTCTATAATTCTACCGTGCCACATAACAAAATCCCCGATTTAAAATAATATGCCCATGTGTTTCCTTCTTCGTGAACGCGGAACTTGCCTCGTGTTCGCGAAGCAAAAAAGCCACTGCTCAAAAATCATCTTACGTGAACGCGAGGTCCCTATCGGGAACGAGATGCGCACCGGTCCAGACCTTCGCGAACGCGGTCCTTCTGACGCGAATCGAAGAACAACATCACTTGCCTCACCAGTAACCCTTCGCGAACGCGGGACCTCCTTCACAAATACGAATGGTAAATTCCAGCATCCCTCAACTTCCTCTACGCGAAAGTGGGAACACCTTCGCGAACACATAGAAGGAAACCAGACACCAGCAAACCTGAAGCTTCAACCATCATCCAAGTCCAAATTCCAATTCGTTAACCATCCGAAATCTACTCGAGGCCCCCGGGACGTCAATCAAACTTACCAACGAGTCCTAAAACATTACACAAAATTCGTCGATCCTTCAAATCACATCAATCAACATCAAAAACACGAATTGCACCCCGATTCAAGCTTAGTGAACTAAGAAAATTTCAACTCCTACAACCGATGTCGAAACCTATCAAGATACGTCCGATTGGCCTCAAATTTTGCACACAAGTCACATTCGATATTACGGACCCACTCTAACTTCCGAATTCAGGATTCGACCCTGATATCAAAAGGTCCACTCTCGGTCAAACTTTCCAAAAATCTTCCAATTTCCAACTTTCGCCAAATGACCCCGAAATGACCTACAGACCTCCAAATCAACGTACAGACGCGCTCCTAAGACCAAAATCACCATATGGAGCTATTCCCAGACTCGAAATCCTAAACAAACATCGATAACACCAAAATCCACTTCAACCCAAACTTATGAAATTCATCCAAAATGCCAACTTTCCACAATAAGCACTGAAACGCTCCCAGGTTATTCAAAACCCGATCCGGACATACACCTAAGTCCAAAACCAATATGCGAACCTATTGGAACTTCAAATCTCGATTCCAAGGTCATTTACTCAAAAGTCAAACCTTAGTCAACTCTTCCAACTTAAAGCTTCCGAAATTAGAATCTTCTTTCCAAATCAACTCCGAATTTCTCGAAATTCAATTCCGACCACACGTACAAGTCATAATACTGAAGGCCTCAAACTGCAGAAAGACGTGAGCTCAAAACGACCGATCGGGTCGTTACAAAGAGAGACTGCAACAGCTAGCTTGCAAAAGTTATACTTCTGGTCTCAAACGAAAAAGATTCAACTAACAAGAAATATAAAGTAAGACCAAGTCCAGTATTCAGTGTCTTCTTACTTTGTGTCAGAAACGAAGAAGAGCATCCAATTAAATGATTTCGTTCTTCCTAAACACTTGGTTATCAATCCCAATGGTAATGTAGTGCATGTAATAAGAGAAATATTTCTATCATTAGATTAAAACGCAATTTGTGCAAATTGCATGATAGAATTAAAAAGATATCTTAGCTAGCACAAATGAATATGGTGATCAACTAAATATAAAGTTGATTGCAAAATTTTATAGTAAAATAAATGTTCTCTAGTTTTTGACTCAGCAGAAAATGATACCAATAATTACTATGAAGAAGAATACTTAAAAACTTTAATACCAAATTGCCTTCTACCATACATGTTTGCTGTCAAGTTTCTTATTTCTTATGTATGTTAGTGTCACCGTATATATAATAGACTAAGTTAAAATTGATCTTCCATTGTATATAGGTTAATTTTGAAGAAAAATGTGCCTATCATGCTACTGAAAAACTTAGATACACCGAATAGGTTATGTAATAGCATATAGATGGTATATAGAAGTTTTGACAGTAACGCCATACACGCATAAGTTATGATACTGGTTAATGTGCTTCTAAGTATATTTGTATCCCTAAATACAACTTTCGTCTTCCGAAACTAAGGAATATCCTTTAAAATTTGTGTAAAAATATTTTTTAGTAAGTTTATGTTTTGCAAATATAATAATAAAGTATAAGGACAAACATCCTAAATATTGGAATATATTTACCGCAATATGTTTTCTTGCACGAAAAACTGTATGTTGCTCTTTCAAGAAGAATATCAAGATCGACAACAAGAGTTCTGGTTATGGCAAAGCAACCAACGCATTAGGAGGAAACATACACAAAATAATTTTGTCCACAAAGAAGTGTTCATTTAGATACCATCACATTAAATACTTTTAAACTATAATCTATAATTTACTATTTGACCAAAAAGCATAACTTTCGGTTAAAACAGTTGTATTTATATAATGAAGCTAGTTAATGAAAAAATCTCTAGATGTGAGTTCCGAAAATGAAGCTAACATTAAACAGATCTGGTGCAGGATTGATAACAACATACATTAAATATTTCAAAAAGTATGAGCGATAATGGAGAAGTAACTAGCAATAAATAATAATAAATGGCATATAAGTAAATAGAAGAAGTGGTTCACCTAATAAAGGATGAACTAGATGATTGTTCCTCCTGACAATGATGAGTGACAGACAAATCCTAGGATGTTTGAATTATTCTCGGATCTGATGGAAATGTTGTCACGACCCCAGTTCACCCTCCATGAACATGTCGTGATGGCACCTAGTTCCTACAACTAGGTAAGCCTATCAATGCGGAAATAACAACTTAACTTGCGAAATGGTTAATTAAGGCTAAACATATTAAAGTATTAACTGCATATAAGGCCGCTCGTCCTATACAACCCAAAAGAAATGCGGAAGTCTACAATTCAATCCCAAAACCCGGAAACTCACGGAAACCACGGGCTAATAGGAACATAGTACGCTGCTCTAACTCCAGAATATCTAAACAACTGAGAGAAAACAGATAAACTAAATACTAAAGCTGGAACAGAATAGAGACTCCTGGTCTGCGGACGCGGCAGATATACCTCGAAGTCTCCGTGTATCTCCTCGCCTCAAGGATAGCGCGCCTGAGAAGAGGTACCTGGATCTGCACATGAAGAACATGCGCAGGAAGGGCATGAGTACACCACAGCGGTACTCAGTAAGTGCCAAGCCTAACCTCGGTCGGGTAGTGACGAGGAAGGTCAGGGCCCTACTAAGATAAAACATAATAATTGATAAGATAACGGAAACAGTTTAAATAAAGTCTACAGCGAGAATCTAAACCAGATAAATAAGGAAGAACAGTAGTAGAAGGCAAAGGTAACAGTACAAGGAGAACCGCTCTCAACAAGGAATAATAGTCGGGGATCTCTTAGTATCCCGAGGATCTCTTGGTATCCTCATCACATGCACCAGGGATCTCTTGGTATCCCGAGGATCTCTTGGTATCCTCATCATAAACACTGGGGATCTCTTGGTATCCCGAGGATCTCTTGGTATCCTCAACATATACACTAGGGATCCCTTGGTATCCCGAGGATCTCTTGGTATCCTCAATAGTATGCCAGGGATCTCTTGGTATCCCGAGGATCTCTTGGTATCCTCAATATATATAAATGTGCCAGGGATCTCTTGGTATCCCGAGGATCTCTTGGTATCCTCAATATATATAAATGTGCCAGGGATCTCTTGGTATCCTCAACAATATGCCAGGGATCTCTAGGTATCCCGAGGATCTCTTGGTATCCTCAATATATATAAATGTGCCAGGGATCTCTTAGTATCCCGCACCTCAGTCCAGAATATCTCAAGTACAGGAGGGGATCTCCCGGGAAGTCGTCCCGTAGTCCCAAATTAAACACACAACAACAACAATTCATAAATCTCGGAACAATGCTAAAAATCAGGACAAGAAGTAGTAAATTATAGCCTAACATGCTTCACAGAGTACAAATAGCACAGCTAAAACAAATAAGCAAGTAAGCCAGCTAAACATGAGTCTCTAAGCTAGCACAGGTATAAACTTACAGTTAAAATGAACAAGCAAACAAGAAATCTCAATTTAAATACTTCAAGTAGAAACGGGTTTACAACAATTAGCTCAAGTACGCGCTCGTCACCTCACGTACGAGGCATTCAAATATTCAAGATCATATCCTAAGGGGAAAGGTCCCCCACACAAGGTTAGACAAGCCACTTACCTCGAACCGGCTCAATATCAACTAGAAATCACGCTCTTGCCACGAGTATCCAACTCCAAATGGCTCAAATCAATTCAATTCAATTACACATTGTAAATAACATCGCAAAACCCTGGTTTTGCTAATAAATTCAAAGCTACGGCTTAAAATTAGGTGAAATGACCGAAATACCCTCCAGGCCAACGCCCCGGAATCGAATAATTTTCACATTTTCAGAACCCTCGTACTCTCACGAGTCTAACCATATAAAAATCTCCCAAATCGGAGGTCAAATGCTCACTCAAAACTCCATAATTTAGCCAATGAAGTTATACCCCAAATTATCCAATTTTTGATCCTAAATTCAAATTCCAATGATACATTTAACTATAAAATGATGAAATATAACTAGAAGGGATTAAGGAAACGTTACCCAATAGTCTTCTCTTCAAAACCCACTCATAATCGCCCTTACCCGAGCTCTCAATTGATTTTTGTAACTTATGAACTCAAACCCTCGAAATTTCTATTTCTGCCCAGGGATTTCTGCTTCTGCGGACAAGGGACCGCAGATGCGGTCCCGCTTATGCGGAACAAATGCCGCTTCTGTGGCTATTAACTAAAATCTAGGGGTTCCGCTTCTGCGGTCTTAAACCGCACCTGCGGTGGCCGCTTCTGCGAAATACTTACCGCTTCTGCGGTTTATCACCAATGACCCAGGGCCGCATCTGCGACTTATACCTCGCAGGTGCGTAACCGCTTCTGCGGTCAAACTTCTACACCTGCGGAAACTGAAGGGAGCCCAAATTCCGCTCCTGCGATGGGATGGCCACTTATGCGGCTCCGCTTCTGCGGTTCCCAAGCCGCAGAAGCGAAAATACCAGAAGAGAGAAAAACCAGCTGCTGCAACACTTCAAAAATTCTTCCGTTAACCACCCAAAATCATCCCGGGGCCCTCGGGACCTCAACCAAAAGCACCAATCACACCTAATACCTCATTCAAACGTGTACCAATCCTTAAACCACCTAAAACAACGCCGAAAACCCGAATTAATCAAATATTTAAGCCTAAGAATTTTAATTTCCAACAAAACACGCTTTCGATCAAAAACCTACCCGAACCTCGTCCGAATGACCTGAAATTTTGCGCACACATCCCAAATGACATGAAGGAACTACTACAACTTCCGGAATCCCATTCCGACCCTCGGATCAAAAACTCACTATCGGGCCGGAAGCTTCAAAAATACAAATTTCGGCATTTCAAGCTTAAATGAGCTACGGACGTCCAAAATACATTCCGAACGCGCTCCCAACCCCGAGATCACCTAACGGAACTGAAGGAACCATCGGATTTCCATTCCGAGGTCGTCTTCACACTGTTCCGACTTCGGACCATTTTTCAACACTTAAGCTCTCATTTAGGGACTAAGTGTCCCAAAGCACTCTGAATCCTAACACCGAACGTCCCGTCAAACCAAAATAGCAGAAATGAACTTAGGGGAAGCAGTTAAGGGGGGATCGAGGCGTAAATTTCAAAAACAACCGGCCGGGTCGTTACAAATGTGTGGAGTAATATGAGCAAGAATCTTGATGAAATGGCAATATTTGTATTTTCATAAGAAAGAGAGAATCTTTTATCAAATGTCTGTTTCTGTCACATGCCCCCATTCATTGTCTTTTTTCCTATTTATATGGAACATATCCCTAACAAACTCTAATAGTAAAAGTGCAGAGAATATTCACTAGAATATTTCCTTTATTATCCTATTCTGATAACTAGCCGTTACGGCCCTTTCTGCGGTGCTCGACCTCGACCATTGTTGACATCCCGACCACGAGCTTCGCTGTTTCCTGGTTGACCTCGAATGACTCTTTCCTCAATGCCACCTTGCCCTAAATATTCTGTGGCAAATTTTGACCTATACAGTTAGTCCCTCCGCTTAGTGAGGCCGCCTAAGACGACCTTGATGAGAAAATTCTTTTTGTATGGTAGAGAAGAGTGGACGAGTGGTTCGGGTAGTTAAGTCTAGGATGAGCTGGCAACGTGGCCTTTCGAGAGCCGCAACTTTTGGGATTACGTCGTTTCTACATTAAAGTGACATCATGACATCATTATGGTGCATTTTCCTGATGCTTTGCGTCATTTTCCATGCGTCTGTCGGTTGGGGCTGCCATTTCGATTCCAATGCTGGGTAATGATGGCATAATTTCTTGGTTTTGATGCCCAAATTTTTATAAATAGAGATGTGAGGGCATTCATTTGTTCTTTATGTATTTTTCACATCGAAACCTTGTGCCTTCTTCTCCTCACTCCATTTTTGTATGTCTTCTTTCCTGGTTCCAGTGATTCCTGTTGCTTTTAACCCTTCTTAATTTGAATATCCTTTCATTTGTCAGAAGTATGGCTAATATGTCCTCTGGTTCCGGTGAGGGAAATAACCCTGTCTCCTTGGCGGTGACTATTCCTCCTCTTACTAATGGCGTCGTTGTTGCCATTGAAGATGAGAACTTTCCTATGATGGAGGAAATAATTCCTCGTGGTGAGAAACTTAGGTCTGACCTCTCAAAGGCGCCTGAAGACAAACCCAAGGTCTCTGAGTCGGCGATGAAAGAGGCTGATCTAGCAGAGCTTAGGGCTAATTTCCACCGCCTTGGGTATTGCGCGTTCTATGCATACCCCTTCCAAGTTGGCTATGCTCATCCCCTTATCCCATTGGCAGAGGAATTCTACCGCTACTATGGCGTGTGCCCGGCTCAACTCGTCCCATATATCTACAAGCTCATCAGGATGCTTACAAAATTTACGGAGTAGGCCGGGGTCGACATCACACTCCAGCATCTGATGTATCTCTTCTCCCTTACTTCCTATAGGGGGACAATGTTGAACCTTCACCATCGAGGGGGCAAATGCCTGGTGGTAAAAAAGGACGACAAGGCAAACCGTCAGTTCTGGCACAATATTTTCTTTAACAGAACCGAAGATGTAGTGGCCAACACGGACGGCTTCCCCGAGACTTGGAATCATACTCTTAAGCGTCTAATCTTTCTTCGTTAAAACATTTGATCTGCCTATTTTAGTCGTAGTTTTTGAACTCTTGTTCCCTTCTTGTGCAGCCAAGACTATGCCCCCTCTTTTGGTCGGGGACATTTCTGATTGGGTTGGCCGGGTTCTGCCTCACATCGTGGGAATTCGTGAGTAGCTGGGCTTTTTTAAGAAGTTTGGGCCTGCTCCTTTCTTGACCCGTGAGTTTTTCTATATATATTTTTTTTTTGTTTTGGCCTCTTAGTCGTATACTTCTTATAGTTTACTTTTGATGATAGTGATAACCTTATTTTGATTCTTTTCCAGCCCGAGGATCTTCTAGGAGGCCGAGGCTCCCCCTCCTGCATTTCGTAAGAGGAAAGCTGCCTCCTCTTCGGCATCTATCCCCCCAACGACCACGGATAGGCCTACTCGTTCACCCGTCTCTGTTCCCTCCTCAACCGCGGCTAGGTCTGCTCGGTCTTCAGCCCTATCTACCGCTGCCTCAGCATCGGTTTCTTCTCTGCCTGTAGATATTTCGATAGCGGAGCTTCCGGCTTCCCTTTTGTTCCGTCTTGTGGACAAGGAGGAGGAATCATCGCCGAGCAACGGGAATTTGGTTCCCCGCAAGAAAAGGTCGTTGGATGTTGGTGACGGGGTCGCGCGGGCTATAGATTTTTTCATCCATGAGACGGCGACCATAATACTTAACGACGTCGAGTTGGCGTCTGAGGTTCCCATATCGGCGGAGGTCGTTGAGGGCGTATGTTTTTGTTACACCCCATGCTTTCGTACATGAAAGTGTGCCATAAATAAATTAATGGAAGCTCGAAAATGAGATGTTACATCCCGTATTTTCGTACGATAAAGTTCCGTCGTAAGTTAATCGACGTAAGTTCGGGAATCAGATTATAAGTATTATACTATTTCAAACAAGTAATGAGTAAATTCGTGAAGGTGAGAGGGTAAGCAAATCGAAGAAAATGAATTTCGTCGAAATTTGGCTTTTTGGGACAAAATACGATCTGAGCTATAATACCCGGTATTTATGGACTAGTGTCATACAAGGTACCACATGGCCATGATAGTAAGGAGTATAAGGTGTGTTAAAAGTGAGTAGTATTTTAAGTAGTTTGAGATAATTTCTAATTATGTAGGTAATTATTTAATTACCGGGTAACGGAACATTACCTAATTAATTAATAAAATCATAAGATAAGATTACCCAAAAAGGACGTGGCAGCAAGCCATATACTAAAAGAATGACTCTTAGTCATTTTTTAGATTAGGTGGAACCTAATTAATATCATTGACACTTCAAACTTTACATTCTAATAACATTTTCAACCACAAGATAGTGAAAACCAACGTATGTAAGACCATTGAAATACTCATTGAAATAGTAGCGGAGTAACCTTCCAAAAAGTTACCACAAGACCTCAGGTCAGAAATGTTTTGGTCACTGAATCTTGTCCAAAAATTTTCAGCCACTGGAAGCTTGTTGAAAGTGCCATCATTAATATCTTGGCACAAAAGTTGCCGCTGGAACAATGGCCAGAATAGTGGCCAGAAGATGATGAAAGGTAGCAGTGTTGCTGACTTGCTGGAATGTCAATAGAGATTGATAACTCGCTCGTAAGAATCATCATCCGAGAATATTATACGGATTTTCCCTACTCCATGTATGTTAAGGCTATCCCATCTTTCTTTTTGGCATGATCCAAATAATACAAATGAAACGAGCAAAATACGCAACATTCATAAATGACTCTATTCATAGAATTACTAGGGGTCTCTGTGTTCTTGATTCCCCATGTGACACATTATTATATCTTCTGTTCATGGGTCTCAAAATAATACGCAGTTGATAAAATTTATTCGAAAGGAATATTGAGATTATTAATATTTTCATGCATTTCATTCATCTATACATGTACATTGACCCATGACCAGATAGCGTTATATACGCGTATTTATATGTAAATATATGTATATTAGGAAAAGGTTATGGAGTTATATACGCACCACCACCACCAGCTGGTATACGTTGATGATTTTGCCCACATTGGCCGAGATGATATGATGGGATGCCCTCAGAGGCTTGATTATGTTATGAACACATGTACCTATGCACGACATGACATTCATACGCATATGCATGACACTATAATTATTTCATGAATTACAGAGTTATCCATACTTACAGGTTGAGTCATTTATTCTATATTTCTTCCATGTCAGTTATGTACTTATTTATGTGCCTTACATACTCGGTACATTATTCGTACTGGCGTCCATTTTGCCTGGGGATGCTGCATTTCATGCCCGCAGGTCCTGATAGACAGGTCGAGAGCTCTCCAAGTAGGCTATCAGCTCAGCGGAAGATGTTGGTGCGCTCCATTTGCTTCGGAGTTGCTTGTTGGGTTAGTATAATTTAGACGTGTATTGTTTGGCATGGCGGGACTCTGTCCCGACCTTTATGAAAATTATGTATTCTTAGAGGCTTGTAGACAGATGTCATGTACGTAAAAGATTGTATGGCCTTGTCGGCCTATGTTCAGTATACGAGGGGTTATTTTGGTCTTATAGGCCCGTATATCTTATGTATAAGTTGGTATCACATGATGTATTCTACTTATCTCACGGCAGCCTTCCGACTCAGTTATCTATGAAATTATGACATGAAAAGATATGTTATGATGGTACTCGGTTAAGTAAGGTACCGGGTGCTCGTCACGGCCTACCGGTTTGGGTCGTGACAGTTTTCCCTTCGCGGCGATAGGAGCCGAAGGGCCAACCGTGATGGCTTCTGATATTTCGCGGCAAAAGGGGTCGTCAACTTCGCAGCCAGCTAACGATGCTTCTTCGTCAGCCAAAGAGAGAGAGGCAAAGGCATTACCGAAGATGGCTATGAGACGGGTTCTGATCTCGATACTGCTAAGATGAGGATAATGGAGGAAGGATTTACCCAACTCGAGGTGAGACTAGAGGGGCCCACGTGGACCATTGCGATCCATATGGACCAAAATTTATTAAAGAATACAGAAAACGTGGTTCTTGCCCTCGGTCCCCTTTGCCGCGACGTAGAAGGTCAAACCTTCCAAGAGCTGGATGATGTTACTTTATCGAGGAGCATAGCCGGCCTCGCTCTTAGGGTATGTTTTTCGACGCCTCTCGTTTCTGTCCATTATGTTCAAAATTTAGGCTTCGTTTTTATGTTATCTGTTTTCTTTTTAGACCATGATCTTGGAAATTGACATCACCCGAGGAGAGGAGAGGCGTAAGGCTATTTTGTTGCAACAAAAATACCGTGAGTATCGTGGCAAGTACCGAGAAATTCGTAGGCGGTTTGGTGAGGGCAGCAATTTGCAGGCCCTTCGGGATGAACTGAAGGAGAAGGATGACGAGCTGGTGAGGGTCATCGAAAAGTGCAGAGTCCTTGAGGGGATGCTAAGAAATAAAGAGGAAGAACTCGAGGTTAGCAGGGCGGTGGAGGCTCAATATGGCGATCTCCAGACACAGGTGATCGAGCTGCGCAGGCACTTGGAGGAGTGTCGTCTGCAGATGGAGGTTCTTCACAGCAAAATTATCGAGAAGTAGAACGAGCTGGAAAGGGCAGAGTATGCTCGGTCGGCGGCTTCGAGGAAGGCAGAGGCCCTCAAGGTAGTGACCTGGAGTCTCTGTTCTAAGCGAGAGAGTGATTTAGAGAGGGCGAGACTTAAAAAGGAGCGACTTGATGAGAGGATTGGGGAGTTGGAGAGAGACAACTCCCTCCTTCAGGACCAGGTGGCTGCCTTAGAGGCTGAGAAGGCTCAAATGCTTGTGCAGCCGTTATCTTCTCATACTTCAAATTTCTCAAACGTTCTAAGGGGCCTGTACAAGGAATGGATTCACGCTGAGGCTCAGTTGGATGTGTTCCGAGATTTGCATGCGACGGGATCTGTTCCTGGGGTCGCCCTTGAAGATGCACGTGTTAAGGCCCGTGAAGCTCGAATCACTTGTGGGTAAGATCCTGCTACGCTAGAGGCCGGCGAGGATGAGGGAGACGAAGGCGTAGACTAACTTGAGAAAAATGCCTGGTGTGACGCTGCATACCCTGAGGGCGAAGACGGCGATGGCGAGGGTATTGAAGGTTAAGAGGGCAAGGTAGTTGAGGGCGAAGTCGGTGAGGCTGCTGCAAGCGATGAAGGCAGTGACCATTAATCTTCTTCTTTCTCGTTTTGTATACTTTTGTGTGTGGTCTGTAGCGTCTTCATGAGCCTTTGTAAAAATATTCTAAGTATGAAATGCTAACTCTGTTAGTTGCTTCTGATTCTCTTCCGGTGTTTCGTACTTGTATGTTTTTTTTTTGGTTTCATCGCTTGGTTGCCTTGATTTTTTAGCCGTAATCACTTAGTTTGGATAAGGTCGAATCAAAGCCTAATCTTGGTTATGGCCGAGGGCCAGTAGATGTTAGTTCATACAAGGTCGAACATAACGTATGTTTAACTATGGCCGAAGGCTAGTAAGTATTGGTCCGAGCAAGGTCGAACATAATTTATGTTTAACTATGGCCGAGGGCCAATAGATGTTGGCTCGAATGAGGTCGAACATAACATATGTTTAACTATAGGCGATGGCCAGTAAGTGTTGGCTCGAACGAGGTCGAACATAACATATGTTTAAATATGGCCGAAGGCCAGTAGGTGTTGGCTTGAACGAGGCCGAATATAACATATGTTTAACTATGGCCGAAGGCCAATAGGTGTTAGTTCGAATGAGGTCGAACGTATCCTACGTTTTAGAAAGATATGCTTCAAGGTGGGGTAGTTTGCCGATATCGTAAACTTTAAGCATTGTTGCCTTGGTTGTACATTTGGAGAAATAGAAATAAACTTCATGCATTGTTGCTTTGTTCATACACTTGGAGAAATTACAAATTTTCGAGCATTGGCTAATGTTCCAGTCCCAGTCCCAATCTATGAACTAGTCGTCCTTTGCCTCTGTCTTTGCGTACTTTGACTTGAAGTGTCCCCTTCGTCGCCTCGTTAAAAACCTCCTTGAGAAAACCCAATTGGGACAAATTTCAATGAACTAGTCGTCCTTCGTCCCAGTCTATGAACTAGCCGTCCTATGCCTCTCTAGATGTTAGTTCCGAAAATGCGGCTAAAATTAAACAGATCTAGTGGTGGATTGATAACAACATACATTAAATATTCCAAAAAGTATGAGCAATAATGGAGAAGTAACTAGCAATAAATAACAATAAATGGCATTTAAGTAAATAGAAAAAGTGGTTCACCCAATAAAGGATGAACTAGATGATTGTTCCTCCTGACATTGATGAGTGACAGACAAATCCTAGAATGTTTGAATTATTCTCGGATCTGATGGAAAAGTGTGGAATAATATGAGCAAAAATCTTGATGAAAAGGCAATGTTTGTATTTTTATAAGAAAGAGAGAATCTTTTATCAAAAGTCTGTTCTTGTCATATGAATGTCACATGCCCCCATTCATTGTCTTTTTTTCTATTTATATGGAACATATCTCTAACAAACCCTAATAATACAAGTGCAGAGAATATTCACTAGAATATTCTTTTATTATATATCCTATTCTAAAAACTAGTCGTTACAGCCCTTTCTGCGGTGCTCGACCTCGACCATTATTGACATCCCGACCACGAGCTTCACTGTTTTCTAGTCGATCTCGACTGACTCTTTCCTCAATGCCACCTCGCCCTAAATATTCTGTGGCAGATTTCGACGTATACACTAACTAACATGACAAAATTGATCATTTGTGTAAGTTTTAATGATGTCTTTTATTTTAAATTCACGTATTATGCTAATGTAATAATATTTTTCGGCATTTAGATGATTGTTGTATTATTATACATAAAATTTCTCTCATTAATTATATTTTATTGTTTCTTCATATAAAATGTTTAAATCATCACGCACATTATTAACGTGCAACGCACGTTCATAGATACTAGTTATATTAAATAATGAAAATAAATTATAGGTTCGGTTAAAAAAATTACTCCCTCCGGTCCACAATAAGTGACCAATTTGCTTTTTTAATTTGGTCCAAAATAAGTGTCCATTTATATAATCAAGAAAAAATTCAATATTTTTTACTTACCCTTATGTACATATTCCTAAAAAGTTTTCTTACTCCTCACATTAAATATTTAATTAAGGGCAGTTTAGTCATACTAGGTATTTTTGTATAGAATTTAGTATTTTTTTAATGGGCGTGCCCAAAGCAAATTGCTCACTTATTGTGGACCGGAGGGAGTAAATAAAAGGCCTTTAGAGTGGATATCCAGTGTTATTTCTACATTTTTCTGAGTTTTCATCTTCTTCTTTTTTCTTTTTAGTCTTTTTCATTTTTATTAACTACTACTCTGCTCTTTTTAGTCAATAAATTTTGGTATATTACTTTAATTTCTTAAATCTATTCAAGAGTTGAGGTTTTTTTAACCTTGAGATTCTTTTTACCTTTTCATTAAACAACCAATGTTCTGATTTGAGTGGGTTAGCCTTGTTAACAACCGAATTCTCTTTGTAGAAATGGATATAATCCAACCCTCACACAACCAATCAACTTCAATTCTATTTCTTTCAATTATCCTTAATCGTTGAGTCTTTTAGTCACATTATTTAGAGATTTCTTAACTTCTACCTTAGCCTAATGTTAAAAGATTAGAGAACATTACATTTTTTTTGTTTATTTATTTAGGTCGTTGAAGAGGAACCTTGGAGCAATGGTAAGTTGTCTCCTTGTGACATAGCTCACGAGTTCAAGCCGTAGAATCAGACTCTAGTGCTTGTATCTTGGTGGGCTACCTACATCACACTTTTTGGGCTGCGGCTCTTGCCGAACCGTACGTGAGCACAGGATACTTCGTACAACGGCCTTATTTATTCTAGGTCGTTGCACTAATAAATATTGATGCATTCTTAGTGTTTCTCAAAATGATTCTGAAAATAAATTCTTCATAAAGCCACTTCTCTTACCACATTACTCATTACCAAATACAATGCATTGGGTGGTAAGCATAACCGTGCAGTATAGTCATCTCATTGACTAAAATATCCACGCAAAAATTTGACTAAAAGCAAATATACTTTTCTGTCGTGGGAGTTCTCTCCGCGTAATTCCGTGTCTAACACAGTACATAATGTTCAACTTTCATTGAGAACCTACGAATATAAGTTTTGTTTTCATATGTTGTAAATGGTAGACCCTTGACAAAATGGAACATAGACATCTGCTTCCACTAATTGTGTTACAGCTTTCTTAAGTTCTTGTTATTCTCCACACACTTTATTCAATCAACTTCGTCCTAATTCCAAGTTAAGTTGGAATTATCAATATTTTTTTTCTGTCTACTTTGCTTTGCTTAATTATTACTCACTTTGTTTCAGTTTATGTGTCTTAGTTTTGATTAAATATGGAGTTTAAGAAAAAAGTAAAAAAGGCTTTCAAATTATGCAGTCTTAAAGATGTATAATGTACCCAAATGTTCTTGAATCATGTAATCTTTAAATGTAAAATTAAAGTTAAAGAATTACTAAATATAGAAAGAAATTCTTTTTTAAAAAGATTAAAACGGAAAGTAATAACAACAACAAAGAGGATAGTGTGTACACAGACTTTACCCGTATCTCATAGAGATAGAGAGGCCGTTTCCAAAGTGAAGCATAAGCACAACAATAATGAAAAGAAAACAGCCAGAAACAACAATAAGGAGCCATGGAAAAGAAGCACTGAAAACAGCAAGATAGTAAGATAACCAAAACGAAAGCAACCGCAAGCAATAATAGAAACCTAAGACTAAAAACAAGACGAGAGTATGTACTAATGCTACTAGGAAGACCAAGAAAACCCACTCGGCCACCTAACCTTCTACCCTAATCTTCGACCCCCACACCTTTCTATCAAAGATCATGTCTTCAGTAATCTGAAGCATCACCATGTCTTGCCTAATCACCTCACCTTAGTACTTTTTCGGCTTACCCCTGCCTCTCCTTATGTCCTCCAAGGTCAACCTCTCACACCTCCTCACTGATGCGTCGGTCTCTCCTTTTCACATGTCCGAACTATTTAAGTCTAGCTTCCCGCATCTTGTCCTCCACAGGGGCTACGCTAACCTTATCCCGAATAACTTCATTCCTAATTCTATCAATCCTAGTATGCCCACACATCCATCTCAACATTCTCATTTCAGCTACCTTCGTCTTCTAGACATGTGAGCTCTTAACTGGCCAACACTCAGCCCCATACAACATAGCCGGTCTAACCACCGCCCTGTAGAACTTACCATTAAGTTTTGGTGGCACCTTCTTGTCACACAAAATACCGGAAGCAAGCATCCTTTTCAACTACCCCGCCCTAATACTATGTGTGACATCCTCATCAATCTCTCCATCCTCCTAAATAACTGACCCTAGATACTTGAAACTTCCTCTCCTAGGGATGACTTGTGAATCCAACCTCACAACCCCGTCTGCTTCATGAGTCGCACCATTGAACTTGCACTCCAAGTATTTTGTCTTGGTCCTGCTCAACTTGAAACCTTTAGATTCCAATGTCTGTCTCCAAACCTCTAACCTCTCGTTAACACCACCTCGCATCTCGTCAATTAACATAATATTGTATGCAAATAATATGCACCACGACACCTCCCCTTAAATGTGGCGCGTCAATGCGTCAATTGTCAGTGCAAATAAAAACAGGTCTAAGTCCCCTCCCACTGTCCTCACTGGGTCTTAGCTCCTTTATACATATCCTTAATCGCCCTAATGTATGCAACATGTACCCCTAGCCTCCAAACACCTCTACAGAACCTCCTGCGGTACTTTATCATAAGCGTTTTCTAGATCGATGAATACCATATGAAAGTCCCTCTTCCTCTCCCTGTACTACTCCATCAATATCCTTACAAGGTGGATGGCTTCCGTAGTAGAATGCCCTAGCGTAAATCTGAACTGGTTCTCGGAGATAGACACACTCCTTCTCACCCTCAGCTCACCACCCTCTCCCAGACTTTCATAGTATGACTTAGCACCTTGATACCCCGATAGTTATTACAATTTTGAATATCACCCTTGTTCTTATATTATTGGATCATCGTACTCCACCTCCACTCCTCGAGCATTTTCTTCATCCTAAAAATAACATTAAATAACTCAGTGAGTCATTCCAAGCTCGCCCTGCCCGCGCTCTTCCAAATTTCCACCGAAATTTTATTTGCCCGATCGCTTTACCCCTGCTCATCTTAAAAAGGAAAGTAAGACACATAAATAAAGTATCCACAAAATTCATCACAATTACGATATTTCACCACTAGTCAATCTACCACAGTTCGCCCTGTTCATTAGTATTAGAGATTTAATCATGATTAAATATTTTATACTAGTTGTAAACTAGTCGTAACTCGCAGTTTTTATCACACTTTTAATTTATCACACTTTTAAATTGACTGCACTTTACACGTAGGCAGAATTCCAACACTATTCCTATGATGCGCAAATACCGAATCCAGAACCGAAATGTTGTCTTTTTGGACTCAAAAAATATAAATAGGTGGGAAAAAACTTAGTGACCAAAATATGTAAAACGCAATTATGAACCACGTTTTACCGTAACTTCCGTTTGGGACGTTAAGGTAAAACGTGGTTTAATACTGTATTTTACATATAACGCCTTTTAATACCGCGGTTTACCTGGAAGCTAATAAGACGTTTACTTAAAACGCGGTTCAAAAGGACGTTTTACATAAAACGCCTTAATGAACGCGTTTTGCCTCTTCAAATACTGTCCTCTTCCCTTCCCCCACGCCAAAACAGAATCCCTTTTCCCCAGTTTTTAAAAAATTTCAGCGGTCCCCCCTCCATTAACGACCCAAAAAGCTCGTGTGGACCCCACCCGTCCCGTAAAAAGTAGATAGTTTTGGTCCCACATCCTAGCTAAGGCCTTCTCTCGTTGTGGTTGCTCGTTTCGGAGTCAAATTTTCAATTTTTCAACATTTCGAAAAACATAAATCGAGGTATTCCGATTTAATTTTTGTCGAAACTCGTATAAAAAATGCATATTAGTTCTTTTACATGTGTTGTATGTTGTTTTGTATTTTTTTTTTTTTTTTGCGATTTACTAGTATATTATTTTTATCCGGACTTAGATATTAGTGTGCTAAAAAATATGTAAAAATGGAAAAATCATTATTATTTGGTAAAAAAAATGTTAATAAGTTTTTTTACTGTTGTATATGTATTTTTCGTGAATGTTTTGTGATTAAATGTATTTGTTGTTTTTTATCTGGTTTATATTATTTATTTGCTTAAAGACTAGTAATATAGTGCCCTTTTAGGGTAGTAAAATGTTGTGCCTTTTAGCGTAGTAAAATGTAGTGCCTTTTAGCGTAGTAAAATGTAGTGCCTTTTAAGTAGTTTTCCTGTAGTTTAAGTATCTCTTATCCTAAAAAATACGTCAAAATAACTGATAGATCAAACACAAACTCTGTCCAATTATAGTCAACATATAATTGGTGCTACTAGGCCGCAAATATCAAGCCTGGAACCCATATATGAATATTTAGTAATCAAATATTATATAATTATAAAAATTAATTATTTAATTTACAAACAAACATATAAAATTATAAAACTACCATGTAAAATAATAAAACTAACACATAGAAGAATTCGGGATAAATTGGTGCTACTAGGCTGCAAATATCGAGCCTGAAACCATATGTGAATATTTAATTATAAAAATTAATTATTTAATTTACAAACTAACATATAAAATTATAATAAAACTAACACATACAAGAATTCAGAATATCTTGGTGCTACTGGGCCGCAAATATCGAGCCTGGAACACATATGTGAATATTTAATAATTAAATACTGTATAATTATAAAAATTAATAACAAATTTTGGGACCGTGCAGTGCACGGGCATCAACATCTAGTTAGAGGAGAAGAGAGATGAACTGTGAATCTAAAATAATACATGTGATNAAATTATAGGTTCGGTTAAAAAAATTACTCCCTCCGGTCCACAATAAGTGACCAATTTGCTTTTTTAATTTGATCCAAAATAAGTGTCCATTTATATTCAAGAAAGAATTCAATTTGTTTTACAAATTCACCCTTATATACATATCCCTAAAAAGTTTTCTTACTCCTCACATTAAATATTTAATTAAGAATTGTTTAGTCATACTAGGTATTTTTGTATAGAATTTTGTATTTTCTTAATGGGCGTGCCAAAAGAAAATTGGTCACTTATTGTGAACCGTATATATATATATATATATATATATATATATATATATATATATATATATAAGTTCCATCACTTGATCAAGGTGAAGAGTCTGTCCATTAATGGAGCATTTGGGTGTTAGATTGAGTACAAGTGGAGTAATACCTAAAGGGGCCTCGAGTCTTTCCACATGGTTTGCGCACTTCTCTGCTCTCTAAATTTTCACATTGCTCAACTTCCTAATCTAGGATTGATGGAAACCAAGCGTTTTACGTACTTTATCCCTTCATTTCTTTTAGTTTTCCTTTTTATAATTTTGAGGTTAGGTGATGCTTGTATACCCGCTTTTTATATTACTCCGTCCTTTTCATTTTATACGACTTAATTTTCTTTTAATCTGTTTTAAAAGGAATACCTTTCTGACTTTTGTATTTAGCAAATTTTTAATCCCAAAACTTTATTTTACCCCTAATGACATTCTCTCATAGGAATAACTACATGTCATATATTAAGACCAGATGATTCAAAAATCTTTTTCATATTCTTAATTATGTCCATTAAACTAAGACACCATAAAATAAAACGAAGAAATTAAATAATAGTTAGTGGTGAGATAAAAACAAATATAGACCATGTAATCATTATTAACCCTTGGTAACAATGTAGAATCAATTTGGAGAAAGTGAACAAGGGAAAGTTACTAGAGGATCTCAACTCAACTTCAACTGACGAGCCAATATATATATTCGACTGTTTATCAAAGCAGAAAAAAATAATAAGAAAAATACAACTGCAAGTAACTTAAATTCCTGATTTTCCTAAAGCTAGTCTTCTGTGATGACAGGGAGCCATCACCCATTTGCTTCTTCTATAGGAGGAACATATAACCAGTTGAACTACCTTGATGATATGTGGGATTCGGAGGAATAGTCCAACTCCTCATTTTCCCAATTAAGTTTTGAGGTAACAATTTCTTGTCTGGGAAAGTACCCCTGAAAAAAATGAGAATATACACGTATTTGAGAGAGAGAGAGAGAGAATTAAACCAGGGTTAAAGTTCTTGTAAATATATAGCCTTAACGCTCGCGTTCTAAGAAGAACTTTTATAATAACTGTACCTGCCACCAGATCTATTATAAGCCTTGATCAGTTTTACCTCGAGTTTATTTAGAAGTTCGGTGGCATTAGGAGCTGATACAAAAATTTGAGGGGCGTTGGAGCAGATGAATTCTTCCTCCACTGCTTTGTCAATAAATTTCAAGAGGGAGTCGTAGTAACCATCCACATTCAGTAATCCCACCTGCATGCATTATTATTATTAGTATTCCATTCAAATTAAAGGGCATATTTAATTAATTATAATTATAAAAGTTTTTATCTAGTTGATTAGTGAACTCCCATTTACCGGTTTATCATGGATTCCAAGATAAGCCCAAGCAATGACTTCAAGCAGCTCTTCTAGCGTTCCATAGCCACCTGTAATTACCCCATGCACGTACCATTTTTTAACTTGCAAAAAAAAAAGGCTTATTATTAAACTACGTGTTTTCCAAATTTTCCTTGAATTTTCTTTGAAACAATTCAAGAAAATGTAGTCAGAGTTCAGTTTATTTCATGTTTTGGCATCGACCAAAAGTAGTTAGACACTGCATTCTTTTTTCGTTGGTTAGTTACAGTGATTAATTTAAGCGTGCTGCATTATTCAGAATTACTCCTTTTCTTCTTCCTACTTAACTATACAGTGTACGTAAATCTTCTCCGATTTAACTTATAAATATACAGTACCGTCTGTAAATAATTTTTATAGTATTAATTAGTGCATCTTAACTGGTTATATAGCAATATAATTATTTAGTTGATCTTTTATGCTACCAAATTAAAGATTACAATAAGCAGTTGTTTATTGCTGTATATCTTATTTTTCATCTTAAGAACCTGATTCCATAGGAAACTACTCCCTCCGTTCCAGTTTACGTGAACCTGTTTCCTTTTTGGTCTGTTCCAAAAAGAATGACCCCTTTCTAAATTTGGTAACAATTTAGCTTAAACTTACAATTCTACCCTTAATGAGAAGCTTTTATAACCACACAAATACTCTGGGCCCTTTTTTGACTTGTTTAGGACCACAAATTTCAAAAATCTTCATTTTTTCTTAAACTACGTACCCAGTCAAACAGGTTCACATAAATTGGAACCGAGGGAGTACTAATTTACTTTCATCTGGACGTATGTACAGTACAATTTCCTAGCTAATACTACACGGGTCACTAATATATGAAGAATATATATCATGGCAGAAGTCAAAGAAAGAAAGGAAATAATTATAGTTGGTAATATCAAGAAAATTAAACAGGCAATCTAGGAAGGAGAATAGTGACGAACCAGGTAAAGCAATAAAAGCATCAGAATGTTTGGCCATTTCAGCTTTCCTCTGGTGCATATCTGCAACTTCCTTCACCTCTCCTACTGTTTCACCAGTTATCTGTGCATGCATATAATGCAGTGCACCACTACACTATTATTATTTTATTATTATTATTGTTTACAGTACAGTAAATTAACCTTTATAAGTCAATGCAAAAATACCCACACAACAAGTCAATCCAAAACACAACTACTGACACTTAAACTTTTAGCCCCACACAAGTGGATAGCATTAAGACGCACAGACACACTGATACAAAGTTGATTATCTCCAGAAACGATTGGTGGGGGTTCTTCCTTGGGTGCAGAGGTGGGGGGCAAGGGCATAATAATCATAATAATTTGCAACAACATAAAAACAAGAATGGAAAAAGGAGGAGGCAAAAGAACAAAAGGAAGTTGACGAGGCGTAAAATACATATATCTCCTGTCTCATCTTGTTGAACTGATGTTAGAACAAGGCTAATTAATTAATCACAAGGTTCAACAAAGCTCATTGCTTTCTGTTCGAACTATGCATATACAAAAAGAATTAAGATAATGTACACACACGTAAATACTCATTTTTATCCTAATTACATACTGACTCTTGATCATGGATTCGTTGATCTGCAAGCTAGAATGGGTCGTAAACTGTTTTTATTATTATTAGAATGTGTAAATTTGAATCTCTATTTGTTTAGAGGACTTAAAAATGGACAGCTTAAGAAAGAGTTTCCCTTTTCTTTTTTATGTCTAAAGTAGCAAGGAGGACCAATGTCAGGGGGACCAGAAGAAGAAAAGGGAAGGAAGGGGTCAATTAGGGGGGATAAAGAAAGTGATAGCTATCCAACAAGAAAATTCTGAAAAGAATAATTTTAAACCGAACCTACAAACTAAACAAAAATTCCATCTTCCTGTTTCTCGATCAAATATAACAAGAATGAGGTAGAAAATACAGCAAATGAGGCTACCACAAGATGAACTAGCTAACTGAAATTGGAAAGAAGAAAGGACCAAAAACAAGTAGTAGTAGTAGTAGTAGTAGATATCTTAGTTGATGAAGTATGACATATGAATATATCAAACTAATTTTTCTACCATTATTTTTAATTTATATGTTCGTTCACTTCACTAATATAATCTAATACTATATAAGTTAAAGCACTATCTTAAACTCAAAATTATGGGACGGATTGAGTACTAGTGATGTGAGAAGAAGCATACCTCTCTCGGCATTAATGTCTTGGGAATCACTCTGGAGCAAGTGTATGTAAAAATTAGTTAAATCTTAGCCAATAATGTTTAATATGGTGATCAATCTAATTAATACAAAGATTAATGGCAAGGTGTCTATATTTCATGTTGAGGAGAAAAAAGGGAAAAGGTATAGAAGAAAACAAGTACAGAACTAACCCAAGAACATGACGACCACCGTTGTAAACAGCTTGAGAGACCAAACCCATCAAACCAATACTACCTCCTCCATAAACCAGGTCTATATTTCTTGATACCTTGTTTTATACAAGAAAAAAGAATTAACTTCAAAATACTGAAAAACATGTTGACATCATTTATACTATATTGAACAGGAACGAGCTTAATTAGAGCTACATAGACGAATGATTCATACAGCCGACACAACTTGCTTGGGATTGAGGCGTAGTTTAGAGTACGTGCATAAGCTGGCTTGCATGCATCATCGTACGTCAATTTGGGTATGAAAGAGATAGAAAGACAAGAAAGCTTTTGCTTCTAACAGTATAAGGTAACAACAATTAATAAACGTTGAATTTAGAAAGTGATGAAAACAGAGAAAAAGCAGAGTAATATATAGGAGTATTTTCCTTACTAGTTCTCTTCCAAGCTCTACGGCAGCCTCCTTATAGATATTCTTTTTTCCAGGGCTACTCCCACAGAACACACAAATCTTCTTGAATTTCGACTGCTTCATTTCCTTATTTCCATCTTCCTCCATCTCCAGTTTCTCTTCCTATGTGGGTGTGGGTATCTTTACTGCTTGCTTATATAAATAATGGAACAAGTTACACTGCTAACCTATATACAACCCGATCCGGTCATTCAAAAGATATCTCAAATACCCCTTTAGTAAAAAGTATGATCTGTAATTTTGAAAATAAAGCAGATTATTTACTACCACAAATAAAAATAATCTGATAGTGTAAAAGTTATCACCCAAAGTTTCTTTAATTTCCCTGCATTTTGGGGGAGGGGGGCACAAATGCAAATATCCATGCACCTAGACAATAACTTCCATGCCCCTTGGACAAGTAGCAGTGAAGAATTATTGAAAATTCGTGCATATGACAAATAGCCACGTGCATCCACAAATCTGTATTCCGTAACAGTATGGCAAAACCAAGCCTAGCACGCCTAAAGGCACAGCCACTCATATTGCTCAAGTATCTACCTCTACAAAGTTGCAGTCAATATATTTTTTGGATGATCTTTTATCAACTATGTCTTTGTGAGATTGTTTCCCTTATCTGTCTCAAATTTGCGTGAAGGAGATAGTTAACAGTAGGTTGACTGTACGTAGTAAAATATGTTTATATTTAATGATAGCAAAAGAAAGTGACGCGTGGAGTCGAATACAGAAGACAGTCGGGCTCAGAGGCAATGATCTCGTTCGCCATCGGAGAAATGATAGACACAAAATAAATGCATGTCATCCGGTAGCATTTAATGAAGAATATTCTATAGCATTAAGTGCATGGTTCGTTACAGAAAATATGGCATTCATTGTCCACCGTTACACAATCTTCAATGGCCCTCATAACTGCCATTTAAGAGGGCTTGATCCTAGGACCTTGTTCCCTAGGTGTAACTATAAATGAGGGAGACTCCCTTTTCTCTTGTGTACGGAGCAGAAGCCCTGATCCCGGTGGAAGTAGGGGAGCCTACCCTGAGATAATTCCAGGCAAACAAAGAAACAAACAATGAAGCGATGTTGATCAATTTGGAGTCGCTCGATGAACGCAGGGACTTGGCGCATATCCGGATAGCAGCCCAAAAGCAAAGAATAGAAAGATACTACAATCGAAGAGCCAACCTCCGTTATTCCAAACTTGGAGACTTGGTTTTAAGTAAAGTAACTCAGCACACCCGGGAGCTCAATGCGGGGAAGCTGGGTCCAACAGGGGAAGGCCCCTACCGGGTTTCAGCTGTCACCAGGAAAGGATCATACGAGCTAGAAAATCAACAGGAGAGAAAGGTTAATCAACTTCCCTATATGAAAGGTAAAAACAAGATGAGTCCAACTTAACATGATTTTTAGCCTTCCACCCATATTTAAGGTCCAGTTCTTTCCACGTACGGGTCTCGGGTGTAGTGACGTCCAAAATCTTCTGGACCCACTGGTCCAAGCCTTCGACCCTCGGTGGAACATACCGAGTTGCCGAAACAAGTGAAATAAGAGGAACCAGTAACAGCATAGGGTGATCTTTAACTAAAAGAAGAGGCAAATGATGAACTTACGAGTACGGTTCCACAATTCTAGAAAGGATGGAGTCGTGGTCGGAATGATGTCCCTAGTAGAAACTGCAATAAACCGTTCCATCCACCCACGGTCGTTGTCATAATCCATGTTGGCTAGTAGGGCATAGTGACCACGTTTGCTGAAATTTATCATTCCCCCACGAAAGATCTTGGGGGAATAAATATTCATTAATCGAGCTAGGGTAGCTCTTCTCCTGTCTCCTGGAACAGACGCCGAAGACAAGTGACTGTCCTCCACACATAAGGACTTACATGTGCCAGGCATACCTAGTAGCAGATGTAGAACTCCACAATAACGGAATCAAGTTCCCTGCTCAAAGAGAGTGGCCCCAAAGTGAAGGGATACGTATAAAAATATGTGAAACCCTTCTTGGGTAGGGTTATCTGCTCCACCAGGTCGGGAGCGTAATATCTAAATCTTGGCAGTGACAGTCTTCCTTCATAACAGGAATACTGGAAGGGCGGATGGAAGAAGGATATACGCCAACGACCCACGTACGAGAGTTAGCGAAAGGATACTTTTTTTCGAAGTCTTTAGTTGTGACAAGACTTCCTGGGATGATGATGCTCACAGTAGAAGGAGCAGTATCATTAGCTTTACCTTTGTTCTTTCAGGAACTAGGATTTTTGGAAGATGAAGCCATTTTTATCAGAAAAGAGGAACAGGTTTTCTCAAAAGAAGAAGGTTAGATCAAGTACGAGTTGAGTAAAGGGAGTTTGAGAAATTTTGGGGAATTATGAAGTGTAAATGAAGAAGTTTGATGCGTATAAGTAAAAGAATAGGCGGCTAAAATTGTGGCCACAATTACCTCGATAACCGGCAAAAGTGATGCTAAATCATTGGATGACGCGTGTTCGGGGCATTAAATGCGGAGAGACGTGCGTCTAATCAACCGTCAAAAACTTTTTGGAAGGGGGTCAGAGAATTTCTTGCCAAAAAAGGTATCTCTACCAGCTTTCCGGTGACACAGAGTTATGCCACCGGAACGCAGGGGCTATATGTACATGGTAAAATATGTTCATATTTAATGATCGCAAACGAAAGTGACACGTGGAGCCGAAGTGTTACACCCCATGTTTTCGTACGTAAAAATGCGTTGTAAGTAAACTAATGTAAGACCAAAAATGAGATCATCTTTGGAAGTATATAAAGTAAGTTATCATGTTACCTCGGATGTTACATGTATTAAAGATCATTAACAACAAGTACAAAGAGGGTTGGAAGGTTTAGAAGCTAAGGAATTGAAGAAAATAATGTTTCGTCGAAAGTTGACAAGTTCAGAATGTTATAACATGTACTTTTTGGAGTGAGACTAGGGTGCTTAACATGATAAGGAGGTTATGTTATAAGTTATGTTAGTCGTATGATAATCGTGTATTATGTTTTGAAGTGAAGCGAGTTGTGGAACAAAAGTCGATGAAACTCATCACATGTTACGTCATAGGTTTTACTGAAATTCTGGTCAAATGTAACTGCGATTTTTTCCCATATACTTTAATTTACGGTTTGTTCCACCCATAAAATTGAAGATCTATGAGTATATTTTCTAACGCTTTAAACCATTTGTCAATACAACATCAGAGTAGAAAGATATATGCGTTTTCGCGAGACTGCGCAGACTGCTAGGTGACAAGTAGGTGTGTCACCTACTTGCTTAAAGAGAGTCCAAAAATGGGCCAGTTCGGGTTGTCCAAAGAGACCTTTTTAAGGCCTATTTCGTTCATATAATACACTGATAAGAGGGCACAATAACCAGACCTAAACCCCTGCAAACATCCTCCCAAAAATTGAACACAAACCTTAATTTAATTTCTCTCCTTTTCAAGTTCTAGTTGGAGGAAAAACCTTGAGTTTGAATTACCAAGATAGGAGCTGAGTTATTCAACAAATAAGTTAAGTTTACTGCTCTCTTTCATCTATTTTTTCTGCTGGATATGTGTGTAAAGTCGTTCTATAATTGTAAGAACTCAAGAGACGATGATCGGAAGCCGTGAGTTCAAGATATTCACTTGTAGCGGACTATTTTGTGGACTGTTTTGTGTTGTTGTTGGATTGCGTATTTTACTACTGTTTTATGGAGTTTTGGAGGTGGAAAGGTGTGGAGAAACACCACATAAATGTAGGGTGGTGGGCTGGTCATTCGTCTTAATATTGTCATGATGTCTAAATGAACAAACATTGTAACAACTTATAGGCATGGCATCTAAATAAACAAGTATTGTAACAACCAATAGGCATGGTTTCTAAATAAACAAATATTGTAACAACCTATACGCATGGTATCTACCCTTTCCCAGCAGGAGATGTATAAGAATCCCTCCCTTTTACTAATTTTCCCAATATCTGTTTACAAGAAATTATTATTACAGACCAACATTAGTAAAGAACTACATAAATGAAATTGCTACAACTATAGGGAGCCTGAAAATAGGACCAAAGGATAAACCTGGCAGACCCAGGCCTTCAACCAGTCAAAAAATGCCATAACCTCATAGTGCACCCAATAGTGTCCTGGTGTGTCAAAGTTTCCGAGGGCCTCAGGGACCCCAGGCAATGCTCACACTAGGGAAACTTTCAAATAACCCTTTGTGAGCAAGTTTGGGAAGCCAACTCCAGTGTGTCAAAGTTCAGAGGAGACTCATAGACTCTTAAGCAGTGCTTACACTAGAGGCGAAAGACTTTAGGTGTTTTAAGAATAAGAGTGGGAGATAGTGCTTGAAAGAATGGAAAACAGTTTTAAGAAACAGTTCAGAAGTAACACAATCCAGAAGTAAACCTAGTTTAACAGGGGAAAACATTTAAGAGTGAAAATAGTTTAAAAGTGAAGGCAATGTTAAAAGTGTGAAACAGTTTAGAGGTAAGGACACATCAGGAGTGAAAAATAGTTTTGGAAGCATTCTGAACAAAGGTTCAGCAAACCAAAAGCAAACAGGACATAGTCATAAAACATCAAAGCAAAGACTCACATTCATCTCAGTTTATTAAATGTTACTAGATGAGCACATAGTTACATGCAAAGGGACAGCAGGGCTTAGGGGCAACTGTTGGTCAGAGGTGCACATAGGATAGACGGGACATGCTAGTGAAAAGAAATAAGCATGAGTCTGGCTCATGTGGAAACACATAAGTATAGCTAGAGCAGGCATAAACAGATTGAGAGCAGGACACATAGGTTCAATCAAATAGAAGTAGGTATGCTATTGCAGTAAACATATAAGTAGACATACTATTGCAACAAACACATCAGTTTGATTAAGCAGAAAGAAAGCATGTTAATTATAAGGGAACATATTGAATAGCAGGAAGCATATAGGTTAAGTCGAATAACAGGAAGCATGTAATCTAATTGAATGGCAGTACACATGTTGAGTAAGAACAATATGAAACACACAGGTTTAATTAAAGATAGGCAGGCTGATATAGAGATCCTATTGGTTTAATAACGGGAAATTGAACATGCTGATAACAGGGCACATAGTTGAATTAAAATAGCAGTAGACATGCTAAGCAGGAAAACATACAGGTTCAGAAGAAGGCATACTGATTGTAGAGAAACACCTAGGTTTAACTGAATGGAAATAGAGAGAGCATACCAGTTTAAAGGAATAGAAGCAAAAAGTAAAGTAGGCAGGATTCAACAGTATAGTCTTGGCTTTCAGCCGACTAGACAAGCAATGAACACAAGTAGCAGAGAGAGATGAAAGCAGAGTTTGTGTGCGAGTGTGTTTGTGAACTATTGTTCGTGTTCAGAAGAATCGGAATGAGAGTATATATAGCACTTAGTGAGGTAAAAACAAATAAGGTAAAGAGTGAATCATAGTTCATAAAATAAGGGTAATCAAATCAATTAGCCAATTAGCGAGTCAACTCATATAGGAGACTCCGGAGGAGACCCCTTAGATTGAGGAGAGTCAATTAACGGTACAAAACTAGGGCTCAAATAGGGCAAGCAATCATTCCCATACCATATAGAAATCAATCGAATCCCTAAGTCAGACTGATAGATCAAATAAGGCAATATTACCAATTAAAGTCCCAAATAAGAAAATAGGTAAAAATCACATAGAGGTGTTGATCTTAATCAGGAAAATATGATTCAAATCCCAAATAGAAATCAATCGGTATATGGGATTGACAGAAATAAATAAATAAAGGGAAAAATCACTGAAATCACTAGTACCAGAGACAGAAAGACCTAGGGTTTAAGCATATACACAAAAATCAATCAAACCAGTAAAGGATAGTCAAATTCAACACTTAGAAGTTTGAAAATTATTTGAAGAGAACTTAGGACGAACCCTAATTCTTAGAAATCACTGAAACCAAATAATGATAAGAGAAATAGAAAGCTTTTCGTAGAAAAATAACAAATAATACTCGGAATGTTTTTTCGGGTCGTTTGACACTAGTACAGTGGTCGTTTTGTGTATGAAGAGATTGGGGTGTGTTGGGCTGTTTTTGTAGTATTTTATGGTGTATATAAGGTTGGAAGATAATGTATGTATGTTGTTATTGTTATTTTCTTGTGTTGTTGGTATTATCTTGAATTTGGAGGAAGTAAGGATTATAGGGGAGATGATGCCCGTTTTAATACAAAATAAGCTTGTTGTTCGTTGTGCGATTGTCACGACCCCAAATCCACTAAGGGTCGTGGTGGTGCCGAACATCGCTGTCATGCAAGCCAATCAAACTACTTAATCAAATTCTCATTTAAATATTTCCGAAAACACTTCTTTTATACATTTAAAACAATACATAGTAAGTTCCTCCGAATAAATAATGAAACATTTAACAACCTTTAAAATTTATGAATAAACCCAAATACATCCCAGAACCCGGTGTCACAAGTACATGAGCAATTTCTAAGAAATAATATAATACAACATCCGTCCGGAGTACAGTGGACAGAAAGTAAACACAATATACTAGAAGGGACTATACTAGCTGCGGGCAGCCTCGAATAATGCAACTCACCTAGTCCTCGAATCATCCGTGCTGCTGCGCCCAGTAGGCCACTAGAGTTACATATACCTGTGCAACAAAAATGCACAGAAGTGTAGTATGAGTACGAAAACAACGTGTACTCAATGAGTATCCCGTCTAATCTCGAAGAAGTAGAGACGAGATGGTCGACTTCGACACTTACAATGATGTCAATAATTCATTAAATCGTGGACTATTATAAATATGATTTTTAATCCAATAGGAGGAAACAAGTAAACAACTATTTCTTTTATAGGGAGTTTTCCCAAAATTCCTTTTCATTATTTATCCAAATATTCTCAAGCCATGAAGAGGCAATATAAACTTCAATAAGTTCGAGGCAGCAATACAAGCATGTGCAAATAACACCATGGTACGTACGGCCCGCTCCGACAGAAAATAAACTGTGTACTGCCGAGGGTCGAACGGCGCGAACCATAGATGCATCTATTACCCCGCTCGCGAACTATCCATGCGACGCGGTCAACATAAAATAAACAATCACCCTGCTCGCGAATCATACATGCGACGCGGGTACACATGGAAATACATGCTCAGATAGCCAATTAAGAATTTATCGGGGGATATTTATTCAAATAAAAGCCACTTTCTCTTTTAACAATTAAAGAAAGGAAGTTTAATCCCTTTTGAAATTTATTTATTAATTCGATGTGGTTTAAGCAATTCGAGTTGTCAATAAGTCTGCAATTAATCCAAGTATAGCATGCTTCTGGGTCCTAGACTACCCGGACAATAGCATAATAGTAGCTACACACGGACTCTCGTCACCTCGTGCGTACGTAGCCCCCACAATTAGGAGTACATAACTAATTAATTAAACTATGGGGACAATTCCCTCTTACAAGGTTAGAAAGGAGACTCACCTCGCTCCGAAGATCCATAACCGGCATTCCACGCCCTTCCGAAGACTCGAATCGATGCACAACGCTCCAAAACTACCAATAATTATGTAAACCCATTAATATATGCTAAGGTACTCATTATAATCCAATTTATAACAATTCCTAACCCCGATCAAAAAGTTGACAAAAACGCCCTCGGGCCCACGTGCCCGGAATCCGAAATTTTTCGAAGATAAAGTTTACCCATAGCCTCACGAACTCAAATATATGATTTTCTCTAAATTCCATACCCAAAATCATGGTCAAAATTCAAGAATACTAGTTTTCTAGGTTTTTCCTCATACCCCAAGTTTTTATACAATTTCCATGTCTAAATCCATATATAAACCTTGCATTTAACTCAAAACTAGCATAAATCACTTACCTCATGATGAATGACGGAACCCCCTCTTCAAAAGCTCCAAGAATCGCCCAAGCCAAGAGAAAAATGGGTGAAATGAACTCAAACCCCGATTTTTAAACATTCTGCCCAGCCCAGGTCCGCCCTTCTTCGCGTTCGCGACCTTCCGCTCACGTTCGCGACCTTCCGCTCGCGTTCGCGAAGGCCAATCACCCAGCCCTCTGCGTTCGCGTACAAGGCCTCGCGTTCGCGTAGGCCAAAGACCCTAGGACCATCTTTTTTTCCTTCTACGCGTTCGCGATCTCCTCATCACGTTCGCATAGCAGCTCAGCCCACCCCTTCGCGTTCGCGACTCCCTCTTCGCGTTCGCGAAGGCCAAAACCAGCAACCTCCCACTTTCCTCTTCGCGTTCGCGAGACTCCCTCCTCGTTCGCGAAGAAGGAAACCAGAAACAGTAATCTGCAGCAGCCACACAACCCGAAATGATCCGAAACTACCCCGAAACACACCCGAGGCCGGGACCCCAACCAATCATGCCAACCAGTCCCAAAACACATTACGGACTTGCTCGAGGCCTCAAATCACATCAAACAACGGTAAAATCATGAATCAACCCCTAATCCAAGCTTTATAAACTTTAGAACATCCAACTTCTACTTTCGATGCTTAAACCTATCAAATCACGTCTGATTGACCTCAAATTTTGCACACAAGTCATATATGACATTACGGACCTACTCCAACTTTCGGAATCGGATTCCGACCCCGATATCAAAAAGTGCACTTCCGGTCAAACTTCTCAAAAACCTTCAAATTTCTATCTTTAGCCAAATGGCTCCAAAATGACCTACGGACCTCCGAATTCACTTCCGATCGCGCTCCCAAATCCAGAATCACCATACGGAGCTGCTCCCAGACTCGGAATCCCAAACGAACATCGATATCACTGAAATGCACTTCAACCCAAACTTATNCGAAATCATCATACGAACCTGCTGAAACCTTCAGATCCTGATTCCGAGGTCGTTTACTCGAAAATCCAATCCCAGTTAATTCTTTCAACTTTAAGCTTCCGAAATGAGCATTCTCTTCCCAAATCAACTCCGAACTTCCCGAAATTCAATTCCAACCACGCGTACAAGTCATAACACCTGAAATGAAGCTGCTCATGGCCTCAGACTGCTGAACGACGCGCTAGGGCTCAAAACGACCGGTCGGGTCGTTACAGCGATAGTTGTACCTTTCGTAACTTTGTGATAGTATTATTATCGTTGTTGTAGATTAAGGTGCTAAGAGAAGTTCAACTTGATGATTGGAAAGATTGTGATAAGGTATGTTAAGGCTAAACCTTTTCTTCATTTTGGCATGATCCTGTAACTACATGCGTTTGATAATGAGGCATAAACTGAACTTTTATTCTTGAATTTATGTACATTATCCTAGTCTCATAAGCTACAGTATTCTCCCTTATCGGGACTTCATATTCAGCTTAGTTTTGTCTTCTTTCAGCCAAGAGAGCATATATATATATATATATATATATAGTATTACAGTATTTTCACCACCATCGAGCTATAATCGATGGGCAGGCCCCTATTTGGCAATGTTAGATAAGATGGTAAATCATATACCGAGCCTACTGTGGCCGAGTGCCTATGAGCGAGCCCAGAATGACCGAGATACAGAGCCTAGTATGGCCGAGCGCCTATGAGCGAGCCTAATATGGCAGAGTAGTTACACATACCGAGCCTTATAGGGCGGGACAACTATTTTACTTGCTATATTGAGAGAGATGAGTTAGTATCAGCAGGTAAGCATATTTTCAAATTATAATTGACTCTCATGTACTTTCGGTTAATATATTATCAGTTCAGTTTCAACTTTCAGTTATTATGTTGCCTTACATAATCGGTACATTATTTCATGCTGACGTCCCGTTTGCTGGGACGCTGCATTTCATGCCTGCAGGTCCTGATAGACAACTGGATAGACCTTCCTAGTAGACAAAGTCAAACATCAACTTGGTTGGTAAGCTCCACTTCCTCGGAGTTACCAGGTCTATACCTTGGAGTCCATTTTAAATATACAGATTTGATGGGTAGGTCGAGGCCCTGTCCCGACCATGATACAGTTCGGTTATCCGTAGAGGCTTGTAGACGAGTCCTGTACATTTTTTATATCAGCATTGTGGCTTTACCAGCCCTATATAGATGTTTAGTTTGGTATTGCTGGTTGTAGACGTTATTTTCAGATGATTCAGAATATGGTCTCATCGGCCTAAGTTGAGGGTTACCCCTCCAGAGTTCACAGTTACAGAGTAGTACGCTCGGGCCAAGTATGGCACCGGGTGCCGGCCACGCCTCTTCAGGTTTGGGGCGTGACACGAAGACAGAAGATAGTCGGGCCGGGAGGCAATGATCTCGTTTGCCATCGGAGAAATGATAAAGACAAAATAAATGTCTGCCACCCGTAGCATTCAATGAATAATATTCTATAGCATTAAGTGCATGGTCCGTTACAGAAAATATGGCATTCATTGCCCACCGTTACACAATCTTTAATGGCCCTCATTGTCATCTAAGAGGGGCTTAATCCTAGGACCTTGTTCCCTAGATGTAACTATAAATAATGAGCTCTACCATCATTGTAAGGGGACGAATGAATTTTCTAACAAGCATACATTATATTCTATCAAAAGCTCATAACATTTTACTTTCTTGCTTATTTATATTGTTCTTACTGCCTCCGGCAGCTCTGCGCTCGGGATTAAGATATCTGCCGTTTTATTTCAATTTCAAGGTTAAGTCTTACATTTTTGTCTAATTCATCTATTATTTTTGGATCAAATCAGTTCAGTTGTTTATAAATCACATATAAATTCAATTGTACAGTTTTACGGGTAAACATTAACCACCACCATAAAATTAATTAACGACGCAGAATCTATATGTTGGGACGTGCTTACCTAAGAACGCGTCACAAGTCCATCACAACTTGTTTGAAATTTAAAAAGAGTTGCTGTTAATTTTTGACTTCTCCAAGCGTTGAATAACGAACTAGTAGAATATTTTATGCCTTGTTTGTGAACTAGAACGAAAAGTGAAATGCCCTATTGGAGGTTTATCATTTCAGCCAGTGTGAGCCGAAATTAGTGATCCGTACTAGTTGTGATTGGCGGGTCCAAAATAAATAATATGTTTTTAAATATGATTATTTTTAGAAAAATTCTTAGTCCATGAAATGTAAGGAATTGTCAATTTGTGGCTTTACATCTATTGGTTATCTAGTTTCTAAATGGATAAATATGATTCTTAATCATATTTAACGCATTTTTAAAAAATTTATTATTCAATTAATTTTTTAATAAATAATATAAATGGATAAATATTTTCTTTTAACTATTTTTCCATCATTACTGACGAGTGGTATCCGTACGTAAGGCTGCAGATTGCGTATTACTCCATGTGGGGACAGAAGTCAAGTAGGAGTCGCAACAGGACTTTGGGTTGGTGACAATTTTAGCATCATTAGCTGGATTGAAAGAATACCTAGGTGCGGATTGGATTTAAATCATATGGGTTTTGTCTATAAAGTTTTAGTATTGGACCCATTTTACTTTTAAAGTTATGGGTTCATATCTATTATTTTATAATTTTGATGAATTTATACACATAAATTATTAATTCGCATCAAAAGTTATGAGTTCAATTAAATCCGTTATTTTTTACGTCAAAATTATGAGTTCAATTAAAACCGTTGCTAACATACTGCATTCACCCTGAGTATATTATAAAGAGAAGTTGTGGGATGGTTGAGGTTACAGAACCCCTCATTGTTAATGGCAGACTTCGAGTTCGAATCCCGAGAATCAAAAGGTTTTACCTCGTTTATTGGCTTATACAGTGCAAATTCAAACTACTGGGGCCAATAATATCAAATAAGCAAACAAACAAAATGAGGAGAAGATATGGATTTAAAGAAGAGAAGAAAAAGGAGAACAGGACCAAAAGTAACTTCCCAATGAAAGGCATGGCAGGCACACCTCCATGCCCTATATATACATATACACTTTTTACCCTAACACACTATCAGGTCATTTAAAAATTAATTATAATTAAATATTCATAAGTAACCTAAATGTTGGAAATTATATCTTTTGGCCTAGTACACCCATAAAGGGTGTTAGCTTATTATAAGGTCATTAGTCAGTTCAACCTTAACCCTAGTATTGTCTATATAAAAATACCACTATGGGTGTTGGAAGATTTTATTTTTAAAAATCATCTAGAAAACGACTAGGATTAGATATATCTCTTACATGACTAAGGGATTTTTGGCTATGGCTAAAGGGAGTTCATCCACTTCGTGAGGATTTCAGACGACCGGTGACACAAACCGTAATTGCTCTAACTAGTATTTTCGGGTTAAATACTTCACTGAGAAACAAATTATGTTATCTTCCACAGCAGATTAAAATACTCATTTTTATATAATCTACACTATCCGTATACAAATAATCTTAATCCAACAATTAAAGTTTTTCAAAATCAATTCGACTAGTTATCATAATCATCCAATATACAACCTTCCTAAATTCTGAATAATACTTATCAAAATTGTGTTTTGAATATAACCATTTGGGTAGTATAAACTAACCGACCATTCACAATATAAGGCTCGTTAAAGGGAAACACACTCCAAATTATAATTTCTAGATTCTGAGTTTGTTACTAATCCTCTACACGACAGATGGACATTTTCCCTCTTCTTTCTTCTTAATACTCCCTGTGTTCACTCTTACTTGTTCAGTATTTTAAAAATAAATTTTCATTTTTAGCATATCAAGAGAAGACAATTTTTTTTTTCCTATTATACTCACAATATTAATTACTCATTTCAAATCTTCTTAAACCCATTAAAAATATGTATCAATTAATATGGGTATCGTGATAAATTATGCACTTCATTTATTATTTATTAAGGTATGTGTAAAGTCCATAGTGGACAAGTAAAAGTGAACGTAGGGAGGACTTCGTTGACTTTTCTCCAACTCAAATTCTGCTCGTATATATGATAGAGTTGGTGCTGGATTTTGGATGTATTTAATTAATATATATTAAATACTTAAAAGAGGGTGAATGGGAAATGGAGGAAAATGAAATTTTTGAGTAAAATTTTAAGTTCCCCCCTTGGCAAATGGGCATTGTCCCGTATTGGAAGAGGAAGAGGTTTTTTATGGGTATATAAACAATTGCTCTTCTTCTAGCTCTTAAAGAGTTGAGAAGAAGGCAAGCCTCGCGCCGTCGTCGTCGTCGCTCGCTCGCTCGGCTCGGCTCGGCTTCGGCTTCGGCTTCGGTCAAATGATTGATTGATTAACTTTTTGGACCAAATTTATTTGTTAATAGTAAAATATTAACAGAAATATTATTAAATATTTGTTTTAATAACAGAATATTAATATTAAATATTAATATTAAATCCAATCCTTTTTTCTGTTTTGGTAACAGAAAAGTAACTACCCTCTTCAATTTTCCCACTTTATTTTCCCTCTTTATTATTGAGTAAATGGCCATTTATGTAATGGCATTTATGCTGTGGGCATTTTGCATAAACAGCCATTCTGAAGAGTTGCACCTCTTCAGATTTCAGCCCAACTTTGGCTATAATACAACATTATTCTGCTCAGAATTTCACTATGATTTTCTGAGTTTTCTCTCTTTCTTCTGCATACTTTTAGCATCAAACAAAGTAAAAAGTAAGTGTGATTTGCTACCGAACTTTGTGTTCGCTGAAACACTGGGGTTTGAAGTACCACTACACCAGTGTGTAATTCGTTCTATCCTGGGAGGAAATAATCCATAACCTTGGGTACTAGGAGGGGATTAAATTCCTTAAGGAAACACTATGAATTCAGTGGGCTCGAATTGGTTTTATGTCATTTCTGTTTATGTTCATTTCTGTTTAGATTCATTTATATTTCCAGAATTATTTTACAAATACAGTCTACTAACAAGCTTAAGGAATTTAATATATTTTCTGTATTTGTACTCACTGTTTCTGGAAGAGTAAAACCTTTGTGGTTTCGTACTCTATTAAAATCTACGTGATTTTAACGTTTGTGTCATTCTTTTACAAAAATGACTAATGAGAATGAGAACCAAGCTGTTCCGATGGTGACTGTCAATGCCTCAACAAGCCGAACGACACCGGCAACATTGGCACCGGCGGAGAAATCCGGAAAATTTTTCGGGATTGATTTCAAGTGCTGGCAGCAAAAGATGTTCTTCTATTTGACTACTCTAAGTCTCCAGAAGTTCATCAAGGAAGATGTTCCTGTGCTGTCCGATGAAACTCCAGAAACTGAACGCTTTCTCGTGATTGCGGGTTGGAGGATGCTTTGTATAACGTCAACAGTGGCGTGGAAACGTCAAAGGAATTGTGGACCGCGCTTGAAAAGAAATACAAAACCGAAGATGTCGGGTTGAAAAAGTTTGTTGCTGCAAAGTTTTTGGACTACAAAATGGTAGATAGCAAGTCTGTTATTACCCAAGTCCAGGAATTGCAAGTGATTATTCACGATCTCCTTGCTGAAGGTATAAATCAAATTAATATTGATGTTGAAAGTAATAATCTTAGTATTTTTACTAATAGAAATTTCATTGAAGGTCTTGTCATCAATGAAGCATTTCAAGTAGCAGCAATGATTGAGAATTTGCCTCCTTTGTGGAAGGACTTCAAAAACTACTTGAAACACAAATGCAAGGAGATGTCCCTTGAAGATCTCATTGTTCGGTTGAGAATCGAAGAGGACAACAAAGCTGCTGAAAAGAGAGGCCGTGGAAACTCAACAATAATGGGAGAAAATATTGTTGAAGAGAACAAAAAGAGGAAGAAGGCTTCTGGACCAAAATACAACCCAAGCAAGAAGCGGTTCAGTGGAAACTGCTACAACTGTGGAAAAACCGGACACAAATCTACGGAGTGTCGTGCTCCGAAGAAAGATAAGAAGAAGGGTCAAGCAAACTTAGTTGAAAAGCATGATGATGTTGATGATTTATGTGCCATGCTTTCCGAATGCAACTTGGTAGGCAATCCTAAAGAGTGGCGGATTGATTCTGGAGCCACTCGCCATGTTTGTGCTGTTAGAGAAGCTTTTGCTTCTTATGCTCCTGTTGGACCCGATGAGACGATTTCTATGGGAAATGCTTCAAAGGCGAAGATTGAAGGATATGGGAAGATATTTCTCAAAATGACTTCCGAAAAAGTAGTGACTTTGAACAACGTCCTTCATGTTCCCGAGATTAGGAAGAATTTAGTCTCTACTGGACTTCTTGTTAAGAACGGTTTTAAATGTGTTTTTGTTTCCGATAAGGTTGTAATAAGTAAGAATGAAATGTTTGTCGGAAAAGGTTACCTCACTGAGGGCCTTTTCAAGCTGAATGTAATGGTTGTTGAAAATAATAATAGAATTTCAGCTTCGTCTTACTTCCTTGAGTCAAATGAATTATGGCATATACGTTTGGGTCATGTCAATTATAAAACCTTACGGAAAATGATTAATTTGGAAGTATTGCCCAAGTTTGAATATGACAAATCAAAATGTCAAGTATGTGTGGAATCTAAGTATGTTAAACATCCTTATAAGTCGGTTGAAAGGAATTCAAATCCTTTAGACTTAATTCATACAGATATTTGTGACATGAAGTCAATACCATCTCGCGGTGGAAAAAAGTATTTCATAACTTTTATTGACGATAGTACTCGATATTGCTATGTTTACTTACTTAATAGTAAAGATGAAGCAATAGACGCATTCAAGCAATCAAAAATGAAGTTGAAACGCAACTTAATAAGAAAATCAAAATGATAAGAAGTGATAGGGGTGGTGAATATGAATCTCCTTTTGAACAAATATGTTTAGAATATGGAATTATTCATCAAACAACGGCCCCTTACACGCCCCAATCCAATGGGATTGCAGAAAGAAAGAATCGTTCATTAAAGGAGATGATGAACACATTATTGATAAGTTCTGGTTTGCCACAGAACTTGTGGGGGGAAGCCGTTCTTACGGCTAGCCGAATACTAAATCGAGTACCCCATAGCAAAACACAATCCATTCCATATGAAAAATGGAAAGGAAGGAAGCCCAACTTGAAT
>NC_031994.1:27703028-27723889 GCF_001879085.1 Nicotiana attenuata
ATTTCTAAATTTGATACGGGGTATATTAAATAGTGTATCTACGGGATGACACGTTTAGGAATCACCTATGTTAGTGTGAAGTGTTAGCCGCTTCAAGGAGAATATTGTAAGGCCAGTTCTCTACGCACTTATGAAACCAGGCGGTGTTCATGGCTGAAACGAACACAACAATGAGAACCAAAGACGGTTAAGGGTTGGTTGTGTGACTTATGGTTGTCTAGGTATACACTAATGTTCGACGGTTCAAAGATATCAAATCTACCGATTGATCGAGTATATCCGACATAAGTTCACTACGGAAAGTTCAAAGGGAAACCTACTTATCCAGATGCAATTAATCCTTACTTGCGAATCACACAGTTTTTCATGCATACTTCCGTGATATAGCCATTCCCCATTCATGTGGGGGATTGTTGGGTTTTGGATGTATTTAATTAATATATATTAAATACTTAAAAGAGGGTGAATGGGAAATGGAGGGAAATGAAATTTTTGAGTGAAATTTTAAGTTCCCCCCCCCCCCTCCCTTGGCAAATGGGCATTGTCCCATATTGGAAGAGGAAGAGGGTTTTTTTATGGGGTATATAAGCAATTGCTCTTCTTCTAGCTCTTAAAGAGTTGAGAAGAAGGCAAGCCTCGCGCCGTCGTCGTCGTCGCTCGCTCGGCTCGGCTTCGGCTTCGGCTTCGGCTTCGGCTTCGGCTTCGGCTTCGGATTCGGTCAAATGATCGATTGATTGATTACTTTTTGGACCAAATTTATTTGTTAATAGTAAAATATTAACAGAAATGTTATTAAATATTTGATTTAATAACAGAATATTAATATTAAATATTAATATTAAATCCAATCCTTTTTTCTGTTTTGGTAACAGAAAAGTAACTACCCTCTTCAATTTTTCCTCTTTATTTTCCCTCTTTATTATTGAGTAAATGGCCATTTATGTAATGTCATTTATGGTGTGGGCATTTTGCATAAACAGCCATTCTGAAGAGTTGCACCTCTTCAGATTTCAGCCCAACTTTGGCTGTAAATACAACACTATTTTGCTCAGAATTTCACTACGATTTTCTGAGTTTTCTCTCCTTCTTCTGCATACTTTTAGCATCAAACAAAGTAAAAAGTAAGTGTGATTTGCTACCGAACTTTGTGTTCGCTGAAACACTGGGGTTTGAAGTACCACTACACCAGTGTGTAATTCGTTCTATCCTGGGAGGAAATAATCCATAACCTTGGGTACTAGGAGGGGATTAAATTCCTTAAGGAAACACTGTGAATTCAGTGGGCTCGAATTGGTTTTATGTCATTTCTGTTTATGTTCATTTCTGTTTAGATTCATTTATATTTCCAGAATTATTTTACAAATACGATCTACTAACCGTTGGAACCCATAAAATTAAACTACTGTTGCTACTTCCCATTATATGATGTTACTCAAGTACTCTATCTTTGAAAAAAAGGGGAGGCCGGTAATTGCATTAATCATGAGTTTCCTATATATGTGCATTTAATAGATGGAACACAAAGTTTTCAGAATTACTTGACAGCATTAACTTTCTGATACCGAGTACTGATTTGCTGGCCATTTGTTGTCTCCCAGTTTTAGTATTTCTATATTTTCTGGTAGCATCTCTTTTCCTTTATTTGGATAATGACAATTCATATCATGTCATTCTTGTACTACCTAGGCTTACTAATCATAATTATTATGTCAATCACCATTTAGCACCACGTAGACGTGTAGACAACCTTAATCAGATATATTCAATTTGAGTATTGAAAATGGAGAATTTTTTTAGTATAGAATGCTTTCCTCCTCTTAATATAGAACTTGAAAACTTTCGACTGCTTCAAAATTAGAAGATAGAAAATATGTTATGCTATTATCTTGGTCACACTATTACGTCGGCAATATTTTTTGTTACTGTGTTAAATGGTACCCAGAAAGTATAAAAAAATATCAACAGTCAGGAAAAACGAGAAGCAAAAGGAAAAGTGATAAAAGTGAAACGATAGACAACTCAAAAGCAAACTTCTCGTTTGCAAAGGCAATGGTAAATTAAAGAGGCAGCTAAGCCAAAAGCGCCTTGTTAAAATATCCAAGTGGTCCTATACATGCATATACGTAAATTTAACTTTTGCGTACTGATAATGTATATTTATTTTACATTATTTGGTCAATTAGTTACCCGAAGTGTACAACGATCGGTAACTAGTCGTAGTGGCGTACGCAAGAATTTTGATAAGTAGTGTCAACATTCGAAGAAATGGATAAATCACTATAATGACTAGCTGTGTTTTTTTTTTTTTTATATATTTATATCCAATATTTCCATTTTGTATACTATATATATATACATATTTAGTAAAAGTTTCGACGAAACGGTGTCACATGACACCGCCTGCTGCAAGGTATATTCACCCCTGACTAGTCATAGCATATTTGCTACGATAACAAAAAAATTGAGTAAATACTCAATTGTAATGGATGAAAATTAGCAATATGTAAAAATTCTTTATATTACCATCAGTAAATAATGGGTGAAAAGGATGTCGTATTTATCCCTACTAAAGCAAAGCCTCTCACAAGAACCACAGGAAAAGAGTTGGGTACATATTGGCTTTCCAATATAAATCCATTTTGAAGAGGCAGACAAGTCTATCATGTTTCTCTTTCAGCTTAAGACAAAATGGAGATGAATTCAACAGAGTAGCCATGATCAGCAAGTGGAATATTTGAATTTACTGAAGCAACAGCTGGTTCCTTATCTTTTCCAAAACGTTTGGTTGTGGAGAAAGGGATGGTGTTATATATATATATATATATATATATATATATATATATATATATAATGAGCTATTTATATATAATGAGCAAAATAGCCATTGAGCTTAAAATAATTACCCTTTCTTACTCATTTGAAAATTATTTACAATATATACCTACCCAATTAAAACTAATTACCCCTACCTACCCACCCATTACTCATTTAGCTTAGTTTAGCTTGATTTGGCTTGGCTTGAATTGACTTGGCTTGGCTTGAATTGACTTTGTTTGGCTTGGTTTAGTAGCTTAGTTTGACTTCATGTGGTTGGATTTGACTGGGTAGTAAAAAATATGGGTAGGAGGCAAACCACCATGGGCAGGGGCGGGTAAATAGTTTTCCCTGCCTGAGTATTTGCCAAAGATTCCCATATATAATAGGGATATTTTGGGAAACTACCAACTATGTACATTTATAGCTAACTTATTAAAAAAATTGGCCAATCATTAAATATTATTAATATTTGCAATGTTAAATATAAGCCAATTAGTTATTTGTAGCCAAAAAAAGGTCAAAATTGCTTTCTTTTGAGTGGGAGTTATTAGAAGATTGGTTACATCTTAAGGAGTTTGAATCTCAATTTTGGGATGATTTGACAGAGTTTTGAAGTGGTTTGAATTAAAAATTCGAAGTAGAAGATGAAACATGAGAAAAATAAAATGTCTATCACACTGTGTATCACATATGTATCATACTTGTATCAAATATGTATCACATGTATATCCATGTATACATGTGTGTTATACACACGTGATATGTCACGACCCAAACCGATGGGCCGCGACGGGTGTCCGAACCCTACATGTCGAACATTCTTAAACATGCGTTTAAGATATAAACATGAATAGTGTACGTAAGTGAAACCTATCCAAAGACATATATACATAAATAGGTAGAATATAGTGGGGCGAGCCGGCAAGGGTGCTATAGACAACTATATATCTAAAACTAAAAGCCGACAAGGCCACATACTATCCAACTGTACATAACTGTCTACAGACCTCTAATAGAAATACAGCTGTACAAAGACGACACTGAGCCACGTCATACCCATATATGTATACAAGCATATCGTACCAAAATCAAAAGTAGCTCCGGATTAAGTGGAGCACGCCAACTCTCGCTGATCAAGGACCCTAAGAAGGGGGACTGTCAGCTTGCCTACCTGCACCTGCAGGCATGAAACGCAGGTCCCGGAAATAGGGCGTCAGTACGAATAATGTACTCGGTATGTAAGGCATGAAAATTATTACATAAAAGACATAGATGAAACATAGAATAACGAATTCCGCATGTAAATGCAAATAACTTTCCAAATCCTGAAACATTTATAATATCATGCATGTGCATATGAATGTCGTGTCATGCATAGGTATAGGTCTACATAACATCATCAGACCTTTGAGGGCATCCCATCATATCATCTCGGCTACTGTGGACAAAATCATCAACGTATACCAGCTGATCAGGTAGTGGTGTGTATATAACGCCGTAACCTTTTTTCATATCCCATATACATTTATATACATATAAATACGCGTATATAACGTCATCTGGTCATGGGTCAATGTACATGTATAAATGAATGAAATGCATGAAAATATGTTAATAATCTCAATATTCCTTTCAGATAAACTTTATCAACTGCGTATTATCTGAGACCCATGAACAGAAGATATAATAATATGTCACATGGGGAATCAAGAACACAGGGACCCCTAGTATTTCTGTGAATAGAGTCGTTTATGAAAACTGTGCGTTTGCTCGTTTCTTCCGTATAATTTGGATCATGCCAAAACCAAATAAGGGATAGCTTTAACATACCTGGAGCAGGGAAAAAGTATGATATTTTTGAGAAGATTACACCATACTCCTTTAGAACCGCAAAATTTTTACGTTATTTAGACTTAAGCTTCTAATAATTCTCGTTGGATTTTGGTTGAAAGACGTTTTGTTGAAAGCTTGTAAAAATGGCTAACGTTCTGATTGTAAGAATGACTAACATTCTAATTGTAAGAATGACTAACATTCTGATTGTATAGTCTTTGGTATGGAAAATATTAGAGTGGAGTGAATGTGTAACTAACACATTATGCCACCTAATAATAAATGACTAAGAGTCATTTCTTTAGGATGTGGCTAGCCGCCACGTTTTTTTTTTTTTGGGGGAGGAGGTTTATTCTTATCTTATAATTTATTAATTAATTAGGTAATGTCCCGTTACCCGATAATTAATCAATTACCCGCATGATTAAGAATTATCTCAAATTACTTAAAATTCTACTTATTTGATACACTTTATACCTCGTATTATCATGGCCGTATGGTACTAGTCCACAAATATCGGGTATTATCGCTCAGCCCGTATTTTATTCCAAATCGACAACCTTCAACGAAACTCATTTTCTTTAATTCGTGTACCCTTTATCCTTCATGGCACTTACTTATTGCTTGTTATAAATAGCATAAATACGTTAACCTCAAGATAATCTCATCCCCGAGTCTACGTCGATTAACTGAAGACAAAACTTTAATCGTACGAAAATGCGAGGTGTAACATCCTTCCCCCTTAGAAACATTCGTCCTCGAATGTTTAATTCCCCGGGATCTATATAAACCTTGATAGAGTCTCCCTTGTAACAATACTACTACCAACTCTTCTTGTAGAACTCAATAATTCAACGCCACATAGGACCACAATCATCAATAACGACAATGGCCTCACAGGACCAATGACAATAACTAACATAAGAATCTATACACGTACCTTAAGGTTGTGATGTCTCGGTTGGACCCTTCTCTGGAGGAGGAAATAAGTAGGGATATCTAGACTTCATGTCTTCCTCGGCCTCCCAAGTCATTTCTTCCACCTTGTTGTTTCTCCAAAGTACTTTCACTGAAGCTACGTCTTTAGTTCTCAATCTCCGAACCTATCTGTCTAATATAGCAATAGGAGTTTCTTCATATGATAGCTGCTCTGTGACTTGAACGTCATCAACTGACACGATTCTAGAAGGATTTCTGATACATTTACGGAGCATAAACACATGAAAGACTGGATGTATAGACTCCAAGTCCGAAGGCAAGTCTAACTCATATGCTGTCTGGCCTACCTTGCGTATGATCCTATATGGTCCAATGTACCGAGGTCTAAGTTTTCCTTTCTTTCCGAACCTCATAACACCTTTCATAGGTGATACCTTTAGGAATACCCAGTCGTCAACCTGAAACTCCAAGTCTCGCCGTCGATTATCCGCATAAGACTTCTGACGACTTTGAGCTGCTAATAGCCTTTCCTGTATAAGTTTAATTTTCTCGATTGGCTGTTGTACCAATTCTGGTCCTACTAACGTAGTTTCCCCAACATTGAACCACCCTATAGGCGACCTACACTTCCGTCCGTAAAGAGCTTCGTATGGAGCCATCTGAATACTGGAGTATAGTTATTATTATATGCAAACTCAATAAGTGGCAGATGATTATCCCAGCTACCCTTGAAGTCTATCACACAAGCCCGTAACATATCCTCAAGTGTTTGAATAGTACGCTCAGCATGTCCGTCTATCTAGGGATGAAATGCTGTACTAAGACTTACCTAAGTCCTCAATCCTTTTTGGAAGGACCTCCAGAAGTTAGCTGTAAATTGAGCTCCTTTATATGAGATAATAGATACAGGGACACCATGCAGTCGTACTATCTCCTTAATATAAAGCCTTGCATAATCCTCTGCGGAATATGTAGTCCTAACGGGCAGAAAATGGGCTAACTTTGTAAGCCTATCGACAATCACCCATATCAAATCGAACTTACGCTGGGTACGAGGTAAGCCTACAATGAAACACATATTGATTACTTCCCATTTCCAAGTCGGGATCTCCATAGCCTGCAATAATCCACCTGGCTTTTGATGCTCAATCTTAACCTGCTGACAGTTAGGACACCGAGCAACAAGCTCCGCTATATACTTTTTCATTCCGTCCCACCAATATACTTCCCTGATATCATGATACATCTTTGTCGCTCCTGGATGGATAGAATAACGAGAATACTGAGTTTCTCCCATAACCTGCCGACGCAACCCTGCAACATTAGGAACACATAATCGTCCTCGATATCTGAGGACCCCATCTTCTGTGATTTTAACGGTGTCTTCTCCTTCTGAGGGGTGGTATCCCTATAATGAACTAACACAGGATCCTCGTACTGGAGTTCCTTCACTTCAGTTACTAAAGAGGATGTTGCCGTATCCTGAATAGTAATTCCAATATTACCTGAGTCCAGTAACCGAACTCCAAGACTAGCTAGTTGATGAATCTTATGGGCTATTCCCCTCTTTTCTGGCTGTAAATATGATAGGCTACCCATAGATCTACGGCTGAGGTCGTCGACTACTACATTCGCCTTCCCTGGATGGTATAAAATATCAACGTCATAGTCTTTAAGTAGCTCCAGCCATCTCCTTTGACTTAAATTCAATTCCTTTTGCTTGAAGATATACTAGAGGCTCTTATGATCCGTATAGATATCAACATGAATGCCATACAAGTAGTGCCTCCAAATCTTAAGTGCATGACTCACCGCGGCTAACTCTAAATCGTGGGTCGGGTAGTTCTTCTCGTGCTTTCTTAGTTGTTTAGAAGCATAAGCTACAACCTTACCATGCTACATCATCACACAGCCCAATCCAACGCCTAAAGCGTCACAATAGATAACATAACCATCGGTCCCTTCTAAGAGCGTTAGAACCGATGCTGAAGTTAATCTGTCCTTCAATTCCTGGAAACTCCGTTCGCAAGCGTCAGTCCATTGAAATTTGCTCCCTTCTGAGTCAACTTTGTCAAAGGTGCTGAAAGGGAAGAAAATCCCTCTACAAATCTCCTTTAATAACTTGCCAAACCGAGAAAGCTACGAACCTCTGTCGGTGTTGTGAGTCTAGGCCAAGTCTTTACTGCCTCAATCTTTTGTGTATCCACCCGGATGCCTTCACCCGGAATGATATGCCCAAGAAAGGCTACAGAGTTCAACCAGAATTCACATTTAGAGAATTTTGCTACAACTTCCCTTTTTATAGAACTTTGAGCACAGTACGCAAATGATCTGCATGCTCAACCTCTGAATGAAAATACACCAATATATCGTCAATAAATACAATTACGAATAGATCTAAAAAGGTCCTGAACACACGGTTCATCAAATCCATGAATACTACTGGGGAATTGGTCAAACTGAACGACATAACACGAAACTCAAAGTGCCTGTATCTAGTCCTGAATGTTGTCTTTGGAATATCTTCCTCCTTAACCCTTACCTGATGGTACCCGGACCTCAAGTATATCTTTGAAAAACACTTGACACCTTGCAACTGATCAAATAAATCATCAAAAATCGGGAACGGGTACTTATTCTTGATCGTCCCTTATTCAACTGTCTATAATCAATACACATCCGTAAGGAACCATCTTTCTTCCTCACAAATAACACAAGTGCTCCCCACGGTGATGTACTAGGTCTGATAAAGCCTTTTTCAAGCAAGTCTTCCTTTAACTCTTTCAGCTCTGTGGGGGCCATTCTATAGGGAGGAATAGATATTGGATGAGTATCTGGTAGTAGGTCAATAGCAAACTCAATTTCTCACTCTGGCGGAAGACTCGGAAGCTCATTGGGAAAAACATTGGGAAACTCATTTACCACAGGGATGGACTGAATGGTTGGTGACTCTACTTCCATATCCTGAACTCGAACTAAGTGATAAATACAGCCCTTTCTGATCGTCTTCCTTGCCTTGAGATAGGAAATAAATCTATCTCTCGGCGACGCCGTATTACCTTTCCACTCCAAAACAGGCTCCCCTGAAATTGAAATCGGACTATCTTTGATCTACAATCAACGTGGCATGATAAGAATCCAACCAATCCATACCCATTATAACTTAAAATTCTACCATATCTAACTCGATTAGGTCCGCTATGGTAGATCGACTATGAACTACTATTATACAACCCCTATATACTCGCTTAGCTATTACTGAGTCCCCAACAAGTGTAGACACCTCAAAAGATTTAACCAATTCAGGTTTTATTCCAAACTTACTAGCAACCAATGGAGTAACATATGATAAGGTGGAACCTGGGTCAATCGGTGCATATACATCATATGGAGAGACTGATAATATACCTGTAACACCATCAGGTGATGACTCCTGATCCTGTAGTCCTGCCAATGCATAAATGCGGTTCTGTGGACCGCTCGAGCTAGATGCTCCGCCTCTGCCTCTACCACGACTCATTGGTGCTTGTGAACCTTGCCAGGGGGCGTACTGATGATGACGAACCAGCTACAGATCCCGCTGGCTGAGCTATGCTTGCCTCAGTATATTGTATTTATTTTCTGTCCAAATTTTTATTGTGGACAGTTATTGTACTTAATTTGATTTCTTAGTGATTAATGATGCACTTGTGACACCGGGTTCTGGGATGATTATGAGATTATTCAGTATTTAGATTTGTTAAAGACATCATTATTATTTCAGTAAATTTCATTATTTATTGCTTAATGTATAAAAGAAATAATTTCAATAAATACTAAAATGGGAATTTAACTAACTTATTGGTGTTGGCTTGCCTGACAATGGTGTCCGACGCCATCACGACCCTTAGTGGATTTTGGGTCGTGACAGCTATCACGATTTAAGTTAGTATTATTTACTCTCATCTATTTATGCTTAAGTTTCAAACTCCTAATTTCTTTATCAATAAGGAAATGTTTTCACGTACTAACAATTTAAAAGAGGATTCACTAGTTGATTAGTGTTGGCTTGCCTAACAATGCTGTTGGGCGCCATCACGGCCTAATATGCAATTTGGGTCGTGACATTCCATCATTAGTTTAAAACGTAATTCGTGAAAATTACATGATAGAGATTAAAGAGATATCTTAGCTAGCAAAAATGAATATGTTGATCAACTAAATAAAAGGTTGATTGTTAAGTTTTAACGAAATATTTTTTAATTTTTGACTCAGTAGAAGATGATACCGACAATTACTACCAAGAAGAATACTTAAATACTTAATACCAAATGACCTTCTACCGTACATATGTGTTGTCAAGTTGGTTATTTCTTAATAGATTATTTTGGTGTTTGTTGATTAATTAACTACTCATAATTTCATGTGACCATAGTTTATGCTAGAAAAAATATGGTGTTTAAAGTCTAGGTTTAGATGTAATTCAGAAGACCTAAATTCATTAAAACAAAGTTCAAGAATTAATTTAGTTTGCCATTAACTCATTAATGCTTTATTTTTAAAAGAAAATTACATTACCCAATTACCAATTTAGGATTATATGATTTCTGACAAATTAAATTGTTTGTAAGAAAAGATATATCTTTATTTCAACCGTATGTGGCCATTAACAGTAGTTAATAAATGTGAGATGACGAGCTGATCACTTACTAAGCAACTCTCCCTTTTCCTCTGTTCTATCTCCACTAATTAAGTAAATTGGATAAAATTTAAATATTTTTATTTTATCTTTCAAGAGTCTAATATATTAATTTTTAAAAAGTTTTGAAATTTATTTGAGCGATTTGGAGTCGCTCGATGAACGCAGGGACATGGCGCATATCCGGATAGCAGCCCAAAAGCAAAGAATAGAAAGATACTACAATCGAAGAGCCAACCTCCGTTATTCCAAACTTGGAGACTTGGTTTTAAGTAAAGTAACTCAGAACACCCGGGAGCTCAATGCGAGGAAGCTGGGTCCAACAGGGGAAGGCCCCTACCGGGTTCCAGCTGTCACCAGGAAAGGATCATACGAGCTAGAAAATCAACAGGAGAGAAAGGTTAATCAACTTCCCTATATGAAAGGTAAAAACAAGATGAGTCCAACTTAACATAATTTTTAGCCTTCCACCCATATTTAAGGTCCAGTTCTTTCCACGTACGGGTCTCGGGTGTAGTGACGTCCAAAATCTTCTGGACCCACTGGTCCATGCCTTCGACCCTCGGTGGAACCCACCGAGTTTCCGAAACAAGTGAAATAAGAGGAACCAGTAACAGCATAGGGTGATCTTTAACTAAAAGAAGAGGCAAATGATGAACTTACGAGTACGGTTCCACAATTCTAGAAAGGATGGAGTCGTGGTCGGAATGATGTCCCTAGTAGCAACTGCAACAAACCGTTCCATCCACCCACGGTCGTTGTCATAATCCATGTTGGCTAGTAGGGCATAGTGACCATGTTTGCTGAAATTTATCATTCCCCTACGAAAGATCTTGGGGGAATAAATGTTCATTAATCGAGCTAGGGTAGCTCTTCTCCTGTCTCCTGGAACAGACGCCGAAGACAAGTGACTGTCCTCCACACATAAGGACTTACTTGTGCCAGGCATACCTAGTAGCAGATGTAGAACTCCACAATAACGGAATCAAGTTCCCTGCCCAAAGAGAATGGCCCCAAAGTGAAGGGATACGTATAAAAATATGTGAAACCCTTCTTGGGTAGGGTTATCTGCTCCACCAGGTCGAGAGTGTAATATCTAAATCTTGGCACTGACAGTCTTCCTTCATAATAGGAATACTGGAAGGGCGGATGGAAGAAGGTTATACGCCAACGACCCACGTACGAGGGTTAGCGGAAGGATACATTTTTTCGAAGTCTTTAGTTGTGACAAGACTTCTTGGGATGATGGTGCTCACAGTAGAAGGAGCAGTATCATTAGCTTTACCTTTGTTCTTTCAGGAACTAGGGTTTTTGGAAGATGAAGCCATTTTTATCAGAAAAGAGGAAAAGGTTTTCTCCAAAGAAGAAGGTTAGATCAAGTACGAGTTGAGTAAAGGGAGTTTGAGAAATTTTGGGGAATTATGAAGTGTAAATGAAGAAGTTTGATGCGTATAAGTAAAAGAATAGGCGGCTAAAATTGTGGCCATAATTACCTCGATAACCGAAAAAAGTTATGCTAAATCATTGGATGACGCGTGTTCGGGGCATTAAATGCGGAGAGACGTGTGTCTAATCAACCGTCAGAAACTTTTCGGAAGGGGGTCAGAGAATTTCTTGCCAAAAAAGGTATCTCTACCAGCTTTCCGGTGACACAGAGTTATGCCACCAGAAAGAAGGGGCTATATGTACATGGTAAAATATGTTCATATTTAATGATCGCAAACGAAAGTGACACGTGGAGCCGAAGTGTTACACCCCATGTTTTCGTACGTAAAAATGCGTTGTAAGTAAACTAATGTAAGACCAAAAATGAGATCATCTTTGGAAGTATATAAAGTAAGTTATTATGTTACCTCGGATGTTACATATATTGAAGATCATGAACAACAAGCACAAAGAGGGTTGGAAGGTTTAGAAGCTAAGGAATTGAAGAAAATAATGTTTCGTCGAAAGTCGACAAGTTGAGAATGTTATAACATGTACTTTTGGGGTGAGACTAGGATCCTTAACATGATAAGGAGGTTGTATTATGTGTTATGTTAGTTGTATGATAATCGTGCATTATGTTTTGAAGACAAGCATGTTGTGGAACAAAAGTCGATGAAAGTCATCACAAGTTACGTTCATAGGTTTTACTGAAATTCTGGTCAAATGTAACTGCGATTTTTTCCCAATATACTTTAATTTACGGGTTGTTCCACCCATAAAATTGAAGATCTATGAGTATATTTTCTAACGCTTTAAACCATTTGTCAATACAATATCGGAGTAGAAAGATATATACGTTTTCGCGAGACTGCGCAGACTGCTAGGTGACAAGTAGGTGTGTCACCTACTTGCTTAAAGAGAGTCCAAAAATGGGCCAGTTCGGGTTGTCCGAAGAGACCTTTTTAAGGCCTATTTCGTTCATATAATACACTGATAAGAGGGAACAATAATCAGACCTAAACCCCTGCAAACATTCTCCCAAAAATTGAAACAAACCTTAATTTAATTTCTCTCCTTTTCAAGTTCTAGTTGGAGGAAAAACCTTGAGTTTGAATAACCAAGATAGGAGCTGAGTTATTCAACAAATAAGTTAAGTTTACTGCTCTCTTTCATCTATTTTTTCTGCTGGATATGTGTGCAAAGTCGTTCTATAATTGTAAGAACTCAAGAGACGGTGATCGAAAGCCGTGATTTCGAGATATTCACTTGCAGCGGACTATTTTGTGGACTGTTTTGTGTTGCTGTTGGATTGCGTATTTTACTACTGTTTTATGTAGTTTTGGAGGAGGAAGGGTGTGGAGAAACACCACATAAACGCAGGGTGGTGGGCTGGTCATTCGTCATAATATTGTCATGATATCTAAATGAACAAACATTGTAACAACTTATAGGCATGGCATCTAAATAAACAAGTATTGTAACAACCTATATGCATGGTTTCTAAATAAATAAATTTATTTTCTGTTGTATAATTGTGTTAAATCACTAAATGTAAATTTATGTTTTCAAAATAATTTTTGTTTAAAATAAGATCAAAGAAAAATTTAATTATTATTTTAGAATTACTAGAAAATGTGATATATAGAGTACTCTCCTAGTATCAAATGAATTCTTCAAGGTTATTATTATGAGCATTTTAGATTTATCTTTGTGTATAATTATTTTATTAGATGACATCATCATTATTCACAATTTTTCAAGCATTTTTGAAGGGCTCAAAATTTGATATATTTAACAAATTAAGTATATGAACCTAAGTAAAAAAGAAATAAGTAGGGGCAAAAAAGTTACGGTACATACGTTAGTCTAAGGGGCTATGTATTACAAAAAAAAGGGTTGGAAAGTATCTTGATTTATTGGAACATACTTTAATATATGAAGTCATAAATAGCAAATACAAGGATATACTTGGAAGAGCAAACCCTTTTAGTTGGCAAGCTAACAAGATAGGTACAATGTAACAAAGTGCAACCCTTTTAGTTGGCAAGCTACCCAAGATAGTTACAATGTAACTAAGGAATACAAAACTCTTTACATGGTCCCTTATATATAGTAGTAAGTAATAATAATAACAATAATGAAGTTATAATTCATCCCCCACACGATTTGCATATTAAGTGACACATTCAATTCTTGAATAAAGGCAGGTTATCAAGTGTCTTGATAGATTCAGAGGCCCCCTACCTAAAGCATAAGGTTTTGATTTCCACTCATCAAGTAGTGATGTCAATTGGGTTAATTAATTGTGGATCTTTATGATGGATTTAACACTGGGACAGGAACCATTACTATCTGCAGCTTCCATATTTGATGATAGAAGGAATCAATATTGACATGTGCTTATTAGAGTTCATATCTTTGACATATTTGTGTGTTTACACGCAACGGATCCAACATATGAATAGTGTTATAAGACTTTCATGGCTAGTAATGCACTATGAGGGTGTTTGGCTAAGCTTATAGGCTGGCCAAATTGGCTTATAAGCATTTTTTGGCTTATCTACGCGTTTGGTAAAATTAAAAGTGCTTATAAGTTAAGTGCTTATAAGTCAAAAATACGCCAAAAGCCATAAGTTGGTCTCCCCCAACTTATCAAATTTCAGCTTATAAGCACTTTAGGTTTGACCAAAATATTTACTATTCTATCCCTAAAATACTTCTTTTTAGAGCAAAATTCTTCGTATACCCAGTTCTTCAGCTGCTTATTATTAATTTCAGCACTTTTATCCAAACACGTAACTGCTTATTTTTTAAATCAGCTTCAGCACTTAAAAGTGCTTTTCAGCACCTAATGCTTATCAGCCACTCTAAATCAGCTAAGCCAAACGGGCTCAATATATGTATGGATACCTAGCTGATTCCGGGGGCGGACCTACATTCCAGGTTAAGGGAGCTCGAGCACCCAATAAACTAAAAGTCTGATGGGTGTTTTGGTTAGCAACTCTATGTTAGAGAGGTGAGAAATGCATAAAATCACAAAGAAGAGAATACATAACTTTTGAAGAAATCAATGAGGTATTACTCATACTTTGAGGGGTCGTTTGGTATGAGGTATAAGAAGGTATAAGGATGGTATAAAAATTTAATAACACCTTAATACTTTGTTTGGTTAGCAAACCAGGTATAAGTTATTTCGGTATTAAAGTTAATTTTAATATCGCCGGGATAACTTATACCTTATAGAAGGTGGGATAATTAGCACCGGTATAACTTATACTTTCTTCTTATAAATTATGCAATAGTCATTCTTAATACAACGTCAACATATCAACAATGGATAAACAACAATCCCAGCATAACTAATCCCAACTTAACTTATCCCAACTTATATCTTATGCCGGTATAAATCCATTCGAACCAAACGACCCTGAAAGTATAAGAAAAAAGCCTCACAGAAAACACCGAATAAAGATTTATCGAGATTTTTTCACCTTCAATTAGAAATTTTGAGTTTAAGCTTCAAAAATAATAATAAAATAATCTGAAATTCGAATTAATAAGATCCAATATGAGTACGCACCAAAAATAAATATACAAGAAAAGCACCTTGCGGAGAAGAGTCCAAGGTGTACAAATGAAATTGTGGCTAAGTACAAGACAACGTGGTGGCGCAGGGGACACAATAGGAGAGTTCGAAACTTAATTAATGATTTTTTAAACACAAAGTACGTTTTTAATGTTTTAAAAAAAAAAAGTCACAAAAATAAGTATTTCGCAGTACTATACTGCGAATTGGTTGGATTTTTTGCCGTTAAAACAATTCGCCGTATCATACTGCGAATTAGTTTTTTATTATTTTTTTAACCAAAACACATCGTTTAATGTAGTAGTTGGGCCCAGCCTTATTTAATAAAGGCAATTCGCAGTACAATACTGCGAATTGTCTTAATTAAATAAAGCCCTTCAGCTTCCGTCTTCCCCGACACATTTCACACAACCTCCATTAAAAAACAAACTCAAGCTCCTTTCTGTCCCCCACCCCCCGTTTTATTTAAAAAAAAAAAATCGGGCCCACCCGTCCCATAAAGAGCAAGGCGTGTAGGTCCCACATACACAAAAAGCTTTGGATACCGTGTTTGGAGTGCAAAAATTTAATTTCAACAATATTCAAAAAATTTACATCGAGGTATTTCAATTTAGTTTATGCCGAAACTCGTATAGTCATGCATATTAGTATTGTTTAGCATATTTCCATGTGAATTTATGTTATGTTTGTGTTTAATTTTGTATCTTTTATATACCCGGATTGATTTATTTGATACCCGAATTTATGTTATGTTTGTGACCAAAAATACTACCGGATTGTTTGTGTTATATTTGATTTATATACCCGAATTTATATTATGTTTGTGACCAAAAATGCTTAAAATTGATAAATAATTTGTATTCTTATATAATTTGTATTAAAATTTGATAAATAATTTATATTGTTAAATAATATTATTTATTTTGTTTATTTGTATTGTTTATGTTATGTTCATATTGTAGAGCCTTATAGTGTAGTAAAATATAGTATCTTTTAGCGAAGTAAAATATAGAGCCTTTTAACGTAGTAAAATGTAGAGCCTTTTAGCGTAGAGTCTTAGTAGCTAACAAAATTCTAAAAATATTGAAATTGAGATTTATAATAATTAAGAATTATTCGGTGGTACCGGGCGTAAAAAATCAAGCCTGGAACCCATACATAACTATTATCTCCAATTTCAAAAATCATACTTAATTTAATTTATTAAGTTAATAAAAATCTAAAAATGTTGAAATTGAGAGTTATAATAATTAAGAATTATTCGGTGGTACCGGGCGTCAAAAATCAAGCCTGGAACCCATACATAACTAGTATCTCCAATTTCAAAAATCATACTTAATTTAATTTATTAAGTTAATAAAAATCTAAAAATGTTGAAATTGAGAGTTATAATAAATAAGAATTATTCGGTGGTACCGGGCGTCAAAAATCAAGCCTGGAACCCATACATAACTATTATCTCCAATTTCAAAAATCATACTTAATTTAATTTATTAAGTTAATAAAAATCTAAAAATATTGAAATTGAGAGTTATAATAATTAAGAATTATTCGGTGGTACCGGGCGTCAAAAATCAAGCCTGGAACCCATACTTAATTTAATTTATTACACTAACACAAACAATTAATTTTGTTTAAATTATAGTAGACGACATGGCGTTTCCTCCGCCTGTGCATCCTGGACCTGCCGAGGATCAGCTACTAGTGCTGTAGGGCGACCATAGGTCATCCTATGTTTGGGAGGGACAGCTAGCGATGCAGCCTCTCCGCCCCAGGAGGCCTGATGATTTATGGGAGTTTATTGCGGAGCATCATTTCCATCCGCGCGTAGTAGTGATCCTCCAGACTTCGGGATTATATACCATTTTTCAGCTTGGACGGATGCAGCTTGATTGGTCGCTCATCACGTCCTTGGTAGAGCGGTGGCGACCGGAGACGCATACATTTCACTTGCCCACTGGAGAGGCTACTATCACGCTACAGGATGTCCAGGTTTTATATGGACTGCGCGTAGAGGGGCGCGCCTTCGCACTGCCCCACCACTGGAGAGGGATGACACGTGCACATTTGGTGGACATGATGGGGCAGTTGACTGGTTCGAGACCGCAGGGTGACTGGGGTGGCAGTCGCGTGGCTTTATCATTCATTAGAGATCAGATGGCGGTATTGCACCCAGATATTACCCACGAGACAGAGCATCTTTGGATTCAGCGGTACACTCGGTTGGCGTTGCTCCTGCTTTTTGGGTGTGTCTTGTTTCCGAACACCTCGGGGAACAAAGTGAGTATGCGCTTTCTTCATTGTCTTGAGCAGCTGGATGAGCTACCCCAGTACAGCTGGGGTGCTACTGTTCTGGTGTATCTCTATAGGAGCATGTGCCGCGCGAGCGTAGGTCCAGCGGTTGATATATGTGGTTTTCTGCCCCTCCTTCAGGTGCAAAAAATTTTCGAATACATTGTTTGTTACCCCAAATTCTATATCGTGAAATGACTCATAAATTTACATCAACATTTTATCTTAGGTTTGGGCCTGGCAGCGGATCATGCCGTTGCAGCCACCTCTACCAGTACTTCCGCCCGGTCAGGATTATCCGTTTCTCCCTCTAGCTATCAGGTGGATTCTCCGGCGTGGGAACTACCGAGGGACGGATGCTCACCATAATCTCCCCCTTCTTAGGGATGTGTTAGATATGTTGGTGGACGGACAGGTAAATATGTACCTATACTTGGTTGTTTTAAATTGAGTTGTGTTTTGCGTACTCATTTTTATGTTGCTATTGGTACTCATGATGAGGAGTTCGGAGTTCGGGGCTTTGGAGATGAGCAGCAGGGTTATATCACTCATGCAGATGAGCCTTCCAGCAGCATGCCTTCATATAGCCTTCAGCTATCTTTGCCAGCATCGCAGGTCACCCCGTCAGGAGCATTGTCGATCATGGGTACATTCGACGGGGATGTAGATCAGTACTTCGCATGCCCATCTACCGCAGCTGAGGATCGGCCGGCCCGAGACGTGGATGGCGGGCGCAGGTTGAGTTATCCATCGTCCCCGGCAGTTCATGCGGTATGTTTGTATGACTTTAATATTTCAATTTGTTTTCTTTCCTTAAGTCGCTGCCATTAATTAATTATAACTTTCTTATGCAGTCTTCGTCTCAGCCCATCTTTGAGGCCACTACATGCGGTGATGAGCACACCATCGATACATATACCCAGGAGGTCGACGAGACCATGGTGAGAAAATATTTTCTTACTTAAAATAATTGTACATTCTGCAGGTTAAGATAATAATACATTTTCATAAAATAATACATTCATACATGCTAAGATTACTTCTTGTTTTGTAGGTTACTCACGGCCCTGCCAGTTGTGGTGTTGACGCTGCTGCACATCCTCACATAAAGAGGCGGCTTGACGACGACGATCCAGATAGTGTGCCCGGGCGACAGGGGATGCGACTTAGGCCAGCAGCAGCACTGAAGCGCACAGGCTGCGGCACTCACTGATTTGCTTATGTATTAAATTTGTGTAAATAGTGCTTTATGTAAACAATATATCTTTTGACAACAATTTTATTTTAATTGTGTTTGAACAGCAATTTTACTTAAACAATACAACTCAAACACGAACCTTACAAACCTAACACATAAACAAACAGTACAACTAATGAAAGCACTTGACACAACAGAAACATGAAGATACACTACAACACACAACACGTAAATGTCATCGCTTAGTTACGACCGCCTAGTATTCTCTCCTTAATCCTCTCAAGCTTTCTTTCCAATTTCTTTTTCTCTTCTTCCACCTCCTTGATCTTCGCCTTCAACTCTTCAATTTCTTGTTTCGAATGGCGCTGTCTGTCCCACTGCCCATTGCACACATCTTGAAGATGATACACCTGGTCTTTGTAGTATTCCGGCTGACATGGTTCATCAACCCATACCTTAAAATTGCATATAGGTACGTCGGGTTGCCTATAAAACTTGTTCATGCACGCCCAGTAGCGGCGTCCAGCTTCTTCCCATTCATCGTACATCATGCTTTTGTTTCCACATTCGCACTTTGGGCAACGAAAGGGTCGTACAGACATTTCTTAAAGAGAAGTTTGGTTTTATGGAAAATCTCGATTATAGGTTCTTTTGAAGCATAGAAAAAAACTCGAACGTGCTTGTTATTTATAGGCAAGATATGAAATAGATCGTAGTATTATACTGAGAATTACAAACATGACAACTCCACAAAACGTAGTATTATACTACGAATTACATAGACATGACAACTCCACGAAACAGGATTTTCACATGCTTTTCAGCTTTTTCAGAACGAAATGACAACTCAATAAAATGTAGTACTGGAGTACGAATTACTTATTAAATTCAGCTTTTTCAGAACGAAATGACAACTCAATAAAACGTAGTACTGAAGTACGAATTACTTATTAAATTCAGCTTTTTCAGAACGAAATGACAACTCCACAAAACGTAGTATTATACTGCGAATTACATATTAAATTTCTCTGACATGAAACAGGTTTTTCACATGGTTTTCGACATAACATTTTAAATTTCCACATGACAGCTTTAGACTTGCATATTTCGACATATTTTTTATTGAAACAGAATTTGAACAAGAAACATAATTTGAACATGAATTTTATTAGAAAATGAAACACAAACACAAAAGCGGGAAATCTAAAGATATATGACAGTACAACTGCTACAAACACATGACAATGGAAACATGAAAATACACTAGTACGCTTATTAAAAATAAGCTACTATTTAATCACGATCGTGTCTTACAATTCGCTCCAACCACTCGAGTTGCTCTTCCAAGTTTTTTTTCTCTTCTTCTGCCTCGTTGAGTTTGGACTTCAATGCCTCAAGTTCTTCATTGGTTCGACGCTCGCTCTCCGCTTGGCTATGACATAAACAATGAAGCTCATAAATTCTTTCTTTGTAGCGCTTTTGCTTACATTGTTCGTCCATCCAAACCTCAAAGTCACATGTAGGCTTGCCGGGTAACTCCTGGAGCTTGTTCTTACATGCCCAGTAGCGGCGTGCACCTTCTGGATACCATTTGAACAAACTGCATTTTTCTCCGCAGTAGCACCTTGGGATATAAACGTTTTGTCAGACATTTCTTATAGAGAAACTTTGGTTATTGTTAAGCGAAGAATATAAGTACCATGCAACCGTTATTTATAGTCAAGATTTCAAACAAAAACGTAGTATAATACTGCGAATTACATATTAAATTTCAATGACTTAAAATAGAGTTTCCACGTGCTTCTCAGCTTTTTCAGCAGGACATGTCAAATCCACAAAACGTAGTATTATACTACGAATAACATATTAAATGACCCTGACACGAAACAAGGTTTTCACATGCTTCTCAGCTTTTTCAAAATAAAGGACTAGGGGTATTCTTGATAGTTGGGTACATTGGACGAACTTGCACCAGGATTACCACCGCCACGCCCACCACCTGAAGGACACTTACGACGGTCATGTCCAGTTTGAGAGCATATGCCACATTTACGCGCATAAACGGACTCGACCAATCCATTGGTTCCGTA
>NC_031994.1:27723899-27812177 GCF_001879085.1 Nicotiana attenuata
GGTTATATCCCTCATGCAGATGAGCCTTCCAGCAGCATGCCTTCATATAGCCTTCAGCTATCTTTGCCAGCATCGCAGGTCACCCCGTCAGGAGCATTGTCGATCATGGGTACATTCGACGGGGATGTAGATCAGTACTTCGCATGCACATCTACCGCAGCTGAGGGTCGGCCTGCCCGGGACGTGGATGGCGGGCGCAGGTTGAGTTATCCATCGTCCCCGGCAGTTCATGCGGTATGTTTGTATTACTTTAATATTTCAATTTGTTTTCTTTTCCTTAAATCGCTGCCATTAATTAATTGTAACTTTCTTATGCAGTCTTCGTCTCAGCCCATCTTTGAGGACACTACATGCGGTGATGAGCACACCATCGATACATATACCTAGGAGGTCGACGAGACCATGGTGAGAAAATATTTTCTTACTTAAAATAATAGTACATTCTGTAGGTTAAGATAATAATACATTTTCATAAAATAATACATTCATACATGCTAAGATTACTTCTTATTTTGTAGGTTACTCACGGCCCGACGGCCTATTCTTCCGACCCTGCCAGTTGTGGTGTTGATGCTGCTGCACATCCTCACATAAAGAGGCAGCTTGATGATGATGATCCAGATAGTGTGCCCGGGCGACAGGGGATGCGACTTAGGCCAGCAGCAGCACTGAAGCACACAGGCTGCGGCATTCACTGATTTGCTTATGTATTAAATTTGTGTAAATAGTGCTTTATGTAAACAATACATCTTTTGACAACAATTTTATTTTAATTGTGTTTGAACAGCAATTTTACTTAAACAATACAACTCAAACACAAACCTTACAAACCTAACACATAAACAAATAGTACAACTAATGAAAGCACTTGACACAACAGAAACATGAAGATACACTACAAAACACAACACGTAAATGTCATCGCTTAGTCACGACCGCCTAGTATTCTCTCCTTAATCCTCTCGAGCTTTCTTTCCAATTTCTTTTTCTCTTCTTCCACCTCCTTGATCTTCGCCTTCAACTCTTCAATTTCTTGTTTCGATTGGCGCTGTCTGTCCCACTGCCCATTAAACACATCTTGAAGATGATACACCTAGTCTTTGTAGTATTCCTGCTGACATGGTCCATCAACCCATACCTTAAAATTGCATATAGGTACGTCGGGTTGCCTATAAAACTTGTTCATGCACGCTCAGTAGCGGCGTCCAGCTTCTTCCCATTCATCGTACATCATGCTTTTGTTTCCACATTCGCACTTTGGGCAACGAAAGGGTCGTACAGACATTTCTTAAAGAGAAGTTTGGTTTTATGGAAAATCTCGATTATAGGTTCTTTTGAAGCGTAGAAAATAACTCGAACGTGCTTGTTATTTATAGGCAAGATATCAAATAGATCGTAGTATTATACTGCGAATTACAAACATGACAACTCCACAAAACGTAGTATTATACTACGAATTACATAGACATGACAACTCCACGAAACAGGGTTTTCACATGCTTTTCAGCTTTTTCAGAACGAAATGACAACTCAATAAAACGTAGTACTGGAGTACGAATTACTTATTAAATTTCTCTGACACAAATTCGCAGTATTCAACATGCTTTTCAGCTTTTTCAGAACGAAATGACAACTCCGTAAAACGTAGTATAATACTGCGAATTACAAATTAGACAACTCCACAAAACGTAGTATTATACTGCGAATTACATATTAAATTTCTCTGACATGAAACAGGTTTTTCACATGGTTTTCGACATAACATTTTAAATTTCCACATGACAGCTTTAGACTTGCATATTTCGACATATTTTTTATTGAAACAGAATTTGAACAAGAAACATAATTTGAACATGAATTTTATTAGAAAATGAAACACAAACACAAAAGCGGGAAATCAAAAGATACATGACAGTACAACTGCTACAAACACATGACCATGGAAACATGAAAATACACTACTACGCTTATTAAAAATAAGCTACTATTTAATCACGATCGTGTCTTACAATTCGCTCCAACCACTCGAGTTGCTCTTCCAGGTTTTTTTTCTCTTCTTCTGCCTCGTTGAGTTTGGCCTTCAATGCCTCAAGTTCTTCATTGGTTCGACGCTCGCTCTCCGCTTGGCTATGACATAAACAATGAAGCTCATAAATTCTTTCTTTATAGCGCTTTTGCTTACATGGTTCGTCCATCCAAACCTCAAAGTCACATGTAGGCTTGCCGGGTAACTCCTTGAGCTTGTTCTTACATGCCCAGTAGCGGCGTGCACCTTCTGGATACCATTTGAACAAACTGCATTTTTCTCCGCAGTAGCACCTTGGGACATAAACGTTTTGTGCAGACATTTCTTATAGAGAAACTTTGGTTATTGTTAAGCGAAGAATATAAGTACCATGCAACCGTTATTTATAGTCAAGATTTCAAACAAAAACGTAGTATAATACTGCGAATTACATAGTAAATTTCAATGACTTAAAACAGAGTTTCCACGTGCTTCTCAGCTTTTTCAGCAGGACATGTCAAATCCACAAAACGTAGTATTATACTACGAATAACATATTAAATGACCCTGACACGAAACAGGGTTTTCACATGCTTCTCAGCTTTTTCAAAATAAAGGACTAGGGGTATGCTTGATAGTTGGGTACATTGGACGAACTTGCACCAGGATTACCATCGCCACGCCCACCACCTGAAGGACACTTACGACGGTCATGTCCAGTTTGAGAGCATATGCCACATTTACGCGCATAAACGGACTCACCAACATCCATTTGGTTCCGTATACGCGTTCTCTTTTGCACTTTCAGCTTGCGCAAATAGTCCTTGTTACATACCAACTTAAAAGGTTCCGGCGGCCAATAATGCTCAGCACCTAATGGATGCAACTTCCCACTATACGTGTCTACGTATGCTGCAACACTGTATTGCCTATCAATGTAGTTTGTTGCCCCATATCAAACTTGTTGAAAGCACTTCAATGCATGTGGGCATGGCATGTGGTAGATGGTCCATTTCCCACATGAACATAACCTTCTATTTTCATTCACCGTCTGTAGATTATTCCCACGGTGTCCGTTGATAGCGGTCTTAACTTCAAAAACACCCCGTTCATGATCATACTGAAGAAATGAATGCCACTGTGCCCGCCTCCTGTACCTTTCAAATCTTGTCATGGGTATTGGCATAAATTCAACACCCCTGTCCATCAATGACGATGCAGCTGCATGCCTTTCAACAAACCTCTCTGCAGCACTTCTGTTTGAAAGTCCATGCGGAACCAATGGCAGTGATAGGCAGTCCCACGAGGGGGCAGACTTCAACAAGCCGTTGAATGACTCCGACACGTGTAGTCGAGGGCCCCCCATCGTCTGCCGCCATCAGCATGCAATGTCCACATTTGAGGGTCATGTTGCATCAACCAAGTATAGGCTCGTGGTTCTATCTGCCTGATCGCTTCCATGTGCCTCGTGAATTTACACTATTGGTGCTCAGTTGCAGCCATCCACATTAAGTCATGCAACGCCTTGTCAGGAAATTTCTTCTGGAAATTGGCCTTCAGGTGCCTCACACAGTAACGGTGGTATGCATATGGTTCCTGCCATTCAAGCAAGTGACGTACAGAACTTAAAATACCACCATGCCGATCAGATATTAGACAAATACCTGAACGTTGTTTGACAACGTGCTGCTTCAAGTGGTTCAAGAACTGCGTCCACGTCTCTTCACTTTCGTTGGCACAAATGGCAAAAGCTAGTGGAAATATTTGTCCGTTGGCATCTACAGCAACTGCAATCAAAAGCTTAATATCATACTTTCCATAGACATGAGTACCGTCTATGGAAATTACAGGACGGCAATGCACAAAACCATCAATTGCTGGTTTAAATGACCAAAATACATAGTTGAATATATATTCCGGTCTGTCCGGACTTCGCTCACGCCTCCATTCAACAACAGTCCCGGGGTTAAAGTGTTGCAGTGCAGCCATGTACCTGGGCAGATTTGAAAAAGACTTATCCCAGTCGCCATAAATAAGTTCAAAGGCACGTTTGCGACCGAGATATGCCTTTCTTTTTGTTATAGTACAACCATACTCCTGGCGGACGGCTGTAATACACTCTTTAATCTTGAACCTAATGGACACTTCCAAAAATGGAATCAAGACAAGGGAAATCAAGTCCACATCCAAGTTGAAGTGATTCTCATTGAATGTGTCCATTTCACATCTGTGCTCGCTAATAAATTTACCCACTTTCCACAAACCTGATTTCTTCTTTGTGGCACGCAGCATCCAGTGACAACACATAAACCACCTACGGCATACAGCCTTGTATTTCTCCGTAGTTGACTCACTTACCGTCATCTCACGACACTCTCTTATACTGTAGATTTTTACAGCCCTAACTAGGCGAGCTTTATCGGGGAAATACATGCCCTTTGTAAGAACAGCTGGTCTAGATTCATCCCACATCACTGACCGTAATTCATCATCATCCCTTGTTAGGGCATCAACGTAAGGCATGCTTGGCAAATTATCAAGGTAGGGAATATTTCGCTCATGAAATGGCACGTGGGACTCATACACTCTTGGTCTAGCGGGAGGTGGAGGAACATGCTCCCTAGTCAGCTCAGGTTCAACATTCACTTCCTCCTCCTCATCATCACCCTCATCATGGAAGGGTGTGTCATCCCCAGACTCATCCGCATTGTTTTCATAATCACTATCATCCTCCTGACTCTGCGCATCTGCCAAATCACGAGTAAAAACGTCGTCTATGGGCAACTGTGTGAGGCCAGGAGCTTCAAGAAGCTCGTTTTCACTGCACAAAAAGAACAAATACATAAGTTACCCAATACTCAGGAAAAATACTTTAGATATCGCTATATCACTTTACTTACAAATCGTATTGTCTTGACGTTTCATGATGGATATTTTCATGTTGGTTATAACTACCAGATGGACCACCGTGGTCCAATACTCCAGACCTACGCAGATTCCAACTAGGGGCGAGGTCATAACTTGTAAAATTCAAATCCGGACGGTACCCCCTATAAAAAATATGAGTGTTAATACAAATCCAATTAAAACATGAAAAAAAAAATCGCTAAAACGTAGTAAAATTGAAGTTTACCAGTCGTCTTGTTGATTATATAAAGTGGAAACATTATTTTGTGGCTGCTCATTCGCCTGTGGTGACAAGTTTAAATCAAGGCAAGCTCTTTCATCTCCAATCTGTCCGGCAAACGCTGCTCCAGAATAACCACCCGATGACTGGGGGTTATCCCTGCTATGCACGCCCTCATTACTAGGAACGTCTTCCACCTTGACGTACATTTCCAATAATTTTATTACAATAAATTCCCTGTATTCATCCGGAATCCGCAAAAAATCTCTAAGAGTTTCATCATCCTCGATGTTAAACTCAGAATAGTAAGCAAACCCCTGCGGAGTCACTGAATAAGGAAATCTACCGGTTACTTTAAGGCTAACCGAACGCCTCCGCTCACTCATTTTTTTACGTAGCTACGATACCAATGTATCGTACTCCATATTAAGCGGCAATTTAACATGACACTGTGGAGGTGAGCTATACCTCACAGAGTTATTCTCCACCACAATCTCACCCCCCAATACAGTGAAACTCTTATTTTTGGCACTTCAGACATTGTAAAATATTGATTGATAAGGAGAAGAGAGAATAAACGTATGTTTGAAGTTTAAGTGTTGAATGAATTTTTATAAAATTCAAGCGCCTATAAATAAGGCAAGTCCGACCTTGGGGTGTACAATTTTTTCAAAGTAATTCGCAGTATAATACTGCGAATTATGTATTTGAATTATTGTTATGTCAGTTAATTATTTGTGGGGCCTAAAATCAGCCTATTTCGCAGTACTGTACTACGAAATGTCATAAAAAATATTTTTTTAATATTTCGCAGTTTTATACTGCGAAATGCCTTAACGGTAAAAAATCCGTTAAGTCAAATCGCAGTATAAAACTGCGAAATACCCATTAATGTACCTTTTTTTTAAAAAATTAAAAAAGTAGTTTTTGTACAAAAAATTATCATTTAAGTTTCGGACTCGGAAAAGATGTGCCCGCTTTTGGTGTTTTCCAGTCCAGGTCCTATGCGGCTGAGTGTTTTTTAGGGTGGGTAGGATGTAGGTTTTATTTTAGGTGTTAGATATTATATATAAGGGTAGAGATTAGCTTAGGGGTATGGGCCTAGGAATTATGGGTTAGGTAATTGGGCCAAAGACTAAAAAAAATGGGGCATTTGCATCTATACCCGTTTTTTGTGCCACATTTTAACTTGTGCCCGCTTTGCAAAAAAAATTGCAAGCGTACCCGCTTTTTTACATAACTTCAGCCCACGGGGCTGAAGTTTTTCTTTTGTACTGGAAAACTTCAGCTGAAGTTTTTGTCTTTGTAACCGAAAAACTTAAGCAGTTTTCCAGCTTAAGTTTTCCAGTTATAAGATAAAAACTTAAGCAGTTTCCAGCTTAAGTTTTCTAGTTATACAATAAAAACTTAAGCTCTAGAGCTTAAGTTTTCCAGTTATAAAATAAAACTTCAGCTAGAGCTTGAAGTTTCCTAGTTTATAAAATAAAAACTTCAGCTCTAGAGCTGAAGTTTTTGTTTAGTAACCCGGAAACTTCAGCTCTAAAGCTGAAGTTTCTCAGTTATAAAGGGAAGCTGAAGTTTTTTAAAAAGTGGGTACGGATGAAAACAAAAAGACAAAGCGGCTACAGGTTAAAGAGGGGCGCCCAAATAGGGCGCCCCGTGCAATTTTTACAAAAAAAATGGACTATAAGATTTATAAATACGGGATAAACCAACCTAAAACTAATTCCCCTTTCTAAAATTATGTACAATTATAATATAAAAATATTAAACTAATTTTAATTAATTGAACTAAACTATTAAACGTAAAACTATTTTTTTTTTTGTGTTTTTAAGATTATATAAAAATAAAGATAGGGTACTATTTTTGTATTTTTTTTAAGACTAAAAAATGACTACAAAATATTAATAAACCTATTTTTTTGTAATTTTTCGTTTTCTTGTAATAAAATAAAGTAAAAATAGTAAAAATTAGTTAAAATAACGCTATTAGGCCTAAATTAAATATTTACATGCTAAAATATAAAAGATCTTGGGGATGGTCAAAAATCACATGTCTACAATACCCACATAACAAACACTAAAAAGAACGAAAAAATAATTATATATATATATATATATATATATATATATATAGATAATGTATTTCTTTTATGCAATTAGATCCCTTAAAAGTCAATTCCCTGTAACTTTTATAGCAAGCATGAATTTGTAACCTACAAAACATAATAAATGACCTGTCAAAATAGGTAAAATTACATTCATAGTAGAAAACAATTTGTGTTGTCAAAGTTCATATATTAAATCCAAACTAACCTATCTTATTAGCAGAATATTTTTATAGGCAAATCTTCATCTTTGTTTACTTGTAACTTTAATGCAGTCCACTTGCAGATATCACATGACAGAGATCTTCTCATGTGGTTTTTACTGCTTCTTCCATTTGTTTAAAATATTTAAGACATGATTAAATAACTAAATCTTCTGTTCTTGTTGTACAGTACTTGTACTACTGAGTCACAGGATCTTGGTTGAACTCCATTAATGGACATTGAATTCTAACCAATGAAAGAAGCAAATGTACCTTACAATATTCAAATTTCAAAAAATTTAAATTAGGTTTGTTTAATAAATGTACTTTCATCATGGTCAAATTTTCAGTTAATTCCCTTCCTCTACTCTCACCTCTGTGTTACCGAGGGAATATTTCTTCCACTCTCTGGGTTGTTCTTTGTTTTTATTACTAGTACAATATCTTGTCCTCATTCTCTCCAAATACTAAACTTTTCAATAATATAATTACCCCTCCTTTATACTTTAAGTGACACTTTTTTCTTTTTACTCTATTCAAAACCTTTTTATATATGAATTAGTTCAATTTAAACTTTTATTTATCTGTAATGACAATTTTTATAACCAGTGAAATATTTTATCCCCTCCGTTTCAAAAAGAATGAACATACATTATTCGAGGACAAAAATAAGATTTTTTTACTACATTTTTTGTAAATAATTTTTAAATATTTTAAATTGTTAACTATTGTGACTTATAATATCTTTTATGCAGCTTTTAAATTTTAAAAATTATATTCCAAATAACTTAAAGAATCTAGGTTCGAGTTTGTACCGAAAATTAGTCATTTTAATATTTATACTCCAAAAAGGTTCAACCAAATTAAAATGGAGGAAATATGATATATATTTAACTAGGGATGGCAAGTGGGCCGATCTCGTGGGCCGCGGTCCCGGTCCTTAAACAAACGGGCTAAACGGTTTTTTTGTAAGAATCGGTCCGGGACCAGGCCCGTGAACTCATCCCGGGCAAAACGGGCAAGGCCCACGGGCTAAGTGGGTTAAGTGGGCCCAACAGCTAAGTAGTGACCTAATTTTTTAATTCACATTAAGACTTAAGACTTGAAAGTTGGAACGAATTTACCGAATTGTCGAATAACTTGTTGAAAATTCATTGTCGTTGAAGAATTCAATTCACCAACTTCATAATTTTTTCACAAATTGTAACAACCTCAATATTTTTTGATTATTTTTTGGAATAAAGTAAGCAATAGTAGCAAGTATAGAGTAAGCAATAGTCCCGGTCCCTTGGCGGGCTCGGTCAACGGTTCCTAGGAAAGAACCGCCTATGAGACCGGCCCAAACCCACCTCTAATTATTGTAGCCCACTTAGCCCGTGGGCCCGGCCCGGACCAGCCCACGCCACCCTTAATAATTTAACACAACAAATTCGGAAAAAGAAAATTGCTTTAAATTCTATGTCCAATCTAGTATCTCTACATGATACAACAAAGAGGGAGGATCACTTTTCCATAAAAAAAGACTAGTAACTATTTTCAAATAAAATAATGATCACTTTTTCATAAAAAGGACTACTCCTATTTCATAAAGTATAGCACTACTATCAAATGTATCATTTGTGCAGCTTCTGTGTACTAGTAGAGATAAACCTCTTTCTGCAAAACCCAAGAGAAAGTGCATCCCAAACACCGCCTTTTAACACTCCATTTTTTAGAAGAAAAACATCAGCTTAATTATACCAAGAAAATATCACAAAATAAACCCTTCAACATTTTCTCATTTCCCTTTACCAAAAACCCTAGCTAGAATCTTTACCCCAAAACCTCAAAAAAGAAACCCAAAAAAAATAAAAATCAACCATGGTATAACCCATCAAGAATCCACAAATGGGTTTGCCCACAAAGTCATTTTACAGTATATTCTAACTTTTCTTGATTATATTCACCATTTTCAAGCTACTCCCACTAGCTATATCAGCACCAGATTACACCAAGTTAGTATACAAAGGTTGTGCAAAACAAGATTTATCAGATCCAACTGGGGTTTACTCGTAAGCACTTTCATCACTTTTTGGTACACTTGTTGCACAATCCTCAAAATCCAAGTTATAGAGGTGACCTTTCTAGTGTTGACTGTTATAAATATGTAAGTGGTTTGCCTATACTTATAGATAAGATTTGTGGTAATGCATCGGTTGAGAGCAAGAGATGCATATGTTGTTTTTCTGTTGAAATGGTATAGTATCACAAAGCTACTGGTCGGGACTATCTGCCCACGAAATCCTTTATTGGGACAAGGTTTGATTTTGCAATTTTATTAGCTAACCTTTTAAGCAACTATTTGTGTACTTTCTTGTTAATAGTGAAAATTTTATTCCCGTGCATCACGGTAAGGAACGTGACTTATAGCACTTCAATCTCATTTTCACAAAATATTTTGGCACCAAAGTCATCAAAAGCATGATGCCAATATTCTGCAGGAAGGTTTAGGGCTTTTCAAAATCGAACCGAAACCGTTAACCGAACCGAACCGATGGCTTATTGGCTTATTGGTATCGGATTATCGGGGTAATGGATGGTGAACGGATTGAGATTTTATATTTAACGGCTTAACGGTTTGGAGACGGATTACTCAATTTTCTTATCGGGTAAACCGTTAACCCGTTAAGAATTTTTATATTTATACTTTTACCCCGATGTATATAAAATACTATTAAAACCTAAATGGCTAAATCCCTTCTAATTCTCAATAGAATTGACGTTTGTCCATAGCTAATATAGACATGAAGAGATTTTTGAACCCAGATTTGATAAGGTTCGCTTTGCTGCCGTATATGGCTTATGGTGAATGGTAAGTTGAACGGGAAAATTATTACTTTTTATATGTAATATATTAAATCTTAAACATTATTAGTAAAATTAATTTCTAGCTATGTCACATCACTTAAGTTTATTTCCATCTAATATTGTATAAAAAAACAAGTAAAAGATTGTTTCCTTAACATTAGAAGTACTTTACATTATACACTATATAAATTTGTAACAAACTGAAAGATTTTTCATAAATTTTGGACATACTATTTCAGTACGTAGAGAAGTTTATACTATTACAACTGTCCAATTATGAATATATTCCTATTTCAGTATGTACTGAAGTTGTGTTGTCCTCTTTCCATCTTGGTTCTCTATGTGTGTTGGGGATACTATTCTCACTTTGCTGAGTTGTTTGAACTATGCATTTGACCATTTGGTATTGATTGTTAAAAAAAAATCTATTTGTTTTAGTTGATAAACCGCCCGTTAACCGTCCAATAATTGTCAATCCAATAACAATCCGTCCGTTATCTTATTGGATGGCTAGCGGATTACTACTTTTATAACCCGATAATCGATAAGCCGAACCGTTAAGTGTAATTATCCGCCCGATCCGCCTGATAAGCACCCCTAGGAAGGTTAGTTCACAATGACTCATTTATGCAATATTTAACTCAATTTTTTCTTTAGTTTCTAACTCCAGTAGAGTTTTTGCACGAGATATTTAACCAACGACAGTGGCAATATTTTTTAAATTTCGTTATCATTTAGTTTCATGGTTCATTTGAACTCTATCAGAATACGACCACCAGAAGTGACTATGTTTCATATTAACTAAATTAGTTAATCACCAGAAGTACTGGTACATGCTTATGGATCACCCGAAGTGATAATTTAGGCTTTCTATGATTACAATAGAAGATAAGTATAAAGAAAATTTCTCTATATTACTTGCATACCTCGATTTGTTCCTGAAGTAGCATTATTACTTGCCTTCATTCATTGTAGATAATAAATGAAGGCTCTCGAAGAGCTAATACAAATATGTCATTCATATTATATGATTATGATCAAAAAATATGTTATAGTAAACATGAAGTTTACTAATACAAATGAATATCATATTGTGTTACGACCCGGATTTTCCACCCTCGGGAGTCGTGATGGCGCCTACTAGTGAAAGTTAGGCAAGCCAATCAACCGAATTATTTTTCTTGTTTCCATTTTTAAATGCGTTAACAGTTATAGGCCGACAGTTAATAATCAATAAAATTTAACAAGCGGAAGATTCATTTTCAAGTTTAATAATACTACTAATACCACTCTATAACAAATCTACCCAAGATTGATGTCACAGCTTCACAGATGTCTAAGAATACTACAAATAAAGGTCTGAAAGAAATAACAAAATGCTGTCTCTGGAATTACATAAAAGAAACAGGAATAATAGATAGAGGGAGATGCCAAGGCATGGGGACGCCTGCAGGACTACCTCGGGTCGCGTGATGATCAAGAAGTAGAAACCTCACTGCGGTCCTAAAACTACAACACTGGAATCTGCACAAAAGAGTGCAAAGTGTAGTATCAGCACAACCGATCCCATGTGCTGATAAGCGCTTAGCCTAACCTCGACGAAGTAGTGACGAGGCTAGGACCAGACTACCAAATAAATCTGTGCAGATAAATAATGTACAACGGAAAAATAAAAGCAGAAATATACAGTCAAGGATGGGAGGGGGAAACATGCTGCGGGGAAATACCAAATGGCAACAGGAGAACAGCAGGTAAATGTATGGAACACCACAATTTAATTGTCAACAAGAATCATAAATCAAACAAGTGCACGGCATCACCCTTCGTGCTTTTACTCTCATCCTCACCATAAAAATAAATATAAACTGCACAACATCACACTTCGTGCTTTTACTCTCATCCTCACCATAAAATCAATATAATCGGCACGAAATGGTACATCGTGCGGCACGGCATCACCCTTCGTGCTTTACATTCTTCCTCACAAAATAATACACGACATCACCCTTCGTCCTTTAACACTCTCTCACCAAAATAATGCACGGCATTACCCTTCGTGCTTTACACTCTTCCTCACCCAAACAACAAACACAAACACTAAGGGCAAGGAATAAATGAATCATAATAAAATCCCGGCAAGGGAACAATATCAAAACAACAACCTCTCGGCAAAGGAACAACATTTAAAAAGAAACAACGTCCAGGCAAGGGATCAATACCATAATCCTCTTCTCATTTTCAGATTCACTTCACAACTTGATTCACAATTTGAGTCAATTCTCTATAAGGTTCAATTGCCAATTATACTTCCACAAATCACTTTACAACTTGAGCCAACGCTCTTCAATATACAATGTCAATATTCTTTTCACAAACCTTGCTCAACAATAGCAATCACCACATTAAACATGAACAATACAAATGAAGCCACATTAATCATAACATAAGACTCAAGGGCATGCTTGACACCTTCGTATAGATACTTGTCACCATGCCTATACGTTGTACTTAACAAATAACACGTAGCAAATAGGACACAACTCCTAATCCCTCAAGCTAAGGTTAGACCAAACACTTACCTCGATGCCTCAAGCACAGTTCAAACCTCAACTATCGCTTTACCTCTTGATTCCACCGCTAATTCACTCGTATCTAGCCACAAGTTACTTAATTACATCAATAAATACTAAATGAATCAATTCTAATGCATGGAAATAAGTTTTCTAAAGTTTTTTCCAAAATGTCAAAAATCGACCCCGGGCCCACATGGTCAAAACCCGAGGTTCAAGCCAAAACCTGATTTCCCATTCACTCACGAACTCAAATATAATTAGTTTTGAAATCGGACCTCAAATCGAGGTCCAAATCTCCAAAATTTAAAAAATCTAGGTTCTACCCAAAACACACAATTTTCCCTATGAAAACCTTTGATTTTGAGTTGAAATCATGTGAAAAGATATTAGAGATTGAAGAAAACGAGTTAGAAATAACTTACAATCGATTTGGAGAAGAAATTGCCTTTGAAAAATCGCCCTAGAGTGTTTTGGTTTTGAAAGAGTGTGAAAAATGGTTGAAATGCAACTAAGTTGTGAATTTACAGGTCTCTGATGTCGCAATTGCGACCAGGGTTCGCAATTGCGTACCCCTCAGACTGCTAACATCGCAAATGCGAAGAATATGTCGCATTTGGGAACATGCAAAAATCCTGTAGGCTTCGCAATTGCGAGGATTCTGTCGCATTTGCGACCTCTGGCGTATGCTGATGACTTTGCATTTGCGAAGTATTTCTCGCATTAGCGAGGATTGGCTGGCCCTGGGATCTTCGCATTTGCGATCCCTGCTTGCATTGCAATTGCGATGCCTGATCTCGCATTTGCGAGATCAGAGGCCTGCTACACATATGCAACACACCAGCAATTTTCCAAAGTCCAATTTCACTCCGTGGCCTATCCAAAACTCACCCGAGCCCTCGGGGCTCCAAACCAAACATGCACGCAAGTCGAAAAATATCATACGGACTCGCTCACGTATTAAAATCACCAAAATAACATCAACAACTATGAATTTAGCATCAAAATCATGAAATCACTTAAGAATATCAAATTTTCTAATTTTCTCAAATAAGGTCTGATTCACGTCATTTCAAGTCCGTTTCTTACCAAACTTCACCGACTCAACTTAAATCACATATAAGACCTGTACCGGTCTCCGGAAACAAGATACGGGCCCGATACCATCAAATTTCAAACACATTTCATTTCTAAAAACTCATATATTTTCCAAAAAATAATTTTCTTTAAAAATTAATTTCTCGGGCTAGGGACCTCGGAATTCGATTCCGATTACACGCCCAAGTCCCATATTTTCTTACGGACCTCCCGGGATCGTCGGAACACGGATCCGGGTGTGTTTCCTCAAAATGTTGACCGAAGTCAACTTAACTTCATTTTAAAGACAAAATTTATTATTTTCCACAGATTTTCATATAACAGCTTTCCGGTTACGCGCCCGGACTATGCACGCAAATTGAGGTGAGGTAAAAAGGAGGTTTTTAGGCCTCGAAACACTGAATTTGTTTGTAAAACAAGTGATGAGTTTTTGGGTAATCACGTCCTCCACCTCTAAAACAACCGTTCGTCCTCGAACGGACATAAGAAGGAAGTACCTGAGTCGGGGAAAAGATGGGAATAACAGCTCCGCATATCGGACTCAAACTCCCAGGTCGATGCCTCAGCAGGCTGACCTCTACACTGAACACGAATAGAAGGAAAACTCTTTGATCTCAACTGACGAACCTGCTGGTCTAGAATAGCTACCGGCTCCTCCTCATAGGAACACTCCTTGTCCAACTGCACAGTGCTGAAGTCTAACATGTGGGATGGATCGCCGTGATACTTCCGAAGCATGGACACCTGAAACACTAGGTGCACGACTGATAAGCTCGGCGGCAATACAAGTCTGTAAGCCACCTCTCCCACTCGATCAAGAATCTCAAATGGGCCAATGAACCTAGGGCTAAGATTGCCCTTCTTTCCAAATCTCATCACGCCCTTCATAGGCGACACCTGAAGCAATTCCCGCTCACCGACCATGAATGCCAAATCATGAACCTTACGGTCGGCATAACTCTTTCGCCTCGACTAAGCTGTACGAAGCCTATCCTGAATGATACTGACCTTTTCCAAGGCATCATGTACTAGATCTGTACCCAACAATCGAGCCTCTCCCGGCTCAAACCATCCAACCAGTGACCGACACCGCCTACCATATAAAGCCTCATAAGGTGTCATCTGAATACTCGACTGGTAGCTATTGTTGTAGGCAAACTCTGCTACTGATCCCACGAGCCTCCAAAGTCAATGACACAAGCTCGGAGCATATCCTCCAAAATCTGAATAGTTTGTTCAGACTGCCCGTCTGTCTGATGATGAAAAGTTGTGCTCAACTCAACCCGTGTGCCCAACTCCCGCTGAACTGCTCTCCAAAAATGTGAGGTAAACTGCGTACCTCGGTCCGAGATGATAGACACGAGCACACCATGAATACGGACAATCTCCCAGATATAGATCTCAGCTAACTTCGCGGAAGAATAGGAGACTGCCACAGAAATGAAATGTGCTGACTTAGTCATCCTATCAAGAATAACCCACATTGCATCGACCTTCCTCTGAGCCCGTGGGAGCCCAACAACGAAGTCCATAGTGATTCGCTCCTACTTCCACTCAGGAATCTCAATCTTCTGGAACAAACCACCAGGTATTTGATGCTCGTACTTAACCTGCTGACAATTCAAGCACCGAGCCACATACGCAACAATGTCCTTCTTCATTCTTCTCCACCAATAATGTTGGTGCAAATCCTGATACATCTTGGCGGCGCCCAGATGAATAGAGTACCGGGAACTATGGGCCTCCTCTAGAATCAACTCCCGAAGCCCATCCACATTGGGCACACAAATACGACCCTGCATACTCAAAACTCCATCATCTCCTAGTGTGACATGCTTGGCATCTCCGTACTGCATCGTGTCTCTAAGGACACATAAATGAGGATCATCATACTGTCGATCTCGGATACGCTCCAATAAAGAAGAGCGAGAAACTATGTAAGCTAATATACGGATGGGCTTAGAAACATCCAACCTCACGAACTAATTGGTCAAAACTTGGACATCCAAAGCAAGCGGTCTCTCACCGACTGGAATATACGCAAGACTGCCCATACTGGATGAATTTCTACTCAAAGCATCGGCCACCATATTGGCCTTTCCCGGATGATATAAGATGGTGATATCATAGTCTTTTAACAGCTCCAACCGCCTTCTCTGCCTCAATTTAGCTCCTTATGCTTGAACAAGTATTGCAAACTATTGTGGTCCGTAAACACCTCACATGTCACGCCATACAGATAATGCCTCCAAATCTTCGGCGCGTGAATAATGGCTGCTAACTCCAAATCATGGACTGGATAGTTCTTCTCATGAATCTTTAACTGATCGAAGCATAAGCAATGACCTTGCCATTCTGAATCAACACCGTACCAAGCCCAACACGAGATGCGTCATAATAAACTATATATGGGCCTGAACCCGTGGGCAAAACCAATACTGGCGATGTAGTCAAAGCTGTCTTGAGCTTGTGGAAGCTCGCCTTGCACTCATCCGACCACCTAAACTGGGCACCCTTCTGCGTCAACCCGGTCATCGGGGCTGCAATAGATAAAAAACCTTCCACGAACCGACGATAATAGCCTGCAAAACCCAAGAAACTCCGGATATTTTTAGTTGATGTGGGTCGAGGCCAGTTCTTGACTACCTCTATCTTCTTTGGATCCACCTGAATACCTTCTGCTGAAACCACATGACCCAAGAAAGCAACTGAACTCAACCATAACTCACACTTCGAAAACTTAGCATACAACTAATTATCTCTCAGAGTCTGAAGAACCACTCTCAGATGCTGCTTATGCTCCTCCTGATTGTGGGAATAAATCAAAATATCGTCAATGAAGACAATCACGTACGAATCCATGTAATGCCTAAACCCTCGGTTCATCAAATCCATGAAAGTTGTTGGGGCATTCGTCAACCCGAACGACATCAACAAGAACTCATAATGCCCGTACCGAGTGCGAAAAGCTGTCTTAGGGACATCGGACGCCCTAATCCTCAACTGATGGTAGACAGATCTCAAGTCGATCTTAGAAAACACTTGGGCACCCTAAAGCTGGTCGAACAAGTCATCAATCCTCGGCAGTGGGTACTTATTCTTGATTGTAACCTTGTTCAATTGCCGGTAATCTATGCACATTCTCATCGATCCGTCCTTCTTCGTGACAAACAACACCGGCGCACCCTATGGCGAGACACTGGGCCTAATGAAGCCATTATCAAGCAAGTCTTGCAACTGCTCCTTCAACTCTTTCAACTCAGGCGGGGCCATACGATATGGCGGAATATAAATGGGCTGAGTGCTCGGAGCCAGATCAATGCAAAAATCAATATCCCTATCGGGTGGAATACCCTGCAGGTTTGAAGGAAATACCTCAGGAAACTCACGAACAACGAGCAGAGAATCAATAGAAGGAACCTCGGCACTAGAATCACGAACATATGCCAAATAGGCCAAACACCCCTTCTCAACCATTCGCTGAGCCTTCATATATGAGATGAATCTACGGGTAGAATGATCAGGAGTTCCTCTCCACTCTAAACGAGGTAGACCCGGTAAGGCTAAGGTTACCGTCTTGGCATGACAATCCAAGATGGCATGGTAAGGTGATAACCAATCCATCCCCAGTATGACATCAAAATCAACCATGTCCAAAAGTAATAAGTCTACTCGGGTCTCAAGACCCCGAATCACAACCACGCAAGAACGATGAACACGATCTACCACAGAATCACCCACTGGGGTGGACACATAAATGGAGCACTCAGAGAATCACTGGGCATGACCAGATGCGGCGCAAAATAAGATGACATATAAGAGTATGTAGACCCTAGATCAAATAGCACTTAAGCATCCCTACTACAAACCAGAACCGTACCTGTAATAACTGTATCTGAAGCCTCAGCCTCCGGCCTGGCTGGAAGAGCATAAAATCGGGGCTGGGCCCCATCACCTTGGACTACATCTCTAGGACGGCTTGCTGCTGGCTGGCCTCCACCCCTAGCTACCTGAGCTCCACCTCTAGCACCTCTACCTCTACCTCTAGCACCTATACCCCCACTTCTGGCTGGCTGGGCGGGCTGTGGAACACTCGGTGCCCGAACCATGGCACGGGAACCCGGATGCTGAGAGCTGCTCGATGCTGAAGGACAAAATCTAGCAGTGTGACCTGTATCACCACATGTATAACAAGTCCTCGGTTGGTGAGACTGCTGACCCTGACGACCTGAATGGCCACCTCGAAAACTCTGGAGCGGCGGTGCACTGATAGGAGCTGGTGGTGCACTGTAGGACTATTGATCAGAATACTGCATGTGAGAACCACGGCCACTTGAAGCACTGTGAGAAACCTCTACCATACGAATCCCTGCCTCCAGACGAGGCGCCACTGAATTTGTCTGAATGACGAGGCCTCTTATCAGACCCCTGACCACCTCCCTGTGATAAAACCATCTCAACTCTTTTGGCCATATTGATCGCCTCTTGGAAAGAAATCTCACTCCCCGTCTCCTTAGCCATTTGAAGTCGAATAGGCTGGATAAGTCCCTCAATGAACCTCCTCACTCACTCTCTCTCAGTGGGAAGTATAAGTAGAGAATGACGGGCCAACTCAATAAACCTGGTCTCGTACTGAGTAACAGTCATGGAACCCTGTTGGAGGCGCTCAAACTGCCTCTGATAGATCTCTCTCTGAGTAACGGGAAGAAACTTCTCCAGGAATAGTTGAGTAAACTGCTCCCAAGTCAAAGCTGGTGATCCGGCTGGTCTAGCCAAACAGTAATCTCTCCACCAAGTCTTGGCGGATCTAGATAAGCAAAAAGTAGCAAAGTCGACCCCATTGGTCTCCACTATCCCCATGTTCCAGAGAACCTTGTGACATCTGTCTAGATAATCTTGGGGATCCTTAGAAGATGCACCGCTGAAAGTGGAAGTGAAGAGCTTGGTGAACCTATCCAATCTCCACAAGGCATCGGCAGTCTCCGTCACCGGTCAGGGCTACCACGCTCGGCTAAACTGCTCCAACTGGCTGAGCTGCTGGAGTCTGAAACTGGGGAGCCACCTACTCCGGAGTGCGAGTAGCAGGAGTCTGGGCCCCTCCTCCAGCCTGGGAGACGACTGGTGCTACAAGAAGCAAGCCTGCCTGGGTGACACTCTCCATGAGGCCCACTAGACGAGCTAGAGCATCCTGAAGTACTGGGGTAGCAATAAACCCCTCTGGGACTTGAGCTGGGCCCACCGGAGCTGTCTAGGCCGAAACCTCCTCGTGAAACTTAACTTGAGGCTCCGCCACTGGTGCTGTTGCTACGGCTTGAGCTCTGCCCCTACCTCGGCCTCTAGCACGGCCTCGTCCTCGTCCTCTGCCCCTTGTGGGAGTTGCTGCTTGGGGCTCGGGCTGCTGATCAACGGATGAGAAAGCGCGTGTTCTCAGCATCTGCAAAAGAATAGAGTAGAAATTTAATTAGTATTGAGAAACCAAATCTCACGACAGGAAAGAAATAGATGTGAAGTTTTTCCTAACTCTGTAGCCTTTGGGGGATAAATACAGACATCTCCGTACCGATCCCTCAGACTCTACAAAGCTTGTTTGTGAATTGTGAGACCTATGTAACCTAGAGCTCTGATACCAACTTGTCACGACTCGGATTTCCCACCCTCGGGAGTCGTGATGGCGCCTACTAGTGAAAGCTAGGCAAGCCAATCAACCGAGTTATTTTCCTTGTTTCCACTTTTAAATTCGTTAATAGTTATAGACCAACAGTTAATAATAAATAAAATTTAACAAGCGGAAGATTAAATTTCAAGTTTAATAATACTACTAATACCATTCCATAACAAATCTACCCAAGATTGGTTTCACAGCTTCACAGACTGTCTAATCGCAATATATGCTTAATTTCATTCCAATGTCTTCGTGTAGGAGAAGAATTTTATCTTTATAGCAAATTAACAGAAAATGCTATATCAGTCCTTGTAGCATTAGCAAGATACACTAGTGCACCAATTACACTGAGATAGGGTACTTCAGGACCAAGGAGTTCCTCATCCTCTTCTGAAGGTCAGAACAAATCCTTATTCACTTCAAGTGATCAAACAACCATTGGTGTACTCAATGGTGCCTTTGTCCATGTAAAAGCGTTTTAAGACCCATTCTGTATAGGCAGATTGATGGATAAAGATATCGTGTGCTAAATGTTCAATTTGCAGACTAGAACAAAGTTTTGTCTTTCCAAGATCTTTCATCTCAAATTATTTCTTAAGATATTCAGTTTTCTTTTGGAGCTCTTCTAGGGTTCCAACAAGATTTATGTTATCAACATAAACAGCAAGTATAACCTTTTTTCAGCAAATATTCACCGAGGCAATTATACTACAGGCGCCCAGATTGCTTTAAACCGTATAAAGACCTTTGTAATATGATCGAGTACATTTCTCAAGACTTTGAACTATATGCTTAAGGCATTTTAAATCCTTCAGGGATTTTCATATTGATTTAATCAAATCAGTCGTATAGGTTATGCCTTGCATTTAAATGGCATGACATCTTCAGGTGTCTGGACTACAGGTCCGATCCTCACAATCTTTTATAATATTTTGCACTATATTGTATCAAATATATCATCGACGATCATTTTATATTGGTTTCTAAGCGACATAACTTGTTGAGATCTCACTACTTTCTTTATTTTCAGGTGCCTGAACTTCTTTTGGAGTTTCATGAAATGTTATGTCGTGGGCTCTTCTGGAGCTCATTTCCTCCTTATTATGATCATTTTGATCGTCTGTTCCTATTCTTTTTCAAGGATTGTTATCTTTGGAACCGATTGGTCTACCACGCTTCGTGCGTGTAGTAAACTCTATCCTTCAGGCACTTTGTTAATAGGAGCATTTGCAGCTGAAATATGATATTTTAATTTTGGATCAGCAAATGTTTCTAGCATTTGACTTGAATTATCGTCTATGTGAGGATCATATTAATGATAATCGATTCATATAGCATATTTTCAGCTGTTTACTCTATCCCCCAAATGTTAGGAAAACTAACATATATCCCCAATATTCTTTGGGAAATATATCTTTGTGCATTTTGGTAGAGAAATTAATCATATACCACACATCAAAAGATAATAAAAATATTTGGTTTCTGATCCTAAACCAATTGTGAGGGGAGGACTTATCACATATTATTGGTCTGATGCATACAAGTGTTGATATATGCAATTTAGAAAATCTTAGACCAACACATGAAGATTTGTTCTCATAAGCAATGGTTTAACCATTAGTAGGAGGCATTCAATGCTAAACCAGCTTGGATATAAACCAACATTATCAAGATGAATTGCCTTGATTTCCTAATCTGAAAATTATGTTTTTTTATTGAGAAAAGCAACTCCAAATGCCAAACTGCAGATTGACAATAATCACCTGTAACCGTCTCATATATGCATTTATAAGTGGTTCACATGATAGGTGAATGGCCTCATATTCACCTTTTATGGATTTCAGAATCAGGGGTCTAATTCCAAACTTTAGCTGGTATAATCAATTTATTAAGAACAAGCAACACAAGAGAATTCCTGAAGAATCTTCTAGTTCTTCAGTATATGCTTATCTGAATTCTCAAATAGCTCATTTAAAAATGGCAAAAAAAAACTTCAAGTTTATCATGAAAGGTGTTATCTTTTAGTAAACTTCTGGTTTACTATGACATAAGTATACTTCTGATTTATTGTGGCTACTTTTGTATCAGCGAATTTCTAATTTACTGTAGCTACTTTTGCCTTAGTAAAACTTCTGATTTACCATGTCTGCTTTTGTATTAGTAAACTTCTGGTTTACTATGATACATAAAATAGTACAAATTGAAGAATAAGGCGGGTCACTTCTCACATACATATTATTTTACCCCTTATGATTGTGGAAACATGAAGAATTTCAACCTTCTGATCATTTGTAGTCTCAATATCTGATGACCCAAAAATTTATCACTTGTTTTAGAAACAAATTCGGTGTTCTGAGGCCTAAAAACCTCCTTTTTACCTCACCTCGATTTGCGTGCGCAGTCCAAGCGCATAACCGAAAAGCCATTATATGAAAATCTGTGGAAAATAATGAATTTTGCCTTTAAAATAAATTTAAGTAGACTTCGATCAACATTTTGAGCAAACGGACCCTGATCCGTTTTCCGACGATCGCAGGAGATCCATAAGAAAATATGGGACTTGGCGTACGCCTAGAATCGAATTCCGTGGTCCCTAGCTCGAGAAATGAATTTTTAAAGAAAATTGTTTTTGGAAAATATGAATTTTTGGAAATGAAATGTGTTTGAAATTTGATGGTATCGGGCCCGTATCTTGTTTCCGGACCCCGTTACAGGTTTTATATGTGATTTAAGTTGAGTCTGTGAAGTTTGGTACGAAACGGACTTGAAATGACGTGAATCGGACCTTATTTGAGAAAATTAGAAAATTTGATGTTCTTAAGTGATTTCATGATTTTGATGCTAAATTCATAGTTGTTGATGTTATTTTGGAGATTTGAATGCGCGAGCGAGTCCATATGATGTTTTTGGACTTGCGCGCATGTGTTTGTTTGGAACCCCGAGGGCTCGGATGAGTTTTGGATAGGCCACGGAGTGAAATTGGACTTAGGAAAATTGCTGGTGTATTGCAGATGTGTGGCGGCCCTCTTATCTCGCAAATGCGAGATCAGGCATATCGCAAATGCGATGATTTTGTCGCAAATGCAAAGATCCCAAGGCCAGCAAATCCTCGCAAATGCGAGAAATACTTCGCAAATGCGAAGTCTTCAGCATACGCTAGAGGTCGCAAATGCGACAGATTTCTCGCAAATGCGAAGCCTACAGGATTTTTGCCTGGTCACAAATGCGACATATTCTTCGCATTTGCGATGTTAGCAGTCTGAGGGGTTCGCAATTGTGAACCCTGGTCACAATTGCGACATCAGAGACCTGTAACTTCACAACTTAAACGCATTTCAACCATTTTTCACACTCTTTCAAAACCAAAACACTCTAGGGCAATTTTTCGAAGGCAATTTCTTCTCCAAATCGATTGTAAGTTATTTCTAACTCGTTTTCTTCAATCTCTAAAATCTTTTCACATGATTTCAACTCAAAATCAAAGGTTTTCATGGGGGAAATTGGGTGTTTTTTGGTAGAACCTAGGTTTTTCAAATTTTGGGGGATTTGGACCTTGATTTGAAGTCCGATTTCAAAACAAAATATATATTTGAGTTCGTGAGTAAATGGGTAATCAGGTTTTGATCGGGGTCGACTTTTCACTTTTTGGGAAAAACTTTAGAAACCTTATTTCCATGCATTAGAATTGATTCATTTAGTATTTATTGATGTAATGAAGTAACTTGTGGCTAGATACGAGCGAATTGGCGGTGGAATCAAGAGGTAGAGTGATAGTTGAGGCTTGAACTGTGTTCGAGGCATCGAGGTAAGTGTTTGGTCTAACCTTAGCTTGAAGGATTAGGAGTTTTCTCCTATTTGCTACGTGTTATTTGTTAAGTACGGCGTATAGGCATGGTGACGAGTATCTATACGTCGGTGTCAAGCATGCCCGTGAGTCTTATGTTATGATTAATATGCCTCCGTTTGTATTGTTCATGTTTAATGTGGTGGTTGCTATTCTTGAGCAAGGTTTGTGGAAAGAATATTGACATTGTATATTGAAGAGCGTTGGCTCAAGTTGTAAAGTGATTTGTGGAAGTATAATTGTTAATTGAACCTTATAGAGCATTGGCTCAAATTATGAAGTGCATGTGAAAATGAGAAGAGGATTATGGTATTGATCCCTTGCCGGGACGTTGTTGCTTTTTAAATGTTGTTCCCTTGCCGGGAGGTTGTTGTTTTGATATTGTTCCCTTGTCGGGATTTTATTATGATTCATTTATTCCTTGCCCTTAGTGTTTGTGTTTGTTGTTTGGGCGAGGAAGAGTGTAAAGCACGATGGGTGATGCCGTGCATTATTTTGGTGAGAGAGTGTTAAAACACGAAGTGTGATGTCCGGTATTATTTTGTGAGGAAGAGTGTAAAGCACGAAGAGTGATGTCGTGTCGCACGATGTACCATTCCGTGCCGATTATATTGATTTTATAGTGAGGATGAAAGTAAAAACATGAAGGGTGATGTCGTGCAATTGTTTGATTTCTGATTCTTGTTGACAATTTACATTGTGGTGTTCCATACATTTACCTGTTGTCCTCTTGTTGCCATTTGGTATTTCCCCGCAACATGTTTCCTCCTTCCATCCTTGACTATATATTTCTGCTTTTATTTTTTTGATGTACATTATTTATTTGCACAGGTTTATTTGGTAGTCTGGTCCTAGCCTCGTCACTACTTCGCCGAGGTTAGGCTAGGCGCTTACCAGCATATGGGGTCGGTTGTGCTGATACTACACTCTGCACTCTTTTGTGCAGATTCCAGTGCTGTAGATTTCGGACCGCAGAGGTTTCTGCTTCTTGATCATCAGGCGACCCGAGGTAGTCCCGCAGGTGTCTACAGGACTTGGCGTCTCCCTCTATCTATTATTCCTGTTTCTTTTATGTAATTCCAGAGACAGTATTTTGTTATTTCTTTCAGACCTTTATTTGGGAAACTCTTCGTATGGGTTTGTTTTATGCCAACAAAGATAGTGCAGATCTTGTTGGTTATGCAGATGCAAGTTAATTATCCGATCTCCATAAAGCTCGATCTTAAATCGGGTACGTATTTACATGTGGAGGTGCTGTCATATCGTGGCACTCCATAAAGCAATCTATTGTTGCTACTTCTTCAAATCATGTTGAGATAATAGCTATTCATGAAGCAAGTGGGGAATGCGTATGGTTGAGATCAATAATTTGTTTTATTCGAGAAAAATATGATTTGGAATGTGAGAAAAGACCCACAATTTGTAACGAAGACAATGATGCATGCATAGCCTAATTGAAGGGAGGATTTATAAAAGGAGATAGAACGAAACACATTTCACTAAAATTATTCTACACACACGATATTCAGAAAAATGGTGACATTGATGTGCAACAAATCCGTTCAAGTGAAAATACGCAGATTTATTCACTAAATCTTTGCCAACTTCAACTTTTGAGAAGGTGGTATACAAGATTGGAATGCGGAGACTTAAATATTTGAAACAAGGATTTCATCAAGGGGGAGTAAAATACGCTATGCACTCTTTTTTTTCCTACTATGGTTGTTTCCCATAGGGTTTTTCTTATAAGGTTTTTAATGAGGCACCTAGCAATGCGTATTACCAAATATGTGTACTCTTTTTCCTTCACTAGAATGTTTTCCCACACGGATTTTTCTAGTAAGGTTTTAATGAGGCACATTATCTTTTAATGAACACCCAATAGGGAGTGTGATAAATATTACTATTATATTATGGATGTTCATTTAGTACTCCGTTGTAAATAAGCTTCCTGGAGAAGCTTATCCATATGGAATCCGCGTAAATATGGTTATCTATTTGTTACTCTATTGGAAATAAGTCTCCTGAAGAAGCTTATCATTTTGGTACTCCGTTATGGATAAATATTACCTCCAGTAGAAGATTATTTATATCTGGTACAGTAGCCGCTTACAAGCAACTTACAAGCAGCTTACGCAGTAGCTTCAGTAGCAACTTACAAGCAGCTTACGCAACAGCTTGCAATAGTAGTATACAAGCAGAAGCACAACAGCTTGTAGTAGCAGCTTACACAGAAACTTCTTTTTTACTATAAATAAAGGAGATTTCAGTTCATTATGTACATCAGTTGGAAGTTGAATAGTATATCAATCTTTCTCTATATGTCTTTGGTTTATTTGTTTCGCAGTCTTTAGTTTTATGACAGTACTTATAAATTTCAATTAATTGCTTCAATTCAACTTCTCTCAATAAATAGACTGGAATAAAATCTCATGATTATTTTGCCCGGAGTAAAGTTTTATAAATTCGGAAGAAAAGGTTTAAATCTTTTTTGTAAAAAATATTATTCTTTGAAAAATCATTTTCTGTGTTATTTTCCAATTTTTTGTTTGAACTTATATAAGCGATGACAGACTTATGATAATGTACAAAGGTGAAGGATATAGTAGGCGTTTGGACATGAATGTCAAAAAAAAAATCAAATTTAGAATTTCACTAAAATTTGAATTGAAGATGAAGTTGTGTTTGATTATAATTTTTGCAACATCTTTGGATGTCTTTTTTTCAACATATTTTGCAACAAAAAACTGGCAACCTTCTCATTTTCAATTGAAAAACTGGTTCTTACCAATTTTTTAAATTTGAAAATGCATTTTCAAGTGAAATTCGAAAAGTTGTAAGATTTTCATAACCAAACACTGTTTTCAGAAAAAGAAAAAAAATTTGAAAAAAGAAAAATTTTCTTATGTCCAAGGAGGCTCATAGTATGAACAATGAACACATTATTATATGATGTTACTTAGCTCCCGTTTGACGATAAGATTTTTCTACCTTTTTAATATAAAAAAATGAAAATATTGTTTGGTTATTAAAAAGTGATCTTTGGACATTTTTTGAAGATAAATTTTTTCAAGTTTCAAAAAATAGTTTATAGACTACTTTTTCAAGTTTTTAAAGTATTCTTGTGATGACCCAAATGATTATCACTTGTTTTAAATTAAATTCTATATTTTCGAGGCCTTGAAAACCTCACTTAGAGTTACCTCGATTTGCGTGCATAGTCCGGACGCGTAACCGGAGAGCTTAAATAAGAAAATCTGTGAAATATGGTAAAATTTTGCTGTAAAATGAGTTAATTTGACTTCGATCAACGTTTTGGGTAAACGGACCCGGACCCGTAATTTGGCAGTCCCGAGGGTCCGTAGAAAAATATGGGACCTGGGCGTATGCCCGGAATCGAATTCCGAGGTCCCAAGCCCGAGAAGTGAATTTTTTAAAGGAAATTATTTTCTGAAATTGTTTAAGAAAAATGGAAATAAAATTTGATTATAACATGTTAGTACCGGGCCCGTATTTTGGTTCCGGCGCCCAGTACAGGTCTTATATGTGATTTAAGATGTTTCTGTGAAATTTGATGAAAAACGGACGTCGTTTGACGTGTTTCGGACCTAAATTGCTAAAGTTGATGTTTTATGAAGTTTGAGAAAAATCCTTTGATTTTGAGGTTTCATTCGTTGTTATTGAGGTTATTTTGGCGATTTGATCACACGGATAAGTTCGTATGATGTTGTTGAGTTAGTACCTGTGTTTGGTTAGGAGCCCTGAGGGCTCGGGTGTGTTTCAGATGTGATTCGGGAAGTTTTGAACTTAAGGAAAAGTTGCAGATTTTCTGTTGCAGGTGCTCAGGCCTGTTGTTCATCGCGATCGCGTAAGGTAAATGGGGACAGGGGTGGATTTTTCCATCGCGAACGCGAAGCCACAGTCGCGAACACTGAGCTTTGGGGGATTGCTCATCACAAACGCGACCTGTGTGACGCGAACGCGTAGTGTTAATTGGAGGGGGCTGGGATTTTGGTCGTTCTTCTACGCGAACGCGTACGTGTGTCCGCGAACGCGAAGGTCAGGGGGTTCAACCCTTCGCGAACGCGTGGAAGAACTCGCGGTCGCGTAAGTCCACTTACTGGCAGCCTTCGCGGTCGCGACAGTGTTCTCGCGAATGCGATGAACACTGTCGCCCAACACTTAAAACAGTAGCTAAAACGGGATTTGTTCAAAATTTCATAACTTCTTCATCTCAACTCCAAATTGGGCGTTTTTAAAAGAGGATTTCACCACAAAATTATAGGTATGTAATCTTAGACTCATTTTCTTAAATTTTCCTTAACACCCATTAGATTTCTAGGCCTAAAACATGAGATTAAGGGTAGAAAATTAGGGATTTGGGTAGAGTTAGGGCTTTTTGATTAATTGTGATTTAGACCTCATATTGGGTTTGAATTCTGAAAATAATTATATATTTGGGCTCGTGGGTGAATGGGTGATTTGATTTTGGTCCGAACCTCGTGTTTTGACCAAGCGGGCCCGAGGTCAATTTTTGGGTTTTGGGAAGAATGATTAGAAAGCTATAATTAAGCATTGGAATTGGATTGTTTAGCATTTATTGATGTTATGAAATCGATTATGCATAGATACGATTGTGTTGGAGCCAAATTCGAAAGGGAAGGCGGTATTTGAGGCTTGAGTTGGCCGTGGAAGTTTGAGGTAAGTGTTCGGTCTAACCTTAGCTTGAGGGATTAGGAGTTGAGTAGCATTTGCTATTTGCTTCTTGTTGAGTACGACGTATAGGTATGGTGACTAGTATCTATACGTTGGTGAGCATGACCGTGAGTCCTAAATTGATACTTGTTGTGTTCTTAAATGATTCTACGAACGCTTTAGGGGGTGGATTCTTGATAATGAGTAAAGACTTAGTTTATTTTCGTGGAAGTTACCTATGATTGAGAAATGGTGATAACTGGGATGAGTAGGAGTTGAGTTAAGATTGGTTATAACTGATTCTCCCTTGCCGGGATGTATATACTGTACTGTTGAATTCCCCTGTCGGGATAGTGTAGTTTATTGTTGATCCCTTGTCAGGACTGTTATCATGATCACTATTGACTGTATATTTGGAACGGTTTGCGCGCCACAATATTTACACATATATGTGGATCGAGTTGCACGCCGCAACAGATATTATATTGGATTGGGTTGCACGCCGCAACAAATATTATATTGGATCAGGTTGCACGTCGCAACAGATATTATATTGGATCGGGTTGCATGCCGCAACAGATATTATATTTGATCGGGTTGCGCACCGCAACAGTATTGATATTGTGTTGTTGTAGATATTGGATTGTCCTTTCGTATCTTACTAAGTTTTTGTCGGATTTGATATGTTCCCCGAAGCATGTACCCCTTCCATTTTAAACTGTTTATTTCTGTTTATTTTCCGCCATATATTATAGAACTGCACAGGTTTATCTGGAGTCTTGTCCTAGCCTCGTCACTACCTCGCCGGGGTTAGGACGGACACTTACCAGCACATGGGGTCGGTTGTGCTGATGCTACACTCTGCACTTATGTGCAGATTCTGGAGCAGCGTTTGGTCAGCAGCAGTAGTTCAGGAGCCAGCCTTCAGTCCACCGAGATCCCGAGGTAGTCCTGCAGGCGTCCGTAGGCCCGCCATCTCTTCTATCTCTTTTTATGATTCTGTTATCACTTGTACCGAAACAGACGGAGTTTCTTTTTTTCAGACATTTGTATGTAGTGATCTTAGACAGTCCGTGAATGTTGTGAAATCAGTTTCTGGGTAGAGACATATGTGGATTTCCGTATTGTTTGGTTTATTTTGTTTAAGTCTTCCGCTTTAATCTAATTGTTCGCTGTTATTTAAACGTTTATCACTTGTTAATATGATTTATAAAAAGGATTAAAATAAAAGAGTTAATGATTTCTAAGTTCGTGGCTTGCCTAGCTTCTACGAGTAGGTGCCATCACGACTCCCGAGGGTGGGAAATCCGGGGCGTGACAATTCTACTCACAAAACTTTAATTTCTTTTCAAATAAAATACATATCCAAACACTATCTCAACTTCCAAACTCAACATCTCATCTTGAAAGAAATTCTTATTTTTTCCACGTTTTAACTAAATCTATATGCTTAGTATTAAATATTGATTACAATGTCATGTAGGTAATGATAGAAATATATGATATACAGTGAGGGTTAAAGTTTATTCATCAAACAAACATTTTTCTCTGTAAAACATTTTAGGCTATCCAAGTGGAAAATGCCAATCAAATGCATGGTTATAAGTCAGTTTTTGTCTTGGAATTTGTCGCTACAATTTAATTACTCTTAAGAAGATTTTGCAACATAATATCATCCCAGTGCGAGATTTTAATAGTAGATCCTGCCCAAAAAAATACAACAAAAGTTGACGTTTTAACTATTACTTGACATCTTTGTTATAGTACAAAATCATTGGTTCTTGAAGAGTTGAAGTATATTTTACTCAATATATATCACCTCAAACTATTGGCGACATTAGTGGTCTAGGTAAGAATCCACCCTTTTAGGCAAAAATCTAATAAATTAAGCCTAATCTAGTGCGAATCTACGATTTTAAGATTGTGGGTGTTATTTTTTTTTATATGTAATATTGCTACTAATCATATAATATAAGTTCACAATTATTCGATCATAATTCATAACAACAAAAACAATTAATGAGAAAACATGGTTAATATTTTCAGTACAAAAAAAAAAAAGCTTCTAGTCCCAAGTCACAAGTAACTATTAATAATATTATCATTAACAAAAAGACGTCTAGTCACAAGTCACAACTGTACTGGCTTTATATTAGTTTTTCCTATATTTTCTATATAACTATATAGAGTTCATGTTGGGTTAGTGGGTGCTCGAGCACCTAGTACGTCGGTGTTGCTCCCAAACGCACACGCAAGTATACGTGGTCGACAAGCAATATAATGATAAGTTGAGTGTCGAACCCACAGAGACTTGTATAAACTACTCACTAAATCACTAAAATTGTTATTCAATACAGCTAAAATCAAAGTCCAATAATATGATTATATTATACTACAATTCTAAATAATAACTAAATTATCAAGTAACAAGTTGATTGTTGTGTATTCAGTAGAGACAAGTATTACAGGGTTGTGATCGATTCACCATTCGTATTGTGTTCTAATTAACTCTCCCTCTCATACAATTCACTCATGGTTGCTAATTAATCGATTATTGCTCTCATAACCTTCTCCCGAAGTACGACTCGCCTATTCAAAATAGATTAACGCCTATATTCCTATGAAACCAATCTATTAAGAATGCATTAAGATTACGATATCTAATTAAGCACGGTGACTAGGTACATTCCTATCCTAACAAAAAATCCGCTCCCCCTAAGAGTTAAGATCATGCTCTCTTCAATTCTTCTCTAATCTAAACACGGCTTTCCCAAGCATATCATAGATAGTAAATAGAACCTAACTGTTGGCCAGACAATTAAGCAATTAATCACATAATTGAAGAAACAATCATATATTAGTGAATTATAATCGAGGTTAAGTCAACGTTTAAAAAACAATATTCATGGCTAAATCACAACCCCGGAACAATAGGTTTTTAGCCACTCATGATGTAATCAAACAATTGCATAAGTTTTGAATAATTGAAAATACTAGAAAAGATGAAGAAAACTGAGAATTCTCTGCTTTCTCACGATCCCGTGTGTGTTTTTCCTCCAAAGTGGCGTTTCCCCCTCTAAAATAGGCTTAGTCTTTCTTTTATACGTGTTGGGTAGTTCTAGTGCCGAACAAATCGTATCCCGGGCAAAATAGGATAAAATCGTGTCACCGGCGCCCTGGGTAGCGCCAGGCGCCCACCAGGATGCTGCCTCAAAATGCTATTCTGTCTCCAGCGCCACAGGTGGCGCCAGGCGCTGCCGGTGGCGCCCAAATACTCAATTTCCCGGTTTTATTCGTTTTGGCTCAAATCTTGCGTGTTTCGACCCCAATTACTTCCGAATCATTCCTACACATAAAAACACTTCAAATTAATTTAAATCATAGCATTTAACATCCGAAATTAACGAAACAAAAGTAAAATATGAGGCGATATACACAAAAATATATATGCTTTAAGCTAAATATCAATACCCCACACTTAGACTCTTGCTCTTCCTCGAGCAATGAGACTATCTAATAAACCCCCAACTACGTACAAGTCTCAATTATAGAGGAGCAACTTAACTTTTAACCACACACTATATCCTTGGCTATGATCAATATCGGCACACAAGCATGAACACACAAAATTTCACATTCTTCCCGTTTAAGCATGCCCAAGTATAATATTTCAAATCAATTCCAACAACCTATTTGTCACCACCCAACCTCAAAGCCAATTTGCAACCACTAAGCACCCTCAACTCATGCACTTACCCAACAAGAAAGTTTACAACATCACCAGTCATTCATGAGATCATGTGCCCTTACCAACAAACGCAAGAGTGAAAATATACTAGTCCACACATTCAAATGTGCTTTTGAATATAAATTAAGGACATCACAGAATTGAACAAAATTCGCTCACTCTCACAAAGAGTTCACATGCATCCCGTGGTTGTACTATAAGCTTGCCCGTAGTGCATATCTCTACTAATTTAAGCTAGCCAGATCTAGGATCAATTAGGACTTTAAGGTTGTAATGTAGGCTAAGGGACGGGTATGATACATTTGGAAATAGTGACTTACCCTCCTAAGCACTTTAATACACTACATTCACATTTCAAGCACATATTCTTCTCAACCAATTCACTTGCCATATACAACATAGCCCTCTTTTCAATTAAGCACTTCTATAATTCCACTAGCACAAATCATTAAGAATTGGAGGTGTGTATTCTTTTCTACATACTTTCACTATTATTTTTCTTTCTTTTTTTTCTTTTCTTCACACACTCCATACATTAAGGTTCATTGGCTAGTGACTTTTGATTTCAACTTTAGTGCACCAACGGGCCCTTCCATGGTTCCACTCAAAGCTAGTCCCCAATCTCTAACCTTACTTCTTTTAGCGACTAAGTGCCTTAGGAGGTAAAGGTTCAATCAATATCCAATTAAGAATAAAATAGGAGTATGGCTTGTAATGTGGGTGCCAAAAGGAAGGTCTATAGGCTCAAAGGGGCTAGCAACGGAAAATTTTATTTTTATGTGACAAGCACATCTGTGATCAAGCAAGAAAATGCCTACGTCATCTCCTAGATTAGCACAACTTACAATTTCGCTTCAATTAACACACAGGACAAGTTCTAGACTACACAGGATAGCACAGAAAATCACAAATCCTCACACACACATTGCACATGACTCAATCAAGACGGTTTTGTTCAACTCTCAAGTCGAGCAAGCACACATAATTGAGGAATTTGAGCAACATTGCACTATGTGGCATACAAGTCAAGCAATTGAGAGAGAGCGTCACAAAATAGGCTATTCACTTTACTTAGGCTTCACAATTCAAACCAAATACACGGGAAAACAGAATGTATGTCCTAGCCTAATGTGCCAGCATCAACCATGTCAATGAGTATTTCAAAGCGACTCAATCTCTTCCTAAACTAATCCTAAAAAAAAAAGTACCCGGTTCGAGCTACATCCTTGGAAAAGAACTGGTGCCCAAAGAAAAACCAAGGAATACTACCTAGCTATTCTAAAAAAAAAAACTTTTTGGTGTTTTTAAATCGGACTTTTATCCCTCAAGAAAATTGTCCAAAAGATCCATCGTCGAGAAAAGTCCGAGCTTTTTCAATTTTTTTTTCTTTTGTATTTTTATGCTTTTTCTTTTTTTTCTTTTTTTTTTTTTGGTTTAAAGCAACTAAACTACACTAGACNCTATTCTAAAAAAAATCTTTTTGGTGTTTTTTTAATCGGACTTTTATCCCTCAAGAAAATTGTCCAAAAGATCCATCGTCGGAAAAAGTCTGAGCTTTTACAAAAAAAAAATTCTTTTTTTTTTATTTTTTATTTTTATTTTTTTGGTTTAAAGCAACTAAACTACACTAGACTAACTACACTAGAACTACTAAAAGAAAAAAATGAAAACAAGTTGATACAAGATATATAGCTACAGCACAGGTAGTATTCCTCCCACCCCACACTTAAACTATGCATAGCCCTCGATGCAAGTAAAAATGAAAAACAGAGTAGGGTGTGTTGATACTCAATTTTCCCGCGTCTATTTTTACTTGCAAAATTCTTTTGAACACTATATATATGCGTATATAAATAGGCCTAAGTATTTTAGTATTTTTCCCAATTTTTAAATCAAATTATTGTCCATTTTAGCAGTATAAAAACCAATAATTATTTTCAAAATTATCATCTTGGTGAATAACTTATTTTATTCTCATATTTATACCAAAATGTAGCTATACTAATTTTTATACATTTTTACAAATTTACTTGATATTTTAGAAGTCAAATTGCATATAACTGCAATTTTAGCCTATTTTGAGAATTAATAATATTTTATAATTATGAAATTGGTTCCAATATTTTTAAATTAATATTTATATATTATTAATTGACCCAGTACTTTTAATTTGCTTTCAAAATTATTTTTTACTATTTTATAAAATAGAAAGGGAAAAACTGGCTATTTAAAATCTGGCCCATTTTTATTTTGATTATAGCCACATTGACTTCCCCTAATTGACCTAATTTCAAACCCCAAACGGATCAGCCCAATTTCAATTTAACCCGCCCCTGACCCAACTAATCTAACCCGCCCGGCCATTCCTTTTGATCATTTTGATCAACGGCCACAATCATTTCTTACCATTTTAATTCACCCACACCCCTAACCCTAACTCATTTCACTCAGAGACGCCGCCTTGAAACCCCTTCGTCTCTTAAACTCTCTCGAATGTTCTTGAAACCCTAATCGCCTTCTACCATTTTCAACCGCAAACTCACCGGAATCCATGGCTTCTTAGGCCATGGATGGCCTATACCCATCTATCTCTGCTCTTGAACGCTGGGTGTTCGAAGTATCGAGGTCTGACCTCGATGGTGTCCGTTCATATTTTCTTCAAGGTTCTATGGCTTCTCCGGCTTTGTTCCGGCGTACCCACAGCATTTCGAGCCTGGTTCTGACTCATCTGACTTAGATCGGACCTTTTCCAAGCCTTTCTCGCTTTAGGGTTCCTCTGAAACCCTAGCTATTCGAGGTTTTCTCTGTTTGTCTTCTTAAATCTGTTCTATATCTGTGCTTTACCTGAGTTCTTAAAGGTTTTCCCCAATTTTTCTTTCAAAAATTACTTCTCTCCGACTTAGGGTTTCTGAAAACTAAAAATGTTTTTCTTCGACTATTCTTTTCCTTTTTATTTGTGTATATTTGTCACGCATGCGTTTTTGTTGTTTTCTTATGTTTTTCTTCTTCTGTGCTTTGACTTTCTATTATGTTTCTACACCATGCTTACATGTTCATCCTACTGTGTTTTTCCTATATGTCTTGTGGATATACTTTTCTGGTAATTTTGTGTTCTCCTACTGTATGTGTCTCCTACTGAGTTCTTAAGTTCCTTGCCTGCCTTTTGCTGGACTTTGTTTGAGTTCTCTTTAAACATGTTTCGTCTGCTGTTTTCTTAAGTGTTATACCACCTCTTCTCTCTTCTGGACTTGTATAAATCCCAGGTTTTCTTAAACATGTTCTTTCTACCCCCACTATGTTTCAAATTAGTTTCTTCACTTTGTTGTTTCAAACTCGCTATTGTATCTGTTTGTTTTCTTATGAGTCTCTGAAAGAGATCTCTGAGCATGTTTCAATTGCTTGCCTCCTCGTCTCTGTATCTGATTCTAAGTAGAAACCCTAGAATTTGGGGGTTTTGACGAGTTTTGATCTTGTGTTTGGACTGGGGTTCTATTTTGGAACCCTGGACTCTCCTAGACTCATTCTGAGTCTATGAACTGAGCTGAGCTTCTTTGGTTGTGACTCTGAGCTTTTCTATGCTAGACTCTTCTACTGATTAGCACAATAGTTCTTCGTGTTTAAGCATGGCTGTATGTTTTTATATGTGATGAATTCTATCTTATGAAAAAGGTTTCCCAACTTATATTTGATTCAGAATCCTTTTCCTTAGGCTTGATTAATTAGTACTGCTTTTCCTTAAGTCAAGATTTTTTCCATCTTCCTGACTTGGTTCATTCACATGAAATCTTCAATTGCTGATTTTACTGGATGTTGATTGATTGCCTTTCCTTATTTTGCACAAACCGTGTGCTATCAAACCTTTTCCTTAAATAAATCTCTATGTATATACCATTCTTGTACTGCTTTGGAAAAGTGTTTGATCAACTTCTTGCCTTAATTATTTTGCCCGTTTGAAATCAGAATCCCTTAATCAAAGAGAAACCTTTTGTAATTGATTTTTCAAATTATTCTCCTACCTATTTCTGCTTGCTTTCTATACTATAAATACATGACCTTCTTTAACACATCAGACACGATAAATACGACCAACTCTCAATCAGACATTCTCAATCCAATACTTTTGCGCTACTCATAGTTCTCTTCTAAAATCATAGTGTTCTGACTGCTTGCTGGCACTTTGGCTTTACAAGACCACTGCTTTCTTTTCTTGCTTCCCTAAAACTGGTATGTTCTTGTTTGGTTTTTAGCCTCATCCCATTGTGTTTATTTTACAGTTTCTACATCCCTGTCTGTTTTACTACCTATGTTTAATGTTAATTAGCATGTCAATTCCTTTCCATATGTTCCTACTGTGAATCCCTGTACCCCAATTACCCTCTATGTGTTTGAGTTTAAGTTCAGAACATGGCAACATCCAAATTGTTGCTCATGTCTGGACTTGATCCTTTAAGGGATCCTAACTCCCAAACAATATGGCTAATAGGCTGGTTGGGGTGTGCCAGCACTTCCAATTACTGGGTATGACCACCAGCCTGTCTTGGCTTTCCCCAGAATCCTCCTATTGCACTCACACTCTCTCCTAGTTTCTAAGTTCTACCCCCCTCCTATGAGCCTTGCTTTGGGACCTTGAGTTCCCTCTGAACTTGGACATTTGAGGGCTGGCCCTTCCATACTGCACTATAATTCAATTCTGTAATGAATTTGGGTGTAAGCACTGCCCGGAGTTCATGAGGCTCTTGGGAACTCTGACACACCCAAAAATGAGAAAGGCTTTGGGAATTCGATCCTTGGAGTTGGTTTGCTTCATGCCTTAGACAGAAGACTGAATCAGGCTCTCCTTGGTTGGAAATTTTAGTTTTTCTGATGTAATTTTACTTTTTTTTTTTGGTAATTAACATTTTCATTACCAGGGAAAATATTTACACATTACAAGTAAATCAAACTCTTACAATTTATCCTACTTTGCTATACTTCACCCCTCCCCATTTCCTGTTATTTACGCATTTATCTATCTATTACATTGGGTACCAATTTAGCCTATGTAGTATTTTCTCTGTATGTTTGCTACTTCGACAATGCAATTCTTGAATTATCTTCTTACATATTGCTTCCCAGCCTTTGGTCTTAGCTTGAAAGGTTCGAGCATTCCTTTATTGCCACACGTGATACACTGTTGCTGCTATTGCCATTTTGTATAACTCAGCAGCAGCTGTTTTCCTCTTGGTCTGCATCTCAGCCCATCGTAGTTCCTCATCCCAGCCATTTACTGGTCTCTTTTTCCCTTGCCATGCTAACCGTGGGCTCCACAGTGCCTTTGCATATGTGCATTCAAAGAACAAGTGCTGTATGGATTCATTAGCTTGCTTGCATAGAACACATTCTTGATCCACCTGCATTCCCCAGCTTTGCAGTCTATCCCTTGTGTATAGCTTCCCATGAGCTGCCATAGTTAGCATAAATGTCCACCTAGGACAGCCTGTGTTATGACAAACTACTCTTCTCCAACTGACTTTGTCAAATCTTCCCCTCAGCCTGTGGTATATGTTTTTAATAGAACAGTTCTTCATCTTCATGATATCCTCATAGCTGAATCCTGCCTCGATAAATGTTTCCTTTGCTTTTATGATCTTACTCACCATCCAAGATGCCTGCTTCAGTTGAACATCCCATATGTGTCTCTCCTTGATGTAGTAGCTGTGTATCCACTGAATCCATAGTTTCTTCTTTTCTTTGCATAGGTTCCAGAAGTGTTTACAGATGGCAGCCTTGTTCTAAATTGTTATATTCATGATGTTGAATCCTCCAGCAGACTTGGGTAGGCAGACTTTCTCCCATGCCAATAGAGCCTTCCTAGACACACTCCCTTCTCCTGTCCACAGAAAACTTCTACACATTTCTTCAATTAACTTTGTGATATTTTTAGGAAGCACAAATATTTGTGCCCAGTAAGTCTGTATAGAGAATAGGACACTCTTTATCAGTTGGACCCTGCCAGCATAGGATAGGAGTTTGGCAGTCCATGAAGCTATTCTTCCCACTATCTTATCAATTAGAGGATGTCATTGTACTATGGACACTTTTTTTGAGCTTAATGGGGCACCTAGATATCTTACTGGCAGCTCTCCCTTCTGGATTGCTAGGAATTCTAGAATTTCTTCTTGAGCAGCTTGTGAAACCCCTCCAAAAAAAATAGAGCTCTTGTGTTTGTTGATCACCGAACCAGAAGATTTTGAGAACTCCATGAAGCAATGGAACAGTAGTTTAACTGATCCTATGTCACCCCTGCAAAACAACAAAAGATCATCAGCAAACCCAAGTTGCAAGATTTTCATCTTGGCACACTTAGGGTGGTAGTTGAAGTCTGGGATCTGGTTCAGAGTTTTAAGGCTTCTTGTTAAGTATTCCATTGCCAGCACAAACAAGAATGGAGACATTGGGTCTCCTTGCCTCAACCCCTTCTTAGCATCAAAGGGCTTTGTCAAATTTCCATTTATCACAACTGTATAGGTAACAGTTTCCATGCAGGCCATAATCCATCTCACAAATTTGTGTGGAAAAGCCAAAGCATTCAGCACTTGTTCCATGAAAGGCCACTCAATAGAATCATAGGCTTTCTGCATATCCAATTTCATCATGCATCTAGGTGAGACCCCTCTCCTTCCATAGCCTTTCACTAGTTCATGGCTTAGGATAATGTTGTCAGTAATTACTCTTCCAGGAACAAATGCTGACTGAGTATTGTCAATTAAATCATCCATAACTCCTTGCAGTCTCTTAGTTAATACCTTGGAATTCACTTTGTACAGAACAGTGCAGCATGAGATAGTTCTGTATTCCTTGACACTCACAGGATTTTTGACTTTAGGGACTAAGGTGATTGCTGTGCAGTTGATAGGTCTGTACATCTATGATGTTTCAAAAAACTCCAACACAACCTTTGTTATGTCCTCTCCTACAATTTGCCAGGTCTTCTTAAAAAACACAGCATTAAACCCATCATAACCAGGTGCTTTGAGGTCACTGATGTCCTTCAGGGCTTCCCATACTTCCTCTTTGGTGACTGACTTGATCAACTGAGTCTGTTGTTCTCTATTTAAGGTTGCACCTAGTTTCATAATATTTGGATTAATAGCTGGAATACTTCCAGCTCTTGACCCTAGGAGTTTTTTATAGTATCCTAGTATTTCTGCAATGCAGTTGAAAAACTTGAATGGCCTGTTCTTTCTTCCTTGTGCCTAACTGATTACTAATTTCAGTGGTGAGTGGTCAGATTCCATTGGTTCAAGCACCTGCACTTTCACATTTGGCATTGTCATCATCCAGGTTATATTCACAAGTGCCCTATCAATCCTGCTATATGTATGGTTGTTAGTCCATGTATAGCTCCTTCCCATATATTGCAATTCATTCATCCATGTGTCCCTCATATACTCCTTAAAGTCTTTTGTTTCTATCTCTTGAACTCTGAACCATGTTGTCTATCTTGAGAATGTAGTAAAGCATTATAGTCTCCATAGCTAGCCAAGGCCCCTGCTGAACACTGTGAATTTGCCTCAGCTTACTCCATAGCTTCAATCTATCTTTAATTGTATGTAATCCATATATTGCTGAAAATCCAAATGTGATTGCTTTTGAAATAACTCTGACTTGGCCATGTATCAGTTGCTCCTCTAGTTCCACTGCTTCATATGTATATATCCTGGGGTCCCAAAGTATCCAGACTCTACTTTTATGGTTTATACTAGCATTAGATATCCATTGCCAACCAGGTGCTATCTTCTTGATCACCTCATTTGTTTTGTGCTCTCTTATTCTATGTTCTACCAGTGCTATAATTGCTTTATTATTCCCTTTTATAAACTCCTTTACCTCCTTTTGCTTATATGTTTTATTCAACCCCCTAACATTCCAAGCTACCACACTCATACAGGTATAAAATAAGGGTGATGCAACAATTACTGAACCTCTGAGCTCCTCATCTGCATGTTACTTGTACCTGGTTCATCTTGTGTTTTGTTATTCTTTGCCAAGCTTTGGAATCCATTGCTTCCTGATGGCTCCTACTCCTCAACTTGTTTAGCCTTAGCTGCCCTAGCTGCTGATTTTCCTAGGACTGTTATCCACCCCTCTTCCTTTTCCTGTGCATCTTTGTTTTTTGGTTCAGGTACAGGCTGTTGAGTAGTCTCAGCTGCTTTTTGTTGCTCAATCTCCTTCTTCTCATTACCAGCTTCTCTGTCAGTTCTGAGCCACACTTGTTTGGTTCTGACTTCCTTCCTCTGCTGCACCATCCTTTGTGGTTGAGCTGGTTTAGTCTTAGCACAATCATGTCCTATTTTTAGACATTTTATGCAGTATTTTGGCTCCCAATCATAAGTGACTTCCTGTTGAATTATCCTCCCCTTGTGGTCCTGTAGTTTCACATACCTAGGTAGAGGTTTTGTAACATCCATTTCAATCAACATTCGTGCATAAGAGATCCTAACAATGCCAGTGGTACATTCATCTGCATACACCGGATTTCCCAATATACTGCCTATCTTACTTAGAGCTTTCATACCCCAGTAATTGATGGGTAGATTTGGGAATCTCACCCATAAGGGAATAGTTTTCAGGACTTCATCATGAACATTAAAATCTTCTGACCATGCCTTCATTATTATGGGGTTGTTGTTGATTGTGTGAGGTCCTGAGTATAGCACCTTATCTCTCTCCTCTAGATTACTAAACATTATCACAAAATATCCTTCGTTGTGGTAGTATATTTGTGGTTTCACTGAGAATTTGCCCATTGAGCTCAGGAATCTATCCATTGCTCCGATGGTAGGCGTTTCCCCAATCACATATAGGACAATAGCAGATCTCCATTTCTCAGTTTCTGATTCAACATCCGCAAGTTCTAACTTTGCTATTTTCTCTCCGTTTTGAACTATTGGAGCTATGAACTGTAGATTCATACCTTTCATGGCCAATTTGTTGCCTACCACCACATTTGCCCATGACTGAACCATCTGCTCCTTCCTTGCTTCTCCTTTTCCGCCATTTTCAACAGTACTTGAGCTGCATGGTACTGTTCCATTTGTTATCTGCTTCGTACCTTGTGTTTGCACTTCCTTGCTCACAGATCCTCCACCAACAGCTAGTACAGCTACAGGTGTAGCAACAACATCCTCCGATTTACCTTTCCCCAGTGATAGATCTGCCTCCGCTTTGCTTAGCTCACTTTGCATGTTCCTAGGAGTGCAATTTCCATTTGGCTCTTCAATTCGTAACCCTTTTGGTGACACAAATAAATCTAGTACAACATTCCTTGTTTCCGCCGATCGCTGCTCATTATTTGGTATCCTCGTCTGATTTCGCTTGGGTCTGCCTCTCCCTCCCATGGTTGTCAAGCGCACGTTAGCAAGGCCACGTTAATATGCGCCGAGAGAAATGTTAGAGAGAGAATTTTTTTTCTTGATCAATTCTGGGTTGTAATAATCTTGTAATAAACTATTGGGGGTTTTAGTGAAAAGGGGAGGGTACATCATGTATGAAAGGGGTAGATATCATGTTTATAGGAATTTAATACGTTTCAGCAATCATGTCCTGTTTTCAGTTCTGCATGTTTCATATAGAAATCATGTTTATAGGTTACATATTTCATATAGAAACCATGTTCATAAGTTCTGCATTTTCGTATAGAAACCCTGCTTATAAGTTTCTGCACTTTAGTATTATCTAGAAAACATGTTTATAGGTTCTGTATTTCATATAGAAATCCTATTTATAGATTCTACATTCTCATATAGAAACCACGTCTATAGCTTCCTGCATTACATATAGAAACCATGTCTATAGGTTTCCATATTTCTGCATACCACATAGATAACATGGCTATAGGATTCCTGAATTCTCCATATGCATATATCACTAGGCAAACGTATTTATAGGTTTAAATAACAAACAACATTCTAGACACCATGCCTATAGGACTTCTGTACTTTAATTTTGACTATAAACGTTTTAAATCATTTAGCACCTAGAAAGCATGCCTATAGGAGCTATCAACTAAATCTGAATCGCCTATTTTGCCTAAGTCTAAAAATCAGTAAATAGCATGGCTTAATATCTACAGAGTTTACGCTTTGTGTAATCAACAAGTCTTCTTATTAAAAAAAAAACTAGTATGCTCATGCCTATAGGTTTCGCCTAGGCAAGCCATAAGGTGAACTAGTTAATAGGAATCAGACTTTGTTAAATTCCAACCAGCAAGCAGGTTTGATTCAGGTTTCTCATCTAAAACATGTAATAAATCAGTCTGCCTCCCGCTTCCTTTAAGTTTAATTAAGACCATAACTGGTACGTGCAAGACATGCTAAATTATATGTTTCTCTTTGTTTCTTTAGGAGGTCTGTTTGAGCCTTTCTATTTGTTATGTGTTTTTCCCCCATATCTGTTACATATGTGTTTTGACTGTCGCCTTAGACTTTTATCCATTTAAACTACAAAAGCCAAATTTCCCTTCCCTTTAGGACTAGTAGTCCCAAATACCCCCGGGACTGATAGGATTGGGGCGGGTAGTAGCATGCAATAGGAAAACGAGACCATTCCGTGTTTAATACCTTAACGGTGTGGGAAAGGGTAGATATGGATATGATGACCACGCGATAACACCACGTGTATAAATGGTTACCGGATGTTGCGTGGGGTGATCCATATTATTTATAAACTTAGGACCCCCTTCCCTTTACTTGTTTATTTTCAAAACTTCAAAACTGCTTTCTTCCCAAAACTTCCACTTCTTTAACTTAATTTTAATTGCTCGCAGAAATTATGTGCAAACCCCTTCCCCTTTACTTGTTTATTTTCAGAATTTCAAAACTATTCTCTTCCCAAACTTCAACCTCTTTAACTTCTTTTACTTTAATTTCTTGCAACCATTATGTGAAAACTACCCTGTATTTGTGATGCTTGCTTGTTTACTTGTCATTTTCACTTAAAGTCACAATTATAGCATGGCCGGGAACCATGCTAGTGGATCTTGAGGGGTGCCTAACACCTTCTCCTCGAGATAATTTCAAGCCCTTACCCAATCTCTGGTTTTCTAAATCAAATTTCTTCTTAGTGTCCTAATGTACTTAATCATTAGGTAGCGACTTTTCAAAATTGCAAACCCATTTCCCAAAAGGAAATGAGTTGTCCGCCCAAATGTCATAAACCCGATTTCGCGAGAAAAAGGGGGCATCAACAGCATGGCGACTCTGCTGGGGATACCTTTAAGGCTTTTACGATTTCATGCTATTTGTGACTTTATGTTTCTTTACATGTCTTTACTTGTTTAAATGCCTTTAAGTATTTATTCTTTCTTCTACTACGAAACTGACTTGGCTCTTTGTTTCTTTTCTTAATGCTTTCCTTTATCGCTTTCCTTTAATACTGTTGTAAATTATGAGAAAATGTTGTAATTATTACTCTATGAACGTGCAAATACATGACAATTTGTTTAATTATTGTAACCGCATATTCAACATCATATTCCACTCATGCCAAACAAAATACCATAGCAACGCTTATAATGAGTGGTTGCGCCCTTCCGATATTATCATCCCCTAAATCCGGCAAAGGTATATTTGCGGTAAAACTAGTCGATCAGCGGTGCCGTCGACAGTTCCGCGTCTTTCTCTCTTGAGTTGTCCGCTCAAGGTTACCAGTCTAAAACCTTATAGAAACCATTTCTCTTTAAATTATGCATGCATCATGGTCAAACCTAGCCGAGTCAGCTATGTTGTCCGCATAATGACTCTTTAAGATAGCCTTGTCCAAAGTCCACTAGGTTTCCCTGAAACCCAAATGGACCTTGTCACGTTCTGTGCATTTATTTGGAGAACTAAATGCTTGTTATGCTAATTGTTGGTATTAAATAGTCCAGTCTGGTGGGGTAAGGGCCTAACCTTTTGTCTTACAGAAAATGAGGCACGAAGTCCCCAGATTCGGCATGGTCACCAACATCCTCCCCAAATTGCTAAACTGGTGGGGAGATCTTCATTCCAGTGATCGGGCTCTTGTCAGGAAGTATCTAGGAAACCTACCTTCTCTCCTAGGAATTCAACCCAACAAAAAAATCATAGAAGCTGCCACTCTGTTTTGGGATTGTGATAGGTCGGTATTCCGCTTTGGAGACATTGAGATGACACTTTTTCTTGAGGAGATAGGAGGACTGGCTGGAATACCGTGGGAAACTCTGGGTTTGTTGATGCCGGAAAACCGCAAAGGTAGAGGTTTTCTCAAAATGATGGGTCTAAAGAAGAATCCTAACTTGACATGTTTGAAGGAGTCGTACATTCCCTTTGACTATTTGTACAAAGGTACGGTCACAGCAAATCTTACCATACTTATCCTAACGAGTTCGCCCTTACATCATTGGGGCATATCCATCGAAGGGTCTTTGTCTTTATGTTCTGTTTCTTGGGGATGATAGTGTTTCCAATGAAGAAAGCAAGAATCCATACCAGGCTAGCTATGGTCACCAAAACTCTAACGGAAGGAATTGACGGACAACCATTCAGTCTCGTGCTAATGATAATTGCGGAAATATACCGAGCCCTAGAAAGGTGTCAACAAGGAGCCAAATATTTCAAGGGTTGCAATCTGCTACTTCAACTATGGCTCATGGAACACCTCCATCATAGGGACTGGGACGATCATATCGCCTTTCATCACCCGAAGGGAATGAATTACATGCCCAACATGTTCGCCCAACCGGAGAATGCTAGAGAATGGGTCAAATTCTTTGATAATCTGACTGAGAACCGAGTGCAATGGATGTTCGAGTGGTTCCCTACTAAAGAATTCATCGTTCGATCTAGGGATACGCCATTTCTGATATTGATCGGTTTGAGGGGGACCTACCCTTACGTCCCTCTTCGAGTTATGAGACAGGCTGGTAGGAAGCAGGTTATACCAAGGGTCGACAAGATGAGTCACTTCCGGGCTCACTTCCGGAACGACGATAGTCTGCATAGGTGCAAGGCTCAACATATGTGGCACTGCAAAATTGTCTTGGGAAAAGACACCATCGAACAGGATCGCTACCATGCCGGTTGTACCCCACATTATTCAGGCTGGCTGGAGGATAATCACAATGGTTTGGGTCAACCTGGGTTTGTTCGAGGTCACAGAATCATCGATGAAAAGGCTGAAGCACAAGTAAAGTACAACCAACTGCGCAAGAGGATGTGGGAATGTGAAAATGAGCACCGTGAAATACAAGAAGCCAATCAAAAACTAATTGAAGAATGGAAGGATATGGCTGTCAGCGCCGACAAATGATTGATCTGCTTGGAGCGGAGTATAATGGAACTGGAAAAGAAGTTTCTAAAAAGGGTCGAAGACTGCCGAGTTGCTGAAGGGAATGAAGGAGGACATCTGGCCAGAGCTTTCTTGCTGCTAGGATTGCGCGAGCTGGGAGATGTTCGAGGGAGCTAACACTGTCGAGTCTGGGGAAGGTCCTTCTGGGACCAAATAGATAGGAGCTTTTCCTTTTTGCTTTGAGAAATGTAATAAGGTCTATGGCCACTAGTGATATTTTATTTTCTGTTATTTAGTGTCGTTTTGGGATTCGTCTACCTTTTTATCAATAAAATGAGGCATTTAGCATTCCAAGTTCTCCAAATTTACTTGCCGCTAGGCCTACCTCAGGCACAACGAGGTCCCCAAAATTAGGACGCGCTTTGTATTTCAACACTATGTGTTTAAATATTGCAACATCCTTTTCTTATAATCCTTACTAACTTGTCACCTTTTATTTTTTACTTTTGTTTATTCCCTTCCCCAAAGGTTAGTTCGTGAACTCTTGCAACATCAGCATATTTTACAAGATCCAGGGGCCCTCCACCTACTCCTCCTCCCAGTCCTGTCAGGCACAAAAGCAAAAGAAGAATGGAAGATTCAAACAACTCAGCTGAACGGGTAGAGGTCACTCGTAGTGCTATGGTCCCCAAGGAAAATGCCTCTCAGATAGAACAAAAACTACTGAAATTCCAAGAAGAGCTTGATCAAGTCCGGAATTTGGCAAGTCTGTCATTTTCCCTTATCGCTCCAGAAGTTACCTTCCCAAATACTCAGAATCCCATACCTCCATAAAACATCCCAAAGCCGTCCGCTCCCCACCACCACTGCAATACTTGTCACACTCCCAACACTACTCCACTGCTCATCCCGGAACCGTTGAACTTCACAAATGACCACTGCCACACTCAACACAACACCCCCATCTACGTGGAGACTGTGCCACATTCTACCCAGCCCATCTCAAGCACACCCGAGTCCGATGATAAGGACTTCCTCATTAGAAATCTGGTCGAAGAGCTTAAGAAGCTGACCACCAGAATTCAAGGCGTTGAAGGAAGTAAGGGAATTGAGGGGCTAAACTATGAAGATCTATGCATACAGCCCGATGTCGAACTACCGAGGGGTACAAACCTCCCAAGTTCGAAATGTTTGATGGTACAGGGGATCCCAGGGTTCACTTGAGGACATACTGCGAAAAGCTGGTCAGAGTGGGAAAAGACAAGAAGATCCGCATAAAGCTTTTCATGAGGAGCCTAAAAGGAGATGCTCTGTCTTGGTACATTAGCCAAGACCCAAAGAAGTGGTCAAACTGGGTTAGTATGGCGTCCGACTTCATGGATAGATTCAGGTTCAACATGGAAAATGCACCGGATGTGTTTTACATTCAGAATTTAAAGAAGAAACCCACAGAAACATTCCGCGAGTATGCTACTCGTTGGAGATCAGAGCCTGCTAAGGTTCGACCTGCTTTGGGGGAAGAACAAATGAACAAGTTTTTCGTCCGGGCTCAGGATCCGCAATACTATGAAAGACTGATGTTGATCGAAAACAATAAATTTTCTGACATCATCAAGCTAGGAGAAAGGATCGAGGAAGGTATCAATAGTGGAATGGTTACAAACTTTGAATCTTTGCAAGCCACCAACAAGGCTCTACAGTCTGGTGGTACGTCCAAGAAAAGGGACGTAGGTGCCGTAATGGTTGCACAGAGAACCAAATCACTTGTCAAATACCAAACTTACCCAATACCTCCACTTACATATCAGCCCATTCCAAATTTCCAAACACCCACACCTTCCTACCAAACTCCACCGCCTACTTATCAATCACCACCACCTCCTACATATCAACCTGCTTCACCCAGATATTCCCAGCCCGTACACGTCTACCAAGCCTACAAAGCTCAACCATCTCACTATCAATCACCTCCCACACGTCAAAACTTCCCTAGACCTCGACCAAATTTTGACCGCAGACCTCCCAAATAGTATACCGCCATTGCTGAGCCAATTGACCAACTGTACGAAAGGCTCAAAGCTGCTGGATATGTCACCCCTATCCCTTCTATAACCCCTGAAAACCTTCCCAATGGGTCAACCCAAATAAAACCTGTGCATATCATTCTGGCATGAATGGGCATACCATTGATGAATGCCGCTCCCTGAAGGATAAGATCCAGGCTTTGATTGACAACAAGATCATCGTGGCAAAGGAGCCAGCCCCGAATGTCCGCAATAACCCTCTACCGGACCACAAGGTGGAGGTGTTCATATAATTGAAATAGAGGATAATTGGGATCCCAAAGGGTCAATCAGTTTGATCACAGAAGGCGACGATCCAAAGAAACCAACAGTTACCCTTAATCCGATTGTAGTCCAGATTCAGCCTTCTGAAGATGCCGAGGTGAACATGTCCATACCACTTGAGTTTGAAACACCAGCCTCTGCAAAGACGCCAACACTAATTGAGGTTGAGTTTGGGTCCCCAAAGGCGCCTGAGCCATTTGAAGTTGATGTATTACCTTCCAAAGCAAGGGTGCCCATTCCAGTAGCAATGACAGCCATAACACCATTCCACACAAAAGCCATACCATGGGACTACACAGTCGAGGCAAGAAGGAAGCGGAAAGCCAAGTTCGGGGAAGCAGTTGCGGCACAAGGTATGACAAGAACCAACAGGGTTTATACCCCGGAACACTTGGCTGAGTCAAGTAAGCAGACCTCTGGTCGACAAGCCATCACTGAAACTGGGCCCGATGATCTCTGGAGAAAGATATAAGCGAATGAATACTCAGTCATTGATCAGCTGAACAAAACACCAGCGCAGATTTCTATCCTCGCTTTGCTATAGTGTTCTGATGCACACAAGAATGCCTTATTAAGAGTGCTGAGTGAGGAATATGTACCAAGCAATATCACCTGAGCAGAAATGGAAAATATGGTAGGTCAGGTATTGGAGAGTCACAAAATCACTTTCCACGAAGATGAGCTGCCACCGGAGGGATTGAGTCACAACAAGGCATTGCACATCACCGTGCGGTGCGAAGATTATTTTATCACCCGGATCCTGGTCGATGGGGGGTCCAGTATCAACATTTGTCCGCTGGTAACACTCAGAACATTGGGAAAAGGGCTGCATGAAATCAAGGATGGGGCCATCAACGTTAAGGCTTTCGACGGTTCTCAAAGGTCAACTATTGGGGAGATTAGCTTATGCTTGTAGATGGGGCCCACTTGGTTTGATGTTGATTTTCAAGTGATAGATGTGCCAGCATCTTACAATCTGTTGTTGGGACGACCATGGATTCATGCCGCCGGGCCGTGGCATCAACACTACTTTAGGCAGTAAAGTTTGAGTGGAATCACCAGGAGGTGATCATTCATGGCGATGGTAGCAATCCTATATATAGTCGCCAGACCATCCGAACGATTGGAGGAAGAAGAAGGATAGGTGGGGAAACTTATCACCACATCGAACGAGTCAACGCCGTCGATAAGGATAAGTGGTGGGACAACAAAATTGAAAGCATATTGAACTGGAGCGGATATGAACCTGGCAAGGGACTTGGCAAGAATCTCCAAGGAATCGCTAAGCCCATCAAGCTCAAGAAACACGGCACCACCTTCAGATTGGGATATGAATATACCTGGAGAGAATTCAAAGAATGGTCGCCACCCTGGCGCGGTCCTTACTATCCATTGGAGCAGCCGATACCCCGTTTGGAGCAGACCTTCCAGCCGGCCGAGGTTGTCTATGGGTCAGAAGAAGAGGAAGCACTAGCAGCAATGAGGAGCTTGTTCCTAGAAGATGATGACATGGATTACTGTGTTATTTTTGAGGAGGAGGGGGAGGAAGGCCCTTCCATACAGGCTGTAAGAGGAGGAGCATGCCTCGGCAACTGGACCATCAGAACCACCAGAGCCCGGCGTACCTCGGGGTAGCAAGGCTGAACAAGCACCATGCACTGTTTTATTTTACTAGTTTACTTTCCTTTCGCACTTTTGTTTTTACAAGAAAAAGCTCCGATGTTCAAAACATTTATGGAATTTATCAAAGCATTTCAATTTTCTTATAAATCCTACTCTTATTATTTATACAACATTACTATTACTTATCTTGATGAACCAATGACTGTGATATGCCACGAGACAACGCAACAAACGGACATAGAATCAGAGGAAGATGATATACCGAAAGAAGTTGTTAAAGAAGTTGAGAATAGACCTAAGTCCAACCTGGACGAGACCGTAGTCATCAACCTGGGAGATCCAGAAAACATCAAAGAAACACGAATCAGCGTTCATTTGTCACCATAAGAAAAGAAAGAATATACGGAGTTTCTAAGAGAGTATGAGGACATATTTGCCTGGTCGTACAACGACATGACTTGTCTGAGTACATCCATTGTGGCTCACAAATTGCCGACTGATCCGGCCTGTCCACCAGTAAAGCAAAAGCTCAGAAAGTTCAAGCCAGATATGATTTTGAAAATCAAGGAAGAGGTCACTAAGCAGGTCAAAGCTAAGGTTCTCAGGGTAGTGGAGCAACGTGGTTAGCCAACATTGTGCCAGTACCGAAGAAGGACGGGAATGTCAGAGTCTGTGTCGACTACCGAGATCTCAATCGGGCCAGTCCAAAAGACGACTTCCCCTTGCCGAACATACACATCTTGATTGAAAACTATGCCAAGAATGAGCTGCAGTCATTTGTTGATTGTTTTGCTGGGTACCATCAGATATGGATGGATGAGGAGGATGCTGAGAAAACAGCTTTCATTACGCCATGGGGGGATGTATTGCTACAAGATGATGTCGTTTGGGTTAAAAAATGCATGGGCCACCTACATGAGGGCCATGACCACCATTTTCCATGACATGATACACAAGGAGATTGAAGTGTATGTAGACGACGTCATCATTAAGTCCAAGAAAGCCGCTGATCACATGGAAGATTTAAGGAAATTCTTCAATAGACTGAGAAGGTACAACCTAAAATTGAACCCCACAAAATGTGCATTTGGGGTTCCAGCTGGAAAATTTCTTGGGTTCATTGTGAGTCGCCGAGGGATAGAATTGGATCTATCAAAGGTCAAAGCTATTCAAGAATTGCCACCGCCAAAGAACAAGAAAGAAGTAATGAGTTTCTTGGGGAGACTTAACTACACCAGCCGGTTCATAGCACAATCTACTGTTATCTGTGAGCCAATCTTTAAGATGCTGAAGAAGGATGTCGCTACCAAATGGACCGATGACTGCCAAAAGGCCTTCGACAGAATCAAGAAGTAGTTGTCAACACCGCCAGTTTTGGTCCCGCCCGAGCCAGGTAGACCCCTAATACTCTACCTTGCAGTATTGGATGGAGCATTCAGATGTGTTCTGGGGCAACATGATGAAACAGGGAGGAAGGATCATGCCATCTATTATCTCAGTAAGAATTTTACCCCATATGAGGCCCGGTATTCTCTGTTGGAACGCACCTGTTGTGCTCTGACTTGGGTAGCTCAGAAGTTGAGGCACTATTTCTGTGCTTATACTACGTATCTCATATCAAGGATAGCTCCTTTGAAGTACATCTTCCAGAAGCCCATGCCCACTCGCAAGCTAACCAAGTGGCAAATCCTGTTGAGTAAGTTTGACATTCTCTACGTGAATCAGAAGGCAATCAAGGGACAAGCACTAGCAGATCACCTTGCGGAAAATCTTGTGGACGGAAAATACGGACCCCTGAAGACGTATTTTCCTAATGAGGAGGTATCATTTGTAGGAGAAGACATTGCAGAATCCTATGATGGTTGGAGGATGTTTTTCGATGGTGCAACAAATTTCAAAGGAGTTGGCATAGGAGCAGTCCTAGTGTCAGAAACCGGCCAGCATTATCCGGTATCCGCCAAGCTCAAGTTCCCCTGCACTAACAATATGGCCGAGTACGGAGCCTGCATCTTAGGGCTCAAGATGTGACATGAACATCCAAGAGTTGCTAGTAATTGGAGATTCAGACTTGCTTATACATCAGGTCCGAGAAGAATGGGCGACCAAGAATTCCAAGATACTCCCTTATCTGCATCATGTACAGGAGTTGAGAAAGAGGTTCACAAAGACGGAATCCCAACATGTTCCCAGAGTCCAGAATGAGTTCGCCGATGCATTGGCTACCCTGGCCTCTATGATACAATACCCGGATAAGAATTTCATCGATCCTATTCCCGTGAAGATCTACAATCAGCCAGCTTACTGTGCTCATGTCGAAGAAGAAGAAGCAGACGGGAAGCCTTGGTTTCATGACATCAAGGAATATTTGGCAAAAGGAGAATACCCAGAGCTTGCAAATACTACTCAGAAGCGTACACTTCGAAGATTGTCCAATAATTTCTTTCACAGCGGAGGAATCCTGTATAGGAGGACTCCAGATTTGGGATCACTAAGGTGTGTCGACGCGAAGGAAGCATCTAAACTGCTAGAGGAAATTCATGCCGGGACTTGTGGTCCACATATGAACGGTTTTGTCTTAGCCAAGAAGATACTCCGGGCAGGTTATTTCTAGATGACTATGGAGACGGACTGCATCCAGTATGTCCGAAAGTGCCACCGCTGTCAGATACATGCCGACATGATAAAGGTGCCTCCAAATGAGCTTAATGTAACAAGCTCGCCCTGGCCGTTCGCCGTATGGGGAATGGATGTTATCATACCAATCGAACCTGCCGCTTCCAATGGGCACAGGTTCATCCTAGTAGCAGTTGACTATTTCACCAAATGGGTCGAGGCAGCATCTTACAAAGCAGTGACTAAGAAAGTCATGGCAGACTTCGTTCGTGGCCGTATCATATGTCGATTTGGGATTCGAGAATCAATCATTACCGACAATGGTTCTAACCTCAACAGCGACTTGATGATGGCTATGTGTGAAACCTTCAAGATCAAACACAAGAATTCCATAGCTTACAGGCCTCAGATGAATGGAGCCGTGGAAGCCGCTAACAAGAACATCAAGAAGATACTAAGGAAGATGATAGAAAAGAATAAACAATGGCATGAGAAGTTATCATTTGCTTTATTGGGGTACTGTACCATAGTCCGCACATCAACCGGGGCAACTCCCTACTTACTAGTTTACGGTACAGAAGCAGTCATTCCCGCCGAGGTAGAAATTCCTTCCTTAAGGATCATACAGGAAGCCGAGCTCGACGATGCAGAGTGGGTAAAAAGTCGTTACGAGCAGTTGGCTCTTATAGATGGAAAGAGAATGAATGCAGTTTGCCATGGTCAGCTTTATCAGAATAGAATGTTCAGATCTTTCAACAAGAGAGTCAAACCAAGACGGTTCACACCGGGGAAGCTGGTGTTAAAGAAAATCTTCCCACATCAAGATGAATCCAAAGGGAAATTCTCTCCTAACTGGCAGGGTCCGTACATGGTTCACGGGGTTCTTGACAGGAGGAGCCCTCATACTTGCAGAAATGGACGGGGAAGTTTGGCCAAAACCAATCAATTCAGATGCAGTCAGGCGTTACAATGTGTAATCTTATGCTTTCCTATATGATGTATTTGAACTACATCTGACCTGATTCCCGTTTAAGAGGGGATACGTAGGCAGCCTTATGGGTTCGGTCACAATTCAATAAAATTTTCATTTCACCCCGCAATTGGAAACTGGGCAGAATTTTGAGGAGGACCCTCAAAATTTCGAAGTAATTTCAGCCGATCATCGCAAGCAACCGTCAGAAGCAGCAACCCAGTAAACTGGGGCAGAATTTTGAGGAGGAACCTCAAAATTCCGAAGCGAGAGAGGTTGCAATGTCCTGAACCACGTCACAGTCGTCGGTTCATCTAAAACTATTTTTTATATACTTACTTCATATCCTTTAACAAACTCATGCATATTTACTATCGAAATCGCTTTGTTCAGCAACACTACCCCTATGATACATACTGTGTCATCAGATCAGAGCCGAGCAGGCACCCAAGTCACAAAATCACCGAATATATTATGCAATCATACTGAACCGTCACACCTATTTGCATTTGCTATCCGCACACAATATCCCCAGCAGCCGCAATATCACAATCAGCTACTAGCTATCAGCTAAGAATTTTTATTACTATTCGCTTTTTATCTCCTGCATAAGGCTACTATCCTGCTTTCCGAGGTTAAGCTCTACCGCCATCTGCATTTCTTGCATTGCTTAAGGCTACTATCCTGCCTTCCGAGGTTAAGCTCTACCTCCATCTGCATTTCTTGCATTGCATAAGGCTACTATTCTGCCTTTCGAGGTTAAGCTCTACCTCCATCTGCATTTCTTGCATTGCATAAGGCTACTATTCTGCCTTTCGAGGTTAAGCCCTACCTCCATCTGTATTTCTTGCATTGCATAAGGCTACTATTCTGCCTTTAGAGGTTAGCTCTACCTCCATCTGCATTTCTTGCATTGCATAAGGCTATTATTCTGCCTTCCGAGACTAAGCTCTGTCTCCATCTGCATTTCTTGCATTGCATAAGGCTACTATCCTGCCTTCCGAGGTTAAGCTCTACCTCCATCTGCATTTCTTGGATTGCATAAGGCTACTATTCTGCCTTCCGAGACTAAGCTCTGTCTCCATCTGCATCGGCTGAAAAATCGCCACTTCATCCCGCATCGGCTGAAAGATCGCGATTTTATTTACATTTTGCATGGCTGAAAGATCGCCACCTTTACTTACATTTTGCATGGCTGAAATAGCGCCACCTTTACTTATGTCTTGCATCGGCTGAAATATCGCCACTTTATTTACGTTTTCATGGGCTGAAAGATCTCCACCTATTGCATTTCATGGGCTGAAAGACCGCCAAATTGTCCAAAGGCGTCATTGTTCGGAGGCACCATTTGCATAGCCCGAGAACGCCATGCCATGGCCTGAGGACCCCTTTTATCTTTTGCATATCATTATTCAAAGGCATCATCGCTCAGAGGCATCATTCTCATGGCCCGAGAGCATCATTCCATGGCCTGCGAATCCTTTATGCTTCATGGCCCACGACATCATGGTCCGGGGACGTTATCCTAACCGTCCAAAGACAGCATTCATGGTCCGACGGGAAATTGCATCACGTTTAAATTTATGCACAATATATGCGCGTATTGTTTATTTGCAGGTAAACCGGCTAGCAACGGCCGTCTCAGCAGGAGCGATCTCGCTCCAGTTCCCGCAGCACTATTAGGCCTTAGCCTCCATCCCAAACCTGAATATCGCGTCCGTTCTTGAAAGATCTTCATCAGCATATTCTGCCGATGGATCCTGAACTACATACGGCGTGATTCCTGTAAGACCATGGATATGTAGGTAGCTCTGGAACCATAGCATGGTCAATCGCTTCAAACCATTCCGTTCGGTCAAAATTGGCCATCATATCTTTACCCGACAACTCTACCATCCTTCCCGGGTAAAGAGGGGCAGCTGTTGATACCCAATTTTTCCCCGTCTATTTTTATATGCAAAATACTTTCGAATACTATATATATGCGTATATAAATAGGCCTAAGTATTTTAGTATTTTTCCCAATTTTTAAATCAATTTATTGTCCATTTTAGCAGTATAAAAACCAATAATTATTCCCAAAATTATCATCTTGGTGAATAACTTATTTTATTCTCATATTTATACCAAAATATAGCTGTAGTAATTTTATACATTTTTACAAATTTACTTGATATTTTAAAAGTCAAATGGCATATAATTACAATTTTAGCCTATTTTGAGAATTAATAACATTTTGTAATTATGAAATTGGTTTCAATATTTTTAAATTAATATTTATATATTATTAATTGATCCAGTACTTTTAATGTGCTTTCAAAATCATTTTTACTATTTTTATAAAATAGAAAGNCTCTCTCCCTCTCTCTCTCCCTCTCTCTCTCTCTCTCTCTCTCTCTCTATATATATATATATATATATATAGGGCCTCCATTCCCTAGGCCTTTCCCACATTGACTTCCCCTAATTGACCCAATTTCAAACCCCAAACGGACCAGCCCAATTTCAATTTAACCCTCCCCTACCCAACTAATCTAACCCGCCCGACCATTCATTTTGATCCAGGCCGTTGATCATTTTGATCAATGGCCACAGTCATTTCTTACCATTTTAATTCACCCACACCCCTAACCCTAACTCATTTCACTCAGAGATGCCGCCTTGAAATCCCTTCGTCTCTCAAACTCTCTCGAATGTTCTTGAAACCCTAATCGCCTTCTACCATTTTCAACCGCAAACTCACCGGAATCCATGGCTTCTCAGGCCATGGATGGCCTATACCCATCTATCTCTGCTCTTGACGCTGGGTGTTTGAAGTATCGAGGTCTGACCTCGATGGTGTCCGTTCATATTATCTCCGATTCAAGGTTTTATGGCTTCTACGGCTTTGTTCCGGCGTACCCACAGCATTTCGAGCCTGGTTCTGACTCATCCGACTTATATCGGACCTTTTCCAAGCCTTTCTCGCTTTAGGGTTCCTTTGAAACCCTAGCTATCCGAGGTTTTCCCTATTTGTTTTCCTAGATTGGTTCTATATCTGTGCTCTAATTAAGTTTTAAAACGTTTTCCCCAATTTTTCTTTCAAAAATTACTTCTCTCCGACTTAGGGTTTCTGAAAACTCAAAATGTTTTTCTTCGACTATTCTTTTCCTTTTTCTTTGTGTATATTTGTCACGCATGCGTTTTTGCTGTTTTCTTATGATTTTGTTCTTCTGTGCCTTGTCTTTCTATTATGTTTCTACACCATGCTTACATGTTCGTCCTACTGTGTTTTTCCTATATGTCTTGTGGATATACTTTTTTGGTAATTTTGTGTTCTCCTACTGTATGTGTCTACTACTGAGTTCTTAAGTTCCTTGCCTGCCTTTTACTGGACTTTGTTTGAGTTCTCTTTAAACATGTTTCGCCTACTAATTTCTTAAGTGTTATAATACCTCTTCTCTCTTCTGGACTTGTTTAAATCCCAGGTTTTCTTAAACATATTCTTTCTACCCCACTATGTTCCAAATTAGTTTCTTCACTTTGTTGTTTTAAACTCGCTATTGTATCTATTTGTTATTTGTCTCATCGTCTCTATATCTGATTCTAAGTAGAAACCCTAGAATTTGGGGGTTTTGACGAGTTTTGATCTTGTGTTTGGACTAGGGTTCTATTTTGGAACCCTGGACTCTCTTAGACTCATTCTGAGTCTATGAACTGAGCTTGAGCTTCTTTGGTTGTGACTCTGAGTTTTTCTAAGCTAGACTCTTCTACTGATTAGCATAATAGTTCTTCGTGTTTAAGCATGGCTGTATGTTTTTATATGTGATGAATTCTTTCTTATGAAAAAGGTTTCCCAACTTATGTTTGATTCAGAATCCTTTTCCTTAGGCTTGATTAATTAGTACTGATTTTCCTTAAGTCAAGATTTTTTCCATCTTCCTGACTTGGTTCATTCACATGAAATCTTTAATTGCTGATTTTACTGGATGGTGATTGATTGCCTTTCCTTATTTTGCACAAACCGTGTGCTATCAAACCTTTTCCTTAAATAAATCTCTATGTATTTACCCTTCTTGTACTGCTTTGGAAAAGTGTTTGATCAACTTCTTGCCTTAATTATTTTGCCCGTTTGAAATCAGAATCCCTTAATCAAAGGGAAACCTTTTGTAATTGATTTTTTAAATTATTCTCCTACCTATTTCTGCTTGCTTTCTATACTATAAATACATGACCTTCTTTAACACATCAGACACGGTTAATACGACCAACTCTCAATCACACATTCTCAATCCAATACTTTTGCGCTACTCATAGTTCTCTTTTAAAATCATAGTGTTCTGACTGCTTGCTGGCACTTTGGCTTTACAAGACCACTGCTTTATTTTCTTGCTTCCCTAAAACGGGTATGTTCTTGTTTGGTTTTTAGCCTCATCCCAATGTGTTTATTTTACAGTTTCTATATCCCTGCCTGTTTTACTACCTATGTTTAATGTTAATTAGCATGTCAATTCCTTTGCATATGTTCCTACTGTGAATCCATGTACCCCTATGTGTTTGAGTTTAAGTTCAGAACATGGCAACATCCAAATTGTTGCTCATGTCTGGACTTGATCCTTTAAGGGATCCTAACTCCCAAACAATATGGTTAATAGGCTGGTTGGGGTGTGCCAGCACTTTCAATTGCTGGGTATGACCACCAGCCTGTCTTGGCTTTCCCCAGAATCCCCTCTATTGCACTCACACTCTCTCCTAGTTTCTAAGTTCTGCCCCCCTCCTATGAGCCTTGCTTTGGGACCTTGAGTTCCCTTTGAACTTGGACATTTGAGGGCTGGCCCTTCCACACTGCACTATGATTCAATTCTGTAATGAATTTGGGTGTAAGCACTGCCCAGAGTTCATGAGGCTCTTGGGAACTCTGACACACCCAAAAATGAGAGAGGCTTTGGGAATTCGATCCTTGGAGTCGGTTTTCTTCATGCCTTAGACAGAAGACTGAATCAGGCTCTCCTTGGTTGGAAATTTTAGTTTTTCCGATGTAATTTTACTTCTTTTTCTTGATCAATTCTGGGTTGTAATAATCTGGTAATAACTATTGGGCTTTTTAGTGAAAAGGGGAGGGTACATCATGCATGAAAGGGGTAGATATCATGTTCATAGGAATTTAATACGTTTTAGCAATCATGCCCTGTTTTTAGTTCTGCATGTTTAAGATAGAAATCATGTTTATAGGTTACATATTTCATATAGAAACCATGTTCATAAGTTCTGCATTTTCATATAGAAACCATGCTTATAAGTTTCTGCACTTTTGTATTATCTAGAAAACATGTTTATAGATTCTGCATTTCATATAGAAATCCTGTTTATAGATTCTACATTCTCATATAGAAACCATGTCTATAGCTTCCTGCATTACATATAGAAACCGTGTCTGTAGGTTTCCATATTTCTGCATACCACATAGATAACATGGCTATAGGATTTCCTGAATTCTGCATATGCATATATCACTAGGCAAACGTATTTATAGGTTTAAATAACAAACAACATTCTAGAGACCATGCCTATAGGACTTCTGTACTTTTATTTCGACTATAAACATTTTAAATCATTTAGCACCTAGAAAGCATGCCTATAGGAGCTATCAACTAAATCTGAATCGCCTATTTTGCCTAAGTCTAAAAATCAGTAAATAGCATGGCTTAATATCTACAGAGTTTACGCTTTGTGTAATCAACAAGTCTTCTTATTAAAAAAAAAACTAGTACGCTCATGCCTATAGGTTTCGCCTAGGCAAGCCATAAGGTGAACTAGTTAATAGGAATCAGACTTTGTTAAATTCCAACCAGCATGCAGGTCTGATTCGGGTTTCTCATCTAAAACATGTAATAAATCAGTCTGCCTCCCGCTTCCTTTAAGTTTAATTAAGACCATAACAGGTACGTGCAAGACATGCTAAACTATATGTTTCTCTTTGTTTCTTTAGGAGGTCTGTTTGAGCCTTTCTATTTTTTATGTGTTTTTCCCCCATATCTGTTACATATGTGTTTTGACTGTTGCATTAGACTTTTATCCATTTAAACTACAAAAGCCAAATTTCCCTTCCCTTTAGGACTAGTAGTCCCAAATACCTCTGGGACTGATAGGATTGGGGCGGGTAGTAGCATGCAATAGGAAAACGAGATCATTCCGCGTTTGATACCTTAACGGGGTGGGAAAGGGTAGATATGGATATGATGACCACGCGATAACACCACTTGTATAAATGGTTACTGGGTGTTGCGTGGGGTGATCCATATTATTTATAAACTTAGGACCCCTTTCCCTTTACTTGTTTATTTTCAGAACTTCAAAACTGCTTTCTTCCCAAAACTTCCGCTTCTTTAACTTAATTTTAATTGCTCGCAGAAATTATGTGCAAACCCCTTCCCCTTTACTTGTTTATTTTCAGAATTTCAAAACTATTCTCTTCCCAAACTTCAACCTCTTTAACTTCTTTTATTTTAATTGCTTGCAACCATTATGTGAAAACTACCGTGTATTTGTGATTCTTGCTTGTTTACTTGTCATCTGAATTTAAAGTCACAATTATAGCATGGCCGAGAACCACACTAGTGGATCTTGAGGGGTGACTAACACCTTCCCCTCGAGATAATTTCAAGCCCTTACCCAATCTCTGATTTTCTAAATCAAATTTCTTCTTAGTGTCCTAATGCACTTAATCATTAGGTGGCGACTCTGCAATATTACAAACCCAATTCCCAAAAGGAAATGAGTTGTCCGCCCAAATGTCATAAAGCCGATTTCGCAAGAAAAAGGGGCATCGACAGGGTAAAAAGAAAAACTCCCTGTCAGTCGGAGTCCACCTCCGCAGCATGCCCTCCACCAGCAGCTCTGGGCTCATCATCATCCGGTTCTAGAGGCACCAAAGCCATGGGCCCCGTAGCACCATTCCCATCCTCATCCTCAGTGTCCGAGCCCTTGACAGAGTTGACATCCTCCGACGAGTGAACGGGGCTGGCAGGTGCAATCCCCAACATCTCATTCGATGTGCTGGACAAATCATTGCGTAAATGCATACGCTCCTCATCTGTAATACCTGCCCTGCTCATGAGTAAGTTCATCGAGTTATAAAAGTACCTATTGAAGTTCTCATCTCGCTCCATCTGGGCTGCGGGAGTGAGTTTTGACGATGTCTTCAACAGAGATGTGATGTCCATAAGCCCTGACGGAGCCTCCACCACCTCATCATGTCCGGGGTACTCCGGCACTCCTCGAACTAACATATACTAAGTGAGTAAATTTCCGAAGAAGAAGCACCTAATCTGTCGCCCAAATCTCCTGTGGGCCATCTCACTGAGCATAATCGCACCCACATTAATGGGTTGGCTGGTCATCAAGAAGAAAATGACACACACTCTAGCGCGAGTGCAGTCCCTGCTGTGCTCCGCCGGCATAAGTCTCGCTTGCACAAAATTCTTCCACACTTTTGCAGCTTTGTTGAAGTCGGAGCGGACCGTAGAAAGGTGAATGTTGCCTTGCTTCCTTATCCACTTAGCATTGGAATCCACGCCACAAAGAGTGTGACGTATCAACTCATATTTCGGGCTTCTGATAAATCGTTGGAGTCTCCTTGGGTTAGCATTATCAACCCCCAAATATTTGCATAAAGACTCTCTATCCATCGGCACATCCTTCCCTCTTACACGTGAAGTGTCCAATTGGTAATCCCAACTAGCATACAGCTCTCGAACTATGCTTAGGTTTGCAGGCCCCAGGTATTCCAAGAACTTGTGCATATTTAGAGCTTGCACCCTGCCAAGTACCTTCGGGAAGTTTCTTTCTAAGGTCGTGGTATTAATCCCCATCTCAGAAATGTACCGACCAAATGACACAAAGTCCCTGTGCCATGCAATAGCTGCAGCATCGACCAAATCCAAACGAGGCCGAGGCCTTAATGGCGCCTGCTGAGATCCCTCGGCGACCTGTTTTCCTTTGGAATGCCGTGAAGAGCTTTCTCCCTACTTGCGCTTTTTGGGCACAGGAGAAGTGGTGGAGGACTTTCCAATGCCTTTGCCTTTTGTAGAACCATCACGAGCCATAATATCCTGATCACCCCCCAGCTCGGCGCCTCGTGCCCTGCCTCGCGCTGGGGTTTTCGTTGATTCTGTTTCCAGCGCCCCAGGCAGCGCTGGGCGCTGTTTCGCGATTTTTGTTTTTTAAAGAAATTCCTATACCCCGAGAATTTTATATACCAATTTACATGTCCTACACCATTATATCTAATATTTCTATACCTACAAAGAAAATGAAAAACTCTATCTACTATAACTAAAAGAAAAATTAAGAAGTTAAACTAGGAAAGCAATAAAAATTGGGTTGCCTCCCAACAAGCGCCTGATTTAACGTCGCGCCACGATGCAGAGTCTCGCTTACTCATCAGCGAGTACAACCTTGGTCTTCTCACGATTAATCATTCCTCCCCAATAGTTCTTGACTCTATGACCATTCACCAAAAATTTTCCTTTCACCATTTAAAGCTCACAGCTCGATTGCACCGTAAGGAGTGACTCTCACCACCTCAAACGGGCCTAACCATCTCGATTTTAGCTTTGCAGGAAACAGTTTTAGACTAGAATTGAATAATAATACCTGTTGGCCTGGCTCGAAGTGACGCGGCTTGATATGTTTGTCATGCCATCTTTTTGTCTTTTCTTTATAAAGCTTAGCATTTTCATAAGAGTGCAACCTGAACTCATCTAACTCATTAAACTGCACCCGCGGCTTCAAGGTCCATATTCAGCTTCTTAATGGCCCAATATGCCTTGTGTTCCAGTTCAACGGGCAAGTGACATGCCTTCCCATAAACAAGCTTGTACGGGGATGCCCCAATTGGCATTTTATATGTAGTTCTATACGCCCATAAGGCATCATCTAACTTTGCAACCCAATCCTTCCTATTCACACTCACCGTTTTCTCTAATATTTGCTGTATTTCTCTATTTGACACCTCAGCTTGCCCACTTGTTTGAGGATGATATGTTATAACAAATCTGTGGCGATCTCCATATTTAGCTAGAAGGTTATTCAACAACGGATTGCAGAAATGAGTCCCCTCATCACTAATTAAGGCACGTGGAGTCCCAAATCTCGAAAATATATTCTTTTTGACAAAAGCAGCTACAAGCAATTGCCTCCACCCATTTTGACACATAGTCAACTGCTAGCAAAATGTATTTGTTTCCTCTGGACGGTGGAAATGGTACCATAAAATCTATCCCCCACACATCAAAAAGCTCAACTTCTAGGATGTTATTCAAAGGCATCTCACGCCTCTTTGTGATTGTTCCTGTTCTCTGACATTGGTCACACTTCTTAACGAATTCATGGGCATCCTTGAACAAAGTTGGCCAAAAGAGACCGGATTTTAGTACCTTTGCAGCTGTTCTATCTCCTCCATGATGGCCCCCATAAGGTGATGTGTGACAATCATACAACACTAATTCCACCTCCTTTTCAAGAATGCATCTCCTCATCAACCGATCATCACATTGCTTGTACAAATAGGGCTCATCCTAGTAGTAAAAGTTCACATAATATAGAAAGCTCTTTCTAGCTTCAGATTGGATTTACGGAGGAAGTACCCCACTCACAAGATAATTCACATAGTCTGCGTACCATGGAGGAGGGTCTTGGGTTATAGCAAAAAGTTGTTCATTAGGAAACACTTCTTTAATTTGGCCACCCTCCTCCACGTGGTCGTGATTTTCCAGCCTTGATAGATGGTCGACTACTTGGTTCTCTGTCCCCCTTCGATCTCGTATTTCTACATCAAATTCATGCAGCAACAAAACCCAACGCATCAATCTAGCCTTAGATTCTTTTTTTGTAAATAGATACCTGATTGTTGCATGATCGGTATGGACTAAGACCTTCGTTCCCACCAAGTATGCCCGAAATTTTTCAAAGGCCCACACAAAGGCTAACAACTCCTTCTCAGTGGTGGTGTAACTCAGCTGTGCATCATCAAGAGTCTTACTCGCATAATAGATGGATAAAACACCTTGTCCTTCCTCTGGCCTAGCACCGCCCCGATAGCGTGGTCACTTGCATCGCACATAAGTTCAAATGGTAAGGACCAATCGGGTGCCACAATAATGGGAGCAGACACCAACGTTTTTTTGAGTTCATCAAAAGCCTTGAGGCAGGCGTCATCAAAGTTGAAAGTTACATCTTTTTCAAGAAACCTCCACAAAGGAGTAGCAATTTTAGAAAAATCTTTAATAAAGCATCGATAGAAATCCGCGTGTCCCAAGAAACTCCGGACACCCTTCACTGAAATAGGTGGAGGTAATTTTTCAACCGCCTCCACCTTCGCCTTATCAACTTCAATGCCACTCCTAGATACTCTGTGACCCAACACGATGCCTTCTTGTACCATAAAATGGCATTTTTTCCAATTCAGTACTAGATTTGTTTCTTCACAACGGGCCAACACCTTGCTTAAATTCCTCAAGCAATCATCATAAGAAGACCCAAAAGCTGAAAAATCATCCATAAATACTTCCACGAATTTTTCCACCATGTTAGTGAAAATAGCCATTATGCACCTCTGGAAAGTGGCTGGTGCATTACAAAGACCAAACGACATTCGCTTGAAGGCAAAAGTACCATAAGGACAAGTAAAAGTGGTCTTCTCCTGATCCTCTAGGCATATGACAATCTGATTGTATCCCGAATAACCATCAAGGAAGTAATAATATTCATGCCCGACTAATCTGTCTAGCATTTGGTCAATAAATGGAAGTGGGAAGTGGTCCTTGCGGGTTGCTTTGTTGAGCCGTCTATAATCAATGCAGACTCTCCACCCCGTCACGGTGCGAGTAGGAATTAGCTCATTCTTCTCATTCTCAATCACAGTCATTCCTCCCTTTTTGGACACACATTGAACTAGACTTACCCAGTTGCTGTCAGAAATAGGAAAAATGATACCAGCATCGAGCAACTTGATTACTTCCTTTTTCACCACCTTTTTCATAATGGTATTTAATCTTCTTTGCTGTTCCACATTGGGGCGGTGTCTGTCCTCTAATAAGATTTTATGCATGAAAAACAATGGACTAATTCCCTTGATGTCAGCAATAGTCCACCCAATGGCCTTTTTATGCTCGCGGAGTACTCTAAGCAATTTTTCTTCTTGACTGTTGGTCAAGCTGGACGAAACACGGGCAATGTCTCAGAGTTCCCCAAATAAGCATAGCCCAGATGCGCTGGAAGCGGCTTAAGTTCTAGCTTCGGAGCTTCTTCAATAGATGGCTTAGGAGGGGTCAGAGTGACAGGCCTGTCCAATTCATCAAATTTTCCAAACCCATGGACGTAACTGCAGGACATATCCAGTACTTGCTCAATTTCTCCCATCATTTCATCTTCACTATCTTCTTCATCCCCAATCAACACTCGTTCAACAGGATCTACAGGGCTCATATAGGGCACTAATGATGTGGCATCACTCTCCACCACAGAGATCATGAATAACTCTTCATAGTAGGCGGGCAACCTGAGTGCTTTATAAATATTGAATACCTCCACTCGATCACCTACTCTCATCGTCATCTTTCCTTCGCAAACATCAATAATAGCTCGGCCCGTGGCTAAGAATGGACGCCCCAAAATAAATGGGACTTCTTGATCGGGCTCGTAGTTCAGGATAATGAAATCAGCAGGGAATATGAAAGACCCCACTTGAGCTAGCACATCTTCAATCACTCCTTCAGGATGAGCAAGGGAGTGATCAGCCAGCTGTAAGATTACCGTTGTTGGGCGTGGATCACCCAATCCCAATTGTTTGAACACAGATAGCGGCATCAAATTGATGCTCGCTCCAAGATCGCATAAAGCTTGCCCAACTGCATGTTTACCAATCGAGATTTGGATAGTGAAACTACCTGGATCCTTCAATTTCTGAGGTAACTTGCCCTGAATTCTTGAACTGCACTCCTCAGTGAGTGCCACAGTTTCGAACTCGGTCAGCTTCTTTTTATTTGCCACTATGTCCTTGATGTACTTTGCATATTTGGGTACTTCTTGTAAGATGTCAACCAATGGAATATTAATTTGTACCCGCTTCAAAATATCAAGAAACTTTTTATATGCGGCGTTATCCCTTAATTTCTGAAATCTTTGAGGAAACGGAGGTGGTGGCCTTGCAACCAATGGTGTGGGTGCTCAGCCACCGCCTCTCCAGCTGGCTTTTCTGACTCCTTAGATTTTTCTGATGTTGATTCTATAGTGGTCGGCCTCTCATTAACAGTCACATGTTTCCTTTTTTTAGATTGAACTTCTTCTAATTGTCTCCCATTCCTCAACGACACGTCATTAAGGGATGCCTTAGGATTAGCTTCAGTGTCACTTGGGAGAGCTCCAGCTGGTCTAGTGTTTTGAGCACTGACAAGCTGTCCCATTTGGCGCTCCAAATTCCTCATTGTTGCGGCTTTGGCTTGCTGCTCAGCCATAAATTTCTTTGAGAGGGCTTGCTGTTCAGCCATCACTTTCTGAGAGAGGGCTTGCTGTTCAGCCATCACTTTTTTCAACATTTCTTCAAGGTGACTTGTTGGACTCGCTTGTTGTTCAACCTGTGGTGGTCTATATTGCTGTTGAGGTGCTTGAGGCCTGTATTGATTCTGAGTACCTTGGTTTCCACCCCAAGAGAAGTTTGGGTGGTTCCTCCAGCTGGGATTGTAAGTTTTTCCATATTGGTTTGTTTGGCCCCTATTTGAATTACCCACAAAGCAGACAAACTCTGGGTTAGAGGGGCATATGTCGCTCGTGTGACCCTCTCCACATATTTCACAAAACACTTGAACCTGTTGTACCGGTTGTGCTTGTTGCTTGTTGATAATCAAGTTCATCTAATTGACTTGGTTGGTCAGTGTAGAAATCTGCGCTGATAATGCTGAGACGACATCTAACTCAAGAACCCCTGCGGACTTTTGCACAATGTGTCTGCCCATCTCTCCTTGCCAATCCGGATTGCTTTTGGAGAATATGTTCAATAATGCATATATCTTGTCAAAGCTTTTCTCCAACACTTGACCTCCAGCTGCAGCATCTACCACAATCTTCGTTTCAGGATGTAGACCTTCTATGAAAGTGTGAGCTAATACTTCTCTTGTCTGATTGTGATGAGGACGGTCTCTGATTAGCCCCTTGAACCTCTCCCAAGCCGAGTATAAAGACTCTCCGGCTTTCTGTTTGAAGGCAACTATCTCACTTCTGATCTTTGCAGTTTTGCCTGAAGGGAAGAACCTTGCCGGAAATTTCCTTGCCAAATCATTCCATGAGGTAATAGAATTAGCTGGTTCTGCCTTCAGCCATCGCTTTGCTTCGCCCAACAGTGAGAATGGAAAAAGTGCGAGCCTCACATAGTCTGGAGTGACTCCGTTAGTGATATAAGTGTCACTAATCTCCAAGAAGTTCAGGATATGCTGTTGTGGATCCTCGTGTGGAAGACCCATAAACTACCCATTCGCATGAAGTAGCTGGATCATGCTTTGTTTCAGCTCAAAATGCCTAGTGATCCTGGGCTTCACAATACTGGAGGTGACATTAGCAATGCTGGGCATCGCCACCTCCTGAACAGCCATGTGTTGCTCCTCTGCCATGTCCACAGGAAATTGAACAAGTGCCTGAATATTATTCGTGTCCCTTGCTTCCCTCAACCTCCTGTAAAATGTTCTCTCAGGTTCAGGGTCAAAGCCTTGAAGTCGGTCCTGGCTTCTGACCCTACGCATTCAATCAAAGTTCCTGAGATCCGAGCAACAATCAAGTAACGTTAGACTCGACAAAATAAACAATTAAAGCAAAAACTAGAAAGTAGTTAATATTCAAGTCCCCGGCGACGGCGCCAAAAACTTGTTGCTCCCAAACGCACACGCAAGTATACGTGGTCGACAAGTAATATAATGATAAGTTGAGTGTCGAACCCACAGAGACTTGTATAAACTACTCACTAAAATCACTAAAATTGTTATTCAATCCAGCTAAAATCAAAGTCCAATAATATGATTATATTATACTACGATTCCAAATAATAATTATATTATCAAGTAATGAGTTGATTGTTGTGCATTCAGTAGAGACAAGTATTCCAGGGTTGTGATCGATTCACCATTCGTATTGTGTTCTACACTCATGGTTGCTAATTAATCGATTATTTCTCTCATAGCCTTCTCCCGAAGTACTACTCGCCTATTCAAAATAGATTAACGCCTATATTCCTATGAAATCAATCTATTAAGAACGCATTAAGATTACAATATTTAATTAAGCACGGTGACTAGGTATATTCCTATCCTAACCACAAATCCGCTCCCCCTAAGGGTTAAGATCATGCTCTCTTCAATTCTTCTCTAATCTAAACACGGCTTTCCTAAGCATAGCATAGATAGTAAATAGAACCTAACTGCTGGCCAGACAATTAAGCAATTAATCACAAAATTGAAGAAACAACCATATATTAGTGGATTATAATCGAGGTTAAGTCAACATTTAAACAATAATATTCATGGCTAAATCACAACCCCAGACAATAGGTTTTTAGCCACTCATGATGTAATCAAACAATTGCATAAGTTTTGAATAATTGAATATACTAGAAAAGATGAAGAAAACTGAGAATTCTCCGCTTCCTCACGATCCCGTATGTGTTTTTCCTCCAAAGTGGCGTCTCCCCCTCTAAAATAGGCTTAGTCTTTCTTTTATACGTGTTGGGTAGGTCTAGGGCCGAATAAACCTTGTCCCGAGCAAAATAGGACAAAATCGCGTCACCGGCGCCCTGGGTAGCGCTAGGCGCCCACCAGGGCGCTGCCTCAAAATGCTATTCTGTCTCCAGCGCCATAGGTGGCGCCAGGCACTGCCTGTGGCGCCCAAATACTCAATTTCCCGGTTTTGTTCGTTTGGCTCAAATCTTGCGCGTTTCGACCCCAATTGCTCCCGAATCATTCCTACACATAAAAACACTTCAAATTAATATAAATCATAGCATTTAATATCCCAAATTTATGAAACAAAAGTAAAATATGAGGCGATATACATAGAAATATATATGCTTTAAGCTAAACATCAGTTCCGGATGACTAGATAAATGAGATCACTGATTTTTATTATGTAATATTGCTACTAATCATATAATATAAGTTCACAATTATTCGATCATAATTCATAACAACAAAAACAATTAATGAGAAAACATGGTTAATATTTTCAGTAAAAAAAAAAATCTTCTAGTCTCAAGTCACAATTAACTATTAATAATATTATCATTACCAAAAAGACGTCTAGTCGCAAGTCACAACTGTACTAGCTTTTATATTAGTTTTTCCTATATTTTCTATATAACTATATAGAGTTCATGTTGGGGTTAGTGGGTGCTCGAGCACCTAGTACATCGGTTGAACTAAATCCGCCCCTCATGTTCAAATTTAAACCCCCGTATATATATATATATATATATATATATATATATAATTTTTTTGTTTTACGCTATTAGATCCCTTAAAAGTCAATTGCATGTAACGTTTATAGCAAGCATGAATTTGTAACCTATAAGATAGTAAATGACATGTCAAAATAGGTAAAATTACATTAATATTATAAAACAATTTGTATTGTCAAAGTGTATAATATTAAATTCAAACTAGATAATGAAAACCTATCTTACCAGCAGAATATTTTATAGGAAAATCTTGCAGATATCGCATGAAAAAGATCTTCTCATGTGGTTTTTACTGCTTGCTCCATTTGTTTAAAATATTTTAATACTACATAATTAAATAAATACATAAATCTTCTATTCTTGTTGTACACTACTTCTACTACTGACTCACAGGATCTTGGTTGAACTCCATTAATTGACATTCAATTCCAACCAATGAAATAAGCAAATGTACCTTACAATATTCAAATTTCAAAAATTGAAATTAGGTATGTTTAATAAATGTACTTTCATCTTGGTCAAATTTGTACAGTAAATTCCTTTCCTCTACTCTTACCTCTCTGTTACCAAGGGAATATTTCTTCCACTTTCTCAGTTGTTTTTTCTGTTTTCATTAGTACAATATTTTGATTTGCTAATAAAATAATTAACCCCCCACCCCACCCTTCCGCTGTTATTTTTGAGTAGAATTATTTTTTTTTTAGTCCGTTTCAGAAAAAATATCATACTTTATATTTAAAAATAATTTAATTTTAAACTTCTTATTTTATCTTTATTTGATAAGATTTTTAGAGCACAAAAATGTCTATGGTATGTGTACCACCACATTCTTCCGTCCTTTCTTAAACTCCTAGTCATAGCTTGTTCGGCCAAACTTTTAAAATTTGCTTATTTTGAGAAGTGTTTTTTTTAAAAGTATTAATTCAAAAAGTACTTTTGGTGAGAACCGATTTGTGTTTGGCTAATTAATTTGAAAAGCACTTCTGAGTAGTAATTATTATTTGACCAAACTTTTGAAAACTGCTTCTAAGTGTATTTTTCTCAAAAGTGCTTCTCAGAAAAGTGTTTTTGGAGAGAAGCTACATTTTTCTGCTTCTCAAAAACAGCTTATGCTTCTCCGCAGGAATACTTTTTTTCCTTCTAAAAGCTTAGCCAAACATCTCAATTTTTGGCCAAAAGCACTTTTGCCAAAAAAAAAAAAAAAAAAAATTTAGCCAAACAGAATCAATCAAATAAAGCCTCATAATAAACATATCTTTTATATGATAGGATTGCGTAAAAAATTAAAATCCTATTTTGGGTAAAGCTCTTCCTACTAAAGACAACTCTATTTAGGGAATCGAATCTAAAATTAAGATAGAATGAGTATTTATCACTCTACCACAATGTTTGCTAACAATAACAGAGACGGAAATTTTATGAAGGAGGTGTCAATATATAAAAAGATTAAACATATGAAGAAAATATGTGGAGTCTAACATATACTCCATCCGTTTCAAATTAGATGTGGTAACTTCCTTTATAGTTTGTTCCAAAATAAATAGCACATCCTAAATTTAGAAATAATTCAACTTTAAACTATTCATTTACTCATTTTACCGTTAATGAGAAGCTTTTATATCCAAACAAATGTCATGGTCCCACAAAGCTTTTATCCCTTAAGCTTTTAAGACCACACATTTCAAAAGTCATCTTTTTTTTTCTTCTTAAATTCTATACCGAGTTAAACTAGCTTATCTAAATTGAAACGGAGAGATAGTATATACATAAAAATAAAATTTTAAACTAGCTAAAAATTTTGTGACGAACGGGTATAACATGCTGGTCACAAGAGGAGTCTCACTTTTCAAATAAAGACTAACTATTTTCTAATAAAATAATAATTTTTTTAAAATCAATAAAATAATGATTACTTTTTCATAAAAAGGACAACTCCTATTTTCCTAAAGTATAACACTACTATCAAATGATCATTTTTGCACCTCCTCTGTACCGGTGAAGATTACCTCTTTTCTGCAAAACCCAAAAGAAAGTGTACCCAAAATACCACCTTTTAAGTAACTTAATTATACCAAGAAAAAATCACAAAATAAATCCTTCAACATTTCCTCATTTCCCTTTACCAAAAAACCCCAGCTAGAATCTTTATCCCAAAACCTCAAAAAACCCCCCAAAAAAAAAATAAAAATAAAAAATCAACCATGGTATAACCTATCAAGAATCCATAAATGGGTTTTCCCACAAAGTCATTTTACAGTATATTCTCACTTTTCTTGATTATATTCACCATTTTCAAGCAACTCCCACTAGCTAAATCAGCACCAGATTACACCAAGTTAGTATACAAAGGTTGTGCAAAACAAGATTTATCAGATCCAACTGGGGTTTACTCACAAGCACTTTCATCACTTTTTGGTACACTTGTTGCACAATCCTCAAAATCTAAGTTTTATAAGGCTAGTACTGGTAATGGCCAGTCAACAATTTCTGGTATTTTTCAGTGTAGAGGTGACCTTTCTAATGTTGATTGTTATAAATGTGTGAGTGGTTTGCCTATACTTATAGATAAGCTTTGTGGTAATAAGCCTGTTGCTGCAAGAATTCAGCTTTTTGGTTGTTATATGCTCTATGAAGTTGCTGGGTTCCCTCAAATCTCTGGAATGGAAATGCTGTACAAGACTTGTAGTGGCAAAAATTCTCCAGGTAACGTAGAGCGGATTCAGGATTTAAATTTTATGGGTTTTACATTTAAGTTTTTACCACTTAACCCGTTATACTTTTCAAATTATAAGTTCAAAATTTGATATGTTTTGATAATTTAGTGATTTATATACTACATTTGTTTTAATTTTTATGAGGTAGTTTGACTCATCATAAGGTTTATGAGAAAAAAGAATGACTTTTGAAATTTGGGGTACTAAAAGATTAAGGCGTAAAAGCTTTTGGGGCTATGATATTTATGTGTTAAGGGTAAAATAGGTAAAATAGTAAGTTTACAGTTAAATTGTTTCCAAATATAGAAATGTGTTATTCTTTTAGGAGCAGACTAATAAGTAAACTGTGTCATATAAGTCAAACGGATGAATTATTTATATTTCGTGTCTAAAATACTGTGTTTGCCGAACCCGTTACTTACTACTAAAAAATTGAAATTAGCTGCGAACTTCATTGCTAATATGTCACTTAATCGCTCTTTACTAACAAAGTTTTTTAGTAATTTATCGCTAGTCTGCTGCTAAGTTGGATTAGCAACGGATTTTGTCCGTCGCTAATTCCTGCTTTTTTTAGTAGTATTTATATCCTGCATCCGCCACTGTCAGGTTTCAGAATCAGAATGTCCGGTAGCAGAATCAGAATTTAAGTCCTATGGGTTCAGTCTTTACGCTCGAACCAATCACATTTTGTCAATTATGGGTTCAACATTTAATATGTAGTTTTTTTTTTCTTGAAATGTTAGTGATTTTTTCATATATACTCCGTGTCAAAAATACTGGCAGGTAGTGGATTTGAGGAAAGAAGAGATACTGCTTTTTCCTCATTGGAAAATGGCATGGCTAGTAGTAATGGCTTTTACACAACAAGCTATCAATCTGTGTATGTATTGGGACAATGTGAAGGGGATGTTGGTTCTGCTGATTGTGCTGATTGTGTGAAAATTGCTGTCCAAAAAGCTCAGGTGGAATGTGGAAGCTCTGTTTCTGGCCAAATCTTTCTGCACAAATGTTTTATTAGTTATAATAATTATCAAAATGGGGTCCCAAAAACATCATCATCTTCTTCAGATTGGTCTCCTTCATCTTCAGGTATTAGTTATGTTGATATAAAATCTTTTGAGTAGTTTCACTGTTTCTTGAGCCGAGGGTCTATCGGAAACAATCTCTCTATCTTCAAAAGGTATAAGTAAGGTCTGCATACATATTACCCTCCCTAGACCCCACATGTGCGATTACACTAGTTTTTTCGTCGTCGTTGTTGTTGTCGTCTTCTAGCTACAATATTCATTGTTTTTGCTGAACTAGCCATTCTACTAAACTGGCAATTGTTTCTGGTTTTGCAAGTCTAGAACAAAATCAAGCTAATAAGCTTTTATATTCTTGGACTTTTGAGCTATTCGCCTCGTAAATCTCTCTATATTGTATATTCCGTATATTTTTTGGTTGTTACAGCGAAATGATGTTATAGATGATGACTGCCATAAAGAAGTTTGACGGTAGATGATAAAAGGTCTGAATCACTAGTGCTATTGAGTCGATATTGGTTATATCACTCTAAGATGTTTGTCCTATGCTTTCTTGGAGTGGTTTAGACATTTATACGTTCAGAAAATATAGAGAATTTTTAATACTTTTTATTTGTATTTGCATAATATGAACATGAAATGAGTATAACCGGACTAACAGGGTCAGTGAAAAGTGAAGATTCCTATAGCCGACCCTAACTTGTTTGGGACTGAGCCGTAATGTTGTTGTCATAATCAACATTTTGTCTACCTTAGATTTGCCAGCCATTGCTTCAGATTTGTTGTCCACAAATCATATACTAAAGAATCTGAATTTTAACAATTATTGTAGGGTCAGGGCAAAATGTAGGAAAAACAGTGGCTATAATAGTCGGAGGGGTAGCAGCAGCGGGGTTTCTCGTCATTTGCTTGCTGTTCGCGAGGAATCTAATGAAGAAGCACGACGGTAAGCCTAACATAATGTACTAAATACATTTCTATGGTTTGAAACTTGTCTCTTACTTATGCTGTTGAAATATGAATTGTTTTGCTGCAGATTATTGAAGGGGTCAGATTAGTTTTACTTAAGACTGGTGAAAGCTTTTCTGAGGTGGATTCTTTCTTTGATTGTCTTCTTGAAGGGAAATGAATTTTCTTTTCTGAATCATTGAGAAGTAGAAATTAAGGGGATTTTGTGGCTGTAATTCTTGGTATTCTTAGTTAAACAAGGAATTGAGATGACCGTTGATAAATTTTGGAAGGGGAGCCTTGGCGTAACTGGTAAATTGCCTCCATGTGACCAGGAGGTCACATGTTCGAGCCATAGAAACAACTTCATGTAGAAATACAAGGTAAGTATACGTACAACATACCCTTGTGGTCCGGCCCTTTTCTGGACCCGCACCTGGCTGCCCCTTCTAGATGTAAATTTTTACATGTTTGTCAACTATGAACAAGATTACAAAAGAGGCCTAATGGCTTTTGGCTTTTCTCTCCATTTGCTATGTGAATGTTGTCTCTTTTCCAATTGACTTGAATAATGCTTCTGCATTTTGTTCTAAAGTTTTATACTTTACAGAAAGTTTCTTTGTTTCTCTTGTTTTCCAGCTGTATATGTGTGTTTGAATTTCTTGTCTTTTATTTTATTAATCTATATATTTTTTAAGATAATCCTGTAAAAGTTGCTGCCATGTGACGAGGAGGTCATAAGTTCGACCCGTGGGAACAGCCTCTTGCATAAATGCAGGGTAAGGCTACGTACGATAGACCCTTGTAGTCCAATCTTTCCCCGAACTCCGCACATAGTGGGAGCTTAGTGCACCTGGCTACCCTAATCCGGTCAAACCCCAAAAATAACAACAGAGCTAGCATATTCAGCAGTTCAACTTACTAAATGTTCTGTTACTAGTCTCTACTGTTAGCCCCACTTACTTTTGTTTGCAAAATGTTATGTGATGGACCAATTACCATCTCTTTGCAAAAAGAGAAAATTACACTGTATAGCCACTCTTAATATAATGGCCGAAAAATATATATTTTTTGTTCATATACATTTTATATGTTATATACATAAATTATATAAATTTTATACAGTTTTTTCAGCTATCGAAGGTAAATAATTGATGGCGCTCCCTTAAAGTGAAAAAAGCCATGGCAAAAAAGGGTGTTCTTCTCTGATTTTCAACAGTAAAATAGTTAGAGCCAATTATGCCTCATTTAGGTGGCAAGGTCAAGAATTTTAAGGTTTTTGGTCAAGCTTGTAGGCTCAATGTTCCTACTACTAGTTCATGACAATTTGTAGAAGTGCAATATGTCACATGTAAAAGTAAATAAAGCGGTTTGATTAGTCAAATATAACTGAATTATGTCACAGGTATTCTTGAAATCTTTATCTAATCTATCTCATAAGTATTTGTAAAATCATTTTCTTCTTATGCTATTTTTTAGGCAAAATCTATAAGTTCCCCCTAAACTTGTCTAAAACTCGGTTGTACATTGTAACTTTGCCCTCTATTCTTGTTTGAAGTGAAATAAATATCATCCTAAATGATGACGTGAAGAAAAAGAAAAAGAAATAAAGATGCATAAATTAAAAAAAAAAAAAAAAGAAAGAATGTGGGCCCGCTGATATGTGTATTATCCTCATCTTTTTTCTTGTTCTTTTTTTTTTTCCTATTTTTTTCCGTTCTTCTTCTAGATAAATTGAATTATTGACGAGAGCAAAAACAACATTTTTTTATATCGAAATTCTTAAGACTTGTGAGCAAATGACCTCTATTTTCCTTTAGCAAATACAATAATCATTTCTTTTCATTCTTTATTGGTGTCAAAGTATGAGAGCAATACCTACAAAGCAATTGTCCAATGTCCTTTGCACATCTAATAGTAATTGGGCAAAACCATCAAACTTCGTCCCTATTAGAACTGAAATTAAAACGAAAAAAGTCACATTACCATATCCTTTAATATTTCTTGGAGAATTGAACAAAATACAGGAAATAGAAATAAAGAAAATGAAAACGGAAGTTTTTGATCTTCTTCCCCGATTCCATTTCCGTACTTGCTGATTTTAGGGATTAATTAGTATATAAAAATATAAGTATGAAAAAAGAAAAGAATAAATGTCACGACCCGAATTTTCCGCACTCGGGAGTCGTGATGACGCCTACTAGTGAAATCTAGGCAAGCCAACTGTTTGAACAAATTACCTTCTTCCCATTTTTAATTCTTTAACAATTTTTAATCAACAGTTAATAAACAGCGAAATTTAAAACGAGCAGAAGAAACAAATAAAACCGTTTAAATATTTCCAATACAATTTCTTAAACAAATACTACCCAGAACTGGTGTCACAACTTCACAGACGGTCTAGGAATACTACAAACAAGGTTTGAAAAATAAATATTACACTGTTTCTGAAATACGTAAATGAAACAGGATGAAAGGATAGAGGGAGACGCCAGGGCCTACGGACGCCTACAGTACTACCTTGGGTCTCTGTACGGACTGAAGGCAGCCACCCAAAGCTAAGGTCCAAAAGCTGCTGCGCCTGGATCTGCACACAGTGCAAAGTGTAGTATCAGCACAACCGACCCCATGTGCTGGTAAGTGCCTAGCTTAACCTCGGCAAAGTAGTGACGAGGCTAGGACCAGACTACCAAATAACCAGTGCAGTTAAATCATATATAGCGGAAAATAGAAACAAGAATGTACAGTGAAGGATGGGAGGTGGAAACATGCTGCGGGGAAACATCAGTTAAAAATAGAAAGACAACAAGTAAATACGAGGAACACCATATCTCAATTTTCAACAAGAATCAGAAATTAAACAAGTGCACGGCATCACCCTTCGTGCTTTTACTCTCGTCCTCACCATAAGAATCAATATAAACTGCACGACATCACCCTTCGTGCTTTAACACTCTTCCTCACCCAAACAACAATCACAAGCAATAAGGGCAAGGAAATAAATAAAAGCATAATAAAATCCCGGCAAGGGAACAATAGTTCAACAATCAAATTCCGGCAAGGGAACAATATCAAAAGCATCAACATCCCGGCAAGGGAGATAGCATTAAAAGCAATAACATCCCGGCAAGGGAGGCAATATAATAATTCTCTTCTCTTTTTCACTTTTACTTCACAATTCACTTCACAACTTGAGCCAATGCTCCATAAGGTTCAATTGCCAATTATACTTCCACAATTCATTATACAGCTTGAACCAACGCTCTTCAATACTCAAATACCACTATTACTTCCACAAACTTTACTCGACAATAGAAATCATCACAAAAGGCATGAACAATACAAACAGAGTCATAATAATCATAATATAAGACTCACGGCCATGCTTGACACCAACGTATAGATACTCGTCACCATGCCTATACGTCGTACTCAACAAATAACACATAGCAAATAGGACTCAACTCCTAATCCCTCAAGCTAAGGTTAGACCAAACACTTACCTCGATGCCACGAACACAATTCAAGTCTAAACTATCACTTTACCTCTTGATTCCGCCACCAATTCGCTCGTATCTAGCCATAAATTACTTAACTATATCAATAAATGCTAAATGAATCAATTCCAATGCATGAAAATAGGTTTTCTAAAGTTTTTCCCAAAAAGTAAAAAATCGCCCCCGGGCCCACATGGTCAAAACCCGAGGTTCGAACCAAAATCTCATTACCCATTCCCCACGAACCCAAATATATAATTTGTTTTGCAATCGGACCTCAAATCGAGGTCCAAATCCCCAAAATTAAAAAAACCTAGGTTCTACCCAAAACACACAATTTTCCTCATGAAAATCTTTGATTTTGAGTTGAAATCATGGGAAAAGATGTTAAAGATTGATGAAAACAAGTTAGAAATGACTTACAATCGATTTGGAAGAGTACTTGTCTTTGAGAAATCGCCCAAGAGTGTTTTGGTTTTGAAAGGGTTTGGAAAATGGTTGAAAATGTGTCTAAGTTATGATTCGTAGGTTGCAGATGTCACAATTGCGACAAGGGTTTCGCAATTGCGAACCCTTCAGAAGACTGAAACCTTCGCATTTGCGACCACCCCATATTTCTGAGGGGTTCGCATTTGCGAGGGAGGCGTCGCATTTGCGATCCAAATGGTCGCATTTGCGATCAGGCCTGCCCAGGCCTTCGTTCGCATTTGTGATGATTTACTCACATTTGCGAGCTAGGCTTCGCATTTGCGAGCTCGCATTTGCGAGCCAGGCTTCGCAAATGCGAAGCCTGCAGACCTGCAACATAGCAAAATTCCTAAGTCCAAATTTCACTCCGTAGCCTATCTATCGGAGCCCTCGGGGCTCCAAACCAACCATGCATACTAACCTAAAAACATCACAAGACTTGCTCGTGCAATCAAATCACCAAAGTAACATCAACAACTATGAATTTAATATCCAAATTATGAAATCACTTAAGAACATCAAATTTCCAATTTTCTCAAATAAGGTCCAATTCACGTCATTTCAAGTTCGTTTCTTACCAACTTTTACAGGCTCAACTTAAATCACATATAAGACCTGTACCGGGCTGCGAAACCAAAATACGGGCCCCATACCATCAAATTTCAAACACATTTCATTTCCAAAAACTCATATATTTTCTAGAGAATAATTTTCTTTAAAAATTCAATTCTCGCCCTTGGGACCTCGAAATTCGATTTCGGGCATACGCCCAAGTCCCATATTTTCCTACGGACCCTCTCGGACCGTCAAATTACGGGTTCGGATCCGTTTACCTAAAATGTTGACCAAAGTCAACCTAAATTCATTTTAAAAGCACAAATTATTATTTTTCACAGATTTCACATAATGGCTTTCCGGATACGTGTCCGGACTGCGCGCGCAAATTGAGATGAGACACAAAGGAGGTTTTTAGGCCTCGAAACACTAAATTTATTTCTAAAACAAGTGATACAATAAGAAAATAAAAATTTCGATAATTTTTGAGATGGCGACAACGTGGCGTGTGTGTAATGTACCTCATGTGTGAGATTGATACTTCGAGTGGTTTGTAATGTACAATCGAATATTCCGAACAAGTTTAGTGAAACTTATGTATTTTGCCTATTTTAAAGTAATTTTTTCCAGAAATCAACCTGTCATCGTAAGTGCTTTCTAGCAAACATGATACAGTACTCACAATTCATAGTACTTCATCTTTGTTATATTGCTCAATCAAAGTAAACAAATAGTTCTACTTCGTTTTATATCTAGTTGTCCTCCTCTTTTTACTCCAATAGAATATACTTTTGGACAATGTAGCGGGAGCTAGGATTTGAAGTTTATGAAAGTTCACTATTTTTTATCAAAATTTTCCTGTGAAGCTTTTATATTTATGTTCGCAAGTAACTTATTTATATGTATTTACAATCCCCGTGTAACTTACTTGCAGATAAAATATCCCCACTTTTTTTTTGGTTAAAAGGTATATTGTATTTATACTAGTTAAACAAAATGAACTACATTAGGAACGTTACTGGGGTATCTCAGAGACCCCATAGTTGCAATGTTTTGCATAATTGTATATAAGTTACAACCCACAAAAGACCTAATTAGTTCAGTTCCTAGGATGTCTGCCCAAAATATATCATTGGCAAACATCGGAGGAACTGATAATGTCATAGATTTGTTCAAAGACATCTCTTTTGCTACTTCCTTGGCCAACGCATCAACTACTTTTTTCTGCTCTCGGTAGATATGCCTCACTACCACGCTGCCCAACCTTTGGATGATTGATCTGCATTCACAAATTAGAGGGTCAAAAATCAGATTTCCATTCAAGAGCATATTGATTGTTTCAGCTGAATCAGTGTTTATTTCCAGTGGAACTAGATTATTTTGCTTTGCTAGTTGTAGACCCCGAATGAGGGCCTGAACTTCTGCCCTTGTATTTGTTGTTTGGGGGATTGATAATAGGCTATATAGACGATATTTACACTCTAAATGTACCATGCTTTATTGTTGTTTTAAAGGCTAAATGATAACAAAATACTCTAATTGGTGTTCTTTTGCTTCGCAGGGACTAATAAAAGTTAAGAAGAGCTTATGGAGTGTTTTGGAGTCAAGAATGTCGATAAAAGGCCAATCAAGAAGAACCCGAGCAAAAATAAGCAAGAAAGAGGCAAAGAGGACTGGGCTTGATGCCACCGCGACCGCGGTCGACCGCGGTAGGATAAGAAAGCGAGGCAGAATGTTTGTCTTTCACTGCGGTCACGCCGCGTTCTTCCGCGGCTGCGGTGGACTGTGTAACTGCCCGAAAATTTTGGGCTAAAGTATAAATCGAGGGAAACTTATCCCAACCCTTTATAAACTCCACAAACTCGCCCAAGCGAAGGTTAAGCTTGTTTTTAGACTGATTTGGAGGCAAGAACAAGTGTGAGAAGAGCAACCAACCATTAGAGTTTTTCTATCCTCTCTTTGTTATTTTAATTGCACATTATGAATACTTCTGTAGTTTTATCTTGCTTTACTATGAGTGGCTAAACATTTAATCTAGGGTTGATGGAACCAATTGTTAGATGAAGTTTTGACTCAATTTTGTTATAATCGAGCCGGGTTTATTATATGATTGTTCAACTATGTTTTGTATGGTGATTAATTGAATGGGCCCTTGATTAATCGTGCTTAATTTCCTTGTGTTGCTTGAGAAAGAATACTAGGTTAGACTGCTGTTGAACAACACCACTTTTGGTAATTGAAGAGATTCATAACTTGAACTTAAAAGTGGGGTTAGAGATAATGAAACTTTGGTGGGATAATTCAGAGCTGCATAAATTATCAGCTAGAGTAGTTCGAGAGATTGCTCTAGTAAATTATCGTAGTTGATCGAGATATAATTGCGATACCCCATAGCTCATAATCCTCATAGAGTATTACAACGAGATTATAGCAAAAGAGTTAAGACGTAAACTAGCAATTGGGGAAATCAATACCCTTGATCTTTTTATCATTGAATTATATTTGATTTAGAATATTGTTAGTTTTAATATCATTTTGACTTAGTTAAACAAAAACCCACTATTTATTGATAAAAATCTTGCATCCGAAAATTGTTTGAGCTTGTAATAGCATCACCAAGAGTTGTAATAGATAGGTTAGTTACCTGAGAATTCGACTCCGGACTTGAAAACCAGATTATATTTGCAACGACCTCTTTGTCTTTTATAAGGCATAGTTTGGCGTGATCAAATTTTGGCGCCATTGTCGGGGAATTAACAGTGTTATTTATTACAACTAGAAGTAGTTCTAGAATTATTAGCTTAGATCAATTTTCTACGGTGTTAAATAATTCTACATTGAAGGACTCTCAGACCCCGACAAAATATTAAGGGCATCAAACCGTGCCAACAAAAAGAACAAACAATCACAACAAACACACCAACTTGAAATTGAAATAGGTGACATAGATAACGTCAACGGAAAATTCAGGGATGATCAAGCTAACCCAACCGTCAGAGTGGTGAAACCTCTTATGCCAGTAGCTGCGCTTTCTGATTGGGCACAATCAACAGCTGACAACCTGGCCACCGCCATTGTTGTGCCCCCAATACAAGTGTTTAGCGTGAAAATAGTAACAACAATTAAATTTGTAAATAGGATTCTAAAAATACGTGATCTATTCCCGAGCTAGTTTGTTAGGGCTGTCACACCTCCTTTTTCGCTACTACACCCCGGGGAAGGGTATAATAAAAGGAGTTTTTTCAATTAAAGAAAAATCGAAATGGGATTCGTTTATTAAGAGATTCAGAGTTGCCACTTGGGAGATTTATGGTGTCCCAAGTCACTGGTTTGAATCCCGAATCGAGGAAAGGGTTTGATTCTGTATTACAGTCGCGAACCAGAAATCCGGATAAGGAATTCTGTTAACCCGGGAGAAGGTGTTAGGCATTCCCGGGTTCCGTGGTTCTAGCACGATCGCTCAACTGTCATATTTGGCTTATTTATTTGATTTTAGTACATGTTTTGACCTATGTGTTTTCAACTTTGAACCGCTTTTATTATTATTATTTTAAGGGAATTGCAACGTCGGGAAAACATGTCTCGAACCGCATCACATAAATGCACCCGCGATCTTTGACACATTTCAACTCCGTTGAGATTTGGGTTTGGGTCACATAAATGTGCAACCGTATTTAGGAAGGTAAAATTATTAAAAACGCGCCTAAAGTGGCTAACGTGTTATTATCTTTGCGGGAGGCCGTGAAATTCACTAAACGGCACGCCCCAAATTCTAAGTATTTGATATAAGCATTGAATGAGGGCCCCGCAATTTATGCGTTTTTGTTTGGCGAGGCTCATCTCATTTATTATTTAAAGGCTAATCCTAAAGTAAACTATAATTTTATATTTAATTTGTCTCTAATAATAAAGGAAAATAGTCCTAATTTAATTAGCCTGCCAAAGTATCCCTACTAAGATATTCAAGGTTTTGGGCCCTTTAAATTGGCCCTCAACAGATTCAATCTTGATTGTGCAAAGGAATAATGCCCAAATGTGGGCTTTGCAGACGATAATCAGGCCCAAGATTTCCTACCAGCGAGCTGTCCAGTTTAACCCAGAACCGAATCAACAAATGGGTGATAAATCGTAATTGAGCTGACCATAACAGTCAAATCCATGCATGTCAACTTTAACCCAATTTCATATATATTCAACTCATGCACCTTAACGATCTACGTACTCAGTATGGAATTCAACAGTCCACTAAGTGCAACCACCACATATTATGAAATTTATTTGCCGGCTAAAACCATAAACGAATCGCTGAAATGAACTACTCATTTTTAGGGCAGTCAAGTGTACGTAGGGGTGTTCATAAAAACCCGAAAAACCGAACCAAACCGAAAACAAACCAAACCGATACTTTTTGGTTTGGTTTGGTTTTGGTTTTGAATTTTAAAAACCGATCAAATTTGGTTTGGTTTTGATTTTAATCAGAAAAAAACCGAACCAAACCGACTATAGGAGTAGCTAATTCAAATTCATTATTACACCTGTATATATGTATATTTTTATATAAAGTTTCAAAAATTTAATGGTAATTGTTAATAGTTTGCACTTTTAGTATAGTTCTTTACCTTTACATTCTAGTTTGATTGGTAGTTTTCTTTTGTTAAGTGTAAGAATCCATTTCGTGTTAAAAATAATATATTTTTAATTGAGTCCTTAAATTATTCATCACTATTTGATTCAATTATCATCAATATATCTTGGTAAATAATAGATTTCTCAAAGGGCAATTGATTTGATAGTGTTAGATTGAAAATGTGGTCTCCAGAATATGTGTTTGGTAGTGTATGTCTTATATTTAAGAAAAAACCGACAAATAACCGAAAAAACCGAAAAACTTGACATAAACCGAATCGAGAAAAAACTGACTTAATTGTTTGGTTTGGTTCTAATATTTGAAAAAACCGACTTACTTGGTTTGGTTTTCTTCTTAGGGAAAAAACCGATCCAAACCGAACCATGAACACCCTAAGTGTACGTGAGTTTATATAGTTGTGAGTGTGCTGTTTCCAGGTTTAAACAAGCCTATACACTCTGATGATTGCAAATAGGACTGAGTTAACATGGCTTGAGCCAATATATATTTCCAAATTCAATTGTCCTCGATATACCTAAACCAAAAAATAAATCAACTAAAACTGTAGGCTAACATCACTAATAGAATATTCGTATAGCTATGATAATTCAGCAGTCCCAACTCTAACAGTCCTAGTTATACAAATCATGTAAAACTAGATTAAGCAAATACATAACAATCAGCACATGTCTAGGTGTTGACAGATAACTATCCAAACGAGTACATCTCAAGCAACCAATTCGTGAATGAGTTTTATTTCAGCTCCAACTCAGAGTTACATCAATTTAAGGTGTGTACCTGGAAGCCAAATTGAAATGAAACAGAAGAAGAGAATCATCAACAGATTGAACAAATAGCAGTGTTAATCACAGGTCACAGCAGCAGAGAAACAATTTGAAGTTCAGAATGATATCACTAAACCCAGGAACAATAGCAGACGAACATCAACAACAAAAACCCCCAGAATTGCCTTGACTGAAACCAAACACACTCGAAAATTGACCCAGGAAGCTTCTGAAAACTTCGGCAATCAAAAGCCTAAGCTAGACGATGCAAATCAATACTAAACCTAGAAATTAGCTTTAAAACTGCAATTGAACTGTGTTTTGTTCTGAGTTTTTGTTGCTTTTTGGGTTTTTCTGAAAATCTAAGATCTAAAAGAGTTTTTGGATTTTGAATTTTGAATTTCAGCTGATGGAAACTTGGAATATTTTTGGGTGGAATTCTAGAGGCTAAAAACTTGTGAATGAAGCAAAGAAGACTACCTTTTATAGGCATCAATGAGGGCAGCCTTCAGATTTTGTGTTTGCCCTTTAGTCCTTATTTTAATTTCAAAATGGTCCTCTACTTATTGACTTGTGTTTCAAGTTATCTTATTACCTTTCTAAATTTCTAAAATGAACCCTATTCTAGAAAGATCTAGGGCATTCTAACTAAACCTACAACATTCCTGTCCAGTGCTAGTTACCCAAAATGCCCTTGAATTCATTTGGAAATTACCTATGTGAAACTTATCAGCTATAACCAAACACTCCCTAAAAGGATTAATCCATCTAACGAGCTAATTCTAATTAGAACTGAGATTAACTCTAATTGAACTATGTTCCAAAGCTGGTAATAATGAACAAATTAAAATGTAACCCTAAGATACCAAAATCAAATTAACAAGAACAAAATCACTGAAAATCAAACCCTAATTTAATTCAAGAGTGAAAGCCAAATCAAACCAGAAATTGTAACAAAATAACTCACTGATTCAAATCAAAAATCAAACAAATCAAGAACAAGACAACAAAAGATCAGATCAAATTAATGCCCTAAGTTAATCCTAAAATAGATGAAGTACTGAGATGAACGAGAACAAACAAGAACCAGGAAATTAATACTTATAAAAATCTGCGGATAAAACACAAACAAAGAGAATTTAAACAAAACCCACTGACTGACAATTATCACAACGAGAAATTAAAATAAACAAAAGAAATAATCAAATAAGAAGAAGAGACCTTACTGCTTTAGCCCCGAACACGATTGACTTTCAATTTCAACCGTGAGATAACATCAATCGACTGTTCTTAGTCAAGAACAGTCAACTAACCATATTCCACGATGAAATTAAGTCCAAAACTCGTGAAGAAATTGGGGAAGAAACGATGCCCGCCCAGTCCCTGATTTTAGATTAGATATTCGAGGAGCTTGAGGCATATTTTAAGTAAAAGGGGTGTGGATATTTGATGTGGGGGTAGTGGTGCACCTACAGTGTAAATTTGGTGAGGTTTGAGTGGCGGCGCCGCCGTGCACGGTGGCGGCGGCGCCTAGTGTTTGGTGGATTTGAGGCGATTGGGTAGGATTTGAGCCATGGGGGTTTGGGGTTCGGAAAGAGGAGGTCATGGGGAGTCTGTGGTGTAATTTTTAGGGCCATTGGGTGAACGCCGCCGGCGGATACGATTTCCGGCCGGCGGCTTAGGGCGGAGGGACGGTGGTGGTAACGCCGGCGTTACAGGGGGGGGGGGGTGGAGTACGAGGAAGGTAAAAATGTTTTTTGGGTTTTGGATTATTTTGGACAGTTTTATTTGTTGTTTCGAACCGATAAGAACCGTTGGATTAATGAAGATAGACGGCCCGGATTTATCGTCCTCATTGAGACAACCTTCTTTAAATTGTTTTCTTTTTCTATTTTCATTTTGTATTTATATTTTTTCTGATTTTATTAAATACCAAATTCAAAAATAAAACCCACATTGACTTCCAAAAATTTACTCAATTCCTTAATACACTAATTTCTATTTAAACACAAACTAAGAAAAGTTAAAACTAAAAATGCTAAAAGACCATTTTTTGTTATTTTCTTTATTTTTTCTTAACTACTAATTAATCCTAAAATATGAAATTAAATCCTAAACAAATGCCAAGTATTTTTTGTATTTTTCATGATTTAAACAATAATAAACGTGCACAAACAAATGCAAACAATTAACAAGAAATGCCACCAAAATCCATAAATTGCAAATAATGAAAAGAAGTTGTTTTGTTTTGAATTTATGGGAGTAATTCATATGGGGCAAAAATCACATGCTCACAGCTGCCCTCTTTGCTCGGAAAACGCAGAGTTCTCGGGCAAAGATAAGTGAGTGGATACGAGCGATTTTTGCCCGTTCGAATACTCCGTGTGAAGCATTTTTGAAAACCGTCTGACCAAACCCTGCTTCAAAGGTTGCCTACATATCCTTGGCTAAAAAGGAATCAGGTCAGTGTAGTTTGGGAAGGTTTGGTAGCTGGGACTACCAGGAGCTGTGATTTCACTGTTGTTGCTGCTGCTACTGCTCCTTGACCTCCTTATTACACCGTGTTGAAACAACAAAGAAGCTAGGCTACGCTATGATCTATGAATTACAAAAAGGTCCTATCTATGTCTTTAAACTTGCTCTTGTGTTGCATTGAGCTTGTATTCTTCCGATGGAATTCTTGCATTGTTGCCTTGCATTGTGATCGGAGATGTTTCGCCATTCCTCCGAGTGATGCTTGACTGCGGAAATTTGCAGTATATGCCTCTATTCTCCAGGCGGGCTCCTGATTGCTGACGCTTGAAAAGTATTCCCTTGTTCTCCAGGTGGGCTCCTGACTGCACCAAAATAGACAAACAAAGAAAATTTTCTACCCCAGTTTGGTGGCTGGGCACATCATGTTATCAAATATTAAAGATTAAAAGCTAAAATTTGAATTGTACTTCCCTTGTTCTCCAGGTGGGCGCGTGATTGCTGAACTTGAAATGTATTCCCTTGTTCTCCAGGTGGGCTCCTGATTGCTGGACTTAAAAAGTATTCCCTTGTTCTCCAGGTGGACTCCTGACTGCGACAAAACAGACAAACAAAGAATTTTTTTTTGCCCCGGTTTGGTGGCTGGGAGGATTTGTGAGTTGTTAACAGAATGTAAATCACCTAAGCTATTGATGCAATGATGAGAGTAAAACTAAAAACTTGACCGGAATGTACGATCCTGTGAGTAACACCAAGGCCAATTGACCAGCAATTTCATCAAATCAGGTCTTCTATCCTAGGAGAAAGATTCATCATACTAAGATTTAGATCCTAGGAGAAAATTCGTCGGACCAGGTTTTCTATCTTAGGAGAACACTTCATCAGACTAAGATTTTCTATCTTAGGAGAAAGATTCATCAGACTAAGATTCCTATCTTAGGAGAAATATTCATCAGACTAAGATGTAGATCCCAAGAGAAAGTTCATCAGACTAGGTTTTCTATCTTAGGGGAAAGATTCATCAGACTAAGATTTTGATCCTAGGAGAAAATTCGTCAGACTAGGTTTTCTATCTTAGGAGAACAATTCATCAGACTAAGATTTTCTATCTTAGGAGAAAGATTCATCATACTAAGATTTTGATCCTAGGAGAAAATTCGTCAGACTAGGTTTTCTATCTTAGGAGAACAATTCATCAGACTAAGATTTTGATCCTAGGAGAAAATTCGTCAGACTAACAATTCATCAGACTAAGATTTTGATCCTAGGAGAAAATTCATCAGACTAGGTTTTCTATCTTAGGAGAACAATTCATCAGACTAAGATTTAGATCCTAGGAGAAAAATTCATCAGACTAGGTTTTCTATCTTAGGAGAACAATTCATCAGACTAAGATTTAGATCCTAGGAGAAAGTTCATCAGACTAGGTTTTCTATCTTAGGAGAAAGATTCATCAGACTAAGATTTTGATCCTAGGAGAAAATTCATCAGACTAGGTCCATTTTTGGTTATCTTAGGAGAAAGATTCATCAGACTAAGATTTCTATTTGGAGGAACACCCATCAGACTAGGACTTTTATCCTAGGAGGAAAAATGTGAAAAGCGATGGCAATATTTTATGCACTCTAACAAGACAGGCAAGGGCGAAGATTTGAGAAACTTCCCTTTTGTAGGCTCTCCTCTTCTTCCTTTTCTTTTCCTTTCTTTTCTTTTTCCCTTATTGTTGAACCGACTTTCTTGTACTGCTTTGCTCCTGTTTCAAACAAAGAAAACTTGTGAGTTTAAAATGTGGTGGCTGGTTTGTGGCCTTGAACTTTGAGGGTGGCTGCTTCTGCATTTGCCAAAATGACTGATGTCCACTCGAGGACCGTGCATGTTTATGGACTAACCACTTTCTTTTCTACCCTTGACACGGAGAATATCTCTGATCCGTTCACCAAACACCCTCCATCTGTTGCATGGTTCCTGAATTGAGACGTACCAAACCCTTATATTTCACACGAATCCCAAAGCATGTTGATTGTGGCCAACTCATTGTGCCTGCTGTTTTCTCCTGACTTGACGCCCTGATGTGTTCACCAGATCCCGTTTTGTTTAATTGGAAAGCTTGGTGGCAGATTTTGAAGTCATTTCTCACTTGTTTTGAACAACAGACCCAGGAAGAGGGAGTAAAACAAGGTAGGAGGAATAGAGTCAAGGATAATGGAAAGAGACGATTCCTAACAAGAAACCTACAGAGTAGCAACCCATCAGATGTGGATACCGACTCTAGAGACCTTGACATGCACCTGTAGCCTACTCTGTTTAGCAAATCTAATGTTCAGCTCTTGTTGTACCTTTTCGCTGTGAAACTGGGCTTCAATGCTCCGCTTGCCCGATCTGATTCACAATCCTTATTCGACTTGTGGTGCCCGTAGGGTTTTCACCATCAAGCCTATCTCATTTTGGTTTTTCTCTCAACTCACCGTCGCCTTATGGTGCCCGTAAAGGTTTTCACCAATAAGACTCTCTCATTTTGATTTCTCTCAGCTTTCATCGCCTTGATGTACGCGTGAGGGTTCTCATAAACGAGACTCTCTCATTCTTTATTTCCTTCGTTTGGACCAGAGTGTTGCCCCTGATACGATTCAGCTCTGCTCGCTTGACTCGACATTTCTTGAAGACTGATCGGAAGGTCTTTCTTTGGACCATAATGCAGGCTTTTGGATGGGGATAGAAAGAAGGGTATCAAAGGCTCAAAAACAATTCAACACGGGTTCAACATTACAGCTTTCGGAATCAGATTTCTCCCAACAACCACAACCTCTGCCCCAGTTTCCTTTTTGTGGACTTTTATTTCGGTGTGACTGAACCTCAGATAGAGGCTGCCTACGTACCCTTTCGGGATCGAGTCAAACGTAGTTCAGGTCATAAAATTACTTCGTTGTTGCGATCTTTCCTTTCTTCCACTTTTCTTTTCTTCTT